>NW_024543067.1:24102857-24738571 GCF_018167655.1 Microtus oregoni | reverse complement strand
ATCCCCACACATGGCTGTCAACACATGGCTACCAGCACACAGCTACCAATCCATGGTACGACCTGACAGTTACCAGATGATGTTACTAGGGACACGCCAGCCACCAACCCTTCACCTGTACCTCTCATGAGGCCTTCTGATTTTAAAACACAAGATGCTTTTAACCATTATGCTTTGCATTTGTGCAGTCCCAGGAGAAAACCAAGTGACCACGCTCATTTTTGCAGTCTCTAAGGAAAAGAATGTTAGTTTAGCTTTAGTCTGGAGGAGCTCTTTCCAGAGCAGCACTTTGTGGCTTTAGAGCTGTGGTTTCCAACAAATATCATGGAAGCAAATAATTGGCACCATCAGTAGCATAGGTTGCAAATTTTTGTAAATATAAATTATCAAGTGATTTAAATATGGATTAGGAGAAAGCCCAAAGTAGCAATGTAGTCAGCACAGATTCTGTAACTAGATTTTCAAGGTTCAAACAAACCCCAGGGATGCCACGTTTTAGCTGGGAATCTTGGTTAATATGTAGCCTTGGTGTCTTACTTTTTCACATGTATAACAAGTTTAAATATAGTATGTACCTGCTAGAGAGTGGGCTCAGTTAGACAAGTGCTTGCTTAGCATTCACAAGTGGCCCTAGACTTGACTAGGGCTGTGGCACATGTCCTAGCATTCTGGAGGTGGAGGTACAAGGGTCAGAAGTTCAAATTCATCCTCAGCTACATAGTGAACATAGCATGAGCTGCATGAAACTGTGCCTCTTCCAGTAAATACTTCTGTCGAAAATCATTGATGATGACAACATGAATTAAATTTACATACCAGTTGAACAGTTTCTGCTTTCAACAGAAAACATTAGGCGCCATTTCCTTGGATGCCGAAAGCCACCTGCCTAAGAAACTCTCCACTGGAGATCTTCCAGATGTTCCTAATCACAGCTGTAGAGCAGATTTGCAGAGACGTCTTGTTTGGTTCTTTCCCACACCTGATCTATGTCCTTCTGTTTATATTGTTCAATAATGCCCAGCATGTAGCTTTCAGAGAAGGGATAAGCTGCCTCACAGAGTGTTAGGAGTTCATATATAAAGCATTTACTCTCAGGGACTGAACCAAAGTCAATAAAAAATGACTTCATCTCTGGAGGGCAACATCTTCTGTAAAGGGAACATGATGAACATAACAAACATTGGATAAAGAAAATATTCAAAGGAAGACATATTGCGAATGAGTCTAGCACGGTCTTCCCTTTTTTATTTATCCAGTTTAAACATGGTATTTTCACTTGACTTCTGCATATCAATAAATAATTCACCTGTTAGGTGAATAGAGAACGTAGATCCTTCAGTAATTGCTATCTTCCTTCTCAGAGGAAAAGTGTTCTCTGCTGTGCATGCTACTTGACAAGCACCAGTGTTTGTATTCACGGGTTCTGCGCAGCATACTGAAAGGCGTTTCTTCGCAGCCTAGGTAACTGTAGATGAAAAGGCCCCAGAGGGTTTCCTCCCTGCAGGAGGAAGGATTCTATCTCAGGCCAAAGAGGAAATAATTAAGGGTGAGAAAAGCCAGTTGGCTTAGTCTTATTTCATGAAAGAGGGTCCTAGGATTTTCTAAAAAAATCTTCACACACATGCATGCACAAACGCACACACACATACACACATACAAGCACACACAGACACACAAACACACAAACAAACACAGACACACAGACACATATGCACACACATACACATGTACACACAGACACATATACACACAGACACACATACAGACACACAAAACACACATGCAAATACAGACACATATGCACACACATACACACGTACACACAGACACACACAGACACATATACACAGAGACACACAGACACACACACAGACACATACAAGCACACACATACACACATACACATAGACATGCACACACAGACACACACGCACACACAAACACACAGACACACAGACTCAGAGACCAGGCTAAATTCAGCACATAGGAAAATCAAAGCATCATGTACTCAGGCCCTGTCAGTTTAAGGTCTGAGAACTGAGGCTGATCTTTGGAAAAGCCTCTCTTGGGCAAACTGTGAGGTTCCTGTGGGATTTGTTCATGAATCTTCAACAATAAGCCGGAACTCTGTGAGGTAATACAAAGAAAATGCCAAGCATTTCCTGATTATAGTTACTCTGTTTTTTGAAAGACAACATACACAGGAATGAAAAAAAACTGTCTCACGTACCTTCTAGAACAGTGCTCCACTGGCGGGTGAGTGGGTCCCCCAGGGAGGTCAGCATGCTGTCCTCTGGAAATGCTCTGTGAGCACAGCGCTGCCTCCTCAGCACCCAGAGCACATTGGGTTTCCACATTCAAATGTTGAAGAGACATACTGAAGGGCAGACCACTATTAGACAATTTCTTAAAGATACCACGTCAGCTGCCTGCTCCCCACATTCAGAGCTGAGGTTCTCAGAAGTCCCCTTCATGGGATTTCTGTGGCTATGGGAGGGTCTGGGGAGCCTGGGAAGGGCTGGTGCTGTGGTGCTGCTGGTTGGTGTGAGGACACTCCGAGAACGTGGCAGTAAAAGTTTAAGAGCTGGTGTCTGTGAACTTTGGAATCCCCTGCGGGGGTTTAAAATGTTGTCTAGTACTGTCCTCAGAAATGACACTTTCTAGTATGGGAATTAGGACTGTCAATCCCTCCCAAATGGTTCAGTATTTGTCCAGTTGGCCTCTACTTTCATTTC
The DNA here is from genome assembly GCF_018167655.1 of Microtus oregoni. Classification (NCBI taxonomy): domain Eukaryota; kingdom Metazoa; phylum Chordata; class Mammalia; order Rodentia; family Cricetidae; genus Microtus; species Microtus oregoni. The sequence goes on along the minus strand of NW_024543067.1, from coordinate 24,735,836 downwards.
TATGGCTAACATAAGTCAGTGACCAAGTAACTTCAAGACTCTCATGCTCCACCCTTTATTTTCTATTTGGCAAGCAGGTCTACCTTGGGTGGTCCAGTGACTGCCCTTCCCCTTCTCCATTTATGTTGCTGTGCATTTCTGGAGAAAATAACATGATCACACCTCCTATTTGTCAGCACGGGCACACTAGAGATGCTATGCTTTCCTCTCAGTTTTCGAGGGCATTTCCTGCCATCCACATATTGGCATCCTCACGCCTCTCATACAGACTCCTGTGACCAGTCTCCAGCCCCTCAGAGTCCTGGTTCACAGTATCCAAGCTACTGAGCTACTCTCCTCATCAGCAGCTTTCTGTCTGTGGATAAGCATAACTTTCTCACTTTCTTGGTCTGCAGAACAAATGCTGCCCCCTTGCCTGGCAGACAGCAATGCTGGGATTTCTAAAGGCACACACTCCAGGGCTTTTCTTGCTCACTTCTCCTACTATTTCTGCTAACTGAGCTGCGAAATTTCACGTTCCATCTCCTCCTGATCCATTCTAGCTTCTAGACCAGGTCTAGAAGGCAGAGCCTCCAGGGCCCTGGCTTACTCTCTGTGGATCCCCGCTGAGCTCAGCCATGTGTTGTCTAACTGTAACTCTCTTCCCATTATAGGCATTTGGAAGACTTTGCCTTCTTTTTAGCTTGTAAGCTTCTTCAGAGTAGCAACCTGTTTTGTTTTGTTTTGTTGTCTCCATTGCATTTTTCAAATATCTAAGATTGAGGATTCAATAAAATGGAAACCATGTATGTAATTAAAGTAAGTTAAATGAAAATCCAGGTAAAGTAAAAGGTTTAATGCTTTGTTTACCCAGGTGTTAACCAGCTCTCAACAATTGCTTAGACGTTCTGCTCAGTCAAGGATAGGGGTGGGTACCTTTAATTACAGCACCCATGAAGCGGAGCAGGACCATGAGTTGCATGCCATAGTGCACCATGCTGGTATACTGGCTCCAGAAAATGGCAGCTATCATATAACTCACTGGACGTCCACCTGCCCATCATGAACAGCGTCTTAAATTCAGTCCTTAGTGTCCTAACAACAACAACAACAGAAAAGAAAAAGAATAAACCACAGTTGCTTTAGGGGTAGATTTCCAGGAAGTTTTTATCATGTGTGTGTATTTGAGAGCACATGTGTACAGATGTGCACATGTTTATGTTGGCATGTTTTGTGGCCATGGTAAGATGTAACCTTAACAATGGGCAAGAAAAAAACTTAAAATACACACAGCTCGTTGAGATAATCATTAAATTCTCATTACTTATTATCATTAATCCAAACAGACTACATAAAGTGGATTAATAACTTGAAACTAAACTATAAGTAGAAGTCAATTTCTGCCATCATACAGGTTTCCCCACAATGTTGTCAGTTACGGTAGTTACTGCTCCAGACTCTTCTGATCAAATAGCTCATCTTAGTGATAATGTTTATTTCAGCTCCCAGGTTTTGTGATTTCACTGGTTAGTCCAATGGCTTCTGGGTTTATGACATGGTGGGAATGTGTGGACACACTCTTTACCACATGGCCAGAACACAAGAGAAGAGCAATGCACTGCATTTGTACTGCTCTCTTCAACACATGCCCCATAACGAGATGCCTTCTACTGTGCTTTACCCTAAAGAGTCTACCATCCTGCATAATTCCATAGACTAGAAACCAGATACTAGTACATACTCCTTTGAGGACCAGTGATTTAAACCATGACATTTTCTCCACTGGTGCTGGCATCAAGCCCATGATCTTGCTTTTAAGAACCTAGTGTTCAACCCTTGAATTATACTCCAAACTCAGCATTCAATTTTCTGGCCCCCAAAAGTTCAATCTAATGCAAAATCCAACTGATTCATCTGTCAGGGTCCCCAATGTTTTAATTATTCCATATTTGCTCAAAAGTCCAACTTCAATGTCTCCCCTAAGACTCAAAGTCAACTCAACTGCAAACCCTGATACAATCAAAACTTAGACGGGATTTAAAGTCTTCAGAGAAGTGTGGAGTATCTCGTCACACAGAGTATGCTGACTGCAGCCTCTAGGCCGAATATTACATGCCGCCTGCAGCTTACCTTGGCAAGAATTCTGAGCCCCTGGTATCTCTAGCTTCATGGCATCGTCACTGCAACTTTGGCTTTGCTCTTACAGCTCCATAAGCCACCTGCAGGGACTCTAATGCTGCCGAACACACTGCCTGGCTGCCCAGCCCTTTTTCTGAAATGATGATAGAGACTCCTTTCTCTCAAAACTCTGTCTTCTGCCTGCCTTGTAAAACCAGTATGATCTGGATCGGACGAGTGCAGCTTGCACCTGGGTGTATTGAAATTCTGGTGAGGATCTCACCAGCTTAGCAAAGGACAATAAGTCTCTGGCTGCTCCTGGGTGAGCAAGCCACCACTGACCCTGCTCTCAAAGGAACTGGAAGACGGGAAGACTGCTGTGAAATAGTTTCTTATGAACATGACAGGGTTGTTGTGCACATGAACTCGCGAAACCTGTGGTTGCCTGCACAGGTGCAAGCCAGTCAAAGTCCACATTGATGCAGAGGGACTCAGGAAGCTCCCCTGACTGCATGAGGAGCTACTGGCAGTTGATGGTTACTGGTGTATCCCATGGGTGGCCCTACTTCTATTAGGGCAGCACTACATATACTCAGTGGGCCACAAACTAAAGAATAGTACATGGAGAGGCAAGAAGTATGAGAGGAGTATGTGAGGGGACACATGAAGTGAGGAGAAAGAGGAGAGTGCCTGGAGGGTGGGTGGGAGGAGCACATGCGTGGGGGCATGGGAAGAACACTGTATTTGTTACAGTACATGTACTTAAATGTTCCTGTTCATCTGTGGTATGATTTCTAGTGTTCATGCTGAGAACAATTTCACAACTGCTTGTATATCATTCATTTTTTTCATTCTTCCTCTTAATATGTATTTATGGGAGCAATTAGGCAGAGAGATGAAATATTATCTCCAATGTTTTTCTAAGTCTACTACAGCTCATAAGAAAGACAGGTTTGTAGTTTATCACAGTGAGCATTGGAATTTATGAGAACTCAGATACAGTCTTACAGAAATGTTGAAAGGTGTATAGAGAATCGGAGCACTTCTCGTCTACCACACGTTCATAGACCAATAGCTGGAGCAAGGTGCTCTGTTGGACGTCAACTACTTTGTGGTACATGAGCAAAGAAGGGTAGGAGGTCAGTGTTGCCGGCGAGGTAAGCAGGTTGAGAAAGCCTGGCTTTTCCACCTTCCATCTTTGAGTTTTCTCTGGATTAGAAGGTGTAGGAAGAGCTAAACAACAGGGTGCCTCTGACTCACTTGCAGATATCACAGTAGGACGCTTAGGTGACACAGGATATCAGGGGATGGGCACAGATCTTAGCAGCATGTAAACGAAAAAGTCACTGCCAGGAATGGTGGGCCAGCAGTTTCTCAGACACCTTCCTCCTTATGGTGTAGGCAGTTATTTCCAGCCAGACCAAAGTTTTAAGGCAGAAGAAAGTAACTTACTTAAAATGACATCGGTGACATTTAATTCTATTTTAAAGTCTGAGAAGATTCAGAACCTCGTTCCAGCCAAGCTATGAAGACCTTATCTCTGCTGCATAAATGACAGTCTGGGATCTGGATGAGGTCAAAGGAGGAAATGCCACAACCAGCCCGGTTTTCTAACATTCCACAGACCTCATCTGGAAATCCCTTTGGCCCAGCGTCAATTTATTTTCCTGTATTTTCAGCTCCTTTCCTTGTTTCTGTCCTCAGGGAGGATAAGAAGCAGACAGATGTAAACCTCTAGATAATGGCCCTTTATAAAATGCAGGCTAGTGAACTCACTTCTCAGCCCTTACCTTTCTGGGGAGAGAAGATAAGGGCCCTGAGTTTCTGAGACTGAACAATAGAAACCCTACATATTCTATTCATAAACCTGCCCTTCTAAACCACCACGTTGTTTTCTCCTAGTACCTGGTGTCTCCTAAACCCCTTTCCATGTAGCTGAGATGGTTACCCACAGACAGGATGGGTGAGCGTTTTCAAATGCGCCATCATTACCAGACCCTACAGAAACTCGTTTCTTAAGCTCACTGAATCTGTAAATAGGACCAAGAGCTCTGCTATATTTCTTTGTAAAGCAACTTGTTACTATTGTTCAAGACCAAGGCAACTTCTAGATATATTTTGTGTGGATCCAATTTCTCATATTATGTTTGGGAATTCTCAACAGTTTTTTTTTTTGTTGTTGTTGTTGTTGTTGTCGTAGTACTTTACTTATTTCTTGAAAGTCCTCTGCTCCTTACTTTGTTCATTTCTAGCGTCTTTTCTCCTTCTTCACTTTCACTTGGTCAATATTCTACTTGGATAGCCAGAAATGGTTCAGGTTTTTGCTTCTCTATATAGGCAAACATCTTATATCTCGATAGCTTATACATGCCTCCTTGAAAGAGTCATGGATGCCTCTTATGTTTCTTCAGAGCAGGCTGAGGCAGCTGATGAGGGTTAAACCCTGCTTTACTTTCAACCAGTCAAATGATGGCATTCGCGTTGACGCAGACACTGTGATAGGCAAAGGCTGAACCTTGTCACTCTAGGTAATCTGATTCTTGCTTTCCAGGAACTTGGGGCCTGTAGCTAGAGGGGTTCATCCTGCTCATTTATTCTAGGAACAGGAATAGCAGAATATCCTTACAGTATGAAGTAGAAGATGATTGCCTAAAACATGACACTGCCTAAGACGTGGTATTGCTCCCAATTGACCTGTCCCTAAAGGGTTTAAGCACACACTTTCTTGCTGAATCTGCCAACATGTACCAGGTAAAATAATGTAAACTTTCCAAGTATTCTTTTCTTGAAATGAAATCGGTGTTTAATAGTAAGTGTTGTTAGAAGTTCAGCACTGCCATGAATTATTGAAATAGGCTAAGAATAAACTCTAGAGTCCATACGTGACTAGTATAACTGACATATGCTAAGAGCAAATCCTAGAGCCCAGAATGATTAGTAACCAAGTGTCAGAAAACAAAAACAATAGGGGCTGGAGGGATGACTCAGTGCTTAAGAGCACTTGCTGTTCTTGCAAAAGACTCAAATTCAGTTCCCAGCCAATGCATGGCAATTCCACCATCTTTAATTTCCATTCCAAGGGATCAAATGCCCTCTTCTGGAATTAGCAGGATTCAGTAATATGCAAATAGTTCATATGCATACATTCTGGCAAAACATTCATATACATAAATAAATATAATTAAAAATAAAGCCAACAAAAAGTCGTATCTTCCATATGACCCAAATCCTACCAATCTCCCAGGATTGTCGTAGGCACAGATATCAGAGAAGCCTTTGGTGTTGGTCGCTGGAACACAATCCTTTTCTTCATCTTCCCTCCACTTTTAGGTGGACAATGAGATCCACAGACTCCATTTCTTGAAATTGGCAGACACTGTGCTGTGTAGACTTTGCATCTGTAGAAAAGATCTGAGCCCACTGACCAGTCATTTCCACGAGGGACCGAGAATTTCTTAGTAATTTGTTCTATGGAAACAGAAACTGAGTCTTAATCTGGTAACACAGTAGTACCACGTCAACAGGGGAGGAATTTAAAATGCAGTTATACAGGGCTATTTCTAGGCTTAAGTGATGAAGACAGAGCTGGAATATAGGGAAGCAGAGAATAATAAAGTATGGAGAAGACACACCCAACATTTTGACTCTGCCACACATAGACACAATCATGCTTGAGAAATGACTAATAAATCTTAAAAACTCTGCCTCCTCCCAATCTTACAATGTGATAAGAAAGTTTCCAATTTTGGGCTAGACTGAACTCGTAAATATCCTTGTCTAGCTACATTCTGCCTGTGGGCTTCAAGTTGACCATGAGTGTTAGGATATTAAAACAACAACAAAACTCAAAGAATTTCATTGTGAGCAGCCCAAGTCTTCTAATAAAATATAATGGAAAGGAGACAGATATGGAGGAAGCCATCACTGTAAGCCCATTTGGACTCTTACTGAAGGAGCCTGGGAGAAGTAGGGAACTTTGGAACTATTTTACTGCCCAGTTATACAAAATATAAGATGAAACGACTGATTCCTACTTCTTGGGTGAGGTCTGATAAATTTTAGCTACTCAAAGTGAGTTTTTCTGTGTCATCTCTGAGAACACACAATTTCCAGTTTAGATTTGAGTCCACAATGTAAACCACATTCTTTATCAGGACTAATAGACCCAAGACCCAAGTGAGACCTCAGAGTAAAGGGTCCACAGGCCATTTGTCAAGTTAATGTTATTGCAGAGGTTCTCTGATCCCTCTTGTCTTGGCTAGGAGACCCTTGAATACTCCCAAAGGAGGCTTTGGTGCTGGGCTTTGGTTTCTGAGTCTGTAGCCTTGAGCATTTTTTGTTGGTTCCTTCCTCTTCTGGATCCTTGCTTAGGTTCCCAGCCGTCTTTGCTTTCTTATTATAGAGTCAATGCCTATGTCATTTCCTTCATCTCTGTTCTATCCTTTGTGTTTATTATTTTGTTTTGTATGGTGGTGGGGGGCAATCAGCAGACTGTGATGTATAAGTGTGTGGTGACAGGACACAGACATCTGCCAAACTGGGACCCCAGCTCAGGAAGGAGGACCAAGTTTAAATCTTGACCCAGAATAGACCCTTGTCTCTGATCCAGCTGGCGTGATACTACTCATCTCAGTGAGAGGAAATCTACTCTCACCCCCACTGCCCTGTGCTTTGTGTGCTTGGAATCCTCAAATACTAAGTGCTCTCTCCAGGTCATTGTATAATAAAGCTCACATTGTATCAAGATAAAAGTAATCTGAGGTTGCTGAATTCAGGGGTCCAACTATTTTCTAATCTTGATAGAGCTTGTTGACTATTCTCTAAATATAAACATAAAGACAATCACTTTTTCATCATAAAATTATAGTATATTTACATTGGACATGTTGGAGAAGAGCAATATCAATAAAAAATTATCACCAATTCTACATTCAAATATAGCCACCACCGATCTTTATATGCTACAGGGTCTCATGTTTACTAGATAGATTGGCCTCCAAATTTAACTCCCTATTTAGACAACACTTCAAGTCAACACTCCTGCATGCTGGGATTATAGCCATATACCACTATGACCAGTTCATGTGGGGGTAGGATTGAGGCCAGGCTTCCTTCTTTCTAGGCACCCTCTGTTGACAGAGGTTTCTGTTATGCCTAGTCCTGAATCAGTTCAGCCCCAAATAAACACACAGAGGTCTACATTAATTATAAACTGGCTGGTCTATTAGCTCAAGGTTCTTATTAACTCTTAAATCTTACATTAACCCATAATTCTTGTCTGTGTTAGTCACATGGCTTGGTACCTTTTATCAGTGAGATATTCTCATCTTGCTTCCTCTATTTCTGATGACTACTGCAGAGTCAGCCTTTCCTCTTCCCAGAATTCTCCTGTTCTGGTTGCCCCACTTATACTTCCTGCCTGGCTATTGGCCAATCAGCATTTTATTAGAGCAATACAAGTGACAAATCTTCACAGGGTAGAAGATCATTGTCTCACAGAAACCCTCTTCCAACTGAGCTACAGCCCTGCTCAACTTGCTATCTCATCAATAAAAATTATCGTGTCTTTTAAAGACATTTGTTTGTATTCATTTTGTATTCTTGAAACAATATATTCTAATGGGATTTTCATATAAGAAACTGTATCAATTTATGTTCTTGTACCTGTTGTTCCTTTGCGAAACTACAGCTCCCAGCATTCCCCTGGACCACGGACACATTTCCCAGAAGCCTTTGCATTCCTCGTTAAAAGGCAAGGGTCGCTACAACCCTTCCCCTTTTTCCTCTTTTTCCCCACCTCTCCTATCGTGTCCACACACCTTTACCTGCCTGCTGTTACCCCTCCCCCATTAAAAGTGCACCCACGTGGTACCTCCGCGTGTCTGTGTTTTCTTCCCCTGTAACGTCTTTACCCTCTAACCTGCAGACAAGAAAGCCAGTCAGAAATTAGGAACAACAATTGGTGCCGCCGTAGACTCAGTAACCTTTCAGTCCCGATACCTGGGGCCCCAGCCTCTGGGCTTCCCAGTGCCTCCCGGAGCTCAGGCCTCACCGGGACAAGGTTTGAACCTGCAACCCAACTGCTTCCACCTGTTTACCATGGCCACCTAACACTGACTGATCCGTGAGTTAGCCTAAGTTGGCTTCCTTCCCCCGGGGCGCTAAGAGACTGTCCAGCTGGCTTTCTCTGGTGCATCCTGGGCAAGACACCGACCTCCCTCCCCCTTCCCCACCGGCTTTCTGCCCTCGGCTAAAACCTGCCTCCGTCCGCGCCTGGAAGTTTGGTGCTTCCAGCTTCTCCCTCTCCTTTTTTTCTAATCTTTTTCTATCTTCTTTCTAGCCCGCTAAGGAGCGGTTGCCCCACGGGCTGTGAATCAGCCCCCCAAAAGCTTAATTGTCTCCTCCCATCCGGGGCTTTTTTCCCCGTCAGTAGCTGGGCTTGGGCCAATTGAGCCCTAACACTCCCCTTGGGTACACGGACGCCTGTACTCAAGGCTGCCATGTTCGTGGTACTCCAGTATCTTCTGCGGACAGGCTTACGTTTCTGGTCATGGGCTCCAAGCTGTCTAAAACAATTCCCCCATCCTCTCTTCTCTGACAGCTTCTGGAAGTTCTCAAACCTCATGCCCTGATTCCCTCCCTAAAACTATCAATGCCATCCCTCCAGGGACCCTCTGCTCCCGCCATGGCCATGGATCCCGCGGTCAAACCTCTACCACCCATCCCCCGCCTCGAGGGGCCACTCTCTCTTGCTCCGCCCAGTCGAGCGACAGCGATGGCTCACCCATTCCTCTTTCCTCCTAGGTTTCTTCTAGGAACAGGAAGGACTCACCTGCACCTTTCCCCCATGTCGCCTCTAAACATTTCATTCCTAGGTCTCCAGGAGTCCCACATAAATATTCTTCTGGGTCGCCTACCCGTTCCTCTAAATCCCCAAAAAAGTCCCATTCCCCCCGTCCCATATATCCCAGTCTTTCCGATCCAGCTTCACCCAACTTCTCCCGCAGCGGGTCACGATTGCGCAGGCAGCTAACAATTTCCTCTCGCCACAGGATGCGCAGGCTGTCGGAATCATCTTCGGATTCCTCCGGGTCATTTCCCCACCCTACCCTGCCCCCTCGATTTTCCAAAACCCCCTCAGGCTCTAACCCCACCCGTCGCCTTGCACCTACCTTCACCCCTCCCCTCACGCGCTCGCGCACTGCAGCAGCAGAGTCTGGCCCTGATCAAGTTAAACCAGCCACCATTCTGCCTCTGTGGGAGGTAGCGGGCGCAAAGGGCCTGATGGAAGTTCACGTTCCTTTCGCCTTATCCGAACTTTCACACATTTCTAAGTTACTCGGGTCGTACACAGCTGACCCCACTAATTTCACAAAAGAGTTTCAATATTTAACCCAATCCTACAACCTAACTTACCATGATATTTATATGATTCTCTGTAATAACTTGCTTCCCGAGGAGTGCCAGCAGGTCTGGGAACAGGCGAGGCTGCAGGCTGATGAAGTCCACCAAAAGCTCGCTTCCCATCCCCCAGGGACAGAGGCGGTGCCAGACCAGGAACCCCACTGGAATTACAAATCTCCCGGGGGCATTCTGGCCAGAGACCGGTTCCTAACTTGCCTCATGGTGGGGCTTTGGAAGGCTGCTCTCAAACCAGTAAATTATTCTAAACTCGCAGAAATTTTCCAAGACACTAAGGAAAATCCCTCTGCATTTCTTGACTGCCTTACTAAAGCTATGTTACAGTTCACAAACATGGATCCAGAATCCACGAGGGCAGACAGCTCCTGATGACCCATTTCGTCAACCAATGCTACTCAGACATCAAGGCAAAGCTCACACATTTGGAGAAGGGTCCCCTAACCCCACAGGCACAGATCCTGGAGGTGGCTTTCAAGGTGTACCACGTGAGAAACGACAAGACCCAAAACCGCTGCCACGAGATCACCGCACCCACCCGGCCAGCTGAGGAGATAAGCTGCCAAGCTTAAGGACACCAGGTTCAACCCCCTCTACTCCAGTCTAAGGAAGACAGCGGTCCCATCCGTCGCTGAGTTAACACACCCTCCCTTCTTTAAATTCATAAATAACCATCAGCTGTCGTTACAGATACCATCATCAAATACAAAGTCAAGGGCTCAGGTGGTAAGCAGATTCTCAACAAAGCTCCTCGATATAACAGGTCAGCCGCTGACTGCAGCAGTGGCCCCTGACATGTTAAGGAATATACGGTTAAAATCTATTTCTTTTAAGACACTTTCTTTAAGCTCCAGGACGCCAGCTGGACCCACCTAAACAAATCAAACACAAGCGGATCGTTAATGGAATAAGTATCATTTAATTTTTTATCATTCTTAACCCCTAAGCCTCCCTCACCCCAGATCTCCTCTCCCCTTTAATTTTTTTTCTTTTTCTCTAATGCAACTTTCGTCTTCCAGCATCTTAATGATGACCCAGCTACTCGAAAAGCCAGACAGATACGATTTCTTCAATCAGCCACCTCAGACGCCAGCCAGAACTTCAAACGCCAGTGGACATTGGCCACCCCAAGACTTCAGACGCCAGCGGACATCGGCCACCCCAGACACCAGCAATCTCAAGGACACCAGTGACCTCAAACACCAGTGGGACATCACCAGAATAATCAGACATTCCCTGGATCCCCCAACGCCCAAAGCCAGCAGGAAGCAGTCATGAGAGACTGGGCTACGCCCCCATTCCCTACCCTTTAAGGTCCCCCAATTTTTTTAATCAAACCAAAAGGGTGAAATGTTGTTCCTTTGCGGAACTACAGCTCCCAGCGTTTCCCTGGACCATGGACACATTTCCCAGAAGCCTTTGCATTCCTCGTTAAAAGGCAAGGGTCGCTACGACCCTTCCCCTTTTTCTTCTTTTTCCTCACCTCTCCTGTCGTGTCCGCACACCTTTACCTGCCTGCTGTTACCCCTCCCCCATTAAAAGTGCACCCACGTGGGACCTCCGCGTGTCTGTGTTTTCTTCCCCATGTAACGTCTTTACCCTCTAACCCGCAGACAAGAAAGCCAGTCAGAAATTAGGAACAACAGTACCCACCATCAGCACTGCGGTAACAACCACACCCCCCAAAGTTGTGTTACTCCTAATACCCATCTTGAGGGCCTGCTGGAAGTTGGAAGAGATCTGCTTCCAGTCACTCTACAGTTCATGTGTCATCACATATCTCTTCCATTATAATTCTTATGTGTCTGACTGTATGAACATGCACATATTATGAAAGTTCTCTCTGTTTCACAAACACATCGTGAACACCTTCTATGGTTTTAACTTCTGTCTAAAAATCTGCATTGACAGCATCACAGTTTGTTTTATAGATATGCCATAATTTTTCATAAATAAGACCTTCTTATGAAAATTTTATGCTATCTTAATGGCTTAAATATACTTTTATGTAATTTCCCAATTTCTCCAGGATAAATTTGCTTTAAAGGCCAATGGGTTCAATGGCAGGCAAATTTTAAAACATTCAATATTTACTATGTGAATATATAATATACTACACACACACACACACACACACACACACACATTTTGAGACAGGCACTCACTATGCAGCCTGACTGTTCATGAACTCACTCTGTAGACCAGTCTGGCCTCAAACTCACAGAGATCCACCTGCTTCCTGTGTGCTGGCGTTAAAGGCATGCACCACTACACCCAGCTGTTATGCCAATTTAATCTAATAAAATCATCACATTAAAATGTGTACTGGAAAAACAATAGTATGGGGTGATCTTTAATCTGTGGGTGGACCACGGTAAGACACACCTGTTTTCATTCTTGTTTGATATCCGTGAAGTTTAAGTGGCTGTCATTTTTTCCCAAGTTTCTATAATGTATTCTGTGATGGATTCCAGATGACCTTAGAGGTGACCAATTTGTTTTCAAGCTCATCCTGATGGTGGGTACATAGGAACAGAAAGTTGAGCATGTACGGATGAAACAATAAACTCCTGGAGGGGCTTTCAATGCCTCCTGGTTCCATACAGTGCTGTTGCTCTACCAGGGCAACCCCTTTCTGCATTGTCCCTGCAAAGCAAAGGTGGCAAATAACTGCCTGGCTTTCTCTCTACCCAGCAACTACAACCAGCCATCTGGAGCCCCCCTTGGTAGACCTCGCAGTTAAAGTAGCACGTTAAGATGGCATAGCTAATGAAAATGCCAGGACCACCTAGACAACCTTTAAAGTGGAAGGGACCCAAAACCATTTGCAAAGAGGAGAAATGAACTCATCTCACCTTGAAGGTAGTACCAAAATCTGAAACAGATCGTCATTTTCTAGGACACATTAACTCCTAACGAAAATCTTGGGGAGAGGGTTCTGTCAATAAAGTGCTGCTGAGCAAGCACAAGGACCCGGGTTCAGGTCCTAGAACCCACACAAAAGAGCCTGGAATGGTGGAACATTGTTATAATCCCTGTGCTGCAAAGGCAGTGACATGGGGTGTTCTGTGGCTCACTGATAGTCGGTCCAAATGTCTGCATTCTAGGTCAGTGCACAAAAAAATAGATGGTACCTGAAGAATGAGACTTTAGGTCTACCTCTGGTTTGATGCACACATATATGTGTGTGTGCATGTATACTCACACACAGAGTTGTGTTTGCTCAGACAACACACAACATATTAATAGTATATTACACATACTACCATACAGACACAATGTCAATACAAACCATCTTATATATGTAGTCTCTTAGACACACTCGTTTTCTCATGCACACGTGTACAGGAGCATGCGTCCTTGACTTTGGTTTGGGTCACTGCAGGAACTCCAGTCTTTCCCCACTCCCCAACTCCGTCCTTCATCTTCCTCTCAGAGAATAACCAGGGAGAAGAGAAGAGCACCCTCAGCTGAGCAGGGGAAGATGTCTGTCTGTCTTGAAGGTCCTGTGGTGAGGCACACCTACTGTTTGTGCTGTCCCCCACTGTGACCACAAAACAGCTGCTGAAATAACACTTTCCATGGTTTCCTCTCAAGACCCAGAATGCCAAGGGATGGAAGTAGACTAGGCTATGCTGAACATCCACCCTGAAAGGGACTTGATTTAATCACCAGGACACAGGCTATGAGATGATGTAATACTGAGATCCCAATGTTCCACCTTAGTGGTTGTTTTTTCTAGATATCCTTGACTCTACTGCAGGCTCATTCTGTTTTCAGACAGTTCTGTAGGGCAATTACATGAATATGCCACTGTGTCCTCTACTCTTTTCCTTAGAGCAAGTTTTTTCTAAGATTCCCAGAGATGATTATTCCTTATGAAAATAGTAGGTCCACTCTCCTTAAGATTCTCTCAGTGAATACGGCCCACTGAGTCAACTAAGCGGGGGTCACATGGGCTCACAGAGACGGAAGCAGCAAGCACAGGGCCTGCATGGGTCTGCATCAGGTCCTCGGTGTACATGTTATGGCTTTTTGCTTGGTGTTTTTGTGGGACTCCTAACAGTGGGAGTGGAAGTGTCTCTGACTCTTAACTGCTCTTGGTACCCTTTCCCTCCTATTGGATTGCCTGTCCAGCCTCAATATGAAAGATTTTGCCTTGTCTTATTGTGTCTTTTTTTAAAAATCATGTTTGGTGTTGTTGTTTGGAGGCCTGCTCTTTTCTGAAGGGAAATGAGTGGGAGTAGAACTGGGGCAGAGGAGAGGAATGGAAAGAGGGGAAACTGTGATCAGAGGAGAAGCTGTGAGAGAAGAATCTGTTTTCAATTTAAAAGAATTATGAAATAAATTCTCCAGGACTGGCTACCATCTACACTGTCAAGGAGAGGATCCCAATTAATCCTAAACTGGACCTTCCAATGAACACACTATCAGTCCCCCCAAAAAGTCAGTGTTTCAGACACAAATTATTTTAAAGCTAGAGAAAAGTCCTTCCTAGGGAGAGCCTGTGTAGCCAGAAAAGGTTAAGTCAGACAGTTCAGGACTAACAAGCTCCTTTCCACACCTGTCTTACACAGACTGTGAGCTCCTGACATGTGAGTTTCCACAGGTTTCTGATAGAAAAGAAAAGGTGCATAAATCATGGTGAACTGCTCCTACCTGCTCTGGGGAAGACCTCTCTCTAGAAAATGCTTCAGCCTCTGCTTTTTGCAGGGCTCACATGCTCTTGACTTGACCTTCATTTCTGATACCTACATCTTCTTTTACAGATTAATACAGGCAAGGCTCTGGTCATTGATCTCTGTCCTTCCTGTAGACATACATTTTAGCTGAAACCTTTGTTGTCTAGTAAACATAAGGCTGGATTAGTACAATGAAATATAGTTCAGCAGTTTTTAGAAAATTGAGGGCATCAGAAAAGAAATGGAGAAAACTTTCTGTTAAGGATACAGTTGAAGCCACAGACAGCTACATGACACTCCCTTGAGAGTAAATTTAGCTGATATACTGTGCTGTCATTAATTCTGGTGCTCAAAACTCATGATATCTGTCATTTTTCTAAAACGACTTCATTTTTACCTTGAGTCCAGTATGTTGGGAGCACAGCACAAAAGTCCTTGAGCCCACAGATCTCTGAAGAAACCAGGAATGGTAAGCACACAGGATTGCACTTCCAATGGGAAAGAGAGAAAACCATTCTTCTATCCAGAAAGCTCAGCATGGGAAGTGATTGACAGCCTGGTGGTCTGTGTTATCTGTTGGGCCAGGCCATACCAAGCTCCTACAATCAGGACTGGAGGTTACTAGTAACCTAAATAGCCCTCATAGCCAGAGGCTCCCCAAGCTCTCACAACCTGCATCAGATGTGTCTAACAGCCCAAACAACCCCTATGCTATTTGTATGTGAGACCAGGCCAGATTTTTCCTTAGGCCCTTAAGGCAGTACATGTAGGTATGTCTAGAACCCATCTATTTTTTTAAAAAATGACATGTGTCCTGAGTTGGGTTTCAATATAATTACACTTCATTATGCAACAGAGATTGTATTATACCAGGAAACTTTTTCCAAATTATACTCTAGGCTTAAATACATTTGGGAAAAACAGCCTGTAATTAGATTCCCCCAAAGTCTGATCCAGTTTGACAAATTTAATCTGTACCTGGTTTTTCTTCTTATCACTTTGCAGAGTTAGCTTCCCTGCCTGGATACCTGCATGGACACCCTCGCCACATCAGAATGTTTCTAGGCTTCTTCAGGGCAACTTAAGACAGATCAGTGACTTGTTTCTTAAAATTTCAACTGTCACATTCAGAACCTCCCCCGACTGTCCTCAGTGCCTCTAAAATGAGAGACTGCAACACTGCCAAGGAGAAACTACCGGTTGCTCAAATATAATATTTTAACATCTTTGTACATTAGACTTGTCGTGCGGAACAAAATCTTAAAGCTTAAAATGAGGCTAAATTTTAGGGCTTGTTTTCTCCTAAATTCACCACTGAATACAGCCAACCTCATGCTTCCCAGCTAGTAGAAGACTAACAAAGCATTGAGACACAAATAATTTCCCATTTTTGTGGCATCTTAGTTGTGCTGGTCTGACTTAGGCTTCGGAAGTCAACTCAACGGTGAGTAAAACCACAGAAGCTAGCCCCTGCTTTGGGCACCATCTGCTCAGACGCCCCCTGCTCTGCTCTCTTGGGGAAGAGACTACGGATCCTTCTGGCTTTCCCAGAGCTTCGCAGGAAGAGTTTCCTCCCTGAATTTTCTCTATGAACCCAGGGCACTTGCCTAGCACAAAATGAAAGCAAGCTCCCTGGGCTTCCTCCTTTATTGTCCCCGTAGCCCCACTCCCTAGCTGGGCCCAATTCTATTCCCAAGGCTGCTCTTTGTTTCACCTTATTCTACTCTAAAATCCCATAGACAAAGTCTGTGTTTTCTAAGTAATATTATTTAATATTTCATTTCTGTGACCTCTCATCTGACTTAAGTATATGGCTGTGTTGCTCACATTTGCTGGATTATGACACTTCTGACAAAGAATGGCAATGGAAGCCATGGCAACTAGATACTGATGTTTTGTTAAATAGATGGTGATTGTTTTGAAGGCAAAGGCCATGTCTGAATAATCTTTGCATCCTATAAAAATTCTCAAACAGCAGGGGTGCAGTGCATAGTCAGTGAATGTTTAATAAATGTATCCTCTTTGCTGATAAAGAATGCCATAGTTGAGCTCTGCATCCAGGCCATGCTTTCTAAAGTATTGGCACAAGAGAGCACTGGGCAGGCAGCGACCTCCACAGGAGCAGGTACAAGGGAGGAGCTGCTGAGGGAACAGGAGGTGTGAACCCAGGAACTCTGAAGGTGCAGGCCTGAGGCAGAGACCCCTGTGGGACTGGACACAACTCAGGGACCTCTGAGAAAGCAGACCCAAGACAGAGACATCTGTGGGAACAATCCTGAGCCAGTGACCTCTGCCAGAGCAGGCCCAAGGCAATGACCCCTTGGTACAAGGGAGCCCCTGCTGAGGAAACAGGCCTGAGCCACAGTTCACTGAGGGACTGGGCATGAATCAGCGACTTCTGAGGTAGCAAGCCTGAGCCAGAGTTCTCTGTTAGAGTAGGCCCAAGGCAGCAACCTCCATGGGAGAAGGCCTGAATGACCCCTGGTATTACAGAATAACCCTTGAGGGTGCTGAGTGACCTCCAGGAAAATGAAGGGACCTATGGGGTGACTGGAACCATGGTCCTGACTGCACTGCATGGAAAAATCAACTGAGCCTTGCATCCACTGGCACCTGGATGATTTATCACTAGAAACACAGACAGCCCCAATGGCACCAGTCATACAAGGTAAGAAAAATACAATAAATACCACAATACCAATAAAACCTAGTGGCTCTACAACTGCAAGACTTGAACAACCAAATATAGATGAAGCAGAAAAATGACCTAAAATAACTTTAGGAGAATGTTTGAGGCCCTTAAAGAGGAAATGAAAAATTCCCTCAAAGAAAGGGGAAAAAAGACAAACAAAAAATTAGAAGACATCAGCAAATCCCTTAATGAAAACCAAGAAAAGCAATCAAACATATGAAAGAAACTATTCAAGACTTGAAAACCAAAATAGAGACAATGAAGAAAACACAAGCTGAAAAAATTATAGAAATGGAAATTATGAGAAAATGATCAGGAACCACAAATGCAAGCATAAGCAGCAGAATACAAGAGATGTAAGAAAGAATCTCAAGCACTGAAGATACAATAGAGGAAATAGACTCATTAGTCAAAGAAAACATTAAATCTAACAAAAGGTTAACACAAAATATCCAGGAAATGTGAGACACCATGAAAAGAACAAACTTAAGAATAATAGGGATAGAAGAAGAAGTCCAACTCAAAAGAACAGAAAATATATTTAACAAAATCACAGAAGAAAACTTTCCCAACCTAAAGAAAAATATGCCTATGAAGATATGAGAAGCTCACAGAATACCAAGTAGACTTGATAAAAACAATTCCCTTGTCACATAATAATCAAAACACTAAACATCAGAATAAGGAAAGAATAATGAGAGCTACAAAGAAAAAAGGCCAAGTAATATATAAAGGCAGACCTTTCAGATTTACACCTGACTTCTCAATAGCAACCATGAAAGCCAGAAGGTCATGGTCAAGCATTATGCAGACATTAAGAGACCATGGACATTGCTGGGGACATCCCCATGGTCACCTGGAAACCCCTCTAGAGCCAAGTCTCTTGCCAGCCCTAAAATGGCTCCCTTAATTAAGGTATCTTCTTCTTTGCTCCCATATCCATTCTTCTTCCATCTCAACCATCCCACTCCCCCAAACTCTCCCCAATTCTCCCCTTCTCCCTTCTCTCTACACCTCTCCTTTTTCACCCACCCTACTCTCATCCCCCCTCCTATGCTCCCAATTTTTGCCTGGAGATCTTGTCTGCTTCCAATTTCCAGGAGCATCTATATATGTTTTTCTTTGGGTTCACCTTATTATTTAGCTTCTCTAAGATCACAAACTATAGGCTGAATGTCTTTTTTATGGCTAGAATCTACTAATGAGTAAGTATATACCATATTTATCTTTTTGGGTCTGGGTAATCTTATCCAGGATAGTGTTTTTTATTTCCAACCATTTGCATGCAAAATTCAAGATGTCATTGCTTTTTACCTCTGAGTAGTACTCTAATGTATGTATGTGCCATACTTTCTTTATCCATTTTTCCATTGAGGAGAGAGTACCTGAACTGGCCTTGTCCCGTAGTCACATTGATGAATATCTTGCATATTACCATAGAACCTTCATCCGGCGATGGATGGAGATAGAAACAGAGACCCATATCAGAGCACTGGACTGAGCTCCCAAGGTCCCATTGAAGAGCAGAAGGAGGGAGAAGATGAGCAAGAAAGTCAGGATCACGAGGCATTAGTCCACCCACCTAGACAGTGTGCCTGATCTGATTGGAGCTCACCAAAGCCAGCTGGACTGGGACTGAATGAGCATGTGATCAAACCTGACTCTCTGAATGTGGCTGACAATGGGGACTGACTGAGAAGCCAATGATAATGACACTGGAATTGTTTCTACTGCATGTACTGGCTTTTTGGGATCCTAGTCTGTCTGGATGCACACCTTCCTAGGCCTGGATGAAGGGGGGGGGGGGGCTTGGACTTCTCAGAGGGCAGGGTACCCTGCCCTCTCTTAGGATTGGAGGGGAAGAGGTGAGGAAGAGTGGGGTAGCAGGAGAGAAAAAGGAGGAGGGGAGGAAGTGGAAATTTTGAATGGTATTATTTATAAGCAATAAAAATTTAAAAAAAGAGCATGGATGCCAGCCCAGACAACTATACCCAGTAAAACTTTCAATCACCATAGATGAACAAACAAGATATTCTATGACATAGCCAGGTTTGACCAAAACCTAGCCACAAACCAGCCTGACACAAAGTAGTAAAAGAAAAACTCTAACCGATGGAAGTTGGCTGAATCCACAAAAACACAAACAATAGATGATCACAGCAGCAAATCCCAAAGAAGGGAAATACACACAATAACTTCACCAAAAAGGAAAACTACAATAAAAGGAGCTAGCAATCACTGGTCATTAATATCCCTTAATATAAATGGACTCAACTCACCTATAAAAAGACACAGATTAACAGATTGGATATAAAAACAGAATCCATCATTTTGCTGAATACGAGAAACACACCATAACCTCAAAGACAGATATTCCTCAGAATAAAGGGTTGGGAAAATGTTTTTCCAATCAAATGGACCTAAGAAACAAATAGCTGTTGTAACTATCCTAATATCTAACACAACAGGCTTCAAACTAAAATCAATCAAAGGAGACAAAGAAGAACATTTCATATTAGTCAGAGTAAAAAAATCCATCACGTGGAAATCTCAGTACTGAACATCTCTACCACAATACAAGGACACTCTCATATGTGAAAGAAACACTCCTAAAACTTAAAACACACATTAAACCCCATACACTAGTAGTGGAAGACTTTAACACCCTATTCTCACCACTGGACAGGTCTGTCAGACAGAAAATTAACAGAGAAGTAAGGGAACTAACAGATGTTCTGACTCAAATGGACTTAACGGATATCTATAGAATCTTCCATCCAAACATATAAAAACATACCTTCTTCTTAGCACCCCATGGAACCTTCTCAGAAACTGACCACATACTAGGTAACAAAGCAAACCTCAACAGATAGAAAAAAATCAGAATAACCCCATGTATCTTATCAGATCTCAATGGCTTAAAATTATAATTCAACAGGAACACTAATTCCAGAAAGCCCACAAAAACATGCAAATTAAACAATGTTCACCTGAATCATCAAGGGTCAAGGAAGAAATAAAGGGAGAATTTAAGATTCAATGAAAATGACCGCACAACATACCCACACTGAAAGCAGTGTTAAGAGGAAAGTTCACAGCACTAAATGCCTACATAAAGAAGCTGGAAAAATTCCACACTAGTGAGTTAACAGAACATTTGAAAAGTCTAGAACAAAAAGAAACAAATTCACCCAGGAGAACTGGATGGCAGGAAATAATCAAATTGAGAGCTGAAATCAACAATATAGAAACAAAGAAAACAATACAAAGAGTCAATGAGACAAAGA
This sequence comes from Microtus oregoni, assembly GCF_018167655.1. Taxonomy (NCBI): domain Eukaryota; kingdom Metazoa; phylum Chordata; class Mammalia; order Rodentia; family Cricetidae; genus Microtus; species Microtus oregoni. The sequence continues at coordinate 24,715,659 of NW_024543067.1, read as the reverse complement.
GTTGGTTATTCAAGAAAATCACCTAAATAAGCAAACCTTTATCCAAAATAAGCAAAAGGCAGAGAGAGAATATTCAAAGAAAAGAGAATATACAAATTATGAAAATCAGAAATGAAAAGGGGGACATAACAACAGACATGGAGGAAATCTGGAGACTCATTAGGCCATATTTTGAAAACCTGTACTCCACAACACTGGAAAACTTAAAGGAAACGGACAACTTTCTGGATAAATATCACTTACCAAAGTTAAATAAGCACAAGATAAGGAAGTTAAATAGACCTTTAACTGCTGAAGAAATAGAAACAGTCACCAAAAATCTCCCAACCAAAAAAAAAAAAAAAAAAAAATGCCAAGGACCAAATGGTTTCAGCTCAGAATTCTACAAGATTTTCAAAGAAGAACTAATACCAATACTCCTCAAATTATTAGAAACAGAAGGACCATTACCAAACTCTTTTTCTGAGGCTACAATTACCCTGATACCCAAACCACAGAAAGACATTACTAAGAAAGAGAATTACAGATCAATCTCACTAATAAGCATTGATGCCAAAATACTCAATAAAATACCTGCAAATTGAATCCAAGAACACATCAGAGGCATCATCCACCATGATCAAGTGGGCTTCATCCCAGAGATGCAGGGATGGTTCAACATATGAAAATCTTTCATTGTAATATATCATATAAACAAACTGAGAAACAAAAACCACATGATCATTTCATTAGATGCTGAAAAAGCTTTTGACAAAATACAACATCCGTTTATGATAAAGGTCTTGGAGAGAGCAGGGATACAAGGAATGTACCTAAACATAATAAAGGCAACATACAACAAGCCAACAGCCAGCAACAAACTGAATGGGGAGAAACTCAGAGAAATCTCACTGAAATCAGGAACAAGACACCACCCTCTCTATTCAATATAGTTTTTGAGGTCCTAGCTAGAGCAATAAGACACCAAAAGTAGATCAAGAGGATACAAATCAGAAAAGAAGTAGTCAAACTCGCACTGTTTGCTGATGATATGATAATTTACATAAGCGACCCCAAAAATTGTACCAAGGAACTTCTACAACTCAGAAACACTTTCAGTAATGTACCAGGATACACACACACACACACACACACACACACATATATATATATATATATATATATATATATATATATATATATATAATGTGTGTATATATACAGTAGCCCTCCTTAATGCCGATGATAAATGGGCTGGGAAAGAAACCAGAGAAACATCACACCTTACAATAGCCATAAACAGCATAACATACCTTGGAGTAACTCTAACCAAATGAGTAGAAGACCTGCATGTCAAGAACTTTAAACCTTTGCAGAAAGAAATTGAAGAAGATACCAGAAAATGGAAAGATCTCCCATACTCTTGGGTAGGTAGAATTAACATAGTAAAAATGGCAATCTTACCGAAAGCAATCTACAGATTCAATGCAATACCCATCAAAATCCCAACAAAATTCTTCACATACCTTGAAAGAACAATACTCAACTTCATATGGAAAAGCAAAAAAAACCCAGGATAACAATCCTGTACAAATAAGGAACTTCTGGATGCATCACAATCCCTGACTTCAGACTTTGCCACAGTACTGAAAACAGCCTGGTATTGACACAAAAACAGACAGGAGGACCAGTGGAACCAAATCAAAGGCCATGATACTAATCCACACACCTATGAACACATGATTTTTGACAAAGACAAAAATATTAAATGGAAAAAAGAAAGCATAATTATAGGCCCATATATCTATGTGGTGTGGCTCTGAAGCCAAAGGCCCCACCTGAGGTGGTCATGTAGACTGCAGACAGGCTGTCACTGCCTCAACAATAGCCAGGATGTGATGCTTTTTTCTCTTTTGTTAAAAATGTAGATCGCCTGGGGAGAGGTGTTTGCCGAAGCTGATGGCTAAGTTGCAGGTGTTTTCCCTAGCCCCACATTTCCTGGAAAGAGAATATTAATGAGCTTCCACCTTGGGGGGGGGGGTGGGGTTTAAAAGATGTTTGGTAAAATAAACGTGGGTAGATCTTCAGGATGGAGAGAAGCACGCGATGCCCTTCCATGATGATGGTATAAACTGTGTCTGGTTATTCCTTCTTCCTCCGTACCAGTCCAGTTAGGGAAAATAGTTTTCTACGTCGGGGCCCACAGGCCCTGACACATATTCATCAAATGATGTTGGAATAACTGGATATCAAAATATAAAAGAATGAAAATAGATCCATATTTATCGCCATGCACAAAACTCAAGTCCAAATGGATCAAAGACCTCAACATAAAGCCAACCACACTGACCCTCATAGAATAGACAATGGGAAGTACACTTAAATTCATTGGCACAGGAGACCTCTTCCTGAATATAACCCCAGTATATTTACTGACAGACACTGAAAGAAACAACAAATGAGACCTCCTGAAACTGAGAGACTCCTGTAAAGCAAAGGACATGGTCTACAAGATAAAACGACAGCTTACAGAATGGGAAAAGATCTTCAACAACCCCACATCAGACAGAGGACTGATCTCCAAAATATACAAAGAACTCAAGAAATTGATCATCAAAAGAACCAATAATCCAATAAAAAATGGGGCACAGACCTAAACAGAGAACTCCCAACAGAGGAATCTAAAATGGCTGAAAGACAATTAAGGAAATGCTCAACATCCTCAGCCATCAGAGAAATGCAAATCAAAACAACTCTGAGATTCTATCTTATACCAAGATTATATCTTATGGCCAAGATCAAAATCACTGATGACAACTTACTCTGTAGAGGTTCTGGGGTAAAGGGAACACTTCAGCATTGCTTGTGGGAGTGCAAACTGTTACAGCTGCTTTGGATTTCAGTGTGACAATTTCTCAGAGAATTAGGAAACAATGTTCCTCAAGACTTAGCTTTTGGGTATATACCCAAAGGATGCTCAATCGTGCCACAAAGACACGTGCTCAACTATGTTTATAGCAGCAATGTTTGTCATAGCCAAAACCTGGAAACAACCTAAATGCCCCTTGACTGAAGAATGGATAAGAAAAATGTGGTACATTTACACAATGGAGTACTACACAAAAGAAAAAAATAATGGCATCTTGAAATTTGCAGGCAAATTGATGGATCTAGCAAACATCATATTGAGTGAGGTAACCCCCTACCCAGAAAGACAAATATCATATGTACTCACTCATAAGCAACTTTTAGAGATAAAGCAAAGAAAATCAGCCCACAATTCATAACCCCAGAGAACCTAGACAACAAAGTAGACCCTAAGGGAGACATACATGGATCTAATATATGGAGTAGACAAAAATAAGATCTCCTGAATAAGTTGGGAGCATAGGGACTGTGGAAGAGGGTAGAAAGGGAGGGGAGAGGAAGGGAGAGGAGCAGAAAATAATTTATAATGCAAGAAAATAAAAATAATTAAAAATAAAAGAATGTCATATTCTTCATCCTTTTGTAGTTCATTCACCCTGAATGAAGGGTGTACTCATTCTGTAGGTGTGGTGCTCGTTCGTCACCAGTTGCCCACTTGCTGGTAAATGGTGCCAGGGTTTAATCATTTTCCAAGCAATGATTCAATGCCAACATGTCTGGAGATTGTGGTTTTGAATACACCACAGTAAAACAGCAGAGCACCATACTGGTTCCTAAGCTACATTCCCGTTTCCCCTCCACCTTGTGGAACTGAGCTGTACGGGAAGCGTTGCAGCTTGGACCCACTGCTCCCTCTGGATCTTCTACTGCACTCAGAACTCAGGACACTAGACCAGCAGCATGCCAGTGCCTGCCTTCTACCGAATGCTTGAACTGTGATTTGAAAGCCAAGTTCTCTGTGAATATTTAGATCTCCTTCAAATTCTTTGAGTTGTTTAGTAAGCTCAACATAAGGTTGCCTTGCAAAAGACTTTCTGCTTTGCAAGTGTTTATTTAGTACTGTATATGGTAGTTTACTGATAAACACATCAGGCCCTGAATTCTTTGGTAACCTGGAACACTCTTATTTTCTAAGCATGATGCTGCTTCCTGGAAGGTTCTTGTGTTGAAACACTGTAGCTGTTCTCAGTATAACCAATTCCAAGAAGACTCAAGCCAAGGCCCCACGCACATTACCTATTAGGACAAGAGAAATGACTCTTACCACCTTCAATCCTGCAAAACAATGCATTGCTGAGAGGTCTATAAGGTGAAGAGTTCCCACTTTCACTGTTTTAAGTTTTACATTTAAAACTGGACTAAGGATTCATGTTTTACTCCCACTCCAATAGCAAAAATCTGTAATTCAGTGACAATTGAGGGGAATGTCACCATTAATTGATGAACTAATGTTTAAACAGAGCAAAATGCTATTCATATTTGAAATGTTAATAAATAACAGTGGCTCTTTACTAAGGGTGGTAGTGGTGATAGTCATATTGCATATTAATGATTTTTCTCCCATTACTGAATAGAAGCTATTTCTAACATAGTGTTTCTCAGTGTCGGGACTCTGCTTGCCTGTTTAATGATTTCAAAATTATTGGAAGAATTCAAGTGGGGAAAACTGTTCTTTTTGTGTATGCCTATAAAGTCTACACAAGAGTTAGCCTTAAAAATGCAGTTCGTTATTCACCTTGTCTGATCTGACCCCGGGTCACCTGACCTCACAGTACTGAGAATTTTTAGGTTCTTCTAGGCTATTGCTAGTCACACACTGTTGACTCCAGTGGTGTGGCTGTGGAGCCTGAGTTTCGTTCTCTCTCCCTTCCTTCCTTCCTTCCTTCCTTCCTTCCTCTTTTCTTCTGTTATTAGCAAATCCTTGTATTCTCCTAACTATGAACTGTTGTTAAGAATATGGCTTATGCAAAAATTAAATAGTATAAGTAGTGAGTGTGGTAGACACAGGGCCCCAAAATGACATTTAGTCACACATTTTCATTGATAACAAATTCTCATAATGTAACACTCATTCTGAATTATCTAGAATCAAACATGAAAAGACTTGGCATCTTCACAAGAAGCAAAGAGCAGAGGCAATAGTCAGGGAAAGATGACAGAGTAGTCATGTTGAAGTGGCCTGGTTAATATTATAAGACAGATAATAATATGAAAGTTGCAATGTTATTTTTAATATCAAAAAAGATTTTCTGTAAATATGTTTATGAAGACACACCACTAATATGCTAGAAGAACAAACATTTATTAGGAAGTTCTTTGTGCATGATAAGACACTAAAAGAGGCACACTGAATTCTACTAGGTAAGTACACTATGTACTTATGTGTCGCAGAATCCCTGGGCATGGGTGTGGGGGCAGAGAATACCACACAGTGGCCTGTGCATGGGTTTTGGAGAGGTGAATACCACACAGTGTCTGGTGCATAAGTGTGGAAGCAGAGAATACCACACAGTGCCCTGTGCATGGGTGTGGGAGGGGTGATTACCACACAGTGCCCAGTGCATGGGTATGGGAACAGGGAATACCACACAGTGCCCAGTACATGGGTGTGGGAGGGTTGATTACCACACAGTGCCCAGTGCATGGGTATGGGAACAGGGAATACCACACAGTGCCCAGTACATGGGTGTGGGAGGGGTGAATACCACACAGTGCCCTGAGTATGGGTGTGGGAGCAGTGAACAGCAGCCAGATTCCATTCTTGTAGAGTTTACCTTCTAGTGTGACAAACACGAATCATTATTCCTTTTTTTCAAAGCATTTACTACCACTCTCAGAAGATGTTTACATAAAAATGTAAAACATAAGTAGTAAATATTTTCAACAACAGATGCAACAATGTCACTGGGAAGCTGCATGTGATAGTGAAGGAACTTATGATGACCAAGAGATCTGAGTTCAAATCCAGTTTCTGATAGCACCTTCAGGCATGAAGGCATTAAAATTTTTATTATTAGCGTCTCATTTTCACCCAAGCACCAAGCATAATAATGACTTTATAAAAATGTTCCAATGACTAAATCAGAATGTATGCATACATCTCTTTATAGAGCGGATAGGGTGACATGAATACATGAATGCTTTAACAAAGTAGGGTGTTTGATTGGAGCTTCAGTGGAGAGCAAACTTAACCTGACAGACAACAGAGAGTGATTTCTTTGTTCAGGAACAATCCTGATGGGAGGCATGTTTGGAATATCACAAGACTTTGGAAGAGAATAAGTTGAACATCTGGCTGAATCACTGAGTTTAAACAGACAAAAAATTTGAACAACACACAAAAGAATTTATGGAAGTCAGAATCGCTCTCATGCATGTAGACTTTGATACACAACATAATTAGGTGAATTACCCAAGGTTTTATCATTAACAGCAAAAGCAGAATCCTGACATCCATCTGGCACTCTCTTTCCTAGATGGCCTGGCCAGTTGTTAAGACAGTATCTTATCATCCTCCCCGTCAGTTCATATCTGAGCATTCACAGCCTGCTAGACATTATTCACAATATATAGCAGCTTTCCCACCCAGTTATATAATGTGAGTGTTGCATTCATGGCAAGAGAAAGCAGTCCTGAGACAAGTGAGGTGAATGAAAAACAAGGGGCCATTTCTCAAAACTGAGATGGTGCTTTGCACAAATCACTGCTTTTCTGATGCCATCTGGAAAATGCTTTTATATTCCCAACACAGTGCACTGAACATGACTTAAATCAGACTAACCAGCCCTGAGATGCTCTTTTGCACCTGCCCATATGAATGTGGTCTACAGGAGTCAATGTTATTAGTCCTTGGGCAGGGCAGTTGGTGCAACATCTCAGGAAAAAGAATTGTTGGGTGATTGTCAATAATGTACATCAAGTAACTTTCAAAACTTTTTAGGATTGAGCTGGAGTTTGTTTAGAATAAAACTGTATTTGGCTCTAAGAAGGAGACTCCATTTCCCTCCTCCACCCCTGTCTCTTCCTTTTCTCTTTAGTCCTTCTTTCTTACATCTAAGAACACACAAAGCAGTGTCACGTATTCAGACTTAAGACCCTCAGATTGTTCTGAACCCTGAGACCATCAGTCTGACTCTTGTTGATGATTGCTTATTGGTTGTTTTTTCAGGACAGGGTTTCTCTGTGTAGTCCTGCCTGTCCTAGATGTCCTAGAACTCTCTCTCTGTAGACCAGACTGACTTTGAACTCATGGAGAACTGCCTGGCTCTGCCTCCCGAGTGTGGGGTTAAAGATGTGCACCACTATGCCCAGAGCTCTTGCTGCATTAAGTGGCAGATGTTACTCCCAGTAACATCTTCCACACTAACAACAGTATTTTGACAAAATTTATTGTAGTTAGGTTTTGGAATTGTGGACAGATAAAATCTTCTCTTTCTCGAACTTTGTAATGGAACCTAATTTTAATACAAGTAGAAAAGATTTAGGGTCTCACAAATGAAAGAAACTTTCACTAATTTGGATAGGAATTAAGCCTTAAACTAACTTTGCTTTATAAAAAGGTTCCAATAAAAATTATGAAGAAGAACATTTAATTATAAGCAAAGAACAAATTGCTTTCAAACCAATAAAAGCTCCAATTTATGGAAAAGGGACTGATATGTTAAATACAACCCATTCTTTGTTTGTTGGAGAAGTGTCTCAACAACTTTTCATGACAGCATTTAATTAACTTGAATTACTTAATCTAATTGAAACTAATAGAATTCTGTTTCTTTTAGAAATCGTTCTATTGAAACTGTTTCCTAGTCTAGAAATAGCGGTAATCTATACAAGTCTGCTCTCCTGTCCTTTGACACTCCTTTTAGTGGTGAGTACACTGAGCGCAAATGAATTTGTGGTTTGTTAGTTACATAGAAAATTTTGCCTTACTATAATGGCATTTAAAATTGTTTATGCTGTCAATGTGTGGGTATCTGCATGAATTTATGTGCACTATATATGTGCAAGAACACACAGAAACCAGAAGAAGGCATTGGAGACCCTGGAACCGGATTTCCAACAGTTGTTAGCTGCTTGATGTGACTGCTGGGAACGGATACTGGGTGCTGGAAGGAACAACATCAGCCCTCTGTGTCTGCACTTTTATTTGGCATGGGAAACCATTCTTAGCCACTTCATTGACTGATAAGACAGTAAACAGTGCATTTGGCTAACAGACAGCATTTTAGTAAAAAAAAAAAATGATGGGAGAGAATGAAGCTTGAAATAAATATCTGAAATTAAAAATTTATTTTGCACATAGTGCTATATATGATTTGTTTATGGGTCACTATACTAAGTTATTTTCTTTTTTAAAAATTATTTTTATTGAGCTCTACATTTTTATCTGCTCCCCTCCCTACCTCTCACCTCCCCTTCCACCCTCTCCCAAGGTCCCCATGCTCCCAATTTACTCAGAAGATCTTGTCTTTTTTTACTTCCCATATAGATTAGATCTATGTATGTCTTTCTTGGGGCCCTCATTGTTGTCTAGGTTCTCTGGGATTGGATCGATGGGCTGGTTTTATTTGCTTTATGTTTAAAAAAGTACAGACCTAAACAGAGAACTCTCAACAGAGGAATCGAAAATGGCTGAAAGACACTTAAGGAAATGTTCAACATCCTTAGTCATCAGAGAAATACAAATTGAAACAACTTTGAGATTCCATCTTACACCTGTAGGAATGGCCAAGATCAAAAACACTGATGACAACTTATGCTGGAGTGGTTGTGGGGAAAAGGAAACACTTCTGCATTGCTGGCTGGAATGCAAACTGGTACAGCCCCTTTGGATGTCAGTTTCTCAGAAAATTAGGAAGCAACCTTCCTCAAGACCCAGTAATACCACTTTTGGGTATATATCCAAAGGATGCTCAATCGTGCCACAAAGTCACGTGCTCAACTATGTTTATAGCAGCAATGTTTGCCATAGCCAGAAACTGGAAACAACCTAAATGCCCTTTGACCGAAGAATGGATAAGGAAAATGTGGTACATTTACACAATGGAGTACTACACAGCAGAAAAAATAACGACATCTTTAATTTTGCAGACAAATCGATGGAGCTAGAAAACATCATTTTGAGTGAGGTAACCCAGATACAGAAAGACAATTATCACATGTACTCACTCGTAAGTATACTAAGTTTTTTTTAAAATTTATTTATTTATTAAGGATTTCTGTCTCTTCCCCGCCACTGCCTCCCATTTCCTTCCCCCTCCCCCAATTAAGCCCCCCCCCCTCAGCCCGAAAAGCAATCAGGGTTCCCTGACCTGTGGGGAATCCAAGGAACCCCCACCTCCATCCAGGTCTAGTAAGTTGAGCATCCAAACTGCCTAGGCTCCCACAAAGCCAGTGCGTGCAGTAGGATCAGAAACCCATGGCCATTGTTCTTGAGTTCTCAGTAGTCCTCATTGTCCGTATACTAAGTTTTAAAGGATATAAATAAAGGTAAGGAGGGAATGCCACAGCCATTGGGGTTGGACAGAGTTGTTGCAATGCTGGCTCTGCTCTCCATCTGTGACCTCTAAGTGAACAGAACAAGCCCCATTTGAAGGTGAAATGGAACCACTGTAGCTATTTAGAGTACTCACTGCCTATTGAACCTGCACCAGACACTGTATATGTATATGTTTATATATGTATATGTGTGTGTGTGTGTAAGTGTGTGTATAGTATTTCCTTTAGTGCAACTGTTACACCTGTGAGGTAGACATTTTTATAACTTCATTAAACAAGAAAGGGATGGAGTCCTATGAGGGTTGATTGGCTTTGCAAGGCCAGGTGCTATTGGCTGCCATTACTTTCTAAGTACGTATAGAGGTAGAAGTCTCAAGAGGTTAAAGATTTGAAGGTCAGACATGTAGCCTCACATGGGGTAAAGACGTGCATAGATTCTTTCCGTTCCAGTCACTCTCCATGCCCTCCAGTCTTTAGGAAGGTGGAGTGCCCCAGGTGTCTCTCCTGGCCACTTTTCTTCATCGACAGTTTCTCATATGACCTCTTTGGTCCCTAAGCTTTTAATCAGCATGTCTGGGCTCCCAGCTCCCAGCTCTCAACTGACATTCTCCAGCACTTGTGCCCTACTGCCTACTGTGGCTTTATGCCCCAACTCCAGACAACCAAAAATTATACAACCCAAATTGCATAAGACACTTGATTTTTCTTTTGCAAGTCCACTTTTTCTTTATTCTTTTCTAGCCTCATAAAATGCTAAAGCCCTTAGTGCTTCTGCTTGAGATAAAAAAAAACTGAGATTCATAATGTTTTATATAAAATCTTCCCAAGCTTTGTGTCTGTGTCAATCAGTTCTGTGTGGCTGTGACTTTTTTTGTGTCTGTATCAATCAGTTCTGAGTGGCTGTGACTTTGTGTCTGTGTCAATCATCAGTTCTGTGTGGCTGTCAAAAATGTCTGAGAAAGTCAAAGGAGGAAAGACATTTTGGCTCTTGGGTTCTAGGGCTCCTGTCTGTGGTTGGCTGGCTCTGAGGATTCTGGGTAGCGGTGAAGCATCATGGTGAAAGGCCATGGTAGGAAAAGCTACTCAGCTCATGATATCTAGGAATCAAAGAGTGAGCCAGAAAGTGTCCTGGGACAAGATACACCTTTCAAAAGAACACACCCAGTTACCTGCTTCCTCCATCGAGGCCCCACCACCCTAATAACCTATTTAGTATAAAGTCATCAACTGATTATTTTCCAGTCACGTCTCAATAGGGCCACCAGTTGAGCATCAGACCTTCAACACAGGAGAATTTGGGAGACACACTAAATAAGTCAAACCATAAGTTGGTGGGACTTTTCCCATCTATATTTACCCAGTCTTCTCCAAATCACCATCTTTCTTATTTAATGACATCAGAAATCTGTCACCACTGTTTCCCAGCTGCCTCTCTGACTTGCCACAGAAACTCAGTCTGTGAGAAGCAGAATATGAATTTTAGAATAAAACTCATATCAGCCTATTCTACGTAGAACCTCAAGTATCTTCCTAGTGTGTCTAAATTAGACTTAGGTGCTGCACACTAGTCTCCAAGCCATACATGATCTGGAGTCTGCCTCTGCTCCTCTTCCAGCCACGTGTTTTCTTCCATACCCTCTCTCCTGCTACTTTCGGTGTATGTTTAAGTCTGAGATTTTCAAGCTCGTTGCTGGTTTTGGAGTTTTTCTAGCTTTTCCTGCTTGCAGACGCAGAATCCAGTGGCTAGCTCCTTTGTTAATTTCCACTATAGATGCACCATCTCAGAAATCTTTTCCAACCCAATGGAACACAGTTCTCGTAATTCATCCCTTTCCTTCTCTACTTGGAGCTGTTCATAACCTTTGTTTTACTTTTTTCTTCCTCTTTGCTAAGGGTTGGATACTTGTTCTCCAAAGCTAGGTTGTCACAAGCCTGTCCCTGAGGGTTAAGCCATCTTGGGAATATTTTCAAAAGAAGTCTAGAAAACTGGCCTCTTCTTCTCTCTTCTTCCCTGACACCACTAGCTGAGCTGTTTACTTGCTTTGCCTTGCGACCCTGTCATAGGTACTGGCTTGTTGCAGGCCATTGGCAGCAGGGCCAACAGATCATAGATCAAAACCTCTAAAGCTGTGAACCAAATAAACTTTGCTCTAAGCCAACAGTCTCAGGGATATTCTAGATAAGTAGAAAGCTGATACATGTTCTTTCCAACAATTAATACCTGACACACACATGCATGTACGCATGCATGCATACACACACACACACACATACACACACAAACACACACTTACCATGCTTATTCCTAAAGGACTAAGTTCTGTTGAACAGTATCAGGTCACTGAGTAAGATCCTCTGTGGATGGTTTCTCCACAGACACACCAGTTTCAGTGGCTATTCATGCACCAAGTGATCTTCACAGGGGCTAAGAAATCCAGCAAAGAGGCATAGTATCTTCTTTGAATGTTGAAAATGTACACCAAAGAAGAAACATGGAAAGAGCTAGCTGATTTGCCCCTTATTCTAACAACACAGTGTGATGAGAAATATCTCCGGGTTGGAGGAGGAAGAAATAGTATAAACCCTGAAATCAGGATAAGAAAAGAGAGACAAGGAAACTCATAATGTGGTGATAAAGGGGCCATTCAGCTAGAAGAAATACTAACTCCAGATGTGCTTGTACCTCATATCACAGCACCCAAATATATGAAGCAATCAACAGACTCAAAGGGAGCTAGACTCCACTAGAATAATGATAGAAGACTTTAACACTTAGGCTTGGCAGCACCTATCAGGCTCTCTTTAGTGCAATCTTCTGTTCGGTAGATTCCCTCACCCTACTCCAGGTCGTGGAGCTGCATTAGTCAAGGGACTGACTGCCTTTCCAAGCCTTCTTCCTCCATGCAGCAGTTGAATGGAGAGCAGGCCGAGACACACTCAAAGGCAAGTTATAAGAGCTAGCACAGGCCTTTGTCTCACAGCACGATGCTAGGCTTGCGGTGAGATCCATCATTCGCCAGGTGCCTTTCCACCCATGACACAGCAGTTGCCCTACGGAACTGCCAGCAGCTTTGTTTGCCCTCAGGAGCTGTGGTGTGTACGAGATTGGACCCCTAACTGTTATGGACTTAGGCCGGACTCACGAGTGTAAGCGTTACAGCAGGACGGGAAAGGTATGCGGGCAGTCAGGCCTCAAGAAACGCCAGAGTCACACAGCACTACAAACCTCACACAAGAGATTTATTGGGAGGAAAGAAACCCAGGAGAGTGGCCGCCTCTACCTGGGCAGAAGCATCAGAGAACTGAGCAGAAGACAGGGTGTATGTAGGGTTTTCTGTGGCGGGGTTGTGGAACTTTCCAGAGTAGCCTGCGATTGGAGAGAGAGGCAAACTCCGGGGTTGATGGGATTTTTTCCCCCTGTAGGATGGGGCCTGCTCACTCTCAGAGGTTGAGCCGGATGATTGGGAAAGGTGGGCTATGGCTGTTAGGGAAGTCTAGGATGCTGGGGTCTGGGCCTGGTTGTTGGAGCTGGGGTGGGTAGTTGGTTGGCAACTGGCTCACCTCTAGGGCCTTGTTCAGTTGCCAGAGTAGTCTGGGGTGGAGCCTGGCCGCTGGAGGCCTCCAGGGGTGGGGCCTCCAAGTGTAGTTTATGAACATGGGAGAAAAAGTTCTCCCAGCCACATTAGTTGGTATGAGTAGCCAACAGTGAGGACATGCCTTCATGAAGGTATTATGTAGATAGTTAACAGTTGGTAGAGGCTGGGGCTCATGTATAGTCAGTTAACAGTTGCTGAAGAGACTTTGCTCCCACAAGGATCCAGTGCTCCAGAAAGTGACTCCCTTACTCATGATCTTGTAGGTGTAGGTAACCAGAATCAAATTTACTGGTTTCCAAACTACACTAGGGTAGAATTGTTACTTTGTTTCTTTTGTTGATGCCTTGTCTGGGATGAGCAGAGGTTTATTCACACTTTCACAGAAAAAAGTCACATGACAGTATCCATATGCAGGACCAAGATAAATATCTAGGCGTGCATTGACACTAGGGAGAAAGCTGGTGGGGTAGATGTGTTTTGGCTTGCATTGCTGCCAGCTGTGGTATAGAGCCTTAATGTACCCTTGACACTGTAGGGCTTGCATTACTGCCTACTGTGGTATGGTGCCTTGAACTGTAGGGCTTTTTGTCTATTACCATAAACTTCGATGGTCCAAGGTCTGACTTTACCAACACCAGTCCAATAATGAGCATCGTAATGTGATAAAAGATAAAAGATCCTATTCTCTGATGAAAGGATTAGGCTAGCGAAATCTAAAGCTGTGTAGGTCCTAAAGGCTTCCATTCCCGGACCAGTGCCTGCAAAAGGAGCCCTTGGAGCAATCCCAGCATCAGGTAAAGAAGACATGCAGACCAGTCTTAGCCATTGCTACTTCATCCACGGCACTCTGGAGACATAAGTCCTCCTCAGGAGCAGACAACTCACGACAGTGTGAGCCTTGGTCCTAACCCAATGTTGTGCTGATCTCACTAGGTTCTGAGCTCAGCATATGCACAGTACAGCATTTGAGTATTAGTGGTTATAGGTATGTCACATGGTTATCCCTCCATGGTGTTCACTCTCAGAGCTGGCCAGAATCCCACAGTGCATGACCACAGGCCAGTGACTGTGAATGAAGTGTCTGGGCCTGAGCCACCCCAAGATGATGCTTAGAGGAGTGGAATATCTTTATTAGGTATGGCCCTGGTTAATGTGGAGCAATATACTAAGAGCAGATGTGACATAATTCAGCCTTGGATTACCTGTCTAGTGTCAAAATAATAACACATCAATAGCAGACTCATGAAAACCCTGGGCTTAGATTGTCATCTAGCTCTAAAGCAGTAGGATTAACTACATACTAGAAAAGAATGATGGATAGTCAAAAAGATGAAAAGGACTAGAACATACAGCTGATCCTTTAATGCCCCGAAGGCATGCACATCAAACATAAGGTGTTCAGGCAATTTTGAACTCAACAGAGAGACAATATAAGCTACCAGGAGATGACTGAAAAATAACTAGTATGAGTAAGTTTTTGGATGGGGAATTAACACGGTGCTTTTGTGGCAACTCAACCAGTTTCAAGAAAGTACAGATAAATAACTTAGTACTCTTAGAAACTTGGTAAGTAGGAGAAAATAATTTCAAAGAAAAGAAAAGAGAAACCTGTTGTGGTATAATCTTTTTGCACACTGTAAAGATGTGTGTCTACCTAAGGCACTTTTTTTTTTTATGGTGAAAAAGTGTATATTTAGAATTAGCTGGCTGGGCTCAGTTTAGATGATTCCAATCTTGTTGGCAACATCCAGAGCATCATAATCAGGAGCCAACCGAACATACGCCTTCTTCTCTCCATCGGGCCTTATGAGGGTGTTGACTTTGGCCACATCGATGTCATAGAGTTTCTTCACAGCCTGTTTGATCTGGTGCTTGTTGGCCTTGACGTCCACAATGAACACAAGTGTGTTGTTGTCTTCTATCTTCTTCATGGCTGACTCGGTGGTCAGGGGGAATTTGATGATGGCATAGTGGTCAAGCTTGTTCCTCCTGGGCGCGCTCTTCCGGGGGTATTTAGGCTGCCTTCGTAGCCGCAGGGTCTTGGGACGCCGAAAGGTGGGCGATGTGCGGATCTTCTTTTTGTGGCTGTGGACGCCTTTCAGCACTGCCTTCTTGGCTTTCAAGGCCTTCGCTTTAGCTTCGGCTTTGGGAGGGGCAGGAGCTTCCTTCTTCGCTTTCGGCGCCATCTTGACGAAAAGGGTCCCTAAGGCACTTCTGACTGGTTTAATAAAAAAGCTGAATGGCCAAAAAGTAGGTAGGAGAGGATAGGTGAGACTTTTGGGGAAAGAGAAGAAATGAGAGGAGGAATCTAGATGCTTGGATTTCCCCAGCAAGCAGACTCAGAGACAGTCGGACGTGGGAAGGTAAAGAGCCATGTGACAGAATGTAGGTGAAAAATAAGGGTTAAGGTGTGAGAGCTAGATGGAAACAAGCCTAAGCTAAAGACAAATATTTCACAATTAATAATAAGCTTCCATGTCATTATTTGTGGGCTGGAATTCCCAAAAAGGAAAGTCTAACTACAGAAACAAAGAATTGAAAAGTACACTAAGCCAAATTAAAAATCTAACAGTGAAAGACAGCAAAAGAAGAATAGTTCAAAGAAAGAAAAAGTAATGAAAGGAAGACAGACTACTGGAAAGCAAATACATGAGAAAAATGTAAAATGAAGAATGGAGGGGAGTGAAGAAAGCTCCTGGGAACTTTAGGGTACTACTGCAGAACAGTCAGGCTGAGTTTAAGAAGGTCTTGAGAATGCTAAGGCTGTGCAAGTGCCTCTGGGTGTAACAGACTTTCAAAGCCTCAAGAATAATACAGATATCCAGGTACAGGATGATCACAGTTTGTAAACCATAGTGAGCTCAAAACTTATTTCCAAGGTATGAAAGAAATGACATCACACACAAAAGGGTATCTGTAATGAGTCTTTCTCTGTTGCACGGGCCAGCTTTCTATTAGTTGTGAAATCTCAGCCTATAGCTTAGGCTTCTTCCTAACTAGCTCTTACAACTTAAATCAACGCATTTATAGTAATCTACATTATATTTTATCGTCCATCTTGTACCTCCTGTTTCCTCTCCCCATCTCCTGATATCTCCTGTGGATATATATTCCTCCTCCTCTTTTTTCTCCTTGGAAATTCCACCTATACCTCCTGCCGAGCTATTGGTTGTTCTATTACACCAATCACAGCAACACCTTCACACAGTGTAAAAATATCCCACAACAGTACCAGGTCACCTGACAGCAGATTTCATCAAAGAAACTACCCAGCCTGCGTGACAGTGGTGTGAGATTTTCACAGCATTGAATGGGAGGAAAAGGAACTGCAGCTTGGAACATTGCACACTTCCCTTTAGAATGTAAAGAAAGAAAGACTTTGCTAAATGAAGGCTAAGAGAAGATGACATGTCAATCTTCTTTGTAAGCAATTCCCAAGGGAATTCTTCCAAATGAAAAGATAATAGAGAAAAAAAAGCACCCTAAGGTATAAAGACAGAAAACGGGAATTGCACCCATGAATTCAGGGTTTAGTATAAACGTTGAATCTTACCTCATTAAAATAGGTAATTTTTGGTCTTAAGAATCAGTCTTAAAATAAGTTTACTATTAATAAAACTAAAATCCATGGGTGCTTGGAGAGTAATAAAAACAGTTTAAAAGAATCTTGACTCCTTTATTGTTTTGTTCTGACTGTAACACTTTGGATGTGTTATTGCAGTGACTGGTAAAACCATTCATTGAATTTATAAATGGTTTTGATTAGAGGTGTGGGTCTTTCCTAGGGGGAGAGCCTGCTTGCATATCCTTCACCTCTCATATTTTATAATAGGGTTGGTCTGCTTCAGTTAACTTGTTCTTGCTTCCCGGCTCACTGAAGACCCACAAGGAATAGAGGAGCCTTTTACACCATGGCACCAAATTCAGCAGAGAGCATCCCAAGAGGATGGTGGGGCTCTGTCGCTCACCTTTCACTGCATCATAGCGCTGTCAGCCGGGAGATCTGAAAGTCCATCTTTTTGCCTGCTGCTCTTGATCAATACAATAGATCTTTCCTTCTGAGGCTTGTCTGAATCCTATTATTATGCCTCTATGCGTGTGGAGCTAAATTCATAACGAAGACTCATGGGCTTCAGAGCTGTTGGAAACTGTTATTATGGCCATCCACACTGCACTTTATTGATCGTGAATGTCAGCCACTGAGTCAGTTATAAAAGATCCTTCTGTAGTAAGCCAATGCGGTAGCCTCTCTGTCTTCTCTACCAATATCCTGGTAGACACAGGCCTATTATTCTGATATGTTACAGACTTCATTCTGATGGCTCCCCTTGAGTCTGGTAGGGTGGGAGGTGGTGGCTCATTCTGTCTCCTGTTAATGACAACTCAATTAGACTTTGGGTACGTTCTCTGCAGACTTGTATATCTTTCTTCACCTTGAGATTGTTCAGTACCTCAATCAATGTCTGACACAGTAAACAGCTAAGAAACAATCAGGCATGAAATAAGGAAATGAGAGCCAGTTTCCTTTGAGAGAAACTCTTCTGCTAATCACATCTGGGATTCCCATGGTCAGAGCTTTGCTCTATGTAGCATGCACAAGTTCTTGTTGCTGTAAGGTAAGTGAACAGATAAGCAAGTCCGATTTTAAGGTATATATGGACATATATATGCAAATGTACGTGGGGACATATTAGCATGGCTATGCTGTGATCATATGCATGTATGCATGCACAATACTCATTTTATCATTTATTAATGGAGGGGTAGGACTCTGCAGTTTCCTGTTTTTTACTCACTTTTTCACAAACCAAAAAAATCACTGAGTACAATGCTGCCCAAGGTCAGTGCTAAGGGATGACGAAATGCGATCAAGCTGACTGAGCCTTTACCTGCACTTCACTTCTTCCCACATTAGAATTGTGATGTGTGCAAACTTTTATTTTGAAAGGGAGCATATTCTTAAATATGTATATTAAAGAAGGATTAAGATATTTAGACATATACAAATACATATATTAAAGAAGGATAAAAGCTCATCTGAGCATGAGAGAAAAATATAGGAACTTCCCCAGTACAGAAAATGAAGGGTGTGGAATGGTTGGGATGGCATTCTAGCGGGAAGTGGGCCTGCAGTGAACACAAAGAACAAACACCTAAGTGCAAGCCTAGAGTGGCTTCTTCTAGACTAGACAAACTGCCTTCATCAAGCCCATCCCAACCTCACTGAAGCATCACTTTCTGTCACATGACTTAAGGACTTTTCACCTTCTAAAAACCCAGTGACTGTAACCCAGAGAAGTGTCTCTTCCTTGATGGAGTCTTTGCATGTTGTGAAATTCACAATGCTGAGTTGTGAGGGCTAAGTAGGACGTTAGAGGTTACTTCTGCCTAAGCATTTGCTTAACCAATGTGTCATAATCTGCTTCAACTACATTGGGTTCATCACTAATAAAACTCCCCAAATTCTGCCTTGCACAATAGCATTGTAGTATTTCAAGGTACACATTCTCATAGATTGTATCCAACAAAGTATATTTAAACTACAAGATGATGAATGCTGATATTTAGTGTTATGATCTCAATTCCACAACTGCTCTCTCCTTAGGTGTGTTCCTCAGATAGTATCCACCATTTGTTTGACTTTTTGTTTTATTTGAGATAGTATCTCTCACTGGCCTGGAACTCATTCAGTAGTTTAGCCTGGTGACCAGCAAGCTTCAGAATGCCCTTTTCTCTGAGGATCCAGTGTCAGTATTATAGATGTGTTCCATCATGCCCATTTTGTTCATGAATTTTTGTGATGACATTCAGGTCCTCATGCTTGAAAGGCTATTACTTTGTTCCCTGAGCTGTCTTCTCAGTTATACATATACATATATATATATGTATATGTATATATGTATATATGTGTATATACATATATATACATAGATATATTATATATATTATATGTTTTTTCAGATTTTATTCCTTCTGAAGATGATTGGAATTTGAGGCTTATCATATCTTTTTTCATTTATGGACATTTTGGACAGAATTGCTTCTTTTCTCTCCCAGCTGTGAATAAAGATAATACTTGTCAGGAAGGGTCTCAATATTTGGTGTGCTCTGTAAGGTTTCCTCAATTACAGCTCAAATTAGCCAGCATTGAATTTTAATCAAGACTCACTTTATTTTCTCATTTAGGAAATCATTTTCTCACAAGTGGAAAAATTACACGTAGCATTAATAAGCAGTACTTGCTACAGCTGCCTCCTCCTAAGGAACTGTACAGGCTGTCAGTCATGATGGCAGTTAATGGCGAGCCCTCCCAGAAACAAGGGGAAGAATAAAGATAAGTACTTATGCATATGTAAATATGGACTTCTTGCGAATAAAGCAAGGCTATTTTGATACATGGATAACACTGAGAATTCAGACTTACTCAGAACTGTTTGACAGCGCTTGCTCTAAACGGCTTCCTGAACTCTCCCTACCTCTCAGAACTTCCAAGCATATTCATTAGTGAATCACAGAAAACATGACTTCAACAGCTTCAACAGCCATCTCTGCTTCATTGCAAACACAGCCACCTACAATTCCACCTGGTACCTTTTTTCTTTTGCATTTATATATATTGAACTGGATACTAAATTTAATTTTTATGGATACTGAATTATCTCAATAAAAAATACTTAATAATCTACCTTTTCCTTAGTGACATGAATACCATTTTGCCTGATAATGAATTGTATTACCAGGAAAATAAGCTTTTTGATTCTAAACAGAACAAGTTTCCCTGCAAAGTGTTACAGAGGGAAAGAAAAGGACAGATCCTTCCCTCCTCTCACTACGTGACTCTGGAGCCTTCTGCACACAGTAGAGGTCTTATTATCACTCTTTCTTAGCTGTTTTATTAGTTTTGTTAATGACTTTCATTTATATATGCAGTGAAATATGACCATAACCACTTTCTATTTCCCCCTCTCTACTGGTTAGTTTTATGTCAATGTGACATAAGCTGGTGTCATCAGAGAGAAAGCAACCTCAACTGAGAAAATTTCTCTCTAAGATGGGGCAGTAGATCTTGCCTGTAGCACAAGTTCTTACTTTTGATTGATTGGGGGAGGACCCAGCCCATTGTGGGTTGGGCCGCTTGTTGACTGGTGATCCTGCAAACCTTGGGAAGCAAGTCAGTAAGCAGAACTTCTTACAGCCTCTGTTGAGCACCTGCCTCTAGCTTCCTGCTCTGCTTGAGTCCCTGTCCTGACTTTTTTTGATGATGAGCTATGATATGGAAGTATAAACTGAATAAACCCTTTTCTCCCCAAGTTTCTTTGTTCATGGTGTTTCATCCCAGCAATAGTAACCCCAACTAAGACTATTGCTGTATGTGGTGGTTTGAAAGAAAATGACCCCTATAGGGAATGGCACTATTAGGAGGTGTGGCTTTGTTGGAATAGGAAGTGTGTCACTGTGGAGGTGGGCTTTGATGTCTCCTATGCTCAAGCTATGCTCAGTGTGGCACACAGTTCATTTCTGTTGCTTGTGGATCAAGATGCAGAACTCTCAGCTCCTTCTCCAGCACCATGTATGCCTGCACACTGTGTCCCACCATGGTGATAATGGACTAAACCTCTGAAACTGTAAGCCAGCCCCAATTAATTTTTTTCCTTTTTAAGAGTTGCTGTAGTCATGGAGTCTCTTCACAGCAGTAAAAACCCCAACTAAGACACTGAATAGACACATCATAACCACTGAAACTCATATAAAGAAAAGCATTTGGTTGAGGCTGGCTTACAATTCAGAGGCTTAATACAGTTTTATCATGGGGGGAAGCATAGTGTTGTGCAGGCAGGCACAGTGCTGAAGAGATACCTGAGAGTTCTCCATTCAGATCCAAAGGCATTGGGAGGCGAGAGTGACACTGGGCCTGGCTTGAACTTCACCTGCAGTGACATACTTCCTCCAACAAGGCTGCTTCTCCTAATAGTGCCACTCCCTATGGGCTTATGGGTCCATTTTCATATAACCACTGCATCTTCCAACTCCTATTTTGATGACTAAGTTTTATTAGCACTGTCCACACATGCATGAGTGTGGGGCCCTCCATTGGATAACTAGAGCTCTGTGATCAGCTGCTCCTTTTAGCAACCTTGAGAGAGTCTTTAGAAGCATAAGCACTAAGCGTCTTGTCTGTGTAATTCCCTTCTATCAACTTCCAATTCTACTGTGTCTGCACCTTCAGGAGAATCCTCCTGCTGGGGTAGTCCTATGCCCCCCAGGGGATATTTCTTGGAGAGTAAGACACATTCAATCCTAGTTTTGCCAATAGGAGTGCAGCTCCCCTGCTTTATACCCACATATCCTCTTCCTGCAGAGTCCTGGGAATGTACAGGAGCTGTAAGTGATTCCTTTGAGTCTAACTTCCTCCATCTGTGAGGAAAAGAATCTTTCTCTGTTCAGGAGATTAGGAGACCATAACAAGACTTACAACTTATTCATCCCTTTTCATACTCACTACAGACAGGAGGGAACAGCTTTTCTGCTAACCTCCCACATCACTTTAGTGCTCAACTCCCTGTTCTTTGCCTTGGAGGTGGGTGGTAGACAGAACCAGCAGAAACTGTTTCAAGCTACCTGATACGGAAATTATATCTGAAGGGGAATGAAGATGGTTACAGATAAGGCCTTGTGGCCTTCTTTATTTTTCGAGTGAGTTTGGGGAGGTGTCCGGGAGAAAGATAGATGGTTGCCTATTTGATAAACTCCCGGAGAAACAAAGCTACTCACCTGTAGCAAAGCCATTGCAAGATTTCTAACAAATTATGCCTGAAATTTCTAAAATTATTCCTGGAAAACATACCTGGAATCATGTAGTTCCCTGGAAAATGTCATTGAGATAATAAAGCACCAAATGTAAGTAATATCTTACATATAATACATGCCAATTTGAGTCAAGTGCATCTTCACACTGTACAGCCCCTGGAGAGTTGTACTGGCAGGCTGGGACCCTTTTCTGCTTTGACTTTGCCATGTATCTTTTAATGCAGATAAAGATTTCTCATTCCCAGAGTTTGAACAGATCACCCCATCTTCTGAGTACTCTCAAGTAATTTAGCCCCTTCTTTTATAAGATTAGATTGCTTAAATTTATTTTATATTATGTATCTTTATTAATTTACTGATGGCTGTGACAAAACATCTCGAAAAAAGACTTTAAGGAGGAGAGGATTTTACTCACAATTAGGGCTCCATTCCAATATAACGACAAGAATGACTTGAGTGTAGCCACAGAAACATCAGATATCTGGTCACACTGCATCCATAGTCAGGAAGCAGGATGGTGAAGACACACATGATCAGGTGGAACTCTGCTTTACCTCCTTGAATTCAGCCCATGAGATGATGCTGTATTAAGGATGGTCTTCCTTTAGTTAAACCTCCCTGGTACCTTTCTTACAGATGTGCAAAAAGGTGTATTTCCCAGGAGATTTTACTTTACAAAATACATTTACTTTATAGACAATAAGCACCAGTGGAATGTCTCAGAGTTCTCTGTTTTTATCTGGGGTTCAAGTCTGTCATTAACATTTTTCTCATCCTAACATGTGGCATTGACGACCTTGAAGGATGTTTGCATAGCAGATGATGACTGTTGTTTATTGTAACAAAATAGTCCAACACTAGCTCAGAATGGAGTATAATACACTTTTTTTAGGGGTAGATTCACAGATCATCAGTCTTTGCATTAGAGGGGAACAGGAACCGAAGCCAGCAGCCAAGGGGCTGCACATGTTTTTACATCTGTATATGTAGTACATTTGACCATGCCCAAAGTAGTACCTTAAAGGCTGTTGGTTGAAGGAGTTTCGACAGCACCTTTCCCTTTTGTCTAAAATGAAAGAGTTCTAAACCTAATACAGAACCATATACAATAAGGACAAATATCAAATATAAAAAATAGAATTACAAACAGCATAAAAAATATCAAGCAAGAAACATATGTTAAATGTTTTAATAGTTATCCTATCCTAAGGAGTCTAAGTCTTGTATTAGAAATGGCTTGGCTAAATCACAAGAGGAAAGTAACTACAACTATCTAATCTTCAACCCCATCAAGACCCTGAGAAAGGAAACACTATTACTTGAGTAAACAGGAAGCACGATCAAGCAAATTTCAAAAGGTGCAATAAATGACAGAGACAATTAGCTACCTGGGCAATCACCCAATATCTCATTTGCAATGTTGGGGCAACCCACTTTGGCTAAGGCCTAGAGTAACTGACAGATCATTTTCAGTGGGAGAAAAAATTTTAAAACTGTCCTACCCTATCTTGGCAAGGTTTGGCAGGTTTTTTTCTTGTATCCTGCTTGTTCTGTCCAGACACTGTGCATTTGTCAGTGGGTAAAACATTGGTAGTTCTTTGTCCAAAGGCCGGTTTTGCCAAGAAGAAAACAAGCTCCAAGTGGAGTGTCTTCAGGGCCCAACATTCTCTCGGAAATAGATTGGTGCTGCCAGGAGCAATTGTGTCTCATGTCAAAAGAACCCTAAGTTATTTAAATGCCATGTTCTACAATTCTTTGAAGTGATTGAAGATTAACTGTCTATGCAGAATACAATCTCTATGCATCTAAAGAACTTGATTAGTCCAACTATAAGTATGACAAACATGGATGACTACTGACCTATAATTCTTAATACCTGTATAGCTTCAAGACTAGAATTTCATTTTAGAATATTAAACAATCTTTAAACAACTGTGCAGCAAATGAGAACAACAACCTCAAAATAGAAACAATGTATAAGTATCTTGATAAGAGGTAGAAATGTATACTGCAATATGATAAATATATTCTGAAATTGCATCAATTTACAAAATATCTTAAACAGAGGTAGAAACATATATGCATACAATATGACAAAATAACTTTGCATAAGTGTACAAATATTATAAACAGAACTAGGAGCATATTCAATATAACAAATATGATTTGAATTTGTATCAATACATGAGAATCTATACCAATGTAAATTGTCTATAAATAATAGCTCACAAGTATTCACTCTATTACTCACTATTATAATGGATATAATAAAGGTTTCTTTATTTAGGGGTAGACTCACAGATCAGCAGTCTTCTGCAATAGCAGGGAACAGGAAACAAAGCCAGCAGTCAAGGTACTGCAGACATTTTTACATCTGTATATGTAGTACATTTGACCACGCCAAAAGTGGGCTAGTATCTTAAAGGCTATTGGCTCAAGGTGGTCCCACAGCAGGTGAGTCAAGTAAGGGCAGTGGCCTGTATGACTCACCTGAGGCCCATGGGAGCAGAGCACAAAGCTGGTGATAAGAGAGTGGCAGTGACTTTAGGTAGATTTTCCACCTCGTCCTTTGTTAGAGTTTATGGCTGAGAAATGGGTCTGAAAGAAACAACTAATTTATTTCATGTCTTATTCTTGGTTGCTGATAAGATTTCATAGCTAGCTTAGTGGGAAAGAAGACAGAAAACACTGGAGAATAGCTGGTGTGTGTCTGCGCACATGGTGTGTGTGTGTGTGTGTGTGTGTGTGTGTGTTCTCCAGAAGACTCCAGATATGTCTCAGATTTGTAAAGAGAAGGGCGCTGTTTCAAGTAGTTTACCATGAGACATAAGACAAATGTCCTTTTTCTTTGGCTAAAACTTCTGCGACAGTGGGACTTTCATTCACTGTTTGTTCGTCACTTTTCAGACTTGAAGCTGTGATGACTAAGGTGTTTAAACAGCTCTGCTCGCTATGTTGCTTTGAAGTTGTGATTTTTGTGTAAGCACATGGCAAACTAAGCTTCAGCAGTACTCAAGTTCTCCTGCAGAATATAGTGGTAAAAAGGAAGCCATTATCTTCAGGTAGCAAGAAAGAGAGAGGATGATAATGAGAAATCATGTTTGAAGAACAGGAAAAAGGATCATTTGTGAAAAGGTGGAAGAAACACTTGCATGTTAAAATCTAAATAAAGGAAAGAACTCTTAACTTGGGCTGTGGGTGTAGGAGAAGCTGGAAGCAAGGCACCGGATGAAGCAGTTTGCAGCAGTGAAATGCACTTGAGACAAATGAGGGGAACCCACCTGTTACTGGGCAGTGAGCAGGTGCTAAGAATGATTAAATATGTTGACCTATATTGAGATCGCTATTAGTGTTAGTGATGAGTCCTTCAAGGTTTACTGTAAACATTCCTTCTGATGTTCATAAGTTTATAAATAAGAAGACATATAGTAAATTGGACTCTCCCTTGCACAGCTCTCAGCCAGAGGACTGTCCACCAATTAGGCAACGAGACTACCCTCCTGGTAGCATCAGTTATCTGGAGTATCCCATGGAGCCTTGAGAGAACCCCACAGGAACTGACTCTGTCTTTCCTGGTTGCGGAAGGCCTAGCTCACCCAGGAATGCTTCGAACACTTTACAGTGGACTGTTGGTCATCACATCCTTGAATGAATCACTTTGGCCAGAGAAAGAGCACTTTCACTAGTGGAGGAACTGAGGTGACTGGCTGCAAGTTAGGCAGGGACAATGTGACAGCTTTAGCACAGCCATTGCACAGAGCCCCCTTCTTAGGTGGTGTGTCTACTGTAGATGACTGCTGGAAAGTGTTACCTTCAACTGGTCTCTTGATAGCTAAAGATTGCCTGGACATTGCAAAGAGGCCTGGCATTGCAGTGCTGATGCAGAGGCCAACACTATCCTGCCTGCAGGTTCAGTACTGACCAGTGCTTCCCATAGGTTCAGTACTTCCTGGCTTCCCACATGGACCTGATACTGTCTGACTTCTGATACCAGTTATTGGGCTCCTGAAGAGCCCAGCAGGTATTACCTACTCTCTCTCCTGGCTTCCAAGCCCAATTGCTACTTGATGGATGAAGAGGTGTAAGGGGACCAGACCCATTTTCCAACTCCCAGAACTGGACTTTTGAGCATCAATGATTGTCTGCTTCCAGGTTCCCTGTCCCAAGGTCCCAACTTTCCAGTGTAGAGCAATAGCAGCCCCTGGTACACTGATTGAATAGCAGTAGCCTTATACCAGCCAGAATGCACTGACACTGCCCAGAAAACCTATTTGCCTCCCAAGATCCCATGTATTGGCAGATGGAAGTAGACTCCTGACAGAGTAACCCAGTCATCCCCAGCATCTAGCTCATGACTGTTTTCCCAGGTTCTCTGCTCTCAAGGAGTCCCAGATCACATCCTAGTTCTCAATGCACTCTGGACATACACAAACACAGTCAATCTGTCCTAGCAATACCCACAGAGACTCAGCTGAACAGTTCCTGAGTGACGGTGGCAGGACAAAGAAGAAACAGAGAAGATGGAGCAGAGTGAACGGCTGGTGAAAGGTGAAAAGCTGCAGCTGTCGCACCAAAGAGCTCAGGAGAGCCATCTCTGTTTCCAACCTGTGCATAGTGAAACCGCATCCTGCCAAGGACCAAGGACCAAAATCTGAGGCAGGAGCAGAAGCTGGAGCAGCTGTAGCAAAGGGTTTCTTCTGCCACTGCTCACTGCTGCCAACCACTGAGGAAAATGAAAGCTGTCGGAGACCAGCTTCTGAAACCACAACTTACACCTTCATGGAGCAAAGGAGATCTCAGGCAGCTAATTGATGTGGTTCATATTCACGACCTGGTGTTCACAGGGCTAGATAGAGGTTATTGGCTGGGGAAAATATTGATCAAAGGCATCAATCAAATGTTTGAAAAAAGATCTAATTGCTTATTTTTCCAAGTCTACTAAAATGATAAAAAAACAAGTATGGTCACATAGCAAAAAAAAAAAAAAAAACCAAAAACCAAAAACCAAAAAACAGGAATGGGGTGATGGAGGACTCATGACTTTGGGTGTGCCTGCTCAAGCAGAACTGCGTTAGGGATAACAGTTGATGTCAAAGTACATCAGCTCTGTATGGAGTGACTGACAAACCCATTAGGAAGGTAATAGAAACAGGATCTAGCCTGGGCTTCAAAAATTCCGACTAGGGAGAGGGCAGTTTCATCTGGCTTTGCTGGGAGATAAGATCAGGAATCATGAACCACAGTCTGTACAACTCCTTAGAATAAAACACAAGCCAGTACCTTGTGCCCTGCTCCTCTCCCCACTTAACTCAGCTTCAGATCACACATCTCTCGCCCATGTAGCAAGCAGCACTGGCGCCTGCACTCCAGCAGCAAGGACTGGGGCACAGCTCTTTTCATTTTACCTGCTTTATTTTGGAGAGATACAAAACTCAGTTGATGTGGATGTCAGAACCCATCACGGCCAGTGTTCAGACACCCTCCTCATCCCTTACTTTATTTAGTCATATGATAAGTACTTATTGAATGTGTATGATGTGGACATCATGTTTTAGATTCAGTAATAAGCCAGCAGGTAGATTTCCTCTTTCCTTAGAAGTAAACTATGAGGAAGCATAATTTGGAATGAAGGAAACTCTCTGAAAGTTGGAGAAGGAAGGCAGGCCAAAGAGTAGGTCCAGAGACACAGGGGACTGGTGCTGGCTGCTTAGAATTGGCTGTGTGCTCAACCTTTAGCAGGGAGAAACTGTGAGGCTGTTGAATTTTCTAGCTCTATGCACAAGAGTGCATAGAGGGATTCTGACATAAACCCCGCACAGGATTGAATTTATTTGGCAATAATGTCCCTGGATTTGATTTTAGCTCAGAAAATAAGCCTGACCTTAAGAGCTAAAGGGAAGACGTTGAAATACCCGGTTGAGAAGAAGCACAATCACAAATCCTGAGATGGCAGGCTGTGCACACTTACGGCAAATGAACAGCAAAACCAGAGTGCTGTTGACCTTAGGGTGGGCAGTGTAGCGTGACTGAGAGAGACAGACAGGAAATGCACCGTGTGATTCTAGTACGGATGTATTCAGAGGGCCAAAATGTAAAAGGCTGTGAAAGTAAAAGGAAGTCTAGTGGGAAGAATAGTCCAGTGGGAGTGGATGAGAATGTATGGCAGGTGGATATGACCCAGATACAGGTTGGAAACACATGTGTGAAAACATCATAATGAAAACCACTATTACGTATAATTAACATATGCTTGTAAAAACAGTAAAAATGAAAACAAGCATTTGTCTTTTTATGGGAAGATTCTTCAAGCAATTCATTTCCTTTGTGTTTCAGCTTTGGACTGGAAATTCTATGAAGACACCTGTCATTGTGAGGAAAATTCACAAAGACACAATGAACTTAAATGCATGGCTGTCATCTGGAGAGTGCAGTCCTGGGGAGCTGGTGTGAGGGTAGCTTCGGTCACATTGCTCTCTGTAAAAGGTCATCAGGTTTGATGATATTTTCAAGTTTTGGGAAATATGATGTTACTTGATGGACAAATTATTGGACCTTGGATTTTCCATTCTTGTGTAGATTGATTTAAACCCCAAATCACCCTGACAAAAATTTTATGAGCTAAACAGAGGGTATTAAGGGGGCAAGTTTTATTCCATATTATAAATCAGAGATGATATCTGCTTAATTGCTCTGAGGAGCTGCCTTAGAGTGAGGGTTGGAGGTCCTTCCCATTCATAATAGGTACTCCTCACAACATTGCCATGGTAGACATGTTTGTTCCTTTAGAAAAAGCGAAGCTAAGGTGGAGAGAGAGGTAAAAACTTGCTGAGGTTAGATATCCAACAAGCACTAGTCGTCAGCATGCAAACAGATGCTGAGGTGACCTCACCTCATGGCATCATTATCCCAACCTCACATGAAGGCTGATACTGGCTTGCCGCCAGCGAAGTGGCTCCAGACTGAAGGTCTTGACACTTAGTCAAACACTTCACTAGCTTGACAAAGCAATCCATCAGTTGTCAATCCATACATACAAAAGCAAGCTTTCCTCTGGGCATTCTCATGACATCACCGATAGCTTGTATCTTCTCTCTTTGCAGCTTCCTTCCATGCTCTTTACCCTGTTTGTTTTCCATCCATCCAGGCTACTCCTTGCTTTAGTCATTTGGTTCATGTAAATGTCCCTAAAAATACTGAGCCAGCCTGTCCTCCAATAATGTTTACATAGTATCTGTATGTATATAGTCGCTAGGGTCAGGAGTTAGGCAGATGGCAGGAGCACTAAAAGGGCTTAAATGAATAAATAAATAAATAAATCAGCACTATGCTTGCTGGTGTGCCACCTCCATAATTCTATGCCTTTGGATCCATAGTACTATGTTTAACTTAGTTGTAACTCAGAGATTAAAATTTTGTTTTAACCTGATATTTAAGTGCTGTCAGTCGCAAAAAGTGTTGTAAGGAGCAGCAGGGGGCTGTGTCCTGCCACCCGGCTAGCTTTACCCGAAATAATTACACGGAAACTGTATTCTTTTAAACACTGCCTGGCCCATTAGTTCCAGCCTCTTATTGGCTAGCTCTTACATATTGATCTAACCCATTTCTAATAATCTGTGTAGCCCACGAGGTGGCTTACCAAGGAAGATCTTAACCTGTGGCTGTGTCAGGTGGGAGAATCATGGCGACTGCCTGACTTGGCTTCTTTCTCCTAGCATTCTGTTCTGTTTACTCTGCCTACCTAATTTTCTGTCCTATCAGGCCAAGCAGTTTTCTTTATTAGTTAACCAATGAAAGCAACAGATAAGATATAACACCCACCTCCATCACAAGAGAAGGTGGAAAAGAACAGTTTGGGCAGTGCAGGGCATCCTATGACAAGGTCCCCTCATTTGCTGGTAGTCTTCCAGGCAGATAATCTGCAAAGGGATTCAAACTGTAAGAGCAAAATTCTGACTACTGGATTATTAATCAATCTTTTTTTGCAAGTATTAATTAGTTTTGTAGGATAAAAAAACACTCAATTACAGTTTTTAATTAAAATACCTAAATACATACTATGAAAGCCAGTTTTAATTTAATTAGGGTGATAAAATGACTGTCCAAGAATGATGATATTGTTTAAAGTCAAGTGTTAAGTCCAAACAAATCCACTCTGTATAGCAGTAACCACAAAGTTTGCTTCTCAGAGACAAAATTAAGACACACCCGGCATATTTGTTGACAAGGATGCACAGAGGAGGAGGAAGATAATATAAATAAAAGCAACTAAATTCTTGTCAATGCTAAGTTGTGATGTAGGCAGTGGAGGACTGGGGAGGCTGGGACATGGGTGTCTACCGGGAGAAGCAGGAGCACCCAGCAGCGCCAGTCCAAGAGAGAAGTCACATTGCTGCTGGCAGCTCAGCTTCAGGAAAAGGCCACCCTTGTTTGTGCGACCTAGACGCTACATCCTCAAAGCCTATATGGCAGGCATGGAGCTGTGGGGCACAGTGTCTTCTCTGTGGTGTCTTCACTTGGTTTTGCCTGTTAGCTATCCTTCATTCCTCTTCCTCTTTTAAAAAGTAAAAACACACACTTCTTTCCATTGCACACTGGAGATGTATAATTTGTTTTCCATCCTCAGAGGGGCACATACCTCAGAGGGGCACATACCTCAGAGGGGCACATATCTCAGAGGGGCACATATCTAAGAGTTTCCCTTGCTTGAATGCCAGAAGAGACTTTGGACTTAAAAATAAAAAGTGCAGAAGCACATAGTTTAAATATTATTTATTTTTTAAGCCCTCATTTTTTGGCAGTTTCATTCTTGTATGCAATAATTTTTAGTTCCTGTCGCCCCGTTATCCTGTCTCACTGCTACTCCTCCTCCTGGGAAAACCCTTCTTCTTCAGATTGAAAACTTCGAAAGAGCTCTGCTTCCCTCCATGCTCCTTGTTATGATTCTCTGTCTTGCCACAGGACCAGAAAAAATACAGTCAAGAAATATGAACTGAAAGCACGAGCCAGCAAAAATCTTTCCTCCTTTAAGTTAATTTTCCTGAGCATTTGTTACAGTGATGAAAACCCAATTTACCCAATTAAAAATGGTCACTATATGTACTTACATAGGTATTTCTTAAAAAGCAAAGCAAAACAAAACAAACATACAAATGCCCAAAAATCTATGCAAAAGGCTCAACATCACTAAAGACATTGGAAATGCACATCAAAGCTGTGGTAATACCATCACACTCCAGTAAGAAAAACTACTATTGAAAGACCAGAGACAGCAAGTGCTGGAAAGGACATGAAGTGAGAAGCCTAGGCTGTTGCCATTAGGAATGTAAATTAGTACAGCTAATATTTAATAATGTAGTGGCACCTCCAAAATTTAAAACTAGAACCCTTTCATATTTCAGCAATTTCATTACTGGGTATATAATCCAATTTTATTGTTTTTCTAAGAAGCATTTGGACTTCCACATCCATAAAATACAATGCTCTGTAAACAAGAAGTGGAAACAGCCTAAATGCCAATCGATTGATTAATGAATAAAGGGATTTTGCATAGATACACAATGGACTACTATTCATCTTTAACAAGAAATAAAGTACTGTTCCATGTAACAGCATGTA
Source organism: Microtus oregoni (assembly GCF_018167655.1). Taxonomy (NCBI): domain Eukaryota; kingdom Metazoa; phylum Chordata; class Mammalia; order Rodentia; family Cricetidae; genus Microtus; species Microtus oregoni. Next base: position 24,684,235 of record NW_024543067.1, on the reverse strand, counting down.
TGAAACCGGACATAGTTGCATCAAATGAAATAAACTATTCTAATAAAGACAAATGCCATTTGATTTTATTTATACATGGCACTTGAAAGTGTTGATCCCGGAGAGGTTGGACACAGAATAATGACTGCCAGAGGCTGGGGCAGAAGAGGTTAGACAGGGATGGGGAAAGATTGATCAATGAGCACAAAGCTGCATGTAGACAGCAGGGGAGATGGTCTGCAGTTCTGTTTCCCAGGAGGGTCACTATAGATGATAATGATACTCTGTGTACTTCAGAAAGCTAGAAGACAGAGTTCCCAAAGTTGATGTTATAAACCAATGGCAAATGACTGAAGAATTAAGTATGTTTAAACTGTTTTAAAAATTGTACATTCTATACATCTATTTAGTGATATACCATTAATATGTGTAATTTTGTGTTTATGTACTAGTTAAAAATAATCTTAAGGATGTTGCAAAGATTATCTTAATAATTTAAGATATATATTTAATAATTAAGATTGAATAATATTAAAGATGTTGGATTGGTAAAGTGCTTGCCTCATGAGCATGAGGACCTGAGTTAGGATCCTTAATACCCATGTAAAAGTCAGAAGTAGTTCACTCAAGAAATAAGGAAGGGAGTAGGTGTGGGTGAGGGGGTAGGAGAAAGAGACAGGGCTATCTCCAAAGCTTTCTGACCAGTCAGTCTGGCCATATCGGTAGACTCTAACTTCACTGACAGACCCTTACTCAAAAACCAAGATGGAGACTATTTGAGGAAGATGTCATTGTTGACCTCCACATGCAAGCCCATATAGACACATACACATGTATATTACCTCCACACATACAAATAAACAGCACGGCTAAATTAGAATGTGGCTAAAGACCACAAAAATAATATAAAGTACATATCAAGAATGGCAGGGATTGTGTGGAGGAGCAAAGCTTATATATGACAATAAACAGAAAAGGGGCCATGGAAAGATGGCCTTCAAAGGGACATGCTTAGTGACTTTCTCCCACCAGACCCTGCTTCCTCAAACTTTCACCACTACCCCAAATATAAACAGCATCCAAAGAACACCTAAGGGCCTGCAGGAGCTGCTTCACGGTGCACAGGGTGTGTGTGTGTATGTGTGTGTGTGTGTGTGTGTGTGTGTGTGTGTGTATGAGAGACACAGAGAGAGAGAGAGACAGCGACAGAGAGAGACAGAGAGAAAGAAGAGAGAGAGACTGTTCTATTTGAAATACAAGGTGACCTGTTGTGGGGGGGGGGGAGGGCAGGACCTGGACACAGACACCAAGGCAACCGTTGACATTTGCTTCCTTCTGCTTTTGGGTAAGTAGCACACTACTTTAAAGTTCTTTCCCAAACTGACATCTATTTGTATATGTAGTCTTTCTCGTCACAAAATTCAAACAAAGTCTTCTCATACCATCTCTTTAAAAGATTAAATGAGGCTGGCAGTGGTGGTGCATGCCTTTAATCCCAGCACTTGGTAGGCAGAGGCAGGTGGATCTCTGTGAGTTTGAAGCCAGCCTGGTCTACAGAGTGAATTCCAGGACAGGATCCAAAGCCACAAAAAGAAAACCTGTCTTAAAAAATCAAAAGAAAAGAAAAGGTTTAAATGAAGCAAACTTTCATAAAAATGAACATACCATCCAGAACAAAGAACTAAATTTGGAATTATAGAAAATTTTAAATCTCTATTGTCCTCTTAATTTTTTCAGTGTTGTGGTGTCTTGACTCATATTTTAAAACTTTTTTGATTCTTCTTCCTCAAGTTTACCATCTGTTGATATTTATAACTATGTCACAATTGTGTTTAGTTTTCTAGTTATTGTTTCTCCATGAAGAAATACCACAGAAACTGTCTTTCAGATTGCCAGTCAGGCATTTTCCTATTGTTGAAGCTTATTAATTATTATTAATTAATTATTATTAATTATGTTCCTTAAATCAAATGAATTTATTTTGTTTACTGAAGCTCCAAGAAGCTCTCAATGTAACTAAACAAGTCTCCCAGTGACAATGTCCTCCACACATGATACAGTGACTACTCGGCACTAATTCCAAGCTCCTTTCTGTTTGACAGACCTACTCTTTTTTCAGGGAAGGGATGTAGTGAATGAATTTCTGTTTTAAGATTTTTTGAACAGAACATACATGTCTTACAGGTTTCCATGGTCCCTTCTTCAGCCATGAGGAAACAGTAGTGTTTTCTCTCCATTACCCTTTTCTGCTCAGTTCTCATGCAACTTTTCAGGTGAACTGCAGTGGACTAGATCTCCTGCCTTAGACTTCTCAGATAACTGCAATGGGTTGACTTACAGATTCTTTAACTAAGTTGTCTATGCCTCTTGTAATAATAACAATCCTTGTGACTCCTTGCTTAGCAGGTGAGGAGCTAAAAATTTAAACCTGCTTTATATTGGTTTCTGGTTTTTGGGTCACCAAGACACAGTTCCAATATTTCCTCGCATTTACAGGGAGGGCCTTTACAGCACAGTGTGTGATCTGTGTTCTGAGGTTAGCACTCCTTCAGTGTGTGGCTGGGATAAGGCTGAGGCATGCAGGTTTGCAGCCCTAGAAAAGAAGCAGTCATGCTGGGCTTAGAACACACATTGACAGATGGGGCCCTGGACACTCGGAAGGCAGTGAGCCTAGCTTCACATCGTCACTGCTTTCTTCTTGCATCTTGTATGACCTATGAGTAACTTGGCACAATTCCAGTGTTAGACTCTGGCAGACTGCTAGCTGCTCAGAAGCTTAGTAAGTGTTTGTGTGTGTGCATGCATGAGTGTGCATGCATGAGTGTACATGCATGAGTGTCAGGAATGTGTGTAGAGATGTACATGGACATACGCACATGCCTGTGGAGGTCATGACACCACTTCTACTGTCCTTCTGTAAGTCCCATTTGCCTTGAGTTTTTAGACAGGATCTCTCACTGGCCTCTAACTTTCCAAACAGACTAAGTTATATTGACCAGCCTGCAAGCCCAAGGGAGTCTCTGTTGGGGGAAGCCTGCTTGTTCATCTTGGCCACCCAGAACCAAAATAATCCCACAGAAACTATATTATTTAAAACACTGTTTGGCCCATTAGCTCTAGCTTCTTATTGTTAACTCTTACATCTTAATTTAACCAATTTCTGTTAGTCTGTGTATCACCACGTGTAGTTCTCTAAACTACTTCCTGCTGATTGGGGGTGCTTGTTAATCAGGTCTTTCCTGGAATATCCTGTGTGCTAAGTTCATCTCAGTCAGCATTAGGTGAAGTAATTTTTGGGGGTGTTCATGGCAACCTTTCAAGGTGTCTTAGTCCATCAAACCATATTAGTCTGGAAGCAATCCAAAGGTTCTCATTCTCTGTGGAAACAAAAAAAGAACCTCATTTCCAAAGCAGCATATCCTTAGACTCAAATTTTGAAGACAAAAATACCTTTAAAGTATATATGTTGGTTATTTCACAGTCAAAAAATTCAAAGAAAACACAATAATATACACAATCCACACTCTTTGTGTATTCTCTATTTATGTGGCTTCTTTTCTTTATTTCTTTACTCTATGACTGTCTGTACTCTGTCTCTTTAAAGACTTTGTTTTTTTATAAACAATTTACTTCTTTTTATAACTCTCTATACTCTTTTTATTCTCTCTGCCAAGCATATGAACATTTGTTCAACCCTGAGACCATTTAGAGGTCTTTTTTGCGTACCTGTAATTATTTTCTGACCAGAAGTGCTTTTAAAAATGCTAATCACTTTATATTAATTTAAGTGGCACCATTGCTAGGGGAAATATGGCATTGCCTGCTTGCCCCACCCAGACCAACATGGCGGGGTGGAGGTCTGTTCAGAGCCTGATTTTCAGGCACACAGCGGGTCTATGACTCCACCTTTCCTTCTCCCGGCATTCAGCTTAGTTTTCCCCCACCTATCTATATTCTGCCCTGCACAGGCCCAAAGCAGTCCTTTATTAACCAACAATACAGCATACAGAGGGGAATCCCTCACCAAGCCTCCTGTCTCTACCCCTCTAAGCAATGGGATTTCAGTGTTATGATTTGAATGAAAACTGTGCCCCATAGGCTCAGACATTAGAACTTTTGGAGTTGTCGAGGGAGGTGGTGCAGCCTGGCTGAAGGAATTGTGTCATTGGTGGCTGACTTCGAGAGATCACAGTGTCATCCCACTTCCACTTTGCCATCTGCTTTGTGCTTGAGGTGGAGAATGTGATCACTCAGCATCTGGGTGCCATGACTCCCCACCACACTGATTTTTGCAGCTGAAAAAAAGTGTGTTAGGACTCTTTAGTATTTTAACCTAAATCATCTCAAAGAAAAAAAAATGGTGTGTTTTATTTGGGTCTCCTCCATAGGCTTCCACAAGTTACAACTTATCAAAGTCAGGCTCTCCATGTATCTGTTACAAATGTTGAGACATGCATGCTCCCAAACACAGGTAGTGTGCACTTCTATATTTACTCTCAGAGTTTTCATTGTAGAAGCAATGACCCCTCCTGCTTTCCATCTTCATCCCGAGGGACCCTCTGCACTAGTGTAGTTAAGAAGTTGTGTTTGGAACAGAAAATGTGGACATCTAATTTGCAGTTCTCCTGGTCCCCATTTTCTCTGTGTTAACTGGGGGGCAGTCTGACTTGCCTTTGTCTTCATAATCTCATTTCATTCTACTTAGCAGCTTGTCTTTCACTCAGTTTTATCCCCCACAATTTTCATTGTTCCTTCTTTGCCTTCTTATATGGAGGCAAGGGCAAACTTGTTTAACATTTCTGAAAATCCTGTGTTTAGGTGGGAAAAGACTAGCTTTTTGGTAATCCTAAAGATAGAGTGATTCCTTGAAGGAATGCATGATGGAAGAGAAAGCAATCATGAATCATGGACCCCAGATACAAAGCAGTAGTGTGGTCCCCAATATTCATGAACCTACACCGTGGCCTATATCTAGATAGATTTAGCCCCATGACTGTCTTGATTATGAACTTCCAACGTGGATCCTTGCATTTCATAAGGGTATGAGGCAGAGGCCTTGATTGGAAGGACTTTAAGCATCCCATGACTGACAGGTGACACTGTGCTGGGCACAGAATGACCTCATACATTCCCTTGTATGAGTTTGATCATGACATAGAATGGATTTCTTTAAGGCTTACTGTAGTGACTAAATTAGCTAATCCAGGCGGCATTTGTTGTCTCACACTGCTTGTGTGCCTGAATTCTCTGCTCAGCCGCTTTCAAGTTTGAAAGAAGATGTCAACTAGATTGATTCCCCTCTAGAAAGCTGCCTATTCAAGTCGCAAGTCCCTTCCAGATTCCACTGGGGATTGTTCTCAGCTCCCAGAGGCGACTTTCAAGTTTTTGTTAGGCTCCTTTGACACTCAAAACTAGACACAAAGAATCAGCTCACACAAAACGCTTTTCTTTTTTTTCATCATCCTAGTGACAGGAAAGGCTCACTTGATTAGGTCATCTCTGCAGCATCCTATCTATTTTGGCTAACTTAAAAACAATTGATTAGAAGCATCATGGCTGCACTGGTCTTGGTATTCACAGGTCTGCCTGCACTGAACAGGGAGGAAACATTAAGGCATGCCTACTGTGGGAGCAGACACCTCTGCAGCCTTCTCTGAATCCTGCTCATACCTATTCTGTGACATGAGCTGTGTTGTTGCTGGTGGGGCATGGACTAGAAATCCTAGGGGAAAACACTGGGTAATAAGACATTCAAGTGATAGTGGGACATTGCGTAGAAATGAACTGTGTGCATAAGAGCCTTTCTTGTTAGAACACCAGAGACAGGTAGGGTCAGGATTCCTCAGCTCAGGGAGACGTATGACTGGGGATTTAACAATGGCCCAGTAACCAAATGTGAAATGGCATCTAACTTCAACTGCATAGAGGGCAGAAAATGTTTAAGCTGAAACAGGCATTATAGGATTATCTGTGTGGAGGATGAAGGAAGGTACAAAGATGGTAAAATTAGAACTGGTTGCCAAGGCAGTCATTCACCACACGCCTGCTATTTTTATGTATCATGCCCTCCTGGAGGCTGGAGGCTGGCATGGACTGAAGTGAAAGGAGAGACAAGTGCTGACTAGGACCCTCCTGTCCCAGGCTTCTGGCCAGAGAGGAAACCTATCAAGTCAGTGCTCACCACAGGATGTGGTGTACTGTACGCTGTCCTGGGTCTGGAAACAATGAGCAGAAATCAGGACTCCTTAAGCTCAGTTAATAAAAACCCCAAAAAGCCAGTGTGTTGCCAAGCCCCCTTTGGCAAAAACAACAGAAGAAGAAAGAAATGCCACAAAACAGCAGCAGTAGGAATTCTGGTCCTCTTGTCTAACTCCTCCACCACTGAATCCCATTTGGTACAATGAGGACACGACATAAATAGCACAGGTGGTGGGTGTTCTGCCTTCACACAACATCGTGTTGACCCAGATGTATACAAAGCTCACTGATCCACAGATTAGCATTCCAAAATCAAAATGCTTGATCAATTTAACATCTACTGATAGAATTCACTCTTGCTTTACACACTGAACTGTGAAAAATAAGTCAAACAAACAGGGCTCTAATCCCTGCCCAGTGTGAGGTTCTGTACTGTCTTCACGTGAACCAGAGACAGACAGCATTGTGTCATCACCCGCTTGGTTCACTGCAGGTCTTCTTCCACTTTGTTCATCTTTCTGGGGTCGTGGCTAGAGAAAGGAGCCTGGCTATTCCTGACTTTCCCGCAGCTTCTCAGAACCCTTGATTACTTGTCACTTCAACTTAATAAAAATGCATATTGTGATAGCATTCTTTGATAGCTTATGTAAAATCAAGCCAAAAAAATGGCATAAATTAGTAGGAAAAGATAATATGGGATAGAAGCAAAATTTCATATGTGTACTTGATTCTGCCGAGTTACACAGCTTTCTTCTACCACTGAATATTTGAATATCTTGATTTCAATAAGCACTGTGGTTTACTGATATATTCATGGAGTTGAAAAGATATTCCAGCAAATATCTTTGCCTTTAAATAACTCATTACAGTTTAAAGAAAATAAAACAATGACATAAACATGATCGTCACTAAAAACTGGGTATAGGAGCTAAAGGGTTTGACAAATAACACAATGCCAGAGGAAGGGGCAGGGGAAAACTACACCAGTGGCTAGTTATTCTGGAGATAGAGGTTTTGATAGTGCGTCCAGGAGGAAAGTAGTAAACATTGGTAACATTTCCATAAAGCTTCTTCGTAGGCCTTCTCTCTTGGGGGAGGAGGCAGGGGAAGAATGCGCGCCGTGGCTTGCCAGCGATCACTCCGAGGTGCTACCATTTCTAATTTCTCATGCTAAATTATTCTTTATCTTTCTGAGGTACTAGTGATTTAGCTTAGAGCTTTGCACATGCTTGGTGAGTGCTCTACCACCAAGTTGCAGCTTCTGACTTCAAACATCAATTCTACAAAAGAGATGTGACCTGCAGTTCACCAACAATTTCCAGGAACCTCAATGCCTTTAAGTACCTATTACTCTGCAAAAGAAACTGTCCTCCCACTTGAAGAATGATATTTTCTACTGACTTCTTCTTTTCCTCAGATATTTGAGTGGGAATTTAGGGAAAGTATAGCTGGAAAGTTCTTACCTAGTGTCTAGTTAGGTTGTAAATGGAAAGATGCCAGTGGGGCTGTGGACCTTGAAAGATGGTATTGCTGAAACTCCAAGATGGCTTGCTCGTGCAGCTGACAGGTGTTATTGGACGCTTGCAGTGATCTGAGAGAACCTTTGACCAGAACAGGTACACATAGGACTCATGGAAGACAGATTTCTTATGTCGACCCATTTCCCCCAGAGTGAATGGGCAGAGCCAGGTAGAAGCTATGAGAACCTGCTACCAGCCTTGGGATAATGTCTTTACTTTTGTCATACTCTGTGGGTGATGTGATCACAAGGAAAACAAGACTTCAGTGGGACAAATACTGACTCCCCAGCAAGATGAACATATAAATACTTGAGAGATCATATTTTAACTTGCCATACTTGTTTAGGAAAAAAAAAAACCAGTAAAGTCACAGGATGTAACCAACAAAATCTCCAGGAAAAATGCAGGCTATGTCATAAAGGATGTTCTTGACTTCAAACAAGCAGAAGCTTAATACCAATGAGGTTATCATTGCAATGATGTGTCAATTCATGATTTATATCACAGAAAACAAGAAAGAGTGGCATGACGTGTTGATGTAGGAGCTCCATCATCACGCCACCTCTGTCATCAGGTCACCGCTGTCTGCTTCTCGTTGCAGGAGTTTTGCCATCAGTTCCTTTAGTCTGGTTCTCTCTGCAGGTTGGTCACCTCTCATCTCTTCTAGAACTTTGCCTACACCGCACATCCAGCATCAACAGGTTGGCCCAAAGAAATAAACTGCTAACTGTTAGTTCAAGTTAGACATCTGCTTCTCTGTTTTTATCACACATGCATATCTGCTTTGTCCTTATGGTGGCTCCTGCTTGTGGAGGAATCAGTACTTGAAGATTGGAGTGTGGGAAAAACCACAGGAAAAAAATCATTCAATGCACAGGCATCATGTATTTAGAGTCAACTATAACTGCCAATCTTCTCTTTGCCTCCCCTCTGAAAACTGCCTAAGGAAATTCCTGCAAGCCTAGTGCAGGATGTAACCAGTCTTTATCTTTCAGAAAATCCATGGAGTGTGAAAAAGGGAACGAAGGGCCATTTGACCTAGCTAAGAGAGAAGAATCCAGTACCCAGAGCACATGCCCAGACATCTTCATCTACACACTGTTCAGTAAGTGTCTTCATGTATTATTTCATGTATTCTCCATAGTGTGGTCAAGTTTAACCTTCATTTTCCAGAGAAGAAATCTCAGATTGAGGAAGTTTATGTAACTTTCCTTCAGCCTCATAAGGAATAAATGACAAGTCAAGGCATTCGATTCAGTTTTCACTTTTAAATCCAAAACTTATGTCAGTCTTCATGATGGGATAGATGTGGAAAGTACGCTCAACTGGAGGTTTAGCATCTAGGTTCTTATTGGCTAAATCAAACCTTTCATTATGTGTGTCTAGTTTGTGAGGAGGGGGGAAAATGTAGTCACTGGCAGGCTTCCCATGCTTCAGTGGGTGGCACACTCATGCACATATGGGCAGAACTAACTGGAGTTAGTAGATTATAAAGAATAAAAATAAATTACATTTGGATAGAGGCCTGGTGAGGGGATATGGGAAGAGTTGAAATGAAAAGGGTCTAGGTATAATCATATTTTACTGTCTACATGTATAAAAGTATGAAAAATTAAAGATAAATTTAAATTTCTTGTGCCAAGACAGGCCACCTCAAAAGTGATATCCATTCCCTTAGAAATTTCACAGTGTCCCATCAGCACAGTGGGCTCTGACCACGACAGAGAATTTCAACACATCATTGACAGCACTGGCTATGTCTGTGCTCTTATCCTATGTGACAATCTTCAATAAAATAGGCACCTGCTCTAATTTACCAGGAGAATCCCAGGCTTTTCCAGATTCCCTGTCCACTACCCCATGCTTTTTCACTTTCAGGAAAGACACTGGATACCATGCTTTGTGGGAGAGTCTCCTCAGAGGAAGAAAAAATTTCATTATTACAACCAACTCTTGCCCTTTTCATTGGTGAGTGGCTTATTTTACTCATTTTTCTCTTTCAGGAATTTGATTGAGCTGACAAAATATGTATATGGTGTCTTATGCCTAGAATGGACAATCTGAAAGCCTAATAACACCAGAATAGAATTTAGAAGAAGGCATAGAGGTGTGTCTTAGATCTGCTGTCTGACATTCCTTGTTCATTCTTACTGATTTTCTGTTCTCATGGAAAGAATGGGAAACTCCAAAGGCCAGTGGGAATGACAGAGTCCTAAGTGTAGCCATTCAGTTTGGGGCTATGTCATGTCAATGGGGTGAAGAGTCATGGCGTATGTAGACCCTGTGTGAGCAGGTTTCACCAGCTATGGGAGCTTTAAACTGGAAACAGAGGAAGTGATTTTGTTTTTGAACTTCCAGCATGTGTGTGATTATCAAGAAAGTGGAGCAGGTGGATTTAGAGCAAATGAAATGAAGCAAATAGAAAGGAGCATTTTTGGTGCCTAAGGCATTGATAACTCCAGACATACAACACCTCCCATCAGGAGCCAAAAATATACCAGGAAGCCCACTGAAGTCACCTTTATACATGTGGCTCGTGAATATTCAGATATATGAGTCAACAAGCATGATGTATAAAATGAACTGGCTTCAATCATTCTTTTGTTCCCAAGAATACCAGATATACTCATCATTTTGCACAGCAAGGTGAGGTCTTGGCCTTGGGCATATTTTGCAAATAATGTTTGAAAGTCAGGTATGGGCTAAGGCCATTTGAAAGGTTCCCAGATCTTTTGTTCAAACTAAGAGTTTGAAGTCCTTACTTTCTGTGTTTATTTCAGTGAATACTGTTTGCTGATAAAACACAATGAGAGGAATATATGATCAGTTTTACTTTCATAAGCAGCATAATAACCAAGTTTATCTATTGTTTCATTTTATTAAAAAAATCTTAAAAATAAAGTGATTGAAGTCTGATGGGTAGTAACTTTTATATAGATTGTTATCATTTAATATGTTTTAGCGCGAGAAAGTTTTGTTTGTTTTTATTTATTCATGGTGCATACAGAAGTTTCAGTTTTGTTGACTACTGTCATGTGGGTCATTTGTTAACCAGAACATATGAAAAAAATTCTTGATTTGGGATACAGTTAACCCAAGTCTCCCTGTCTGCATTTCATTTCCATTTACCGGTAGCCATAAGTTAATCTTTTCCCAGGGAAGAAAGTAATAGAGAGAAGTGATGGTGATGGTGGCTGTGGCTGGTGGTGCTGCTGGTGGTGATAGTGTGTAGAGGAAGTATGCTGGTGATGGTGAAAATGTATGTGTGGAATGCTGCTGGTGGTGATAGTGTGTAGGGGCAGTATGCTGGTGATGGTGAAAATGTATGTGTGGAATGCTGCTGGTGGTGATAGTTCATGTGTGATTTGGCTGATGGCGTTAACAACATGATGGCCATGAAGGTGATGTGATGGTAATAATAGTGGTGGTGATGAATGCGGTGGTTATGGATACGGTAGTGGGAATGGTATCTATTATTTATTTAGCTATCATTATTTGCTTTATTTCTTCTCTGTTTGTTTTAGGCTAGGTCAGAATTTATATACCCTATTCCTACCTATTTTTAAAATTAGTTTGTTTCTCAATTCTACTGATAGTAAAGTGAACACTTCTCGGTAGAAATGCCTTCTAAACATCCCACCACTGGTATAACAGAACTGAACTCCACTCTATTGCACTTGTATTTCTGTTCCATTTGATATTCTAATGCAGCACTCCATAGCAATGGGCTAACTTCAGTATGGCATGCCTTTCTGTCCTGGACATTCCAATGCAGCATTCCATAGTGACAGGCTGCTAACTTCAGTATGGCATGCCTTTCTGTCCTGTCATTTAAACAGATGAGCAGCAGCCTGAACATCACTGGCTCCTGTCACGAGGAGCAGGTGAGTAGAAAGACCACTGTGAAGCTGCCGAGGAAGGGCTTCCCAGAATCTCCCAGGCCACAAAACAAGCCATGTAGCATTTTTTCTGTGATTTATGTGACTGAAACAGGACTTAGGAGATTCAAATAATAGAACCAATCTTTCTGTTACCTTCCTGTAGGCTTTGAAATCCTCATGTATGAACTGAAGAAAGGGGCAAAATTATCCTCTGGGCATAATCCAGTTCCGACATTTATTTTGAGTAATAACATTTAATGAATATACTAACTTATATTGTAAATTACATATTGCAAATTACATATAGTAAATACATATAGTAAATTACATTGAATACATATAGCAAATGAACCTTATGGCTGACTAGGCATCCAGAAAAACAAACTTTGTATTTCTTCACAAGTCCAGTAGTTTGAGCTTCATGTAAGTTTGTTTTCCAAGGTGAAAGATACCTGTAAAACAGAGTATGGGTAGTTTTTAGTCTATGTCATCACAATATTATAATCCTAACACTAATTCATCTGTCAACCCATTTTTTCCTAGGACTTGGTAATAAGAGTTAATTCTGTCTCTACACCATTTCATTTTCAAAGCTTTCCATAAATTAATCTTTAAAATGTCACAAAGGTGGATCTAATCCAAACTCTGTAACTCTTCTTGTGTCTCCATTATTTTTCCTTGTCCATCAGAGTCTTAGAATGCTGTCATTAAAAGAGACCTAATAGGTTCTTTAGTCGAAAATCAAATGTGGTACTTGGTTCTTAACAAACATTTTTGCCAAGTTTTTATCCAATGTAGAGGGCTATACTGATTAGTTTAAAGATGTGTTCCCAACCTTTTGGTCCCACTCAATCAGAACCAAAATAGCAGGGTGATTGCTACCTGAATTCCTGGAAGCTAATCTTGATGGACCACTTAGCAAGCCAGGGAGTACCAGGAGGCAAGCTTCTGTAGTATTCAGAATGAATGTTTTGCTTGAATTGAGTGATTAGCTTTGGGGGTAATAAGGCATTTACTTTTTACTGCCTGGTCCAACCAAGAAACAGAAACCCATTACAGATGTGCAGTGAGAAAACATGAGGCAGGAAGGAAATCGCATTCCTAGATTTCCAAGCTTGCACGTGAGCAAAGCTCCACATTCATGCCACATTATCATCTCTACTGATGTCTACATGCTGCTTTTGAAAGCATCGTAAGGAAAGATCCATTTTATATTTCCTGTTTCTCCTCCTTCCTGTGATGTGGGTTTCCCCTCTGTATGCTATGAATCTATTTTACTACCATTGGTTAATAAAGAAGCTGCTTTGGCCTATGACAGAGCAGAATATAGATAGGCGAGAAAGCTAAACTGAATGCAGGGAGAAAGAAGACAGATGCCATATAGTCATCCAAGAAGCAAGATGTGAGGTAACAAACTACTATCCTTGTGGTAAAATACACAATAATAGAAATGGGTTGATTAAGGATGTAAGAGCTAGCTAGAAGTATGCCTGAGCTATTGACCAAACAGTGTTGTAATTAATATATTTTCTGTGTGATTTTTTGGGTCTTGGTGGCCAAGAAATGAAAGCACAGTCTCCATTTACATTCCTGAGAGTTGTTGGATCCAAAGTAAGACCTAGGATTCAAGCCATTCTTTTTCTTACCCAACCTGTGATGTGTAGAAAAGAAATGAGAAAAGAACTCAGTGGTTTTCCATATTATTCCTGATTTCTTTTGAATTAAGAAACCCCGATATCATGCTGAATTTTGCTTTTATAAGGTAACTGTTACAGAACAATAGACTTTGTATTGTCAGTGAAACGTAACTGCATCAGCTCACAGACCAGTTGATTTTCATGCATTAATATAAGTAGAAGCAAGAAAAGCTTGAGCAGCAATGCATGTTAGCATTTTTCATGTTTCCAAATGTATAGCCTGATTTTTCTACTTAATTAAACCATTAGGCTTTTAGATTGTGTCACACCATGTCCTACAGTCATGGACTTTCTTATTAAATCAGAAGAATGACACTACTTTTAAGTGCACAGAACTGTAAATAACTCTTTCTGAGGGCTCCTGCTCAGTGCAGTTTGGAATGGCTGTCAATCATGTCTGCAGAATGGAATTTCTCAAGTGTAGTGTTTAGTCCATGGATAGTTTTTCAAATGTCCTTTTTACTAACCCAACTGGAGTCTTTCCTCTATACCTATCCTGGCATTTCTATCCCCACTCCTTCTCTGTGAGCAGCTGAGGAACCAAGTCCAGGAAGCCTTCTATAGGAAGAAGCTAGAAAACATGTGAGCAAAGAGTTTCATAAAAAAAAAATCTAAAACAAAACCAAAAAACATGGCACAATGCTAGCAAACAGAGGCCTCTGTAGCCAGTGAAAATCAACCTGTCATGGTTTGTCCTACCCTGGAGAAGAACACCACATGGAAACACATGTTCAGTTTCCAATTCTGTCTAAAACGTGTCCTCTGTCCTGGGCAGCAGGGACATGAGCTCATCCAATTAAAATCCTGATACAGCTGAAGGAAAGCATGCTGCATGTGGCTTTCGCCTGAACACCAGGGTGACAAAGGTAAGGCTCTATTTTAGGGAAAACGACTGAGAGAGAACTCTGGAAATCATCAATGATGTGACACGAACCCTAAATAGCACATGGTTGGGAAAACAAGCTAGAGACAAAAAGTAAACCGTGACTTCAGCTGCAGATTTCTGTAAGTATGGCAGGGTGACAGAGTCCTCACTGCCCAATCAAAGCCAGGGGGGAGACTGTACTGTAGCATAGGCCTGGAAGCCCTGAGTGTAGGAGACCAGCACAGTGTCTGTTGGCTTTCAGCTTAGTTAGTTTGGGGAGCTAGATTCTCTAGGAGTATATTTTTCTCCACAGAAGCAATGCATGCCGAGCTCTTCCCTACCCCTCCATAATTCAACTTCCTGCAACAGATACTGGGGAATTCAATCCAGTCTTAGGGCCAGCAGCCAGCTTTGGGAATCCTCTAGAAGCTTTAGGGTAGTGCATTGATGTCTCCAAAAGTATACCCCTCTCTGAAGTATCCTGAAGCTTCAGAACCAGTCACCACAGCAGCTACTGCAGAAGCCCATGCATTCTTGCCCTGCTGACACTACAAGTGTTCTCATTTTAAGCCCATACCATTGTATTGCAACTGCTGGTACCCCCAAATCCCTGAAATTTCCCAAGTCTGTCTTAGGAGAAGGACCTGGAGAAGTTGTTATCCATAAACTTCTGCTTTCAAGAACATGACTACCAATGCCACAAACACTAGCTCTGCTAGCACTTATTCTGTGCAATATAAGGACATTATCCATGCATCGAGCCTCCTGTAATACACACGGAAGACATAGTAAGTCTCAAGCCTAGGACAAACTGGCTAACTGAGGTGCCCAGTAGCTTATCAAAGTGGACTCTGGATGCCAGGTCCCTAGCATCCTTCAGTCCCTACCTGTTACAGGGTCCTCCTTTCTAGCACACCCTGTCCCCAACCCTGAACTCTCCAGCCTAAAAACAATGGGCTGGGCCACCCTTTTCCCAGCTGCTCTTCCCTTATAGTCTAGCCATTTTAGCTACGTGGCCCCTTTTAGGCCTCTGGGTCACTGCTCCTGGCTCTCCTCTCTTACTCTCTCCTACCCTGTCTCCTCACATGGCCTGGCTGGTTATCTCCAATCTGGACTCTTTCAGATGCCTGCACCTCTGGATACATTTTCCTTTTATCTACAATAAACTTCCACCATACCTAGGAGCAGTCATGGCCTTCTTTTAATTCTTTTTTCATTCACAAAGAATGTGGCTACTAGTGCCACAAACCTTAATACTACCTGCACATATCCTTCAGGACATAAGAATGGCAGGAACATCAGTGATTGCATTTGCCTGGGGTTACCCCCATGGAATCTGAGGACAATTATTTCCAAATCCCACAATACAGAGATGGCTGCAGCTCCTGTCAGAAGCCCTAGTGTCTTCGGTATTCGACTGTGTGCCCTGAAGAAATGTACTTTTGGAAGCCAGTGTCTATTTCAAAATCATATAACAATGTTCATGGACTCCTTCAGTCTTGAGTAGTGAGAGTATCATTGGTGCTCTTGACATCAGTGATCGGCACATACATCACACAGCAGTTACTCTTTTGTGCTCATGAAAATCCAAAGTCAAAGGCCCTACCAAATTGAAAACCTGTAGCATAAATTCTAATTAGTCTTAATAATAAAAATCCAAAGTCAGATATTGGGGTAAATGCTGAATGATCAGAGAAGTAAAGGAGCCAGCTACTACACAGACGTTTTACCTCTACTGAATCCTCAGCTAGAAGAAGGCAAGATCCTGTCTCCACAAATTCTCAGACAGAATGGGTTATCCTGTCTCTGCAAGTCCTCAGACTAAATCTTGAACTCCTGTCTTCTCCTGCCTTATAGTCCTCTCTCAGCTCACCCATATCACTTCCTGTCTCCACCTCCCTAGTGCCAGGATTAAAGGTGTGAGCCAACACTGTCTGGCTCTGTTTCTCTTTTAGACTGACTCAATCTTGTGTAGTCCAGGTTGGCCTTGAACTAAGAGAGATCCCTCTACCTCTGCCTCCCAAGTGCTTGGATGGCTAACTAGTGTGGCTATCTCCCCACTCTGGTATTTAGAGAAGCTTTAATTGTTAAAACACAAACAAAATATTATCACAATATCCCATTTTCTATTTAATGCAAAAAAATTTCCTACAAAATTCCACAGAGATGAGAAAGCTGATGATTACATCAAATGCACAAACATGGAAGGAAGCTCAATATCTCTAGAGGTCCCAGTTTGAACTAGAACTCTGAAAATTCTAAAAATGAATTTGAAGTAATGAATCTAAGAAAACTCAGAGGCATTTAACAAAATGCAGACAGACAGCACAAAGAAATGAGAAAAAATTATGCATGAATGATAAATTCACCAGAGATATAAATAATAATAATAACTAATTATAAATCTTGGAGGTAAGAAATTGATAAAATAAAAATACAACCGATACTATCCATAATGCACTTGAATAAGCAAAAGAAAGGATATCTGAATTTGATGACAAGTATTTTGAATTATCCCAGTTCAACAGACAAGGAGAAGGAAGAAGAAGGAGCAAGAGGATAAGGTACCAGGAAACAGGAAGGGGAAAGGAGGAAACAAGGGAAGGAGGAATGAGACGTAGAATAAGATGAAGAGAAAGTGAGAGCAGAAAATCAAATGAAAGTATACATGATATGTGAAGCAGTATTGAATGAACAGATATTTACATTGTAGGACTATCACAAGTAGGAGAACAACTTGAAAATTTAGGTAATAAAATATACAAGCAATGTTAAGTTTTGTGAGGAAGGTAATTTGAGTGAGTTTGAAATTTTAGACGAAAACAGTAGAAAAATGTAGGTTAAAGAGATTAGCAGTGAGCTGACCATTGAGATTTAGAAAAGAAACAGCACAACAAGGGGCAGGCTGCATCATGAGCTGACGTGAAAACCTGAGAAAACTGTCCCCACGACACTGGTTTTGCAGGGATGAAAGGTGAAAGAATGAGAAAGAGTGGATCATAAAATCTGCTCAAGGTTTCAGAAAGCTGTGGAGGAGGAGCACAGGGCTGGACTCCCTGCACCCTGAAGGGCCGTTGAATGAAGGCTAGGATGCAGTGGAAGTTCCAGGAAGCTGGAGATGCCAGAACCCTGGCTGTCTTTCCAGGAGAGTGGAAAGTGTGGGATGTCGGCACCCCAAGGCAGAAGCAGACATGGGGCCATGGGTTCTTGGAGTCCTGATAATCTTATCACGAGCAGCAGATGGACAACATGGAGCTGCATGATGCAATGTTTCCTCTGCCAGGTTCAGGTCTTGCTTTGGTTTTCTTGCTGCCTCCACCCTAATTTCAATCTTTTGGAATCGGTATGCTTTCTCCATACCCTTGTATAGCAGAAGTCGGTAACTTTTATTTTACAGGCTTATTTTTTAATCTCACAGGAGATTTTATCTTGACAAATAAGGTATTATTTGCTTATATGTGTATGTTAGCTGTGAGACATTGACAAGCAGGCTACAATCAGTTTAGCTGCAGAGGTAAGGTAAAGAGTAAGGGACTGGGGAAAGAGATGCCCTCCCATGAAAGGGGGAGTAGTAATGGATAGATGAGGGGGATTGGAATGGCAGGATCAAACAGGATCAAACAGGAAGCTAAGGAGAGAATACGGGAGGGACAGCTAAAACTAAGGGTCATATGAATGGGTTGTCTAAAATCCTAATACAATAGAACCATCCTAAAATACATACGTATATGATGATGGTCTAAATGAAACCACCAAATATTATGGGAATTTGAGCCTGAAATGGATATTTCTTGTCAAAAAATTAAGCCTCCTGTTCTGGGAATGGGTTATACGTCCAATAGAGTTGATGGCCAATGGAACCCCATGGGAGCCTCAGAACAACTCAGGCTATTGACAGTGTTATTGATTGCTCTCCACAAACTAATGGTGAGTCACTATTGCTGAAGAAGACACCTTTACAATTCATTCACCACAAAGAGATTGTGCTGGTTCCTACCTAGAACATTCACTCCTATCAGAGACTAGTGCTCATGGTACTGGAAGACACTCTACAGGTGACCAGGAGAAAATAGTAAACAACAACCTAGCTACAAACCCTTCTGTCTACAATGATGACCTGACTGGCTGATCTTCCACGGGACCTGGACTCAATTACAGGCACCCACATGGCAGCACCATAGCAGCCTGCAACCCCCAGTTGCAGGGGATATGATATCCTCACACAGACCCCATATAGGCAAAATGCCAATGCACATAAAATAAAAACCAATAAATAATTATTTTTAAAAACTAGTAGCACTAAAATGACTCCTAACACTATTTTGCTATAGTCATAGTTCAGTGCCTTATTCAGCCACAGAAGCTTAATCCTGCAGCCAGAAAACACTCAGAGAGTGAGAGACTTTGGCACATTCAGCCCTAAATGGGATATCTCCATCAAATACCTCCACAGGCCCCCCAAAATTCTTAGAAGATGAAGTGGAAAGCTTTTAAGAATTAGAGAGGACCCGAACACACTGAACCTGATAGAAGAGAAAGTGGGAAGTACCCTACAACAGATAGGCATAGGAGATCACTTCCTATGTATATCCCCAGCAGCACAGACATTAAGGGCAACATTGAATAAATGGGGCCTACTAAAACTGAGAAGCTTCTGTAAAGCAAAGGACACTGTCACTAAGACAAAAAGGCAACCTACTGACTGGGAGAAGATCTTCACCAACCCCGCAACAGACAAAGGTCTGATCTCCAAAATATATAGAGAACTCAAGAAACTAGACTTTAAAATGCTAATTAACCCAATTAAAAAATGGGGCACTGAACTGAACAGAGAATTCTCAGCAGAGGAAGTTCAAATGGCCAAAAGACACTTAAGGTCATGCTCAACCTCCTTTGCAATCAGGGAAATGCAAATCAAAACAACTTTGAGATATCATCTTACACCTGTCAGAATGGCTAAAGTCAAAAACACCAAGGATAGCCTTTGCTGGAGAGGCTGTGGAGGATGGGGTACCCTCATCCATTGCTGGTGGGAATGCAATCTTGTGCAACCACTGTGGAAATCAGTGTTTCGGTTTCTCAGGAAATTCGGGATCAACCTACCCCTGGACCCAGCAATACCACTCTTGGGAATATACCCAAGAGATGCCCTATCATATGTCAAAAGCATTTGTTCAACTATGTTCATAGCAGTATTATTTGTAATAGCCAGAACCTGGAAACAACCTAGTGCCCTTCAATGGAAGAATGGATGAAGAAAGTGTGGAATATATACACACTAGAGTACTACGCTGCGGTAAAAAACAATGACTTCTTGAATTTTGCATGCAAATGGATGGAGATAGAGAACACTATCGTGAGTGAGGTATCCCAGACCCAAAAAGATGAGCATGGGATGTACTCACTCATAATTGGTTTCTAGCCATAAATAAGGGTCACAGAGACTACAATTGGTGAACCTAAAGTATCTAAATAAGAAGGTGAACCCAAGGAAAAACATATAGTTATCCTCTTGGCTATGGGAAGTAGACAAAATTGCCGGGGAGAAAATCTGCATCTTGGGGGTGGGGTGGGATGGGGGTAAGGGAAGATGGGGAGAGAAAAAGTAGAAGGGAAGGAGGGGGGGACTTGGGGAAATAGGAGGATTGGGATAAAGGAAGGTTGGACAGGGGAGCACGGAAGCACAATTCTTAGTTAAGGGAGCCACCTTAGGGTTGGCAAGAGACTTGACCCTAGAGTGGCTCCCAGGAGCCCATGGTGATGTCCCCAGTTGGTCCCTTGGGCAGCTGAGGATAGGGAGCCTGAAATGACCCTATCCTATAGCAATACTGACGAATGTCTTGCATATCACCATAGAACCTTCATCTGGTGATGGATGGAGCTGGAGACAGAGACCCATACTGGGGCGCTGGACTGAGCTCCCAAGGTCCCAATGAGGAGCGGAAGGAGGGAGAGGATGAGCAAGGAGGTCGGGACCACGAGGGGTGCGTCCACCCACTGAGACAATGGGGCTGATCTATTGGGAGCTCACCAAGGCCAGCTGGACTGTGACTGAAAAAGCATGGGATAAAACCGGACTCTCTGAACATGGCGAACAATGAGGACTGATGAGAAGCCAAAGACAATGGCTCGGGGTTTTGACCCTACTTCATGTTCTGGCTTTGTGGGAGCCTAGCCAGTTTGGATGTTCACCTTCCTAGACATGGACGGAAGGGGGCGGACCTTGGACTTTCCACAGGGCAGGGAACCATGACTGCTCTTTGGACTGGAGAGGGAGGGGGAGAGGAGTGGGGGGAGGGGGAGAAGTATGGGAGGAGGGGGAGGGAAATGGGAAGCTGGGAGGAGGCGGATACTTTTTTTTTTCCTTTTCTCAATAAAAAAAATATGACATCTAAAAAAAAAGAATCAGAGAGGATGGAAGACATCAAGGAATAAAAAGTTCTTTAGACACTGCATGACTTACTGACATGTGACCCCACAGAGACTGTCATGGCTACACAGGCCTGCACAGGTCTGTATCAGATGGGATCTCAGTGTGGGTAGTAGAAATGGATACAGGCCCCCATTTCTAACCCAGAAGATATGTCTCCAATTCTATAAGCACTTGCAAATGAAAATTAGTTTTCTCCAACAGAGTCTCACTGGGGGACATAACTTGCTCTTAAGGGCACTTTTAGGGAGTTTTTGGGTTTTGTCTCAATGTTAAGTCAGGTCACTTATTTATTTTGAATTGTTAGTTAAAGTTTTACTTCAGTTTGTTTTTGTGCTTTTTTACATTTTTTCTCTTATTGAAAGTATATTCTTTTTTCTTATACAATATATCCTGATTATAGTCTCTCCCCACCTCTCTTCCACTCCCTTTCTGTCTCTCCTCAGAAAACATCAGGTTACCAAGACACAACAATCAACCATAACAAAATAAAGTATAGTAAGATGAAGCAATAACTATCATATCTAATTTGTCCATGGAAACTCAAGTGGAGGAAAATAATCCCAAGATCAGACACAAGGGTCAGAGACCCACTTGATCTCATAATCAGGAGTCTGATAAAACACTAAGCTTACAGCTGTAATACAACCACAGAGGATGTGGTGCTATCCTTGATGCTGAAGGTAGACAGAAGAAGGATGGATCCTGTTTTCCCATCCATTCTGTTACTCTGTCTGTGTCTTCTTGGGGGGAGAATTGAGACCATTAATATTGAGAAATTTAATTGTTCAATGATTGTTTATTTCTCTTATTTTGTTGTTATTGTTGTTTTGGTGTTGATGTGTGTATATTCAGAGTTTTCTGTGGTTGAATAGCTGGACTCTAGTAGAGACATATTGTTCTAGCTATTATTGATTGTGTTTTTATGCTGGCATCTAGGCATCTGGGTTTGGTATAATTATAGGTCTGAATGTTGATTTTTGAATTTGCCTTTGTTGGGTGCATGTTCCTTGGTTTCTGTTTCCTCTCTGGACTTTTGGAGAGTATAATGGCTGTGTGTTGCTATTTTTCCTGGCCTGCTCAGTTGATGTGTTCACCAGGGCATGCCTTCTGGTGTTGGAGGTTGGGTAACTAGGATGAGTTGGAGGGAAAGGAAAGTTGAAGAAGGTCTTTGTGATCCCTTGGGAATGGGGTCAGAGAGGAAATGGAGACCACAGTAGCTTTCCAGGTACAGAGCTGAAGATGAGACTGCAGGTTTCCAGCTATAAAGTTGGAGATGAAATTGGGAGGATAGGATGAGGATCGGATCTCAGGAGCAGTAGGAGATGTTTGGCTCTGCCTTCAGTCTACTTGTTGCTTTGGGAGGAGCAGCCCTTGGATTGACAGGGGATATCTGTTGGGTTTGGGGCATGGAGGAAAGCAAAAGAATGTGTGGAGAAAGGTTAGAAGGAAAAGATCTTTGGGATCCACAGGAGATAAGATGGAGTAGGGATGCTACTGCAGGTGTTCGGCTGGGGTGAGACTGGCGGTTTGAAGCTGGCACAATGGAGAGAAAAGACATGGTCGATAGGCAGCCTACCTGGCTTTCTGGCAATTGTGGCCTGTGGCTTAGCAGGGAGTGATTGCTGGAGTGGAGGGGGGTACGATATATTAACTGAGTGGATGTGGGGGGAGGGAGGGTAGGAGGAGATGATCTGTGGGATCCACAGGAGATGTCAGTGGGGGTGGGGATGGGGGTGAGAGGGAAGGCTGCATCTGGTGTTCTGTTGCAGAGGAGGAGACTGGGGGATTGGGTTTGGGGAAACAGAGAACATAGAAAGAACAGAAGTTCTGAGGGCAGCCTACCAGGTGTTCTGGCAGAATGGCCTGTGGTTTATCTGAGGGTCAATTTTTAAAAATTATTTTACCTTACAGATTCTTTGCCTATGTAGTATAGCTTTAGATTTTCTGGTTTTTATGGGATTCCTGTATGTGTCAACTTGTATGTCTTTGCACTTATATGTATTTCTTGTGCTTTTTGTTTGACTCCTTTTCTTCTGTTTGTTTTGTCTTATTTTCACTTATTTGTTCTTCTTTTCTGCTGTCTTAGGCTATATGACTGGGTTGATTTCCCACTCCATCCACTTGAAGTCTTGCCTAGTCACAGGAGATGTTAGGAGTTTTAGCTGGGGTCATTCTTGTGGATTTCTGGAAGATTCCCTTGTGCTAGGTTTTTACATAACCCTGAAATGCCACCCCCTTTCCAGTAATCTCTTTCAGTTCTCTCCCTGTCTGTCTCCCCCCACCACGACCTGATTACTCATGTTTCCATCCCCACCTGCTCACAGTCTACACACAAAATCCCTTCTATTTCCCCTTCCTAGGGAGATTTGGGCATCCCCTTTGAACACTACTGTTATTTAGTTTCTCTTAGTCTGTGGATTGTAACAGAGCCTATTTTATAGTTAATATTTTACATATGAGTGAGTGCATACCGTGTTTGTCTTTCTGGGTCTGGATTACCTCACTCAAAATGATTTTCTTCTATTTCCATCTAGTTGCCTTCAAATGTCATGATGTCATTGTATTTAACAGCTGAGTAATACTCCATTGTGTAAATGTATTATATTTTCTTTATCCATTCCTCAGTTGGTGTTTTCAGTTTCTGACTATTACAAATAAAGCTTTTATGACCACAGTTGTCATAGAAGTGTCATTGTGTTATGATCGAGCATCCTCTGGATCTTGTGGTAGATTAACTTCTTGTTTCCTAGGAACTGCCATATTGATTTCAAAGTAAATGTACAAGTTTGCAGTCCCACCAGCAATGGTGGAGTGTTTCCCTTGTTCCACATCCTCTCCAGCATAAGCTGTTACTTGTGTTATCTTTTTTTTTTTTTTTGGTTCCTGTCCTGGAACTAGCTCTTGTAGACCAGGCTGGCCTCGAACTCACAGAGATCCGTCTGCCTCTGCCTCCCGAGTGCTGGGATTAAAGGCGTGCGCCACCACTGCCCGACTTGTGTTTTTTATCTTAACCATTCTGACAGGTGTAAGATGGAATCTCAGAATTGTTTTGATTTTTAATTCCCTGATGGCTAAGGATGTTGAACAATTTTTTAAAAAGTGTTTCTGAGCCATTTAAGATTCCTCTGTTGAGAATTCCCTATTTAGGTCTCTACCCCATTTTTAATTGGATGATTTGTTTTTTGATGTCTGGTTTATTGAGTTCTTTATATAGTTTGGAAATCAGTCCTCTGTCAGATGTGGGCAATTTTTTGCTACTCTGTAGGCTGCCATTTTGTCCTTCTGACCATGTCCTTTGTCTTACAGATGTTTTTCAGCTTCGTGAGGTCCCACTTATTAAATGTTGACCTTAGCGTCTGCACTCTTTGTATCCTTGTTCAGGAAGTTCTCTACAGTGCCAATGAGTTCAAGGTTATTTCCCACTTTCTCTTTTATCTGGTTTAGTTACCAAGATTTATGTTGAAGTCTTTTATTCACTTTGACTCGAGTTTTGTGCCGGGTGATCTATCTGCATTCTTCTGCATGCTGACTCCAGTTATGCCAGCACCATTTGTTGAAGATGCCTTCTTTTTTCCACTGTATAATTTTGGCTTCTTTGTGAAAAATTAGGTGCCACGGTTATGTGGATTTATGTCTGGGTCTTCAGTTCAATTTCATTGATCCACCTGTCTGTTTTTATGCCAATACCATGCAGTTTTTATTATTATAACTTAATAGTAGAGCTTGAAATCAGGGATGGTAATGGATCTGAAGTTCTTTTATTGTACAGGATTGTTATAGCTATCCTGGGTTTTTTGCTTTTCCATATGAAGTTGATCATTATTCTTTCAAGGCCTGCAAATGATTGTGTTGGGATTTTGATGGAGACTGCATTGAATCTATAGATGGCCATTTTTACTATGTTAATTCTAGTGATCCATGAGCATGGGAAATCTTTCCATCTTCTGATATCTTCTCTAATTTCTTTCTTCAAAGACTTAAAGTTCTTGTCATACAAGTCTTTCACTTGCTTGGTTAGTATTACACTAAGTTGTTTTATATTACTTGAGGCTATTGTAAAGGGTATTGATTCCTTGAATTCTTCCTCAGCTCATTTATCATTTGTATACAGGAAGGTTATTGAGTTTTTTAAGATGAGTTTGTATTCAGCCACTGACTAAAGGTGCTAGGAGTTCTCTGATAGAATTTTGAGGGTAACTTTTATATACTATCATATCATCTGTGAATAATGATACTTTGACTTCTTCTTTTCCGATTTGTATCTCCTAGATTTCCCTTGATGCCTAAATTGCATTACTAGAACTTGTTATTAGTACCATATTGAATAGATATGGCGAGAGTGGACAGTCTTGTCTCATGTCTGATTTTAGTGCAATTGCCTTGAGTTTCTCTCCATTTAATTTTTTTTTAAAATTTATTTATTTATTAAAGATTTCTGTCTCTTCCCAGCCACCGCCTCCCATTTCCCTCCCCCTCCCCCAATTAAGTCCCCCCCCCAGCCCGAAAAGCAATCAGGGTTCCCTGTCCTGTGGGAAGTCCAAGGAACCCCCCACCTCCATCCAGGTCTAGTAAGATGAGCATCCAAACTGCCTAGGCTCCCACAAAGCCAGTACGTGCAGTAGGATCAGAAACCCATTGCCATTGTTCTTGAGTTCTCAGTAGTCCTCATTGTCCGCTATGTTCGTTGGCTAAAAGCTTCCTGTAAACTGCTTTTATTGTGTTTAAGTATGCCTTTATATCCCTGATTTGTCCATGACTTATATTATAAAGGGGTGTTAGATGTTTTGTTAGAGGCTTTTTCAGCATCTAATGAGATAACTATGTTTTTTTTCTCTCTCAGTTTGTTTATATCATGGTCACATTGACAGACTTTTGTATCTTAACCATTCTGAATCTTGGGGACGAAATATATTTGAACATGGTGGATCATCTTTTTGATAATCTCTGGGATTCAGTTTGTGAGTATTTTATTATTTTTGCATCGATGTTTATGAGTAAAATTGTTCTGTAATTATCTTTTTTGGTTGAGTCTTTGTGTGGTTTGGGTAGCAGGAAAAATTTCTCATAGGAAGAATTTGGCAATGTTCCATTTACTTATATTTTGTGAAATTATTTGAGGAGCATTGATATTAGGTCTTTTTTTGAAAGTCTGGTAGAGTTCGGCACAAAAACTATTTTGCCCTGGGTTTTTTATGTTTGGGAGATTTTAAATGACTGATCTATTTACTTAGGGGTTATAGGTCTATTTAAATTGTTTATAGGTCCTGGTTTAACTTTGGTAAGTGATATCTATCAAGACATTTGCCCATTTCTTTTAGATTTTCTGGTTCTGTGAAGTACAGGCTTTTGAAGTATGATTCTCTGGATTTCCTCAGAGTCTGTTGTTATGGTCTGCTTTTTGTTTCTGATTTTGTTAATTTGGATATACTATCTCTGCCTTTTAGTTAGTTTGGGTAATGGTTAATCTATTTTGTTGACTTTCTCGCAGAATCAATGCTTTATTTCAATGATTCTTGATGTTCTCTTTGTTTCTATTTTATTCATTTCTGCCCCTACACCTTTATTTCCTGCTATCTACTCCTCTTGGGAATATAGTGCTTCTTTTTGTTCTAGAGCTTTCAGCTGTGTGACAGTATACTATCTTAATTAGATAAGCAGTGCACAGAATATCTTTCTTCACAGAAAAGTCCATCAGATATGCTAGGACTGTAGACTGAAGGTGGATGCTACACCTTCAGTGGAACTTTGGGTGACTCTCCAGGCAGTCAGCTGTTTCTGTCAATACTCAAATTTTTGGGGGAAGTTATTTGCTTGCACTTCCTGCATACTCAGTTAATACTATTTCCTTCTTGGGTCTCTTAGGTAGCTGAAAATTAGATAGTTATTGTTACAGCTACAGTTACAGTTATTGTTATAGTTATAGTCTCCATTGTTTACGAGACTCAGAAAAGAAATTTACTAAAGAAATGTGAGGTATATAAGGCTGAGAGATATCAAAAGATATTTTTGGATGGTAATGCAAGTTGAGGTGGAAAGTAAATTAGGTACAAGACTTTGGACTCACCAAGATAGGATAGATATTGAGTATTTTCTCTAAATTTATCAAATGCAAAGGGAATAGACATTGCTCATGTATTTATGCCCTGTATATAGTTATTGTACTTGCTGTACATAGTTTTTTTATATTAGTTATACTCTTTTTTTATTTTAGACAAAAAGGGAAGTGCAATGGCATTTAATTTGCATTTTAATAAATAAAGCTTGCCTGAAGATCAAAGAGTGAAACAGCCCTACTTGTCAGCCTTACATTCCAGGCAGTGTTAACACACACCTTTAATCCCAGTAGCTACACTAAGTGCTATAGAAACCAAGTGGTGAATGCTTTCAATTCCAGTGGTGCACACCTTTAATCTCAATCCTAGGGAGAAATATAAAATGGGAGGAGACAGTTCACAGACAGTCTCATTCTGAGATTTCTGGAGGCAGGATCGCCTTTTCAGACTGAGGTCAAGGTAAGAGCCAGTGACTGGCTGTTTTGCTTTTCATATCTTCAGGTTAAACCTCAATTTCTCTCTCTGAGTTTACAAGTGTGGATGCCCTTGCACTTGGGGCAAAGATGTTCAGAGCTAAGACTTCATCTTGATGAATTTTCTTTTAAGATAAAGGAAATATGAAATGTTTCAAGAATATGAAGTGTACTACTCTACTTTTTTTAAATTAATTTTACTTTGAAGTCTATTCTGTTAAATATTAGGATAGCTGCACTAGCATGCTTCTTGGGTCCATCTGATTGGAAAAATCCTTTCCCAGCTCTTTACTCTGAGGTTATGTCTATCTTTGGAAAGAGGTGTGTTTCTTATGTGCACCAGAATGATGGACCATGATTTTGTATACATTCTATAAGCTTGTATATTTTATTGGTGAATTGAACCCATTCATACTGAGGGATATTAACGACCATTTATTGCTAATTCCTGTTATTTTTTTGTTGTTGGTAGTGGTGGTGAAAATGTGTTTTGTGTGTGTGTGTGTGTGTGTGTGTTTCTATTTGTTTCCCTTCTTTGGGTTTTGATGGTGTGAGATTATCTATTTTCTGTGTTTTCATGGGTGTAGTTAACTTTTTGGGTTTGGAGTATTCCTTCTGATACCTTCTGTAATGCTGGATTTGTGGATAGATATTGCATAATTTGACTTTGTCATGAACTGTCTTGTTTTCTCATTCTATAGTAATTGACAGTTTTATTGGCTACTGTAGTCTGGGCTGGCATTCATTGTATCTTAGAATATGCAAGACATCATCAGTCCAGGCCCTTCTGAATTTTAGGGACTCTGTTGAGAAGTCTAGTGTGATTCTAATAGATCTACCTTTATATGTTATTTGGCCTTTTTTCCTTGCTGTTTTTAATATTCTTTCTTTGTTTTGTATGTTTAGTATTTTGATTACTATGCGGCATGGAGATTTTCTTTTTTGATCCAATGTTTGTTGTTTTGTAAGCTTTAGAAAAATTTCCTTTTACAATTTGGTTAAATATATTCTCTAGGTTTTTGAGCTGGGATTCTTTTCCTTTTTCTCTTTCTGTTATTCTTTGGTTCAGTGTTTTCATGGTGTCCCAGATTTCGTGAATATTTTCTGTTAGGAATATCTTAGATTTAACATTTTCTTCAACCAATAAATTTATTTCCTCTATCTTGTCTTTAGTGCCTGAGAGTCTGTCTTCTTTCTCTTGCATTCTGTTGGTAATGCTTGCATCTGTAGCTCCTATTCACTTACCCAGATTTACCATTTCCAGGATCACCTCCATTTGTGATTTCTTTGTTGCTTCTATTTTCATTTTCAGGTCTTGAACTGTTTACTTCACCTGTTTGTTGCGGGAGGTCCTCCCACTCCTCCAGCCTATAGCTGCTGAGATACCAGCCCATTGGGGCGTGGTCTCTCTCCCTTTAAAAAAGCGGCCACTTCCCTCTCCTCTCTCTCTCTTCACTTCCTGCTCCCTTCCTGGTTGCGCAGAGGACTGACGGTGATCTGTAAGTTTTTTCCCCCTTTAAATAAATACCACCCTATTAATCATAATTCCAAACTGGTGTGGCATTGTTTATGACTTACGCCTTCAGTTGGCACCCAACATTTGGTGTTACCCCCCCCCCCCCCCCCCCCCCCCCCCCCGCTCTTGGCGCGAACCTCCCTTCCTCAGCTGCAGCCTGTGCCTTGCTGCGGCCTTGTGGTGGCGGGCTTGTTGGCGGCAGCCTTGTGGCCTGTGTCTTGTGTGTAGAGCCAGCAGCTTAATACTTCCAGTCCCCACGCACCCTGTCGTCTGCCTCCCCACGTGGATTTAAACTCCACAGGCCTGCGTAGTCTCTGCCTGCGTGGTTTGCTCTTTTCTGAGTCGTTTTTAAATCTTCCTTGAAAGCACAGCTCTTAAGTGGCGCGAACCAGAGCATGCAGTTGCTGAAAGCTGCAACCCTTCAGGGTGACTCTGTCACGTGGAAGCATAAGTGGCTTCCAGGTTGCTCTTCTCTACCCCTGGATTCTGGGTTTCTGGTTCCATCTCTGGAATTGATTTAATTACATTTACTTTGTTGAGAAACTTGCATTTTCCAGTTTTTTTTGTTTTTGTTTTTTAATTTATTTATTTATTAAAGATTTCTGTCTCTTCCCCGCCACCACCTCCCATTTCCCTCCCCCTCCCCCAATTAAGTCCCCCCCCCCCAGCCCGAAAAGCAATCAGGGTTCCCTGTCCTGTGGGAAGTCCAAGGAACCCCCACCTCCATCCAGGTTTAGTAAGTTGAGCATCCAAACTGCCTAGGCTCCCACAAAGCCAGTGCGTGCAGTAGGATCAGAAACCCATTGCCATTGTTCTTGAGTTCTCAGTAGTCCTCATTGTCCGCTATGTTCAGAGAGTCCAGTTTTATCCCAGGCTTTTAACATCTACTAAGGCACTGAAACAGGACCCCATTTTCATCGCGACTCAGCAACAGCGCCACCTGCTGGATAATAGGTAATATGGCAGTTTTCGTTTCTAACGCAAATTTTACTGCTTTGTTTTCACTAATACAATGGATTAGTAAATTTATATTTACTAATACAATGGATTACATCATACAAGGTTTATATGATTATGGGGATACCTTAATTTGCTTGTTACTAGGTTTCAGTTTTCTTTTCCATATTCTATCATTAAGGAAGAATATGGCACTCCTAAGAGCGATTGAATCTTTATGTACTAATAATGAACAGAAGAATATGGCACTCCTAAGAACGATAGAATCTTTACAAACTAATAATGAACAGAATAATATGGCACTCCTAAGAACGATAGAATCTTTACAAACTAATAATGAACAACTAATTGACAGGATTAAAATTATTGAAAATCAGAGGTTATCTGAACAAGTGGATACTATGACAGACAAAATTGACTCCATATCCAAGGGTATTAGAAAGTTACCTGAAAGGGTTCAGGCTGTTGAATTTGACCTTCAGACTTTATCACAAAGTTTTGATAAGGTAACAGACAGAATGTACCTCCAAGATGGGAATCTACATGATATACAAGAAAAGTTTAAGGAGGACATGTTATCTTTGAAGGAAAAAATTAAAGCTTTGGAATCACAGGTGCAGAATGGGGACCAAAAAATTGATACCTCAGTGAAATCACTAGAAATATATACAGGTCAGGAGATTCAGGATTTAAGAGAGACAATGATAAAAAGATTTGAAAAGATTGGAGAAATTATTGCAGCGGGTGAGCAGAGTAAGGAGGCACAAGGACAGGATACAATGCCTCCACCAGCTATTAGAACTGGCTTATCCAGGGTTCTAGCAACATACCCTATACTTAATTCTGACAAAGCATCAACTTCTAAAGGCTCAAAGGGAGTCAGAGAAGCTAGATGGATGCCAATAACAATGAATGATCTGAAAGAAATTAAGCAAGCTGTTGTTAATTTTGGCTTGCACAATGCATATGTAAAGGAAATGATAAGGACTTGGGCTTCTAATGCTAGAGCTACCCCCCATGATTTCCATCAGTTAGTGTCTGCAGTTTTAGATACTGGACCTTCCTTGATGTTTGGAATTTATTTCAGAGAAGAATCCAAACATATGGAACAGCAAAGAAGAGCAAAGGGTGTTGAGGTTTCCCAAGATCAAATTCTTGGTGTAGGAGAATATGCTGATCCACAGGTCCAAGCTCTTTATGATGATGAAGTACTGTGTCTATGTCACCAAGCAGCTTTAAATGCTTGGAATAGGATACAAGATCCAGCAAAACGGGTTGAATCATATACCAGAATGAGGCAGGGACAGAGAGAACCCTTTATTGACTTTTTGCAAAGATTAATTAAGGCTCTGGACATAGGGGTAACAGACCCAGAAGCTAGACGAATACCTTTTGAATTTCTAGATTTTGAGAATGCAAATATAGAATGCAAAAAGGTAATTGGGCCTTTAAATTCTAGATCAGCACCTATGGATGAATGGATTCAGCATACGATGAATGTTGAGACGTTTAGCTATAATGATGAATCTTGGGTAGGAGAAGCGATTTCCAAAGCAATGAGGAGACATCAAACTGCCAGGTGTTTTAATTGTGGTAAATTAGGACATTTGCAAAGGGATTGCAGGCAAAGAATTTCTAGGAATAATATCTCTTCTGGGAATGACAAAAATAGGAGACCTCGGCCTTCAGGTATATGTAGGAGATGTGGTAAAGGCCGGCACTGGTCCAATGAATGTAGGTCAACAACAGACAGAGGGGGCAATCCGATATCATCGGGAAACTCCTTGGGGGGCCTCTCTCAGGCCCCCAAGCCAACAGTGGCCCAGTCATTCCCAGTCACAGTGGAGAACATGCCTCACCAAGAAAATTAAAAGCTCCAATTTCTGCTGTAAAAAGTAATACTGGTCTAAATGATGAATTACGTGTGGAGGATGAGTCAAAAAACCCAGTAGGACAGAGTAAACGTATATTTTGGCAGACTTCTATTAATGATCAAAGACCAAAGCTAAGAGTCTGTATAAATGGCACTTTTATTGAAGGCTTATTAGACACAGGTGAGGATGTAAGTGTCATTACCCCAGAATCTTGGCATCCAAATTGGACTCTTCAAGAGGTAGATGTTCAGTTCCTGGGAATTGGAACCCTATCTCGTGTAAAACAAAGCACAAGATGGGTTGAATGCATAGAGCCTGAAGGGCAAATAGGAAGACTAAGGCCATATATAGCCAATATTGCCATAAATTTATGGGGCCGTGACCTGCTACAGCAATGGAATACCCAGATTAACATTCCTGTAGTTCCAGGAACTCATAATTCTGGGAAGGATATGATGAGGTATTATGGTAAAAGGTCACCAACCATTCAGGCTGTACAAGAACATACAGCAAATACCAAACCTTTAGAGGTACCAACAGCCCTACCTTTAAAATGGCTAACTGAGAAGCCAATATGGATCAAACAGTGGCCTCTAGCTGAAGATAAACTACAGGTATTGAAACAGTTGGTGCAAGAGCAACTAGATGCTCACCATATTGAAGAATCAACCAGCCCTTGGAATTCTCCTGTGTTTGTTGTAAAAAAGAAATCTGGTAAATGGAGAATGTTGACAGATCTAAGAGCTGTCAACAAAGTAATTCAACCTATGGGCCTACTACAATCTGGAATTCCTTTGCCTTCTCTGTTACCAAAAGGATGGCCTCTTATAGTTATTGCTTTGAAAGATTGCTTTTTCACTATACCATTACAAGAAAAGGATAGAGAAAAATTTGCCTTCACAGTGCCTACTTATAATAATTCTCAGCCTAATAGGAGATATCAATGGACTGTCTTCCCACAGGGTATGCTCAATAGTCCTACATTGTGCCAATATTTTGTAAGTAAGCCATTGGAAATAATTCGTAAACAATTCCCCAGGTCCATAATTTATCATTACATGGATGACATCTTGTTATCTGATTTAAATAAAGATACTTTAGAAATAATGTTTGAAGAAGTAAAGAAAGTCTTGCCTAGGTGGGGATTACAAAAGATTCAAAGAGGAAATTCTATTAATTACCTTGGTTACAGAATAGGGTTAGAGAAAATTAAAACACAAAAGACACAAATTAGGAGAGACCAGTTAAAGACTCTTAATGACTTCCAAAGATTGTTAGGAGACATTTCCAGTCTACAACCAGCTGTTGGGATAACATCTGATCTAATAGTTCATTTAAACAAAACCTTAGATGGGGATAAAGATTTGAATAGTCCAAGAAAACTGACAGCTGAAGCAGAAAAGGAACTGACAATGATTGAGGAAAAATTACAGGAGGCACATGTGGATAGGGTGAACCCAAATCTTAGCTGCATCCTAGTCATATTGCCTTCCAGAATTTCTCCTACAGGGATTCTAATGCAGAGGGAAGATATTATTTTAGAGTGGATATTTATACCTAATAAACCAAGTAAAAAATTAAAAACTTATGTGGAAAAAGTCTCTGAATTAATTATAAAAGGTAAGCTGAGACTTCGTCAACTAGCAGGTGTAGACCCAGCAAAAATTATAGTGCCTTTTACTACTGAAGAAATAAAAAAGTTATGGGAAGACAATGAACCATGGCAAAGAGCTTGTGCTAATTTTTTGGAAGAAATTAATAGCAACTATCCCAAAAGTAGTAGACTTAACCTCATAAAAAGAACTTCTTGGATTCTTCCTAGAATTGTACATGATGCTCCAATAACTGGAGCCCATACGTTCTATACTGATGCAAATAAATCAGGGAAAGCAGGTTACAAGTCAGATGAATTGAGTGAGGTGGAACAAACCCTTATAATTCTGTCCAGAAGGCAGAATTATATGCCATTCTTATGGTGCTAAGGGGTTTTAAAGAACCTCTTAATATAGTTACAGATTCACAATATGCAGAAAGAGTTATCTTGCATATTGAAATCGCTGAATTTTTACCAGATGACACAGAGTTGACTTCATTGTTTATCCAGGAACAAGACATAATCAGGAACAGGCTTTGCCCGATATACATAACACACATTGGTCCCATACAGGTCTGCCTGGTCCTCTAGCCCAAGGCAACGCTGAAATTGATCAATTCTTGATTGGAAGTGTGTTGCAGGCCTCAGAATTTCATAAGAAGCATCATGTCAATAGTAAAGGCCTAAAGAAAGAATTTTCCATTACTTGGCAACAGGCTAAGGACATTATAAAGAGATGTCCTACTTGTTCTTTCTATAATCAAGCACCATTGCCTGTAGGGAGTAACCCAAAGGGTACTAAGAGAAATGAAATCTGGCAGATGGATGTGTTCCACTTTATGGAATTTGGTAAATTAAAATATGTACACCACACCATAGACATGTATTCAGGTTTTCAATGGGCTACTGCCCTGAGCTCAGAAAAGGCTGATTCAGTAATCACACATTTTTTGGAAGTTATGGCCATCATGGGTATACCTGCACAAATAAAGACAGATAATGGTCCAGCATATGTATCTAAGAAAATGAAACGCTTTTTTGATCATTATAATATAAAACACATTACAGGTATACCAAATAATCCTACAGGTCAAGCAGTTATAGAAAGATCAAATCATACTATAAAGGATATGCTGAGCAAACAGAAAGGGACCAAAAATACCCCCAGAAATAGATTTCATAATGCTTTATTAACCTTGAATTTTCTTAACGCTAATGAGAAAGGAACTACAGCAGCAGAAAGACATTGGATAATGGAAAAGTCTGCTGAACTAAATCAACCGATTTATTTCAACGATGTGCTGACCTCTCAATGAATGCCAGGATATGTGCTATGTTGGGGAAGGGGTTTTGCTCTTGTTTCCACAGGAGAAGAAAAATTGTGGATACCATCAAAATTAATAAAGTTTCGATTTGAAGAGGAGAAACCTCTTGGAAAGGAGAAATGACAACTCATCCACAATGATGATATTCATACAGGTGGTAAGAAAAACATATAGAATGGGGGCAGGGTTCTGTTCTTATCTCCACAGGAAAACACTCATCTTTGAAAAATTCAAGGGACCCTGGATGTTTGGATACTGACAGATGGAAAAATACCTGCCCAATAAGAAATATCAAGAAAACTGAATGGGTTGTGTAAGTAATATTAAACCATATTTCTAAATTTATAAAGCTGGTTTTGAAGTTGGACTCTGGCTCAGTCCCTCTCCAATTCCAAGCCTGTTAGTAAGAGAAAAACCCAGAGTTTCTGGAGTTTCTGTCTCATGTCAAGAGCCATGACATGGGACAGAAAGAAATATGAGTTTAGAAAGCATCTTTGCTTTTCTTCATATCTATCATACTTTTCATTGTATATATCTATCATGCCTTTCAGTGAACATATATACTTATATGTCTATATATATCTATATGATTAATTTTTAAGTTTTTCACAATGAACAATGAGTTTTTCCTGAAGTGGCATTTGAAGTTTCCAGGAAGAAGATGGGGCCCCATAACAACAACTCCACCTGGTTGATATGACGTCATGATACTGATGGCGCTACTACAAGACCTGCTTTGGGTACCAACTGCACAAGACAATTTCAACTTGGTTAGCTGAAATGGTGCACATCTTAAACAACATTTTGGCCAGACCTGCACAAAATACTCAGAGACTATTGGCAATTTTAAAAGACATTGATCTTGAAATTTAACCCTCATTTTACTTTCACAGGATCCCCCAGAAAGAACGTCGTCCCCATGACAGCTGGGGAAATAATTCTAGAGGATGACGTCCCCTCTCCCAGTAAAGTTTGCCCTTGGGTTAGGGACATCATTTAGGGGTTGATTATAATTAGTATATGATTGAGGGTTGGGGGAAGAATTTTATAAGCTCAGGGATCATTTTGAAAAAAAAAAGAGGGATGATGGGATAATATATTTATAATTGTGAGTTACTGTTTTTAGACAAATATATTGGTATTGATTCTTGTATATTGATACAAAGTTAAATTATATTGACTATTGTATGCATGCATGTTTCTACCTCTGTTTAAAATATTTTTTATGTATTGACATATATTGTATTGATATATATATATAGTATATATTTACCATATTGCAGTGTACATTTCTACCTCTGATTAAGATACTTATATAATGTTTGTGCATTGATATATATTTACCTACTGCAATGTATATTTGTACATTGTTTATATTTGGAGGTCATTGTCCTCATTTGTTTCACAGTCGTTTATTTTCTTAGTCTTTATGTTAGATAGATATTGAGAATTATATAGATTAATCGTCATCTAAGTTTGTCATTTATAATTAGACTAATCAGGTTCTTTAGATATATAGATATTATACTCAGTATAGAGAGATAATCTTCAACTTCTTCAAAGAGCTGTAGAAAATGGCCTTTAATCTAACTCAGAGTTTTGTGGTAGTGAGACACAATTGCTCCTGGCAACACCACTCTATTCCCGAGAGAATGTTGAGCACCAAAGACACTCCACCTGAAGCCTTTCTTTTCGGCAGAACTGGCCTTTGGGCAAAGAAATGCCCATACCTCAACCACTGACACAGATACAGAGCATGCATCAACGGATAAAACAGGACTGTCATATCCTGCCAAGACAGGGTAAGATAGTTTTGAAAAGTTGCTTGCCTTTGAAAATGGTATGTCAGTTATGTTAGGCCTTAGCCAAAGTTGGTTGCTTCAACGCTGCTAACGTGACTTTGGTTGATTGCCCAGGTAGCTAGTTGTCTCTGGATTTGTTGCATGTTTTGGAAGTGGTTTTACTGAACTTCCTAATTACTCAGGTAACATTATTTCCCTTCGCAGATCTTCGATGGGGTTGAAGACTATATAAATGTAGTTACTTTTCTCTCATGACTTGGCCAAGTTATTTATTATACAAGACCTAAGCTAGTTAGAATAGGATATTTTTACTTATTGTATATAATTTCATAGTAGGTTTAGAACTCTCTTATTTAAACCAAAGGGGGTGGTGTTGCGGGACGTCCTCCCACTCCTCCAGCCTATAGCCGCTGAGATACCAGCCCATTGGGGCGTGGTCTCTCTCCCTTTAAAAAAGCGGCCACTTCCCTCTCGCTCTCTTCACTTCCGGTGACTAGACTTCCTTCCTGGTTGCATAGAGGGCTGTTGTCTGGGATGGCGATCTGTAAGTTTTTTCCCCTTTAAATAAATACCACCCTATTAATCATAATCCCAAACTGGTGTGGCATTGTTTGTGACTTACGCCTTCACCTGTTCATTTTTTCTTGGCTTTCTTGATAATTTTAGGACTTTATTTATTTTTATTCAATTTCTTGTTTGTCTTTTCCTCAGTTTCTTTAAGGGATTATTTCATTTTTTCTTAAAGTACTCTATCATCTTCATAAAGTTATTTTTAAGGTCATTTTCTCGTGCTTCAGTTATGTTGAATTGTCAGGTCTTGCTGTCATTGGACAACTTTATTCTGGTGTTGGCATATTCCTCTTTCTGTTATTTATTTGTGTTCTTTCCCTGGCATTTACATATCTGGATTAGGGATGATTATAAGTCTAAGTGTTGATTCCTGCATTTGTCTTTGTTGCCTGGGTGTTTTGCTCCTCGGTTTCTCTCTCCTCTTTGGTCTTCTGGCCTAAGTGGCCAAGGGTTGTGCTGATAATCAAGTCTTCAGGCCCAGTAGGGTATTTTTGCTAGGGTTTTTTAGGACCTGGGGTTGATAGATCTGGCCTCTGGTAAAGCTGAAGACTACTTCAAATGTGTTGGATGGAATTTGGAGCTGGTAATGGGGGATAGGGTGGATACAGTATAGGGTTGTTGGACAGGCTTAAAGAGGTTTAGTTTCTTACCTGGGGTCCCTAGGATCAGCTTGACCTTCAGTAATATGGAGCCCAGGAAAAGGGGTGCAGTTTGAGGTTGTTGGGCAAGCTTTGAGGAGTGTTAGGGGTCAGTGGACAGTATTTTACCTGGGATCTCTAGATCTGGCCTGGCCTCTGGGGGCTGAAGTATTCTTCTGAAGTCTTAGGTCAGGACATGGAGCCAAGGAAAGAGGTGACGTCTTTGGGGAGTGTTTTTTTTTTAAATTGTTATCTTTTGGTGTCAAATAGATGAGGGGCAGAACTACATGACCTATTTTCATTGTCAAATTGGCTGGATTTAAGTTCACCATGGAATATAACATGTCTATGAAGGTCTTTCATAAAGGCTGGGTTGAAGAAAGGAAAGCAGGCCTGAATATCAGCTCCTGGACTGAGCAAAACAGGGGAAGTAGACTGAGCGAGGAAGCATTCACCTCTCTGTGCTCCCTTTCCCCAGATGTATTCTAACACCTTACATTCAAGCCACCATGCCATCACTATAATGATGCTCTTCAGCTCTTCTGAAAATTGAACCTAAACATACTTTTTCTTCCATCTGTTGTTTTTGTAAAGTGTTTGTCACAACAGAGAGAAAAGTAACTACCATAGCATTTTTTTCGTAAATGTTTGAACTTCCGTTTCTGCTCAAATAAGATATAGCTATTTTTGCAAATGAAAAATTCTCACCATTCCCAAATGTGAGATGCTCCTTTCTAACAGCAATTTTAACCATCACTGGATGTAATAATTCCTGCATCCTATTTCAGTTTTCACTGATGATTCTGTTATCTTTAAAGTATATTTTAAATTTAATCCACAGTAGTTTGTATCCAAAATTTTAAAATTGTTAGAGAAGAAAATGGTTCGCATATAAACAAATACATGCAATAAGCAAATAGAAACATGCAGAAATAATAAAATTGTATGAGGTGGGATTTCCCTCTGTGTGCTGTGAATACCATTGGTTAATAAAGAAATCTGCTGGGCCTGATGGTAGAGTAGAGTTAGTTGGGGAAAACTAAACTGACTGTGGGGAGAAAGAAGGCGGAGTTGGGGAGAAGCCATGCTAGGGACACATGCCAGATGGAACCTTGCCAGTAAGCCACACCCACAGCCACGTGGTGGTACACAGATAAATAGAAATGGGTTAAATTTAGATGTAAGAGCTAGCCAATAAGAAGCTAGAGCTAATAGGCCAAGCAGTGACTTAATTAATACAGTTTCTGTATGGTTATTTCGGGGCTGAGCAGTCAGTAACAAACAAACAGTTTCCTACAACAGTTGTATTCCTGTAACTGTTCAAATGACTCTAACCAGTATTTAATTATTTCTTTTTTCCCACCACCAGTTTTGTATTTCTTTCACATTTGCAGCCAGGACTTTACCTAGTTGAGGTTATTTACTTGGAAGCATGACTTGAATGTTAATCTACAAAGGTCTGAGTTATTAATTAACCTATAGTTTTTGTGTAGTCATTTAAGTTTTTATATTGTGTGTGGAGGTTCTTAAAGATACCCCAGAGTTCAGCTGGACATTTCCAATTCAGTGGACTTGTTGTTGTGTCCCCAATGCAACATTCTCTCTTTATGTAGAAAGAAATCAAAGTACAGTGGAAAAAATCCTGAGTGGGAGTTATTAGGGTAGTGATGAAAAGAAGTCTCCTTATACATTGTTTCCTGAGGTAACATAATCTAGTTGTGGGGAGATAGTGTTATATTCTGGTCTGTGTTTTAAAGCCAGGGTTTTATCCTGCAAACAAAATAGCATCATTTTTAGGATGCTTCCAACTGGTATAGTAATTGAGTTTTCCATAAGCAATTCTTCATCCCATTAAGCCTACCTGGCTCTGGGTGATGTCACCTGTTGTGAGACCAGTTACTAGCACAGACATAAGCCCCTAGCTGCATTTACTTTGCAAGTAAATGAATTTTTTCATCAGAAGCAATGTAGGAATCTGCCTTAGTTAGGATTTCTATTGCTGTGAAGAAACACCATGACAACAACTTTTATAATGGAAATATATAATACAGAAAGCTTAGTTTTAGTGTAATGAAAAGGTTTAATGCATTATCATTATGATTGGCATCTTGGCAGCATGCAGGCAGACATGGTACTGGAGTGGTAACTGAGAGTTATGCCTCTTGATCTGCAGGCAGGGGAAGAAGACTGTATGCCACAATGGGTATAATTGAGTATATAAGACCTCAAAGCCTGCCCCACTGTGACACACACTTCCTTCAACAATGCCTTACTTCTTAACAGAGCTACTTTCTATTGGCCAGGTGTTCAACCATAAGAGGCTTTTTGGGTGCTATACCTACTTAAACCAGCACAGAGGTTAAAGCATCCCTGCCGGCTATGAGTGCTAATGCTGACATAAGCTCGACAGCACAGCAAGTCGAGAAGATAGGTTTCTTGCAGGGAAGAAGAATCTTTGTTCTTTTCGAGACAGTTTACTAGTCACCCACAGGGAGTGCATTTTACTCATCTTTAGTCTTTGCCTTTGGCAAGCTAGGCAGTTGCATTAGCCAGATCATCTTTAGTAAGGGAAATAGATATTGCTGAGTCCTCCTTTTCTTGCTACTATGGTCATTTTGTTTACTGGTCCACTTAGCAAACGCTAATATGGTTAGAGAGAGGTTCATGTCATGAGAGCATGGTGCCTACACACAAAATACTTTTAAGAGTCTTAGCTTCAATAGATGCACCTAAATACAAGCATTGTCACAATCCAGGTCATTATGAAATTTCTTCTATAGATGTTACTCACTCCAATGTGTTCCCATTGTCTCTAATTTTCTGAGACAGAGTGGTCAAACAAATGCATTTTAAGTTGTGCACACAGGGATGAGTTGTGTGGGAATATGACCAGTAGCCCTTTGATGGAAGTCTTAACCTCTTCCCATTCCCAAGACCCAGCTATTGCCTCTGTTGATGGTCTTGTCAATGAAGGCACGATCAGGGGCTTTGTTTGACTCTTTCCTTCCATAATGCCCCTCACACTCTACTTCTAGAGTCAGCGTGAAAACAAACAAAATCTACTGTGAGTTGTATTTCAAGCAAGTCCATCTTTTATCTGATTATAATACTGTTAGCCACAGTATTTTAGGTTTCCAAAGTTATCAATTCAGGACTATCATGTAAAATTTTTCTACAAGTTTGAATATTTGCTGTGGTCCCAACACAGTCAAAAGTGGTCTTGGGATTCTTCTCATTGTATATCCTTGCAACCTTGGGTAGAGGTCACTTTTCAAGGTTACTTGACGTTTCCTTCAGTGAAGAGTGTGGGGTAGAGGTGTCAATGAACAGTCTAACATGATGGCTGGACCTATTAAGTGTCTTCACTGTAGTGACTCAAGTCAGGCTTTTGGCCCCAGACCTAGAGTTTATTACATCTGTTTAAAAACACGTGA
This sequence comes from Microtus oregoni, assembly GCF_018167655.1. NCBI lineage: Eukaryota > Metazoa > Chordata > Mammalia > Rodentia > Cricetidae > Microtus > Microtus oregoni. The sequence goes on along the minus strand of NW_024543067.1, from coordinate 24,643,426 downwards.
GTAAGTTATTAGTCTATTTAATCTTATAGTACATCATGATCAGTTAACCAACTGGTAAATGTATGTGAGACAAATAATTTCAATTACCAGTATATCCTTGCTGCTCTGTGTGATAAACATTCACACCTTTCTGGCTAAGTGATATTACTTGTCTTACTTACTTAGACACCAGCCCTAGACACACTTTTTGACTTTTGGCTCTTATGCAAAAGCTTGTACAAGCCTTATGCAAACCTATTACATGCTTTGGAGTATACATTCTTCTCTCTCACATTATACTGTATGTCCTGGGCCTTGGAGAATGGTGAGACTTGACTTTAATCATGGGTCTTGTGCAGCAGAGTACAGTGTGTATGTGTCAGTGTGTGTGTGTGTGTGTGTGTGTGTGTGTGTGTGTGTGTGTGTGTATTTGGGAAATAATCATGTGTTTTTAAGGCTTCTTTCAAAGATGAAAATACCCAAAGATTTTAAGTAACTTTTCAAATGCTAGAAAGCAAACAAAAAAGCTCAGCATGACATAGAAATTTGAAAGTTGGACCATGTGGGTTCAAACAAATATCCCCAAAAGTTTCAGAATTCTATTATTTCCTAATCAATATCCTAAATCTCTTGATGTAGGCCAAAAGTTAAATGGCCAAGAGTGCCAGTTTCTAAGTAGTCAAGAGTATTACAAATATCAGTCCCAAGTCATAGGCCGTGGAGTGATGGGCACTACTGGGAAAGTGAAGCACATCGATTGCTCAGCTCTCAAGGCCCCGGTTCAGTGTCTCCACATCACAATCAACTGCAGATCATTGTTTGGTAAATTATAATGTTGTCCTGTGCTGTGGGTTACTACTATCCAATTTCACTTTGTTGAGAAGATCAATGCTTTAGTACAAGGGTGTGATCAAATCTATCTTCTAATCTGTCTTTGGGGACAGAATAACTTGTACTACCAATTACTTATCAGCTTAGTTTCCAGTAAAAAGACAAACCACCCAGGAAAATTTTAATATAAAACATCATTCAGTATAACAAGGGTTGAACCATGAGAACCTACAAATTTTTAAAAAGAACATTGAAGAACATCTTAGAACTGCATTCAAGTATCTGAAGGAGAAACAGGCTTGGAAGAGGTTCTCCTTGCTGAGCTAAGATTTAGACATCTCTGGAAGTCTCCTTCAGTCAACTTACCAGGTTGCACTGGTACCAGGCAAGCAGTCTAAGGCAAAGGTCTGTATTACAAGGAACCAGAGCTCATCGTCAGAGGGCCATTATATAGTGACTACCTGGTTAGGGTCACAGCTGCTGTTACACTTTGTCCTGTGTGCCCTCCAACAGTGGGTAAGGCTACTGTAGTCTCTCATCGGTGTTTGGGACAGGTATGTGGTAGAATCAACAAAGAACTCAACAGCAGTGCTCCGGTGCAGAGTGTCTCCCTCCGCACTGCCCAGCAGCAGCAGAGTTTGCTTCATTGTCTTTGTAGTGCTGGGAAGACTGATTGTAGATAAAGTGCTTACTGTACAGCTGTGAGCACCTGAGTTTGGATTGCTAGTTCTCAAGTAAAAAGACAGGCATGGTGGCACACACACCACAATGGTAAGGACACAGAGACTGTGGATTGCAACACTTAAATGTCCAGTCAGGCTACCCAATTGGTGAGCCCAAGGTTCAGAGAGAGACCTTTGTTCACACAAAAGATGGAGAGTGAGAGAGGAGGTCATTTCACACACATGCACATAAGCACACATACAGGCACACACGCATAAGCCACACACAGATTTCATGATCTAGGAAACCTTACTAAGGCCTTAATATCATTACCACATAAGCAAGGAATAATTGGCAGATTTGGGCCTGAGGATTTGACCCTTTATATTTCTTCGCTTTCTTTCCCCATTCTATCTTATCTAGTGTGCCTTATACAAAAGCATGTACTGTGGCTGCTATAGTTTTCTGAGTTTGATGATAAAAACACCCTAAAGTGGAGGTTAGTGAAGAGGCAGATAGAAGAAATTAGTTTTTAAAATACTGATGCAATTTCACTAAGTGATATTGGGAATAAATCTGGTATTGCTAATTTCATTGTGATCTTAATTTTTCCTTTTTTCCATTCCCCTGTTCTGTAGCACAGATAATGCAATTATAAAAAAACTTGAAGACATCTTTTCCATTGCTTCTGATTTGCAGTGGCAATGATTGGAATTTAGCCCAGAAATACTGTCACAATTACCTGGCTCCCTGGTGGCCTGTGGAAGTGTTATCAATTTAACAAGAGGGATTCTTCTAATACTGGTTGCCCATTTAAGTAGGTCCCAGTGGACAGATGGGGGTATGTGCCAGCACAAAATCTTCACTTGAGCTTGCTCTAACTCAAATCACTCATTAAGCCTTAAAGGAATGGCATGTGTGAGGTCATCTTAGAGTCTGGGAAGCCTTTTCTGTGAAATTGTGTTCTAATTTCAATTGCAAATAAGCATTTTCCAATTTCAGACTTAATAAGTAATATAGTTTTCCAAGCAATGAAAGCCAGGCTGTTGGACTCCCAAGCTGAACCCCTGCTACCACTGTGGGAGGCAACTGCATAGTAATTCTAGTGCTATTTATTCAGTAGACTGTGTCAGGCAAACCTGCTGTGACAGATGAACAAAACGCAACAACAACCTTTTGGGCTCAGGTCTGCACGTGGATGTTCTGGCTCTCCTGCCAGAGAGAACTTAATATAGCCTCCCCTTCTTTCCCATTGTCAGGTCCCCACACTGTATCACTTGGAATTCTTCGTTGCAATCTAGAAGTATTTGGCCATCTTAAGTCTCCAAAATAATCTACTAGAGGCTCACTTGGACTCACATAGATAAGGGATGCCTGGAGGTCTGGTGTGAGCAGAGGGGCAGTACCCACTTGCACTATGACTCTAGGCTCTACCATCTCCTGTAGCTGTGTAGATGGTTCTGCCCATCTGTGAGATCACATGTCGTTCTCTGTCCCTGCAGAGTGTGGGCTCAGATGCCTTCCTTTGGAAGGAAGGTTCTCTTTCATCCCAAGGCCATATGGAACAAAGAGATTGGTAGTAATCATAGCAGAGAATTAGGCACTGACCTGGCCAACAGTGCTGACTTTCCCCCCAGCAGTTTCTATTTTTCATAGCTTCTTTTGGGTGACTTCCCAATAGAGGCTGTAGGAAGTGTTCATATATAAAAATGGCTAGTCTAAGAAAATTAATATTTGATCACTCAGTCAGCAAACATAATTTCCCTATGGTCAAGGCACACAGCCCTGCTTCAGCTCACTGGAGCAATCTTGTGTATCTGTGAATATGAATGGGCGTGTTCATGTATTTGCAGATACATGCGTGTTACAGTTATTTTTGCATGTGTATATATGTGGAAGAGAGAAGGACAACATTGCCATATTTTGGATCCCCTCTATCTTTTTTCTTTTCTTTTTCTTTCTTTTCTTTACTTTCTGTATTTTTCTCTTTTTCGAGGTAGACTGTCTCTTTGGCTTAGAAATCAATACATATGGAAGGTAAACTGGCAAGTAAGTCCATAGTTCTGCCTGTCTCTGTCCCTTCATGGATTCAAATACAGCACCATGCCCACCTTTTTTTTTAGATTGTGAGTTCTAAAGGTTGGATTCAGGTCCTTGAGTGTGCAAAACAAGCACTTTGCAGATTGGCCCACAGTCCTAGTCCAAATTAAACCCCATTGTTCTCCAGTTTCATCCATGCCTGCCATGGTCCTTTTAACCATCTCAATCTTGCTGCTAGATTTCCTTTAACTTATGTAATGAAACCAGTAAATCATCATGGTTATTTCAGTGCTGGAGATGAAACTCGGGGCTTCACACATGCTAGGCATGCTCAACTCCATCCCTAGTCCTCCAGTTATCAAGTCTGGTACATGTCATCAGGATCCTTTTCCTACAGCTCTCTCCTTCAACCTTTCTTCCTGTGGTCAAGCATTGGTTGCTTGAGAACTGACTTAAACCTCTGCTCTAGGGAGGACAGGGAAAGGAAATAGAAGCACCCAATTATATCTCCAGGGTCATATTAAGCAGCCCTAGGAGTAGATTTTTAAAAAGATGTTGCATAAATATATTCCAGAATTGCATTTAGTGACCTGTGTCATGTCAATGACCTGTGCTTTCTCTGACCCCTGCCATTGGAGCATAATGGCTTTAGTGGAAGGAGTCTGTTAGTTAAAATGGCAGTGTTAAGCACTTGGGCAGGCAGCCATAAAATAAGGAAGAGTACAGGAGCTTCACTTGTCTCTGGCTGTGTCTCTTACCAGCTACATGAGCCGTTTTATTGCTTGTTGGAATATATAGCATGCATAGACAGATATCCACACACATGTGCACATGTCTGTGCATATGGAGAAGTAGGGGGCAGCAGTCATATGCATGGACTCTGAAATAGATGGAACTTAGATTAAAATCTTGATCCATCTTAGCTGGAAAACATTGATGGAGTTACCTTCTTCAAGCAGTAATTTCCACAGATGTAATATGGGAATAATTTCAGAGCTTACTTCATGGCTTTGTTGTAAAAATTTAAAATTATGTAATCAAAGCTGGGTGAATGTCTGGGACAGGGCAGCTTCCTGATCATAAGTAGTGGCTGTTATGCATGCGCATGCACATACACATCCTTGAATTATCTGTTTGTGATCATAAACATCTCCTTTAACCCCTCTGAGCTACCTTTGCATCTGATGTTAACCTCCTAGGTTTGTTTTTATGTTTTTAAAAAGGTAATATTGATTGAATACTCCATGTACATTAATTCCATAATTGAAGTCTCTGTATTATTGTGTTAATACAATATAAAATTCCATACAATGCAAGATCCCCTGCGGAGCTGGGAATGGCGATGCATGCCTGTACTCCAAGCAGGTTAGGGACTTCTGAGTTACAGGCCAGTCTGAGATACATGGTGAATTTCAGCCAAGCTTGGGGTATACTGTGAGAGTCTATGGAACACCAAATGTTTCTGTGCATTGCAGCTAGTTGGAGGACTCTCAGCCACATATTCATTTCACCGTCACCTCTTATTAAAATGCCACTTGGAAAGTACAAACCTTTCATTCCGAAGTGAATCAAAGGTTAAACAGCAAGTTACCACTGTGACTCCGCAATCAAAAAGAAGTTCAACCCTTCAGGCTGTGTTTATGAGAAAGAGCAGCAGCGAACAGGTGAACATCGCCTCACTCAACAGACACTTTTCTATGGAGTTTGAAAGCCGTGCCCTGAAGCCATGGGCACATCTGAACTCTCCCTCTAGGTAAGAGAGGACAAGTACAGACACGTGGATTGAGACAGAAAGTGGACAAGTGGGCCCATGTTTTGGAAAGTCTGAAATGTGTGGGGCCGTGCAACAAATTGAAAATGCAGAGTTTTTATGTCACCATATTGGGGCAAAATTCTTTTTCTCGGAAGCTCAAGTTGCTGCTCTAAGGTTCCTCGGCACATTCGTAACCCCACTCACATGGAGGAGAGGAGTCTGCCATAGGAAAGTCAGCTGATTTTAAGTGTTGATCTTACAACACGAACTTTCACAGCAGCTGGATGCCAGCAACCCCTCACGCTTGACTCTGATCAAATTGTCAAATAAAATGTAGCTTAGGAGCAGAGAAGAATAGTACCTAATCTTACTTGGTTTGTAACAGCTTGGAATAGATGAAACTTAGTCTTCAATAACAGACATTGTATATATGCTATGGTTGTGTAGTTTGGTGTTCACGCGGGATTCCTAAGAGTGGGAGTGGGAGTGGGAGCTGTCTCTGACTCTTTTGCCTATTTTTGGGGCTCTTTTCTTCCTACTGGGTTGCCTCAACTAGGCTTGATGTGGAAATATGTGGCTGGTCTTACTGTAGTTTGTTAGTCTGTATTTGATCAATATCCCTAGGATGCCTGCTCTTTTCCGAAGAGAGATGGGAGGGTGGATCTGGGGGAAGGGAAGTTGGGGGATGTAACGATTGGGGTAGAGGAAATTACAGTTGGACTGTAACACATGAGAGAAGAATAAATAAAAGGGGGGAAAGAATAGACACAAGGTAGGAGTTCGCATTCTAATAAAATCCAAAGTAAAATAAAACAAAGTCTCACCAGGAGCAACAAATCCACTAAAGTGTGCACACTAGAAAGAGGGGATGTCTCAGCACAGCTCAGTTCATTCCCACAGGCTAGGAAAAGGGTGCTATAAACACCGTTGGCACACCTGTTTGTGAGTCAACTAGACACCAGTGAGGTGATTGAACCCCGATTAGTCTAAACATGAGTGTGGCAGAGGCCCTCATGCTTGATTGTGATTAAAAATGTCTCAGTAGCTGATGAAACTGACAATTCTCAGGGTGTTTACTTGGGTCTTCCCACCAGACAGATACTAGCTGAGGTCTAATACTGAGCAGATTACACCAAGCAGGTGTTTTGGTGACCATACATGGAGTCGTACTACTTGAGAAAGAACTCTAGCTCCAGAGTGTGAGTGAATATAGGGGAACCATAGTCACTAGGCTACACTGATACACCAGATTCTAACCATCTATCGACCATAGTCCTTGGAGCGCACAGAACAGAAGGGTTCCCTAAAGACATAAACAGTCCTGGTATAGGGATCACCTGTCTCTTCACTTAGATGTCAATTATCATGACAATCCAGGGCAATGCTTTCATTTGCTGGGAGAGTCCACAGAAATACCTGTCATTGATGTTCTTACTCAGAACCTGTCCCTTTAGACATAAGTGACAGGGCACTCTGCATGTGGTTCTCCTACTGTCTTCCCCGGCAACCACTTCTAAATCTTGATAAAAGGCACAATTCATTGTCGTAGTTCTCCTTTTATACAATGAACTGGTTTTTTAGGATGCCTTAGCTCTTGATATAAACACTTCCTCACGGTGGTTATCTACCAATCCATATAAAATCGCCAGGTTTTTCTGAATACCTGTGAAGAATGTGTTTCAAACTTTGGTGCAAATTATGAGTCATATAGATATCAATCATTTTTCACAAGTCATGACAAATGTATCCATCTCTGCATGATTTTTAGAGCCAATCTCATTTAAATACAAAGGTAAAGCCTCAAGGTTGTTCTTGCTAACAGCATCCAAGGTTAAACCCACAAGGTAGGTTCTTAGGTCATGTCTTAGAGATCCCCTCATCTCCATCATGGTTGCTCTATACTGCTTGAGCACAGTTTTGTGGGTGGACACTCCAGTTTCTCACAGAGACTATAGCTGTGACCTGAGCTACTTCCAGTTATTCAAGACTGTGCTTCTCAACTCCACCACAGCCTGGGTCTTGATCTAAGCCAAGGATCATCAGGATCTATACGCTGCCATTTGCCTCTCTTTGAGCCAGAGGCCTGCTTGGAGTAACACCATTTTAGAATTATTTAATAGCAATTTGGGCCTGGTTAACCATATATATTGATTTTAAGATGTTATCAGTTTGAATTCTGATTTCCATTCCAAAATAATTAATTCCTAGCACAAGCTCAAACTTTTACCAGCTCTTTCCCTTGCAAGGCCATTGTGAAGAGCCTTCTAAGTTCAAAGAGAATGTGATTTTACATGAATAATAAAGGACAATAGAAGTTCAAAGAGATGAAAATTTATGATTATATTTTAAGTTGACTCAATATAGAAATGCACATAAAAATTTAACAGATTTCTTAAGCAAATTCAAAACTTGGAGCAGAAAGGGCAGTTTGGTCGGCCAAGTGCCTGCTTTGGAAGCACAATGACTGGACCTTGACTCACAAAACCCACGTAGACAAGTGTGACGGCACACGCAGGAGGTCCGTAAGGTTGGCTGAACCACACTCATTCTTACATCTCACTCTGAAACTGGCTAGGCATTCCAAGGATGCCTCAGATCTGCAAACATTGCTATTTTCAGCTAAAAGAGGAAGCACAGAGCTCGCATCCAGACTTCTATAGGTGGAACATTTGTTCCAGCACAGTGTCATTTGCTGGTATAATAGCATTCTGTTTTCCATCTCAAGATTGCTCCTTATATGTCCAGCTCTCCTAGTTAGGACCCCGTCTGTAGTAAGATCTCAGGACCAAAACGTTCCTCTGAGTATGTACAAAGTGCAATTCATTAACTTCAGAACATTTTCCAAAGTGTGTTGTCACAATAATTTCAGACTGCACAAAAATGAACCAAAAATCGCTGGTCAGCTCTTCCTTGATGTTAAACCTTACTTATTACTGCTCTGCAAGACCTTTGGATATGTCCCTTACTTTATTTCTCAGAAGAGAGAGATAATATTTTTCTAGGGAAGGTGTAAAATATGATAGCGAACATAGAATTACAGAACAAGTGGACATTACTAAGAATTGTTCTGAACTTTGACAGGAAGCTACCACACCATGAGACTCGTTATCAGTTTACAGTGTGCACAAGGGAAACACATTTGCACTGTCACCTTAGGGGCACGGAATAAGCAGCCACTTTATCAGCACCTTTGATGCTCAGCTGCAGGCTCTCTTCAGAAAAGCAGTTGCATTATGATAGCCCATTAATCTCAGCTCTTGGGCAATTGGCTCCCACCTATGCTGATGTGGGAAATCAATCATGATCCTTAGAAGGCAGAGCAACTGTTTCCAAAGGTCACATTCAACAACTGCAATTGCTTTCTTCCAGGAGTATAAAAGGCATATCTCTGGGTTCTGCTTGAGTTCTCCTGGCCAGTTTGGAAGAAGGAATAATGGAGTTCATATCATTGGCAGTGGGGAAGTCAAACAGAAGGGCTGATATTTTCAAAAACTGTCACGTATGTCAAACCGAACTTAGAAAAATGGAAAATTATGCAATTTCAAATTTCTCACAGATCTGCTATTGTTTCAGTCTAAAGGCAAATTCGACACATCTCAGCTTCCTTGCACACATTGATTTTTGACAAGGCTACAGCATTCCACCTCAGCATATACAGCCAAAGGAGCCCCATCCCGGCGGTTCTATCATGCATGGCAAATGACTAACAATTTCTCTACTTTTTCTTCTTCTTCAGAATATATACCCCATATATCCCTACTTTTCATTATTCCTTGTAAAATAATACAGAAATACAGCTGGATTATTGAAACACTTAGCTTAAATTCCTACTTCAATGCTTTCTCCCTCCAGTTCATACAAAAGCTCCACACCTCAGATCTACTATTTGCCAGGAGTTTCTTTCCACACTCTAGGGAAAAGGTTTCTATGTCCATGTAGATGAGGAAGTTACCCAGGCAAAGATGAAGTATGTAGAACACTCAAGGTCATGTGCTATCTTTGAAAGTTGAACAAAGTTCTACAGATGCTGGATTTCACTCTTTCCCATCCCTCCTAACTGACTAAACTACTGGTTTTCTCCAAGAAAGCATTTGTTGTTCTATACTTTCCTTTTCCATCTCATTATCCACCTGCATTAGTCAGAGTTCTCTAGCAGACTATATGGGATGATCAGCTGTTAAAAGGGAATTTACTAGATTGTCTTATAGGATATTGTACCCATAGCCAAATAATGGCTGTTTCACTTTAAAGAGGCTGAAATCTAATAGTTTGTGATTCCACAAGGATGGATGTTTCAGCGGTCATAGTCTAGTACTAAAGACCTGGAGGACACTAGTCTCCAATAGAAGCCTTAAGAAGCTAGTTCCAGTACCATGTGCCTTAGTTGCTTTTTTATTGCTGTGTAGAGAAACCATGGCAAGGCAACTTATGAAGAAAAGAGTTTATTGGGACATAGTTTCAGAAGGTGAGTCCATGAACACCATTGTAGGGTGCATGGCAGGAGGCAGGCAGGTATGATAATGGAGCAGCAGCTGAGAGTTTACATCTAACCTATAAGCATGATCTGTGGCTCATTTTCCCCAATAAGGACACCCCTCCTAGTCCTTCCCAAACACTTCCACCCCCTGGGGACAAACCATTCAAATAAATGTGTCTGGGCAGGAGAGGGGGTCATTCTCATTCAAACCACCATGTCTGTGAAGTAATACTGCAAGGCAGCAATGGAACAGATGAACTTGTGTTCAAGAGTCAAGGCAAGCAGGCAAAAGCAGTTTCCCTTTTCCATCTCTTTTTATTTGGGTTGCCACTGGAAGGGGCCACCCACATTTGAGAGGGTCTTCTCACTTTAATTAATCCTATAAGTAAATCCCTCCCATGAGTGTCAATGATTTGCCGTTTAGTTGACTCCATATCCAGTCATGATGATGAACAGGAATAAGAAATTCTCTGCTATTAGAACCTTGTGCCAGCATCTGTGGTATAGCCTAATTAGGCTTCTATAACAACATGCCACATACTGGATGTGTTTAAAAATCCAACTTTGATAAGAGTGTCAGTGCCTAGTACTATTGTGTCTTGTTATGCTGTGTTTGGTTGATATCCCTGGGAGGCCTGCTCCTTTCTGAAGAGACTAGAGGAGTGGATCTGGGGCCTAGGGGAGGTTGTGGGTGTGGAGGGAAGAGAAACTGCATTTGGGATGTGCCGTATGAGAGAACAACAAAGAAATATAAATTATTTTTCCCATGTAGTGAAGGCTGCGAAGCTGTATGGTAAGGGAGCATCCTCTGGTTTGCAGATAGCTTTCTGACTGAGTACTCACACAAGTCTGGTCTTAGTACCTGGAGAAAGACTGTACATGACCACAGACTTGTGCTATCGTCTGTAACTCTGGGGGGCTCCTGGTTCTCATTCTTGTGTGGCAAGTACTTTACCCCCTGGGCCAGTTCCCTAAGCCAACTTCTCTTCTTTACTAATTACTTAATTTGTCTGCTTTTCTTACTGTGTCTAGATATAGAGCTCAATAACCTAGCTCTAATCTGTCTCTTCTGTACTAGATAGACAAGTCTTCTTCTACCACACCTCACTCTCTTACAGTCAGTCCTCAATGCATGGTTTTGCTCTTTGTTTCAGATTACCTGGTTTAAATGTCAAGATGCAAGCCTAAACCTTCTTTGATGTTTGTGACTCTTATGTCTGCCTGTGCTTTCTATTGTTCCTGGTTCACAGTTCACAGAAACTTGCCTCTTGAATGAACTTCACTCCTTTGGTTTTGCTCCCCTCAGAGTCCCCCCACATACACATCACCCATTTGCTATTTTCACAGGCTCATTCCTAAAGACCTAAAACTGATTTCTAAATTTATTCAGTCATGCTCTGCCAAAATCTTTTGACTTGCTTTTCACCACAAGCCTTGCTGCTCCAAACCAGTGTGTTTGTATATCCATTCTTGTCCTAACCCTTTCTTACTTCAGAGGCCAAATTGCCTTCAAACGCAGAAGTCTGAATCTCTGATATTTCAAGCAGAATGTTTTATAGCAGTTGCTTGCAAGTGTGCGACAAAGGAAGAAGCCATTAATTCTAGAGAAAGATGATGTTGCAACAAAAACACACGACGGCAAAAAGTGACAAAGTATTTCTGTTCTTCTCAAACACCCCATCAGGAAATGTCTGGATGGAGATCCAGTTCCTGAATTTAACCCTGAAAACCTGTAGAGCACACACATTCTACAGGAGTCTAACCTGGGAACAGTGTGTAGGACAAGAAGAGCACATATTCTACACATGAGCCTGGTTTTGAAAACAGTGTTTAGGATGAAAACAATGTAGAATATTCCTTACCTGGTGTTGGTCTGATATAAATTATTCAGAAAGTTTCTCCTGTTTTGTTTGTTAGTTGAAAAGCAGATGAAATAGTTGGTTGATTTTGGAATACATGTCATTAAAAAGCAAAAGAACTTTAAATAACCAGCACCATTCTGCCCCCAAAAATGCTTGCATTGTGAAAGTCATGTGAGAAATGATGCTGACTTTTTTTTTTTTGGTTTTTTGAGACAGGGTTTCTCTGTGGCTTTGGAGCCTGTCCTGGCACTAGCTCTTGTAGACCAGGCTGGTCTCGAACTCACAGAGATCCGCCTGCCTCTGCCTCCCGAGTGCTGGGATTAAAGGCGTGCACCACCACCGCCCGGCTGATGCTGACTTTTTGAGAGCAGATTTATCTTCATTTTGGGGTGCCAACTCACCATTAGGAAAGACAAGCATGTTCCACTTGCTTGCTGCACAGACCTGCTGATACTTTTTTCAATACATAATGGGCTTCATGTAGCAGGTGCTCAATACATGTGAGCCATTTGAGTCCTCCGTTTCAGTCTTGCAAGTTGAGAGAAACAGTGGCCTGTCTTTCTTTCCCCACCTTGCTTGATCAGGCACCGGGGTGCTGCTGAGACCTCATAGGCCACTGGATCCACAGCATGGTGGTAGATCAACCTTCCAATCTAGGCAGTACTGCCTGAGAAGCCTGGAGTGCTAGCGACACTCACACTCTTTCTCATTCAAAGACTGAAAGCTTGTCAAATTAGGACTGGAGGAAAGCGCCTGCCACAGGAAGCACAGTTCAGGAGAATGCTGCAACGATGAAGAGCTTTAATAAAGCCACTATGTTGTAGGTCCTAGATAATGCTCATTACCCCCAGGAGAGTGAAGAATGCCCCGAAATCTCTCAACTTCCCAACTCCGAGCAATATTCACCCCATGATCTTCTTCTTAAATTTTCATTAGGGCAAAAATAAATATATATTCCCCCTACCTATTGAAGCTATCTCGAACTGATGGGTGGGAAAGTCTCCTTGTAAGTTGCCCTGGTTTTGTTGAATTGGAACTATTTCCTTATAAAAACCTATGTCTAAGTCTCAGAATGAGCCACAAAGCCCTTTAAAATATTCAGTGTATATGCACTGGAGAAATAAAACCTTAGTTCGGGTCAATGATTTTGATGCCCAAGTCCTAAACTTCTGCTTCTGGACCAGGAGTTCCAGAGAGTAATTGTGGAGATTGGGTAGACGCTCTCTCAGATTTTAAAGGATGGGTCTTGGAGAGGGTTTAGTGGGTAAGGATCCTTGTTTTATGAAAATTGGATCAGAATTTGGACCCTCTTGTTCCCGGAATCCAAAGGAGTGAGAGCAAAGAGCTAGAATGACTGAAAAGCAGCTCCAGGTTCAGTGAAAAGTGACTAAAATGGAGATGCTCCTCCGGTTCCCAAACTGTCATGTACAGACAGATATAGACACTAACAAGGTTCTATGGAGCATAGAATGGGCTCCACATGCATCACAAGGGTGAGCGGAAGTATATAGGAAACATGCAGTAGAATGTAAATGAAATGTTTCTGGTGTTTACAATCACAGTCAGAGTGACTCTCCCATTCTGATAATTCCATAGTTTTTTTATCACTCTTCTGAAAAAAAATAGAGATATTTTGAAATATTTGAAATGTTCCCTTTCTCTATGGGAGAACTTGAGCACACATTTGGTGCTTATGTTCTTCGTTGTGTCCTATAGAGATAATGTCTACCTTGCACACACTCATAAATATAGTTTAGATAGCACTAGGAACATTTAATGCTTTGTAACTAATGTTATTACTATGATGGTGCTTGCCTACTAAATTATAGAAAAATGTGAAAACCTAGGCAGTATTTATGGAAGATAGTATTTCTTCACATGTAATAATACATCAAGCACTAAGACAAAATGCAGGAAGCCCTGTAGGGGATATGGAAAAAACAGAATTGCTTGGAATGCAAGGTGTTATGCTCTGCTTGGGGAAGACAACCCTATTGACTTTGATCTCGAGGTTCAGCAGTCTAACTGGGACATGAAGAGGAGAAGTGTGCCTTTAATGGTCAATTCTTTTATCCAGAAGACAGATAGCTGTATTTCCAATTTATTTCTATATATGACCAAAAAGTAACTCTTGTAGAGAACTTGATAATACTGGCAGAAACCTGTGTCCCTTGTCTGACCTGGTCTTGTGTTGATGCTAGGATACAAACATTTTTAATTTCTCAGAATCCTGGGAAAAACATTGCCTGCAACAATCCCCAGTTCTTCAGACAGAAGGGTGTAGTACCACAGACCTGTCTAGGGTGATAGAGCTGTTTTGGTAAGAGATAGTTGAACTAGTCTTTCAACTGGATGCCAGGGCAACCGGAAATCACTAAATAAGCACCTACTACACCCATTTAACAAGGTGTAGCTTCTTCAAGTAAAAGCAACTGGAGGTCAAAGGTCAAGAGTATGATGAGAGTGCTTCTTTTTCCTCAAGAAGCCCATTACTAATACCATCTTCGAGATGCAGATCCTGAGCCTATAATCTTGTTTCTTTTTACATAATCTCATCTCTTACACCTGTCTGCAATAAATACTGCCCAGGTCTGTCTTCTACAGGATCAACCTAATCTCATGGTATTTTCTGCTTTCTTTTTTTGTCTGATAGGCTCAATGATCTCTTCTATAAACAAACCCTGTATTGCCGATAGCTCCATGACAGGGCATTTTGAAAATATCCTGTTCTCTGTTTTCTATGCCATATTGTATGCTTAGTATGTTAAGTGTGGATATCTTCAGGGACTCTTTAAATAATAGCAAGAGCCCTGAAGGATATCTGATTGGTGTACCTGGAGTTGGTTCTGGTAAGCCACCCTCTTCCTCAGCTTTCATCTTGATGTCTGAGAAGTCCTGTGGTACACAGATGATAGAAGTGGGCTTTTAACAAGGCAGAATCCTGTCGCAATGAAGGGCCTTGAGCTTCTCATTAAGAAAACTAGACTTTAATTCTACAATTGCTCAGAGTGTGACATGGACTGAATGTTTATTCCTTCTGATATGAACTTTATTAACAGAATCTGCTGTATCTCTTCCAGATGTTTCTCTGTTGTCTTTTGGTTCAGTTAGATAGTAGGTAAGAATGGATTCTTTCATTTTTCTTTTATTTTTTGTTTTGTTTTTGTTTGTTTATTTGTTTTTGAGACAAGATTTCTCTGTGTAACAGCCCTAACTGTCCTGGAACTAGCTCTTGTAGACCAGGCTGGCCTCAAACTCACACAGAGATCTGCCTATCTCTGCCTCCTGAGTGTTGGGATTAAAGGCGTGTGCCTCTACCTCCCAGCTGTAAGAATGTATTCTTAATAATAGCAAGCATAAAAAAAATCAATGTTTATAAACACCATATTGCAAAACCACTCTGTAGCCTTTCAAATTCCATGCTTGAATGCCATGTTGACGTCAACAGCAAGTTTGCTATGTTCCCAAAGGTGGTACTGGCCTTTCAGATAGAGCTTTCTATTTCTTGGTCCACTGCATTCCCTGTGCATCGTCCTGTGTCTGCCTCTCCAATCACAATCAGCTTTCAACATTGTTTAGAGTTGCTCTTTGTGTTTGACCATAAATTGGCACCAACTCACAAATGTTCACAAGCACAAGCTGCATGGATTGAACATTAGACAGTTTTGGGGATGCAAAGATTCCTAAAGCCCAGTCTCTAAATTTAAGAAGTCTACAGTTGCTCTCAGGGTGTACTGTAAGGGAAGACAAAAACCAGGAGTTTCATAAAGAGTATTCTCAGGATCAGTGACTGAGAGTTTTTGCTTCCACTTCACTAACTGGAGTGCAGTACATATCCTCATACAGAAACAGATGGATATGGAAAATCTGTTTTTCCACAGTGTTTCACAAAAATGACAGGGATGTGCTGGCCATTTCATGTGCCTTCTTCTGTATGATATTTGAATAAAATATACCAAGGGTTGTAAGTGAGCATCTCTAAGAGACCAGAGAGGAGGCAGCCTTTAAACTTGCTCATTTGGGGGGAAGTGATATTAAAATAGAGCCTCAGAAGGTGAGGGCACGGATAGACAGAGTCAAACAAAATTGAGGAACAATGTTAGGTGATTGTTGAGCTATGCTTTAGGGGAGAAAAGTAGAGATGCTAAGTTGAATTCCATAGTTTCACAAAATATGGCAAAGTACAGAACTATAAAGATACATGGGGTAGATTTATAAGGTTCTTCCATGCCATTAGCAGGCAAATTCACTTTATT
The DNA here is from genome assembly GCF_018167655.1 of Microtus oregoni. NCBI lineage: Eukaryota > Metazoa > Chordata > Mammalia > Rodentia > Cricetidae > Microtus > Microtus oregoni. The sequence goes on along the minus strand of NW_024543067.1, from coordinate 24,627,565 downwards.
ATACCGTGGGAAGCTATTAAAGGTTTTTAATGAGAAGCTTTGACATGAAGAGAAATTCTTCTGGTGGCAGAGAACAGAGGAGACTCTCGTGGGTGACTTCACAAGAAATGCACTTAAAAGAGAACTGCATGCTGGGCATTGATTCATGTCAATAAAATGATAAGGATCACCATCAAGAACAGCCCCATTACTTAGGTACTGCTGTTGTTGCTAAACAGGAGATCTCTGCCCCAAGAAGGTCTCAAACTCACCACGTAGCCCTGATACTTCAAATCCTTCTACTTCCTTCTTTCACGTTCTGAGATGGCATGGGTCTTAATCATGTTCTACTGCTCTGAAGAGACACCATGACCAAGACAACTTACAGAAGAAAGTTTTTAAAGATGAGCTCGCTTACAGTTAAGATCTTGAGTCTTTGGTCATAATGATGGGAATCATGGCAGAGGCAGGCAGGTACGTTGCCAAAGCAGTAGCTGAGGGAGTACATCTTATTTGTAAGTTGCAGGCCGGCAAAGAAAGACTGGACCTGGTGTGGATTTTTAAAACTTCAAAAACCATCCCCAGTAACACACCTTCTTCAATAAATCTACACCTCCTAGTACATCTCAAAACAGTATATTAATTAGGGACCAAGCTTTCAAATATGAGCCCTACTAGAACCACAAGTATGCACTGCCTTGCACTTCATTCAGTACTAGATACTGAACTGAATCAGCTCTTTGTTCATGCTAGGCAAGGACTCTTCCAGCTGAGTTACACCTCTACCCTAAATAGGCATTTAAAAAGATGTTTTGTTTTGTTTTTGCCAAATAAAGAGGACATTATATCTTAACTGTCTGGTATATTTGATTGTTACATCCTTCTGGTCCCAAATGGGTTGTTTTGTAGTTCAAGCTGGCATGAAATCTTTGCTAGGTATCCCTTGAAAAGGATCAGTGCCCCTAGTTATCAGTTTTCACAAGGCAAGAGAAGCAACTAACATTTTTAGACATTGGTCCCAGCATTTGAACACTCTTTATCAGTAGCACATTAAAATGGATCCTCATCTCCATCCACTGTACTATGACTTTTAATCTCCACATCCTTTCCTCCAAGAATGTTTTGCTATTGTTATTACTGAAGTTGTTTATTCTATCTCAAGTTCTCACAGTCTTAACTATCTTCTGCCCCATCTTGTTTTCTGAGAGTGCAATTGCTGCTCTTTCCAAGAGTGTTCATGATCAAGAACTGAGGAGCACTTCCACGTAAGTGTGAGCTCTGTTAAGCCTTGGACTCTTTCTGGAAATTCCTCCAGCAGATGGGGTCTGGGTATCCTTGAAATACATGTTTTCTCCAGGATACTCCTTAACATTTTGAACTTTCCCTTTTGGGTATCTCCAGGTCCCTCTCTTTGACACCCTGTATTGGTTACATTTCTCTTTGGTGTGGTGAAATACCTGATAAAGGCAAACACAACTTAAGGAAGCAAGGCTCTTTTGGCTTGGATTTTGGCCCACTGTAGCAATGTGGGCATGGTATCAGGAGTGAGAGCTGGCTGGTCACATTGCATCTCCAGCCAGGCAGAAAAGGCTGAGTGCTGGTGCCCAGCACATTTTATTGCACTTCTCTTTGAGTTCAAGGTCCCAACCATGCAGTGGTGCTGCCCATGCTTGCGGTGGCCATCTGCTCCTCAGTTAAGCCTTCTTGAAAACATCCTGATATGCCTCAGGGGGTGTTTCCTGATGATTCTACATTCTGTCAACAACATTTAACCATCACAACCCTTCCACCCCACAGCTTCGAATCATTTTCAACACAATTTTAACATCTGCTCCTTTAGCAGTGAGATCCATTTATTGTCAGTCTGCTATCTATCTCTCGAAAGCCACCGTCAACAGTTCTCTGGGAGAACTCTAGTACCCATGAAGATCTTCTAATTCACTCTGATCTCCTTGGGAACTACCATGCATTGTGTCATACGATCTCATCTTCTTTGTTCGTCACTTTAGCATGTTGCACCCCAGTGGGACAGTAGAAAGTTCTTTCCTCTTCAGCCTGTTGCAGTCAAATACAGACAAGCTCCTTGCTTCTTTCTACCTGCCCTCCTATGGGTTGCAGAAAACATGTGCATTCCAATGCCAGTCCCAGGACACTGGCAGGCATCTCAAGGCCTTTCAGAATAAATATGCAAATTAAATTTAGTTGTACCCGAAGTTACAAGTATGCTTCTCTATCACCACATCAGCCTCTTTTTTGCAAGGCAGTATTTTAGTCTACACTTTATGCCACACATACATCCTGCTTTAAATAAAGCAGGATGGTCCCTAGTGTTTTACCTGAATTTCTGTCAACAATGCCTAGATAATTCTGCTCACTTAACACAAACAACATGTTTATGAAGGATGCTGAGCTGCTCTGTAGGCTGCAGAATCTGCAGCTGTGTGTTAGTGTTCAATAGTGTGTCTGCTTTGCCACTTTTCTCTGGCTTCTTTGCCCTTTAGAGAGCATGAGAGGAGGGAGAACGTTGCAGCTGTTACATCTCCAAAGCTCTGCAGAGGGAAGTCAATGGCTGCTATGCTCTGAGGGTTCATATCAGCTGCAGTTCGCAGCAGCTGGAAAGGAAGCTGTGAAAATTTTGACTGTGGTGATTCAATGTTATGAGGTTTTAGGTCCCTGTCTTTTGAGAAAACATGAGTGGAACGTAAATTGCTGACTACACACTTACATCTCTGCAATCGTTCAATGCTGCTTTTAAGGGAAAAAATTCCACTTCACAGGGACATGATGCCGCCAAATATGAAGCTTGCTATTCTCATTTGCGTGGCAGCCCAGATGCTTTTCCAACCTCGGCGCTTCTGAGCTTGACATTTTAAGTAAAGAAAAGGCAGAGGAAACCATGTGTCTCTCCAGTTTTATATAAATTGAATCTATAATATGCAAAGAAGAAAAGCAGGACTTTGTCTCCTTGTCTTAATTTAATTCGTCTTTAAATGAGAGAGTTCAGGTCTGGATGAAGTGACAGTATGCTTCTTTGTTACCTTTCAAAGTTATTCTCATGGATATGATTCTAGTTTCTGAAATTTTCTAAGTGTATGCTTGTGTGTGTGTCAAAGTGTAAGCACACATATAGAGGTGTGTGTGTGTGTGTGTGTGTGTGTGTCTGTGTCTGTGTCCATGTGGAAAGCAGAGGATAATCTTGAGTGTCATCCCTCAGAATACCCTCTAGAAGTGTGTGTGTGTGTGTGTGTGTGTGTGTGTGTAGATGGAGGCTACTTGTTCATTCCAACTGCCCAGACCTGAAATAATCATACAGAAACTATATTAAATACAATACTGTTTGGCTAATGACTTAAGCATATTTCTAGCTAGCTCTTACATCTTAAATTAACCCATTTCTATTATTTTGTATTTTACCATGGGGCTCATAGTTCACTGGTATCCCAGGCATATGTCTCCTGTGGCAGCTACATGGTATCTTTCCAACTTTACCTACTTTCTTTCTATATTACTTCCAGCCTGGCTATATTCTTCCCTGTTATAGGCCCAAAGCAGCTTCTTTACTAATAGTAGTAACACATATTCACAACATAAAGAGGGAAAAACCACATTGTGTATGTGTGTGTGTGTGTGTATGTGTGTGTGTGTGTGTCTACATAAATGTCAAAGGGCAATCTTGGGTATCATCCTCAGGTGCTATCTACCCTCTTGAGGTGTATGTGTGATGGAGGAAGGTCATTGGTTAAAAAAGTAAAGAAACTGCTTGGCTGGCCCTCATAGGTTAGAACACAGGTGGGTGGAGAAAACAGAACAGAATGCTGGGAGGAAGAGGAAGTGAGCTCAGACTCGACAGCTCTGCTCTGGAGCAGAGACGCCATGCTCCCCACTCCCAGGCAGACACACACGATGAAGCTCCGACCCAGGATGGACGTAGGCTAGAATCTTCCTGGTAAGCGCACCTTGGGGTGCTACACACAGATGATTAGAAATGGGCTAAATTAATATGTAAGAATTAGCATAGAAGAGAATGGGCCAAGCAGTGTTTAAAAGAATACAGTTTGTGTGTTGTTATTTCGGGGCATAAGCTAGCCAGGCGGCCGGGGTGCTGGGGACGCAGCCCCGCCGCTTCTAATACAACAGAACAGCACCCAATGCTCTTATTACTACATATGTGTGTGTATATGTGCTCACAGAGGCTTCTGTCCTACCAGGTCCCACAGCTGTTTAATCCCAAATAAACATACAGAAGTCAACATTAATCATAAACTGGTTGCCCTAGTAGCTCAGGCTTCTTATTAATTAATTCTTACATTTTACATTAACCCATTATTCTTTTCTGTGTTAGCCATGTGGCTTGGTACATTTGTCAGCAAGACATTCATATCTTGTGTCCTCTGTGTCTGGGTGATGACTGCAGACTGAATCTTTCCTCTTCCTAGAATTCTCCTGCTCTTGTCGCTCCACCTCTGCTTCCTGCCTGGCTACTGGCCAATCAGCATTTTATTAAAAGTAATACAAGTGACACGATAAAAGACCATTGTCCCACCAACACTCTCCCCCGCTTTAAAAAAAACAAGAACTCTGAATCGAATCTCCTTTGGTTAGCTTTTCTCCTGACCATTATCCATAAAAACTTGTATCCAATGTTCTAAAGAAAGGCAAACATGCATAGTCCATTTTTGGGGAATGTGGGCCTAGCTTTCCAGGTTACTTTTTGCTGATTGGGGGCACTGATAATCTTATGGGGACCTAAAGAAAATTTAAGATTATGGTCAAATCCTGACTGGAAAATTCTGTGAGGCTTGATTATCTCAGCTATCAGTCTTCAAACTGTTCTGGATGCAGGACTCAGAGGAATCTCTGACAGAGGTCCTCTGAAATATTGAATCCTTAGGACCATCTGCTCCTATTGGAGATTTCTTGGGGGGGGGTCTTCCTTGATCTAACCTGATTTTTTTTAGCCCAGAAGGAATCCACAGCCTTTCATTTCCTGTGGAAACAAAATCAAAATCTGTTCTCCAAAGTAACATACCTTTTAACTTAAATTAGGAAGTCAAGGTATTTTCAATATATGTTGGATCAATCCAGTAGCATTTATAAGCAAATATCTTTTAATAGCTTTTTCTCTTTTCTCAGCTATCAGCCAATTTAAAGACAGCACAGTAGCATACAGTATCCAGACTCTCTGTGTATTTTTCATCTTTACATGGCTTTATTTTATTTTTAATTTTTGGCTTCTTGAGACAGGATTTATCTGTGTATCTTTGACTGTTCTGGAACTCACTCTATAGATCAAGCTGCCCTTGAACTCACAGAGATCTGCCTGCCTCTATCTTCCAATTGTTGGGATTAAAGGTGTGTGTTACTACTCCCAACTCCTCTCTTTTATTTTAATGACTTTATCATTTTTCTTTTCTCTCCCAAGTCTATAGAAAATTTTAAACTGTAAACCATGGATTATGTTTCTTTGAATTTTTTGACTGTGAAAAAGCTAAGTAAACAACATATATACTTTAAAGGTATCTTGTTTTCAAACTTTGGATCAAAGGATATATTGCTTTGGAAAAAAGTTCTTCTTTGGGCCCATATTTCATACAAAATATTTACAGGCAGACTCACTGGCCACTAGGCAGCTGCAATCCTGCCAAACAAGCAAGATAGCCACCTAACAAAGGCCAGATGTATGGCTCCTCCTTTATTATAATGTAGAACACCTGAGGAGAGGTGTTGTTTCCAAGGCTGGTGACTTAAGTTGCAAGTGTTCATCTAGACCCGTGTCCCCCAAAAAGAGAATATTAATGAGTATCCACCTTGGTTTACCTGGGGGATAAAAAGTGTTTTGTATAATAAATGCAGGTAGATATGCCCTTCCGAGATGATTGTGTGAACTGTGTCACATTATTTATCACACCTCCATACAGGTTGAATTAGGGAAAATAGTTTCTATGTTGGGGCACCCTGGCCCTGACATGTTTCCACAGAGGATCAGAACCTGTGAAATCATTCCAGACTAATGTGGTTTGATGGACCCCCTGAAAGGTTCCTGTGAACACCTCCCAAAAATTACTTTGCCCAACAAATAGCAGGAAATAGTTTAGAGAGAACTACACCCATATTCCCAAATATTGTTTATAAATGTTTGATTACATTTAAAGGGGAATATGCTATAGAAATGACTACTTTGCATTGGTATGAATCTTGGTTTATTGATACAAATTTCAGGTTAATTTTGTTATACGTATATTTCTGCTCCTTATTAAGATGTTGTGTTTTCCCAGCTCATTTAAAAATGTAATATATAATTAGGTTAATAGATAGTCATCTATAATAGTCAAGCTTGTAGTCATGTTAGTTAGGTTTTCTAGATATATGGAGATATATTTCAGACGAATAGGAATTCTTCAGATCTTTCAGAGACATTTAGAAAATGTCATTTAAAAAGTTTTAATAACTTAGGACTTTTCATGGAAATGAGACACCTCTGCTCGTGGCAGCACCAATTGCTTCAAGAGGGTGATGGGCATCAAAGAGGCTCTGTATGGAGTTTGTTAGCATTTTGGGCAAGAAACTGCTCTTTCCTGGACTGCTTGATGTTATGCTATATGAACTTGGCATGCAGGACCCACAAAGAAATGACTACTGAACTTGGTCAAAGGTGAGACAGTCCTTTGGGATTCCTGCTTCATGAAAGAGTCTATCAGACATTCTGCAAGACACAGAAGAAAGTGACTGAAAAACTGTGAATATAGGTGGAACTGTCTTTGAAATTTCCTACGTCATGGAAAAGTCTGCTGGATACTATGGGCTTATAGGCTGGAGATGGATGACCCAATGGTACAGAAGAACTTTGGTTGACTGTCCAGGCAGTGAGATGTCTCAGTCAATTCTAGATATTTGGAAGTTGTTTACAATGAATTTATTGTTTACTTAGGTAATATTATATCCTTCTGGAGCCTTTGATGGAGTTGAAGAATTGATAGTTATAGAGTTCCTTAGTTATGATAAAAGATAAAGTAGATATAAATATCATAACTATAAGTCTTCTTTGATACTTGTTTGTTGTATGTAATTTTACTATGTTAAAGTCTTCCTTTTTTATTTAAACAGAAATGGGGAGGTGATGTGTGATTCCCCTCTCTATGCTATGAATATCACTGATTAATAAAGAAACTGATTTAGACCTATAGCAAGGCAGAACTTAGCTAGGTGGGGAAAACTAAACTGAATGCTGGGAGAAAGGAGGCAGAGACAGAGAGAAGCCATGGAGCCACTACCAGAGACAGATGTGCTAAAACTTTACTGGTGGCTACAACCTCGTGGTGATGGACAGATTAATGGAGATGGATCAAATTAGGATGTAAGAGTTAGCCAATAAGAAGCTAGAGCAAATGGGCCAAGCAGTGACTTAAATAATATGATTTCTGTGTGATTATTTCAGGAGTCTGGGAGGCTGGGAAACAAACAAGTGGCCTCCTTACAATGTGTGTGTGTGTGTGTGTGTGTGTGTGTGTGTGTGTGTGTGTGTGCCAGTGCGTGCATGCATTTCTGTGTTTACGTGGAAACCAGGGGACAATCTTGGGTGTCATTCTCATCTACTTCTCTTGAGAAAGGGGCTTTCATTAGACTGTATCTCACCAATGAGGCTGCACAGTTGGCTCATGAACCCAATGGATTTTCTTGTCCCTGTCCTGTCCCCTGTGGGAATTCAAAGAGCTTGCCACCATGTGCTAGTTTATTTTTCAACTTGACAAAGCTAGAGTCATCTGAGGATCTCAAATGAAAAAAAGTATCTCCATCAGATTGGCTTTTAGGTGAACCTATGGATATTTTCTTGATTAACTACAAGTGGGAGAACCAAGTACACTGTAGGCAGTGCCATCTTATCTATAAGATAATCAGGTGGTCCTCGGTTGTATAAAAGGGACAGGTGGGCAGGCCATGGAGTGTAAGCCAGTGAGCAGTACTTCTTCATAGTCTTGACTTAAGTTCTTGCTTCCAGATTCTTGTTTTAAGTTCCTGCTCTGACTTTCTCAGTGATGAACTATGATCTGGAGTTGTAAGCCAAATAAGCTTGTCTTTGGGCAACATACAACCAAACTCAGACACATTATTACATCTGGCATTTTCTCATGAGCTCTGAGAATTGGACTCAGGTATTCATGAATGCAAGGCACAGGCAAGCACTTATCAACTGAGCTATTTCCCAATGCCTCCAATGTATGTTTATTTATCATTTTAGATGTATATGTTATAAATTTAAGGACATTAATAACTGGAAAAGGCATTGAAGACCTTCTGACTTAAGAGTATTTAGATAAACTGATTACTGTTCTCTTACTACTAACACACTGTTGCTTTCTACTGTGGCTTCCATCAAGTGATCTTGTTGCTATAAAACTCTAAATAGAGTTGGAATGAAGCTACAGTCATTAGGAGAAGGTTGGCTAGAAATTTTGCCCCTGCCACCTGTTTCACTCATGACTACAAATTAAGAACATGGAACATCAACATTACTGATAAAAATAAAATGTATACTCTAAAAAATAATTTTGATGATTGTCGTAAAGGTAAGAAATCTGAGACCAGAATGGGTAAAGCTTTCAAAGCCTTTTTGAAAATCTGGTACTGCATAGAGCCAAGCCACAACCCAGATTTACTCCTGGTGCAGTGTCCATCCTACACATCAGAGGCAGTGGCCATGAGCTAACACATTGGAGTCACTGAACCAGGCCTGAAGCTACAGCAATAGGCAAGTAGGGGTCAAAAACTGTGTTTTGCCTTCATAGAGCTCACACCTTGATAGCAAATGCACTTGATTGTTACTTGTAATTGAAATCAATCAGGGTTGAATAAGAATAAAGTATACTCATACATATGTATGGAAACATGATACACATTTCTTTGTATAGTAACTAACATTGTAAAAAGAATAAACCATGAAGATGTTTTTCTTGTTTAAAATGAGGTGAGTGTTTTTTTTCTCTAAATCTGTGTTTACTCTTATTATGGATGTGTAAAAGAGTCTTCAGTTAATGAAATGCAATTTAGTTACTCAAGTGCTGAGAGAGGATAATTGACTCCCTTAATGTTGATTTGATGCCTATCATTTGCTACATACAGTATTAGGCATTAGAAATTAAATACAAGAAAGATGGGTTCTTTATTCTAGAAGGCCCAGGACAGAGAACTGTGTGGGCAGAAGTGTATGTGGGATAAAATGCTATGAATGCCACAGGAGGAAAACATAGAAAATACTGTGACAGCAAGCGTGAAAGACAATCTAGCAGGTGGGAAGGGAGACAAAGACCTTGCAAGGCAGTGTCCCTTGCTTGGGCTTTGACTGGTGTGCAGTGGGGTAGGGCATGTGAACTGCATTGCAGAGAAGAAAACCAGGAACAAATTCCACATTCCTCTAGTGTCTCTCTAGTGCTCCCTTTGTGTGTTCATTTTGCTCTCCCACATGAAGCTGTGCACATTCTCCAGGGGAGAACTAGAGGCCCAAGGAAGGCCATTGTCTGTTAGCTGTCTGCCATTGGGATAAAGCACTGGAGAAAAACAACTCAAAGTGCGGAGATATGTGTTTTGACTCATGATAACAGATGCATCATGCACAGTCAAGTAGTTCAGTTGTCTTTAGAATTTTAGCAAAGCAGTCCTTTGTGGATAGAATAAAATTGTTGCAGAGGAAGGTGTTCATTTTATAATTTTTGGGAAACATGGTCAGGGGAACAAAATATGACTTTCCAGGGTGTGTTGGTTAGAAAGTAATTGGCACCTGTAATCTCATATGGTACCATAAGCAGTGGCACTATTGTGGTCTTGTTGGAGGAAGTCTGTCACTGGTTGTAGGCTTTGAGGTGTCCTATACCACCCACTGATGGTCAACTTCATGTTGCCTGCAAGACCTCTCCAGTACCATGGTCCTCCTGTATGCCTCCATGCTCCCTCTCACAATGATAATGGACAGAACCTCTGTAACTGTAAGTGAGCACTTCAATTAAACATTTTTTCTTATAAGAGATGCTGTGGTCATGGTATCTCTTCATAGCCATTAAAACCTAATTAAGACACAGGGCATGCCTCAGTGACTGACTTATCCCCAGATTCTGCTTCTCACAATTTCTCAGTTTCTCCCCTCTGCTGGTAGTTCACTCAGTTATAAATCAATTAAAGCATCATCTGATTGATTAGGTCAGAACTGTCATGATACAATCACTTTTCCAAAGCTTGACTTCTGAAAATTCTGAACCTTATGCCAAAGCATAAGTTTTGGGGGAACTTTGCCGGTCCTACATGTAACAATGACTTTTCCCCAAAGGTATTTGACCTAGTCTAGCACAGTACCATCCCCAATCATTTATTCTTTTGTTTTTCTTTTCTTTTTTTAAAATGTTGATCCTCTGGATCTAGAGTTACAGATGGTTGTGAGCTACCAAGTGGGTGCTCGGAAATGAATCTGAGTCCCTTTTACCTGCTGAGCAATCTCACCAGCCCCCATCTTTTGCTTTTTAAAGTAGGCTTTGTAAAAGAATGGAGGGTGATGGAAAATCAAAATAATCAGAGTATACAAAAGACTTGAATAAAATGTCATTATGAAATGTATCACTTTGTACAATAAATTTATACTAATGAATATTTTAAAAAGTAGGGTTTTGTCAATAGACATATTAATTAACTATATTAAGAACTCAGAAAAGCCCTTAGTACACTCTTAATCCATGCTAGCTCCTAATGACTGGATCTTGGTGAGAAATGTTAGTGTTAAATACTTTGGACTTCTGTTCACAGTGGGCGTGTGCCATAGGACATCTCCTGAAGGAGAAGGAGTAAGTCACAAACAATCCCACACCAGTTTGGAATTATGATTAATAGAATGGTTATTTATTTAAAGGGGAAAAAACTTACAGATCACCGTCCCAGACAACAGCCCTCTGTGCAATCAGGAAGGGAGTCTAGTCACCACAGCGGAAGAGGAAGTAAGAGAGAGCGAGGAGGGAAGTGGCCACTTTTTAAAGAGAGATACCACGCCCCAAAGGGCTGGTATCTCAGCAGCTATTGGCTGGAAGAGTGGAAGGATCTCCCGCAACACCCTCCCAGAAGCCTTAAAACTTTCTCATGAAGATCATGGGCCATTCTCCTCTGTGGAAGAAACAAGAGCAATGCCATTTTGGCTTGAAGACTGTTTGTGCTGCCACGTGGGGAGGGAGTTGCTGTTGGTGGTTGTGATTTTTTTTTGTACCTTTCAAGTTTGCCTTGGTGATATTTTTCCAACACCACTGAGATTTGTAGGCAGGAAGGGGCTGCTGCCAACAGCTCCTGGTGCTGGTCTCACATTCTCCAGAGTTATGTAGATTCTGTGGCTCCCTGCTTCTTTATCCCTTTCCCAAATTTCCCAGAATAAGTGTGTGCTTGGTTTTAGTGGTTGATCTATGCTATCCTTATCACATCTTTTATATTCTTGGTCTACAAAATATAATATGTTTTCTCTTAAGTTGGCAGAACCTGGGTTCCTCCTTAGTATTTAAGACAAAAACTCTCTGACTTTTGGCCACTATCCAAAGCCCAGTTTGTGGCACATCTCAGCATAGATGTAGATTCTGTCACACAGTATAATAACTGGACACTATGAAGTCCAAGTTCAGGAGGCAGTTGACTTATTTTGCTTGTAATGGTTGCCTTCTTTTTGTATTTTTACATGCCAAAGGCAGAAACATCTGTTTCTTGGAGCCCCTTACAAAGTATTATGATTTCACATTTGTTTCCCCCATGATTCCTAGATAGAAGCCTTATACTCATTACAATGGAGTTTGGAAGTTAGATATCTGGGAGGTGATTAGGTCATGATAGTAGTACCTGGTGAACACATGTAGTGTCCATATGAGGACGGATAGGAGAGAAATAACTCCACTGTGTAAGATCACAGGAGAGAGATGTCCATCCCCAAGCCAGGACAGCTGAACTGACACATTGATCTTCTACTTCTTAGATGCCAACATTGTGGAAAACAAGTAACTGTGGTTTAAGCCACATTGTTCATAGTGTTATTCCAGTAACCTAGTGAGAGTAACATAGAAGGCCACAGATTCTATTGACAAGGGCCCCATCTTCACGACCTAGTTGCTTCCCTAAGGTTCAACACTATCACACAGGGAACTAGAGCTTTACCATGTGAACATATTCAATATAAAGCAAAGTGAACATTTTGATTACCTTCTGTCTGGACACAGAGATTATAATTGAGATCCTCATTTCCTTTGCTCTAGTTGGAAAGCTTTCTACTTTGGTTTCAATATTCTTTTCATTATTTTATCCAACAGTGGCTCAGATTTTACTTGACCCAAATTATGCAATTCCAACAATGTTTATTTCATGTTATTATTTGCAATAAAAGGAACTACATTTTTCTTAAATATTTGCATATCTGTTAATGTTCATATCATGGCATGATTGTGGAGGTCGGAAGACAATTGTAAATGCTGGTTGTCCCCTTCTACCATGTGGGTCTTGGGGATAGAATGAAGAGTGTCAGGCTTGGTGGTCAGCAGCCATCGTGCTAGCTCTTCCTTAAATTCCTTTTAATGTTTTTATAAAGCCACCTTTAAAAAAATGGTGTTTAAATGCATGCTTTTAAAAAATGAGAAATAAGTACCCTTTTCAGATAGTACATATGAACACAAGATAGCTCAATACTTATTGATGTTCCCTACTGTGGGTCTCTGAACACTGGATCCTCAAAGAGAAAATTTGCACCACCACTAGTATCTCTATGAATTAAATATTAACTCTTTGACATTTGATGCTTTAAGCTACGATAAGAGATTGGTTGGTTATAAAAAGATAGTTTAACCTAACCGTGTTTCATCATCAACAGAGAGATGCCATTCCTAATAACATATTATCCCTGGAGAGAGAACCCAGCTTTGTGTTTCATTAAACAGTGGCTCTCTGTTTTAAAAGTCTCTCTTTTAAAAGTTTCATATAGTCATTGTACATACTGATGGGTTTTATAGACACTTTCACTCAAATGTATCATGTGCTCTGACCTTATGCTCAATCTTCCGTTCTCCCCACAGGAGTTCCCTTCCTTCTCCTAGGTTTGTTTCTACATTCATGTTATATATGTTATTATTTAGTTATCTACAAAATAGAGGTTCCACATCAGAAAATGTTGACTTATCTCAATTGTCACAATGATCTTCAGCTGCATCTATTTTTCTGAAAATTACATACTCTCATTCTTCTTTATGAATGAATACAACTTGAATATGTATATGTCCACATTTTTAGAATTCATTTTTCTGCTAATGGACATATATATTGTCACTAATGGAGGAACGGGTGTGTAGAGGTGCAGGGGTACTGTTAAACAGAGGGTAGCCACCTCCACCAAAGAATGTTCCAAAATGCCAGTAGTTCTGTGCTTTAGAACCTGTGTTCTTTGTGGTGTATGTGAGCGGTGATGCTGTGTGCATGTGTGTTGTGTAAATGAATGTATGATGTGTGTACCTGTGTACATGAGGGAGTGTGCATAAATTATTCATATGATTATGGAGGCCAGAAAAAGATGTCAGATATCTTCTTTCATATTAATCTTTCGAGACAGGGCCTTTCATTGGTTCCATGGCTCTCCAGTAGGCAAGCTTCTAGGATCCGCCTATCTCTGATTCCCAAAGTTGGAATAATGTGTGCCTAGCAGTTGTAATGGGAGGCTTCTTGTTCATTCCCAGCTGCCCAGACCCCAAATAATTACTCAAAACTGTATTGATTAGAACACTGTTTGTTCAATAGCTAAAGAATATTGATAGCTAGCTCTTATATCCTAAACTAACCCATTTCTATCAACCTGTGAATTGCTACATGGCTGTGGCTTACTAGGTAAAGTTCTAGCACGTCTGTCTCTGGCAGAGACTACATGGTTTCTCCCTCAGTCTGCCTACTCTCTCTCCTCCTCTATCTGTTTGGAACTCCCACCTTTCCCTATTCTGCTAAGTCACTGGTCAAAACAGATTTATCCATTAACCAATAAAAGCAACACATAGACAGAAGGACTTCCCACACCATAGAGTCATGCCTGGCTATTTATATGGGTACTGGGTATTTGAACTTGGGTCAGCTGGAAAAACTGTTTTCTAAGAGAAGGCAGAACATATATGTTGGTATCCGCCTGTAACCAGAGAAAGTCAAGATGATGATAGTCATTATTGTATTCTGAGCACCCAGTACAGTGCAGGGCCCGAAACATGGTCAATTCTCAAAAACAATTGCTGAGTGCATTTTTGAAAAAATGTCGTATTAAAAAACTAACCTATTCTAGACACAGCTCTGTGCTGATGATTTAGCTTTGTCTCATTTCCTTTTCTATTTTAAGATTCAATTTAGGCCTGTAATATTCACAGTTCTGTGGTTTTTATTCGGTTTTCAATTTCTATGATGAGAAAGAAGGCATGAGCCTGAGACTTATGTGAAGGCTTATACAGTTGGCTGAAGTGTCTCTCGGAGAAATGTTTCTTCTTGTGGGTGAAAAAGAAAATGACTTTACTTCCTGTAGAGCCAAATGTGGTGAGTTTGAAGTATTGGAATTCAGTAACTTATCTTTATTCTGTTTTTTTAAACTCTATTTCTGGGTAAATAATTGACCAAAATACTTATTTACTGTTTCACGGATTTGGTCAGGACGGCAGAGTGAAAGCTGTGTGTCTCAGCATAACTAATTGGTTCAACACTTCTCGTCAGATCCTTTTGTTAAACTCAAGCATCTTCACTGAGCCATTTATGTATATGGGGAAAGTAAATTATCACACAAACCTTCAGCTCTGTTTATGTGATAACCAAATTGTATTTAGTGTTCATACAGGGTATAAATCGGAAAACACTCGGTAGTTTCTTTTCTTGAGAGTACTGTGACTGTGACATGTTTTACAGTAAAAATACACATGCTAGGAAGCTTTGCTGGGGCAAGAGTTACAGTGCAATTAGCTATGAATTCAATATTAATTCATCATCAACATTTAGTGATAATGTGTCCTTAATCAGAAATTCACATAAAATCTCATTACCCACTGATCAGTCAGTGAGTGTGTAGTGACCAGTGATTGTACTGTGAACGGAAGTTTTTCTGTGCCCTGCAGCCGCTCTCAAATAATAACTCACAGGCTTAATTTTATTTATAAATGTTTGGCCGATATCTCAGGTTTATA
This sequence comes from Microtus oregoni, assembly GCF_018167655.1. Lineage (NCBI taxonomy): Eukaryota > Metazoa > Chordata > Mammalia > Rodentia > Cricetidae > Microtus > Microtus oregoni. The sequence continues at coordinate 24,612,392 of NW_024543067.1, read as the reverse complement.
AGCTAACACTTATCTTTAGATATAAGAGTTAGCTTATAAAATATAAGTGGTTTCTTGTCTTTTCCCAGCATCTTGCTGGCATCTCCTCTGACTCCTCCTCCTTCTTCCTATTATCCTTAGTTTGGTCACCCCTCCTATACTAGCTGCCTGGTTACTGGCCAGTTAGACTTTTATTATACCAATTCGAGTGGCAAATCTTTAGTGTACAAGAAGATGTTTCCACGGCTCTGTACTTCTAGGAGTTACAGCAGTGTAGTTGCTAATTCAGTGATCAGGGTGACTTTATGCAGCATTATTGTCCCAAACAATGAGAACTGACTAACTTCTTTTCTTCCAGGCATGAGTCACCTGCTACAGAAAGTGGTTTCAGTCGCAGTTCTGAAAGTCTGTCACATTCCCCTGCTCCACGAGATCTCACTGGATTCATGATCTATCATTTGAGATTCTTAGAGTCCAACGAAGGGACATGCCCAGACAGTGTGACCAGTGGGGACAAGGAGATCCCTCAGACCAGTTGCCTCTGCAAGGTGCTACTGTCACCTCTCCCTTTTATTTCTTTTTGCTGTTTGCCTTTCCCAATACTGCTATATGGGTCCCAGTAATCATTGGTTTTCCGATTCCACCTCTCCAAAGGACAGACTGAATTGTTCTTAGGTCTGTCATCTGGAGAAAGCTTGGTTTGGGGGCTCCTTTCGTAGAGCTTTGACTGTACTGTTCCCTTTCTCTTTGTTTTTGGGAATATAACCCTGTGGGTGACAACTAGGGCCTATAGCTGCTTTAGCAGATATAGTAGCCACTACCTGCACCATGCAACTATTAGCATCTAACTGCAATGCCATAAAAAAGGAAATGAAACCTTTGTCAGCCACACTAGTCACATTTTAAAATGTCCTTAGCAGTTAAGCAGAGCTGGCAACTGTGGTCTTATACAGTGGAGATACCGAGTCATCTTATCATCATTAGTAGCTCTGTTTACCATGCTATTATAGGAGAAGTGCTTTTCAGGGACAGAGTGGAGTGGGGCCTAGAGAAGTCTTTACAGGAAAAAGTCAGGCATCCTGTCATCTCTGTATTCATTGGTCAAATTGACTGGGTCCGCTTGAAATGATTTCTTTTCTTCTAGTTGTTCTGTGCTCTCCACCCTCATTCTTCAGCCTGGTCTTATTTTGACCTTTTCTAAACTTAACCTCTCATTCCTGGACTCCTAAGTTTTAGACTCACCACTGAAACACCCACCTAATATCCCCACCTGGACATATCAAAGGTTACTTATCTTAATATCTCACAGTGTGTGCCTTATCTATCCTGTTGCACCTCTTCCCTGTCCTCATCTTGGCATATGGTACTTCTATATGCTCAGTCAGTGATCTTCAAACAATCCATGATCTTCCTTGGCCTCACTCAAATCTATTACCAGCTCTGCTTAAATTAATTAGTCCAAGAATTTCTTTAGCCATTTTTCTTTTAATTTCTAACATATCCTTTCTTTCACATTTCCCTGCTACCTATTAATTTTTCTGCTTATATTCTAACATTATTTTCTTAAGTAATCCTTAAGTGTCCTCTGATCACTTATGTAATAATTTGTTTAATCTGTTGTCCCTGCTCTGGATCAAAAAAGCAAGGGACACATGTTTTGTGTATTTGTTGTGTCTAGCACAGGGCTAAGCATTTAACTAACCCTCACTGAGTATTTATTGTGATCTTGGAACACAAAGTTATGGGTTCATGAGCTCATTGCTTGTCATTGTTCTTCGAGTATCATTGCATTCTTCCTGTGGCCTCTATAAGGATGGCAGCATGTCTTGGCTCCTCTCCTAAATGATGTGCCTTCAAAATTGGCATCTCATTTGCTTCCTGGTTCTAATAAGAGAATGCTCTTGGCGTCTAATTCACATGACTCCATCCAGGGCATCTCAAAGCCTCTTCTTCTGCCTTTTCCAGCTTGTCACCAAAACCTCTGCATTTTCTTGTTAGCCTTCCAGGTCCTCATAATTACTAGGAGCAGAATTCCCTATAGATTTGAGGAGCATGAACACACACATTCCTTCCTGGCCCAGAAGTCTCTCTCCTAGAGCTCCCAGACACTGCACCTTGCATTTCTATCTGATTCTTCCCATAGACTGTTATTTTCCAAAAAGCAAGGTCACTGAACTGTTTTGCTAGGACTGACACATTTTATGTATCTAAGTTTTAAACGAAGAAATACAATCCTAGACACTGGCAATCATTCTAACGTCTGACTGGCTCTCAATGACTATTAGGAGCCCTGAAAACTTAGAAATTCACTACTTCTTCCCTAGTGTGGAAGGACAAATCTTTATTTTCAGCTTAATATTGGAACATTAAAAACCCAGGATTGTTAAAACATTCCTGTATAATAAAAGAACTGCTACATGTATCAGCATAACCTATCTTAATATAATAATAAAAATAGCAGGTATTGGCATAAACACAGACACTTTGATCAATGAAGTTGAATTAAAGACACAGACATAAATCCACATAACTGAGGACACCAGATTTTTGATAAAGCCAGAAATACAATCTGAAAAAGAAGTTAGCATCTTCAACAAATGCTGCTGGTCAAACTGGATAGCTACATTTAAAGGAATGCAATATACTCATAACTATCACCCTGAACAAAACTCAGTTTTAAATGGATTCATCACCCCAATATAAAACCAGAAACAATGATGCTGCTAAAAAACAAAATAGAGAATAAACTTGAACTCATTGGCACAGGAAAAGACATTCTGAACAAACATCATTAGTACAGGCATTGAAAACAATACTTAATAAATGGGATCTCTTGAAACTAAAAGGTTTTTTTTTTATAGCAAAGGACATCATCATTTGGATAAAACTGAAGAATGGGAAAAGATTTTGACCACTGACTACATATACAGTAGAAGGCTGATTTGTAAAATATATAAAGAACTCAAATAACTGGGTATCAGGAAAACAAATAATTCAATAAAAATGGGGTACAGATATAAACAGATAATTCTTAAAAATGAAAACTTAGATGACTGAAAAACACTTAAATAGATGTTCAATATTGTTAGCTATCAGGGAAATGTATATTCAAATTTCTTTGAGAGATATTATCTTACACTTGTCAGAATGGCAAAACTGGTAAAAAAGAAAAAAAATAACCCATGCTGGTGTGGATGTGGAAAAAGGGAACATTTATCTGCTGATGGTCAGAGAGCAAACCAGTATAGCCATTAAGTTTTGGTTCCTCAGGATTCTGGTAATTGATCTGCCTCAAGATCCTGCTATACTGCTCTTGGATTTGTACGCAAAGAACTGTTCACCCTACTTCAGAAATACTTGCTCAGCCATGTTTATTGATGCTCTATTCATAATAACCAAAAACTGGTCACAACCTAGAAGTTCATCAACAGATGAATAGATAAACCAAATGTGGTACCTTTACATATTGGAGTATTCCTCAGCAACTAATTAAAAATAAACTCATGAAACTCACAGGTAAATTAATAGAACTAGAAATAATATCCCGAGGAAGGTAACCAAGACCCAGAAAGACAAACATACCATGTATTCAATTATATGTGGATGCTAGTTGTTAAGTCATTGATAATAAGTTATAATCTGTATCACCACAAAGGTTAGGTATAGAGTAAGGGACTGGCAGGAATGATGGGTCTTCTTAGGAACGGAAATAGATTAGATAGCTATAGATGGATTGCATTGTGGGAGGGGGAACATATAGAATGGAAGAACCAAATAGTGATGGGGAGGAAAGAGAGTGATGGGGATGGGGCAGCTAAAACTAAGGGCCATTTAGAGGAGTTGTAATGAAAACCTACCATACTAGAATCTTCCTAAGCCATACATTTATGAAGGTGTTCTAAAGAAAATCTCTAAGTAGTAGGGGAGACAGTGCCATAACTGGATATCTCTCTTCAACAAATGAAGATTCTTGTACAAGGAATGGGTTACATTGAATCAAGTTGTTAGAGAAACAGTTCCCGTGGGAAACCACAAACTATCTAAATGACTGCTAGTGCTGTTTGTTGCTCCTAGTATACTTATTGTAAGGTCCTACTGCTGAAGAAAACACTTACACATCAAATGTAGAGAAGTCAAGTATCTTTACCAAGATGTCTGGATTCTTTACCCATATCGCATAGTGTTCTAGTTTACATGGTATCAGACTGTACTGTGCATGTCATCAAAGGAGAAAAGTAAGCATCCATCCAGCTACAACCATTGATGATTTGAATCTACAATGGTGATTTGAATGCAAGTTGTGTTAGTGCAATAGTGGCACAACACTTGTGGGAATAATCAATCAATATCTGATTGGATTTATGGTCTATGCCACGAGAAGGAACCCACATCCTATAGTACTTGGATGGCCAAGAATCTGAGACAAGATAGCCCAGAGACCTAGGGAAAATCTAGATACTACTATCTGCTAAAGGAACATATCAATAAAATGGTTTTTAGCAATGGTCTGCTTTACTCAAGGTCAGTGTCTTCTCAGCCAGCATCATAGAAGCTTTCTCTAGCAGCAGGTGGGAACAAATACAGAGACCTTGTCATACTTAGCTCTAAATGTGACGTCCCCATCAAATATTTCTTTTCTCAGCATGGGGAACTCTGCACAAAAGGAGGTGGTTAGAATTCAAGAGATAGAAGGGATGTAGACACCAAGGAAACAAGGCCTTCTAAACATGCCTGATACACATAAAAACTCATGGAGACTGTGAGGCAGCATGCCCAGGGCCTGTACCAGATGGAGTCCCTGTGTTGAGAAGAAAAGTGGACACATGTCTTCATCCATCCCTAATCCAGAAGCTATCTCTAGTTGATAAGCACTTACAAATAAAAAGCTAGTTTTCCCCAAGCGAGTCTCACAGGGGAAATGAACTAGTCTTAAGTGTAGGTCATGCCCAGCAGTAGGCAGTCAATACAAAATAAACTCAAAGGTATCTCTGAAGATTCTTTGTCTCATAATGTTGAGTCAAGGCCTTTTTTCTAAATGGTGTAGATCCTTTGTGTACACATTATTGCCTCCAGTTTTGTGTTTCTATGGAATGCCGATGTGGGTGAGTGTGTGTGTGTCTCTGTGTCCACATGTGTTTCTTGTGTTTTTCTTTGGCTCTTTTCCTTTTTTTTACTTGTTTTGTTCTAGTCTGACTTGTTTTGTTTTATCTTACTGTATTTTACTTAATTTTATTATTTTCCCTTAGATGCCTGTTTGTTCTCTACAGGCATCTAAGGGAAAATAATAAAATTAAGAAAAAGTGTGGAGCTGGAGGGTGGCGAGGGACAGGGAACAGTTGAGGAAGGGAAACTGTAACGAGAACATATTGTATAAAAAATTATTTTCAATAGAAGGATAAAAATAAAATATAACTTCAACAGCAATAATCAAACTTCTCATAGATTACCCAATAATGTCTATTTTATTTGACACATCTCAGAGGGTTCTTTTATGTTTGTAGATATCAGTATTCAATTTGATCTTTAAAAACAATGGAATTTGAGTTAATGTTGATAAAACCAATGCACTATAAATATTCTATTTCCCAGAACATATGATAGGGCTGCCAATAAACAAAAATGTATTTTCTAGGAATTCAGAAATGAATACGGATCTGAGAATTTTAACTTTGTGCGGAACCAGAAGAGCCTGTGAGGGTATGAGCCATTTGGATATCTGTTGAGTTAGCAGGGGAGTAAAACTGTATGCATGTACACTTTAGGAGATGAAGTGAAATTTTTAATGCACTTACATTTAATGCTTTACATATAGTTTTCATGATGCTTTCTTTAAGCTATCTGAATTTACTATCACACACAGTATTTTTTATTCTTTTTTCCATTCCTACCCCTTGGTTAACACATTGGTTCATATTTCTGCTGATAATATTGATTTTTTTCATATAACACACATATTTCTGTACTTATTTATTCTCTAAGCTAGAAACAAGGGTTCCCTTAGCTCTTTGCAGCTTCAATTCTGTCTCTGACAGAATGCCATAAAGATCAATCCTTGACTGTAAGAGGCCCCTCTTTGTGGTCATAGTCTATGCTTCTTCACAGGGAGAAACCTCAACTGGTTCCCCGAGTGGGCAGCAGTGACCCACCAGCTGGTCCAGCCAGATACATATGGAAGGGCAGGGAAAAAAAGGGTGAGGATATGATGATCTTAATTTAAGGCCTAAAGGAAGAGAAAGGACAGGAACCTTAGGTGGGCAATATTAGAGGAGAATTCATAGAAAGGCTGACCGGGAGAAAGAAACACAGAAGAAGCCAAGATCACCAGCAAAGAGAGGGGAAGGAACAACCACTGCCTCAACTGTAAGGCAGGGAGCATGGAGGCCTGTGGGTAGGAGCCAGGCCTCTTAGCAATTGCCCATCTTGCTATTCCTGTTAGAAACGTTTGTGAAAGTACCTTGGTAATGTTGTACACCTTTTAAAGTTTCAATTCAGTTCTAAATAATTGAGCCATTTTCTTCAAAAGCAGTATTTATTTTTTATGAAGATAAGAAACATAATACGTTTCTATAGAGAACGCTGTGAGGAGAGGAGGGAGTGGGAACTGGGATTGATATGTAAAATGAAAAAATAGTTTGTTTTCATTTTTAAAAATAAAATAAAAAAGAAAAGAAAACACTGTGAGAGGAAAAGCTGCATGTTACTGATATGAAAAAAAAAACACCAAAGAAACCAAAACCAAACCAAACCAAAAACCATAAAACCCCCCACTTATGAGAGTGTTCTGCCCTATAAGAAGACATCGAGTGAACGGCATTATTCCAGGTGAGTGAGTTATGCAGACTGTATATTTATTAGTTTATTTTGAAATGCAATTTGTACAATGGTTTGTTTTTTATTCTCAGTCCTTTGATGGCAACGAAGCAAATTTATTTGCTACATGTTGGATGTGGAATAGATAAACAGAAAACCAAGAGAGAGTGTTTAGTAAGACTTTCAAGAAAGGGAAGGAGGCCTCGGTATATATGCCTGCTTATCCTGCAGCTAGTAAACAAGGGACAGCACGGCTTTACCTGGTTATCGCGGCCTGGAAGGTTTATTGAGAACTGCGTAGAGCACTCTAATGCTTGTGTTTACATCTATGTGTGAGCTGGGCGCTATACAGTGAGTGAGGTAAACTACAACTTCGTTTTGGTACAGGAAGTCGTTGCTTCACAGGAAACCTGTAAGTGGGCATGGAGGAAAAGTGGCCTGGGGCACTTCTCATGCTGGTCAGCCGACCAACACAGTATTTAATCCTGATGCTCATTGAGTAGAAACTGAACCTTCAGAAGACATGTGACAATAAGCACAGGTATGCTGGGCACGGCTGGCAACTTGGATTGGACAGCATCATACTTAGCTATGCAAGTATGTTTGAGCTGATCATCTAATGCTCCGGGCAGCAATGGATTCACAGAAGAAATCACTTCTCTTTTCTACTCCCAAGGCAGGATGATGAATGTAGTTCCCAGAGACTAGCCCAGGTGAACCTGACTTCAGTGTCCCCTCCTAAGTTTCTTGCTTTGGAGAGAGAGATGAATGACTTCTCGTTTCTGGACTCAGTCACGTTGGTGTAGACACAAGGGAACTACTGAGGGAAACTGACTCTCATTCCTAATAACCAATGCGTAAAGCTTTCCGGGGGAAAGCAGGGTAAGCGTGAGCCTCCACAGCCTCTAGCAGGTTCTACAGAACAGAGTCTGAAGATTGCAAAGGACAGGAAATCTCACATCTAATTTCCACTGATTCAGAATATGTATTCAGAATCTTAACTATAGAATTAGGAATTTATATAAATAAAAGTTATTTTGTTAACACATAAAAGCTTTTGGGCTATATTTCATAATGGCCTGTCTGATATAACATGATAAGCCCATGCATATGTATTGAAAACACAGAAACAAAAACAAAACAGAGAAAGACTGGCACAGTTTGGAGAATGTAGATCAATTTTTAAATGCAGACTGTATCTAATAGCCTATTCAATTCCCAGTTATGTCAATATTTGCTTATTTCCGACTTTCTATGACCCACATCTTCCTGTGAATGCCATGTTGAGAGGCTTAGGCATAATGGCATGCTATTCCTGAAAATACTTGCTTTTCTGCAGAAAAGAATCAAAAATTCTGCTGAAACCTATTGATTGCCTCACGAAGGACTATCACAACACTTCCTGAGCAATTCATAGAGAAGCATGCTCAATGAGCGAGCTTGCCTTGACAGAATACATAAAAGAGGACTTGATTTGATCCTTAACAACTGTGTATTATTTGGTGTTCTTTCGGAAAAAGAAAGATAATTACTGTCCGTATTTGTACGTGTGCAGTGCATCTCATGCAGAAAATATTTAAATATTTGCTTTTGCCCCTGGAAACTTTATTTTTGCCATGGAATTAAGATATACATAAGAATCTTTCATCTTTTGTTTAATGGACAAAAGCCTTCTTTAAGAGAGCAAGATCTGATATGTTTTGTGAAACATTTCAAAAAATTTATACTCTGAGTTTTTTAAAGAGATGTTTTACATGTTTGACACATTCCTTAATACAGCAAAATTATTGAGTAATAATCTAATCATTTGTCTCTGGAGGACCTCAGTAAATATACTGAATAAAATATTTCATCTATTTACACACATGGAGATAGACATGTATCTCAGGATACATACATATCTTCACATACTACTAATAAATGAATTCCTATATTTATGGATATAGAAGTTAATGGTATCTGTTTCTTGCCATGGCACCAACAAAGCGAGATTTCCACCTGTGTTCACTGCACTGCAGCTGAGAAGCAATTTTGGTTGCTTAGGGTGGGATGAGTCTGGACCTAAAGAGCTTTTTCTTCTTCATGGATAGATGTGCATGGTGTCTTATCGTGGTGGTCTTGAGCTGCAGACACAGTCACACCGCTCATGGTGATCCAACTGGATATCTATGAGAGCCATGTTCTTAGCTTTGCCTCTTCTCTTGAAATGGCCAGGCTCAAACTTTAATACCTAGAATAAGAAGCATATTTCCTATTAAAAAACCCATGGGGTTTAATTCAACCAGATGCCACCCGCCTGTTCCCCTTCTGATAACTAGTATGTGTGGTGATTTGAAGGAAAATAGGGAGTATCACTATTAAGAAGTGTGGATTATTGGAGTAGGTGTGGTCTTACTGAGGGAAGTGTGTCACTGTGAAGACAGGCTTTGACGTCTTATATGGCCAAGCTATGCCCAGTGTGGCACACAGTTTATTTCCTGTTGCCTGCAGACCAAGATGTAGAACTCTTAGCTCCTTCTCCAGCACTGTGTCTGCCTGCATGCCACCATGTCATTCCATGGTATCAAAGAACTAAACCTCTGAAACTGCAAGCCAACCCCAAATTAAATATTTTCCACAACAATGAGGACACTAAGGGAGACTTACATAGATCTAATCTACATGGAAGGTAGAAAAAGACAAGATCTCTTGAGTAAATTGGGAGCATGGGGACCTTTGGATAGGGTTGAAGAGGGGAGAGGAGGGGCAGGGAAGGGAGCAGAGAAAAATGTAGAGCTCAATAAAAATCAGTTTAAAAAAAAGAGTTGCCTTGGTTACTTGGTTTGGTGTCTCTTCAAAGCAATAGAAATCCTAACTAAGACAGTACACAAGCCTTTGAAAAGTCCAGTGAATGAGATAAAGTTGATGTAGAAATAAGCACATTAGATATTTCTACAAATAGCCATTGACCCCATAACCCCTCCCAGAATAATGTCCCTGTCTTTCTGACAGTAGGAAGATGTCTTCAGGTGTCTTAGTGGACAGTATTGATAGCCTCCTAAAGACCTAAGCTAAGCTAAGTACTGTAGAAATATATCATTGCTCTTCTTAGCAAAGCATGTGTTGTAAACAAATATAATGCTAAATATTTTAATTCCAAGGACAGGATGATAAGGTTTGAGCAGAATGCCAATATGAATAAATGCTAGATTAAAGCAAATCTCTCCTCCGCTCCCCCAGAGGGCCATTAGTGACTATTTAATGTGACTATATAATGCTTTCTACAATTCATAAGACTGAGCTACAACATAATACTTGCACACTAATATTTGTATATCATCATTGTGTTACTATACTCAATAAGTATATATAATAACTTTTTAAAATAAGTAAGTATAAAATAATTTTTATTCCTTTAAAATTATTTGTTATTACTGCTGTTTGCATGGTGTGTGTGAAAGAGTGTATGTGGTGTGTGTGTGTGTGTGTGTGAAAGAGTGTATGTGGTGTGTGTGAAAGAGTGTATGTGGTGTGTGTGTGTGTGTGAAAGAGTGTATGTGGTGTGTGTGTGTGTGTGAAAGAGTGTATGTGGTGTGTGTGTGAAAGAGTGTATGTGTTGTGTGTGTGTGTGAAAGAGTGTATGTGGTGTGTGTGTGTGTGTGTGTGTGAGTGTATGTGGTGTGTGTGTGTGTGTGTGTGTGTGTGAGTCAGCGGAGGTCAGAGGACAACTTTTGGGAGTTAATTCTCTCCTACTGTGGGTTTTGCAGGGATTGAATACTTTTGGCAGGCTTGCATAGAAAGTATTTATATCTCCCAAGCCATCTCCCGGGCCCCTAAAATAATTTTGCAGAGACTCTATGCCTTCTTGTCTGCTGTAGGCTTCACTGAGTCAAGCACTGTCCTGGGGATATACACTTGGTAACATCGCAAACTTGTCTTAGCCAGCTCATCCCTTCTCTTCTGTACGTAGACAGGTTTCCACCAGCCTGTATGTTCTAGTTGTTTCTTTCCTCACCATGATACTGACCAACAATTGTGCAGCATCTTGCAGTTTTCCAAAACTCTGCGCAGGTTTTCCCCATGTCTGGTCATTGTTTGTTACATGGTGGAGATGTATGGCTATGCATGATTTATTGATCAGACAGGAAAGTTTATAAGTTACGGAAGTCCTTCTTCTACAGTCTTCTGCAGAAGACTTCTGTAGGCTCTGAACCAGAATATTACCTCCTAGCTTTCAGAATGCTGACAACATGTCTCTCTCCGTTATACCTACTACTTCCTTCTGTATCTGAAGCTTTGCCTGGAGCTGAGTGTGAAGTTCAGTGGGAGCTCCTTATGCTTTGTTTGGTATACTTTGGACCTCACTGAAGATTACATGGGGCGGGGTGGGGAATTTACTTCAATGCCTGCATAACTTTCTTTGGCATCTCTACAATTCTACACTATGAATTGTGTTCTTAGACATTTTATTACTCTTACAGTGAGTGCTGAAAGTCTTAACCAAACCCAAAGCATGTATTAAGAACAACTATGTCAAGATTCCTTAGGACTGAGCCTCCCAGTCCACAGTCTTTGTTTCTTTAGCCTTTAGCAAAGCTTTTTGTTGGGCTCTCCAGCAAGGCAGAGTACAACCATTCTTTTTATGTTCATTCCATCAAGGGGCCTGGAGTTTGATTCAAAAGAAAGGTTTCAAAAACAAACAAACAACCACCACCACCAACAACAAAAAGGACCATGCTCCAGTAAGTTCAAATGACAATATCATAGATTGTATAATTTTCTCCTATGATACTACTACAATTACACATGCATAATCTGTGTCACACAATTCTGTATACATTTTTATGTCCTCTCTGGTAAATGGATTGTAAAAATAAAGATGATAAATATTATCTCTAGCATTAAGCATGTCCCAGATACCAAACCCTATTGTAACTGGCTTTGTAGGTATGAAATTATTCGGACTCCACCAGATGATAATAAGGCGTGCATTAAGAGAGGGATTAAGTTACTTGCTTGAAATCACGGAGCTTGTCAGTGAGAGTACCAGAACGCAATCAGCTCCAGGCGGCCTACGTAGGTCCTTAAGCACAGAAGATTTGGCTTGTGCTTCTAAGCAGCATGTTGGCTGCAAAGCAGATCCTGAAAGACATATCTTGGTGAAGGTGATGTGTGGAAATATATGGATAATTTTCTTTCTTTCACGTCTTCCCTGTGATCTAGCCTCCAACAAACACAGGAGGCAATATGGAAACAATCAGGTCAATTCAATACAGAAAGAAAAAGGTCTTGTTCTTCTATGAAAATCCATGTAATACATGAACTTTGGGGTATCAACTATTCCTGCTGACAACAAATAGGAAAACTCTGCCCTATTTAGTAAGAAGGTTCCGGACAGGACTGGGTTGGATCCTTGTAGCATCACCAAGAATTTCTCCAGTATATTTTCCTTACTATTGTCCCAGACCATCTGCATGTAAGCAGGATGAGGGGTTACTGGGGAGTGACATGATTCCTAAGAAGCGGAGCTTCCTAAGTATTTGTTTACAGTAGACCATTATTAAGCTCTGATAATTTCCAGTGTCAGGCACCTGGAACAGCAGTCTTCTGTTGGTTGTTTCCCATTTGATGGCAAACAAAGTGAATGTTTGTTATAAGAGTCTGGACAGGTTTTCTAGTTGGTCTGATTCTCCAGGGATTTTCCCCTTTTTTAAATAATAAGCTAGAAGAGCACAATATTTATGTGCTTTGCTGCTAAGAAAAGAAAATGAATTGACAGACACTTTCTCCAGATAAGTCAGAAAAGCACTATTTGAACAAAGTGGAAATTGAACTGCTTTAATGGCTGATCCCAGCACTCATGTTCAAAGCTTTCAGACCATGTAATAGTTTTAAGTCCGGTACATGGTATTAAAAAAAAAATGAAGAAAGCAAGGCTGATTGGAGGAAGCATGGAAAGTTAAAAGAAAAATGAAAAACTCTTATCAGCAAGAGCAAACTGGTAGGTTACGGGTTACCTGGCCATCTTTAAAGAGAAGTGACCGCTGAATTAATGACAGCAGCCAAAGGAACTTGGTAATGGTACAATCATAAAATGCTTTCCTATTTTCCCAGCTATCATTCACAGCTGCACGTATTCAGCTGAAATGAAAATCCACCAAGCTGCAGCCAGCTACAGTTCAGCACCTACGGGCAAAATTGGAAATCTTTACTCCTTTTCATTGTCTGAAAAAACCATGTGAAGCCCAGAAAATTGGCATCTACCAAATGGAAAGTGACAGACCCAGTCGATGACTTTTATGCCAAGCTTTATTAATTACCAGTGTCATAATCCCACAAGATGTTTGACTACTATCCTGTGCCTTATTGCCAATAAACCAGTGAATGAGTCATGGCTATAAGGCACTAATAAAATAATACCAGGCAGAAAAAGCTATTTGCTGACTTGAGCTCTTGTTTATTGGGAATATAAAAAAAGTTGTTAAAACCTTGTAACAGTTCCCAAATTAATGGCTGGCATAGAAATACAAGTACATATTTCAGAGCAAATGTTTTATATAAACCTGAATCATTAAGAGTTTATTTAATATTTTACCTAACTTTGAAAACAAGCAGTATTCAATGCAGAAATTTAGTTCCTTAAGAAACAAATAAAGTCCTATTTTTGCTTCTCTATTGCCTTTTCTCACGTGTAAAAATTTCATATGAATATAGAGATTCACACAGTCTTAGGGATGGAGGTGAATTACTCTGAAACTCGAGTGTCTAAGGAAAGCTATTGGGAAGAGGAATTATGTTTTTTTTCTCTGGGTAGTGACTCAGCAGAGCCTGGGCAGTGCGTGTGAATCACTGAACTGTGTCTAAGGGACAGTACTACCAAAGAAAGACAGTGTCGAAGAACAGCTTAAATGATACACAGAAAAGATTGAAGGTGACAGAGACCTGGGTTACAGTGACAGTTTAGGAAATGCTCATGACTTCTGAAAAGGCAATTTTGACATCTGTGGATATTTGTTTCAAATAAAAACTATACATGAGCATGCCAGAATTACCATGAGGACCTTTGTATAATTAAATGGCAAAACTATCTTAATAGCAATTTAGAGGAACCCTGTAAACATATTTAGCCTCTCTGCTGCAGAAAAACATGGGAGCTGTCGTGCATGGAGTTCTAGAACAACTCATGTGTCTGTTAAAACACAGGTGGGACTTGTTGGTTCTGAGAGTGTTGTATCCCTTACATGTTTGCTAAGGCAAGTGAGTGAGCAGGGCTGGGAAGCATTCAGCATAGAGACTGCGGCCACTGGATCTCAGAGGTCTGTTTACATTTGCCTTGTGGTTTACAGTCTCTGGATGCTGTCAGTCACCTCTCATCTCCACACGGGAAGAAGCAAGGCCCCAATGAGGAGCAGAAGGAGGGAGAACATGAGCAAAGAAGTCGGGACCACGAGGCGTGCACCCACCCACTGAGACAGTGGAGCTGATCTACTGGGAGCTCACCAAGGCCAGCTGGACTGTGACCGAAAAAGCATGGGATAAAACCGGACTCTCTGAACATGGCGAACAATGAGGGCTGATGAGACGCCAAGGACAATGGCACGGGGTTTTGATCCTACTTAATGTGCTGGCTTTGTGGGAGCCTAGCCAGTTTGGATGTTCACCTTCCTAGATATGGACGGAGGGGGGAGGACCTAGGACTTACCACAGGGCAGGGAACCCGGACTGCTCTGTGGACTGGAGAGGGAGGGGGAGAGGAGTGGGGGGAGGGGGAGAAGGGTGGGAGGAGGGGGAGAGGGGTGGGAGGAGGGGGAGGGAAATGGGAGGCTGGGAGGAGGTGGAAACTTGTTTTTTTGTTTATGTTTTCTTTTCTTCTTTTCTCAATTAAAAAAAAGCAACAAAAAAAGTATTATGATTGTCATTCTGAAAATGACTAAACTCCCTTCTTATACAAGCTGTTTATATATGCAACATCCCATACTGTAGCTTTTTTTTTTTTTGCAATCACATGGCCCTTTAAGCACCAATCCCTTTATATTGCTTAAAAATTTCAGTAAGAGATAGTGAAAAGTAGAACAGTTGATGGATATCAGTCTTGGAAGGCTTCTTAAAGCCTTCAAGTTGTAGGCTTCTTTTGGACTGAGGGATTTCCTTGGCTAGCATTCAGCTGCTGCCTGGTTGGCAAACCTTGAACTTAATGTGTTTCTCCTTCCTGTCCTGGTTCCCTGTCACACAGCAGGAAAACAGGTGTGACTCATGGTCCATCCAAAGGTTGAGAAAAGTTCTCTGTCTGCTCCATGAATGCTACTTCCAAGAAACTGATACCAAAGATTTCCCGACTTTCACTGTGATTAGTGACATCCATGACCTCAACTTCACCACTCCTTTTGCAGAGGGTAGAACATCTGAGCTCTTGGTCTTTTAGGTCTCATTTTGTTTGGTTAAGTGTCAGTTTTAGTAACAACTTTCCAATATGGAAAATACAACAGTACACTTATTTAAAATATTCAGTCGGAATTTAACGTCTTAGCATTGTACGTACCATGGACTCACTCCTCTTTGGAGCCTTTCTTCTTTGTCATTATGTCCTAAAACTAGCTGTTCATTTTTCCAGAATAGACTAGGGACATTACTTTATTCTTATGAAGCTTGTATTTCAGGGATAAATGACTGCTTACATCTTCTAGCCTTCATACTATAATCTTGTTTTAATATAGAATTAAATTAAAATTCTATATTAATAAAAAAAGGCAAGGATGAGTCTAGATGCCATCAGTAATTCTCAACCTGTGGGTCATATTTTTGTGGGCAAACAACTCTTTCATGAGGGTCACCTAAGACCATTGGAGAACAGATATTTACGTAAAGATTCATAACAGTAGCCAAATTATAGCTATGAAGTAGTAATAGAAATAATTTTGTGGTTGGTCACTACAACATGAGGAACTGTATTAAAGGGTCACAGCATTGGCAACAGAGAGATCTCAGCTCTATACAACACGGAATCCACTGAACTGTGAGGCAATTACTTATGATGGAATTAAATTAAAACTTCACTTCCTGTCTGCATTATGCACATGTCAGATACTTGGCAGTCAC
Source organism: Microtus oregoni (assembly GCF_018167655.1). Taxonomy (NCBI): domain Eukaryota; kingdom Metazoa; phylum Chordata; class Mammalia; order Rodentia; family Cricetidae; genus Microtus; species Microtus oregoni. The sequence continues at coordinate 24,596,528 of NW_024543067.1, read as the reverse complement.
AGCTGGCTAGGAACTCCCTTCTCCCTCTGCTGCGGGCTGCGCTGACATGCAGAGTTCACGCTATAATCGCAGCAAGTTCTGCTGGACAGTTCAGGCAGCAAAGCTAACGTGCGATGTTAGGCTTTAATGTCAGCTTAACATACCCTAAAGTCAGTGCACTGGGACCCTAAACCGAGGAGCTGACTTGAGTGCCTTAGCCGACTTGTGGTGATGTACCCTAAATACGGCAGGGCATCTCCCTGGGTGTCCCTACAGTGTTGTGATTCTCTGTGGAGATCAGAGCAGCATTTCCACCTCCTGGTTTGACTAAGGAACAGCTGCCCTGCAGGAACCCTCCAGGTGTTTGGTGACAGACTAGGATGGCTGAGGCATCCAAACATACACCAATTTAATAAATTCTCACATTCTATTTCTCTGTCTCTCTCTCCATCTCTCACACACACCACTTCCATCACTCTTGTTCTGCTAAAGAACTCTGATTTATGTACAACATCATGATAGTATCAATAGCGGAAAGACAGAGAAAATAAACAAATAAAATGCATAAAATTGTCTGCTGTCTTCTAAGATTTTGACTGTTGACTCAATGGCTGTGGCCATTTGGTGTGGGAGGCTCTTCTGTCTATATGTTGCTTTTATTGGTTAATGAAGAAAAAACTGGCTTGGCCTATAGCATGGGAGAAGGAAAACAGAGTCAAAGAGAAGCCATGGAGCTGCCACTGGTGACAGATATGCTGAATCTTTGCTGGTAGGCCACGACCTCGTGGTGATGGTGATGCACAGATTAATGGAGATGGGTTAAATTAAGATGCAAGAGTTGGCCAATAAGAAGCTAGAGCTAATGGGCCAAGCAGTGATTTTATTAATACAGTTTTTGGGTGATTATTTTGGGCTAAGTGGCCAGGAACCAAAAAGTGACCTCTTCCCTTCAACAGCCATTGAGGACAAAGGATGACAAACAGTCACAAATCAGTAGGGGGGAAGTGAAATAATATCTTTGAATTATTATTGTTATTTATTGGCAGTAGTGGGATTGAACCTAGCACCTGACTGTGCCAGACAAGGACTCTGCCACTGAGTTATTGACCCAGCCCTGAGCCTTGCTTTTATTTCTTTAGCTCTTTCTTCATTTTCCATCCTGGCTGCAATTTCTCTCCTCACAGTCTTGCTCCCCACCCTATGTCTGTTCCCATCCCTTAGTCCACTTCTCCTCCATTTCTGTTCAGGGAAGAGCAGACCTAGCATGAGTATCAACAAAACATGGCCTGTCAAGCTGCATAAGAATAAATCCCTCCCCAAGTGTTAAGTCTGAGAATGGTGACCCAGTATGAGGAGTAGGCTCCCCAAAGCTAGCAAAAAGTGTCAGAGACAGCCCCTGCTCCTCCTGCAGTCCTACAAAAAATATCAAGCTACAAAACTATAACATATATACAGAGGCCCTTGGTAAGTCCCATGCAGGCTCTCTGATTGTCGGCTCAGTCTCTGTGAGCTCCTAAGAGCCTACATTAGTTGATTCTGTGGGTTTGCTTGTGATGTTCTTGATCCCTCTTTGTCTCACAATCCCTCCCCCTCCCTTCTACAGGAATCCCTGAGCTCCACCTAATATTTGGTTGTGGGTCTGCATCTGTTTCCATCAGTTGCTGAATGAACTGACCATTGCTTTTTAGACTCACTACCCAAAGTATTATTTTTGAAGGGCAGAAGTCATTTTACAGATCTTCTCAGCTGTGAAATAGGTCATAAACCCCATGAAGCAGGATGAGCAAACCTATGTGAACCCTGTATCCTGACTGAAGAAGAGAGCCTTCTGTGAGCCGTGGGCCCTTTGTCATCTTTTGTACAAAGGGACAGAAGAGAAGAGTGCCGGTAGTGGCCAGAGGCTGTGTCATCAGCGTAGACTCACGTTCCACCGCCTGGCACACTTTATCAGACCTGCTCCCCAGAACCCACTCTAGCCAGTCTGCTCCTAGGGTCTTTGTTTCTTTATGATGGCTCCTGGGTCATGTGAAATGTTTTAGATCTATATGTGTCTCTGTTATTATCTCTCTCTTATTAGGGTGGCCTCAGTCACAAACTTGAAAATGGTGTGGGACAATTATCTGTTTTCTGTCAATTATATTTTAAATAAATGCTGATTGGTCAGTAGCCAGGCAGGAAGTATTGGCAGGACAACCAGACAGGAAGTAGAGGTGGGTCAAGGAGAACAGGAGAATTTTGGAAAGGAGGAAGCCCATCTCTCTGCAGTCCTAGCCCAGACACAGAAGAAGCAAGATGTGACTGCCTCGCTGAAAAAGGTACTGAGCCACATAGCTATCACAGATAAGAATAATGGGCTAATATAAGTTATAAGAGTTAATAGAAAGCCTGAGCTAATGGGCCAATCAGCTTATAATGTGGACCTCTGTGTGATTTCTTCGGGACTTAACCATTGCGGGAACCAGGCAGGACAGAAAAACCTCAGTCAACACGGAAAGAGTAGAGAAAATTTTAGTTTTCTAATTTTACACTATGCATTCAAAATGAATAAGAGGAATGCTATGAAAGAATGCTATGAATCAGGAAACCTACAAAACTCAATGAATTATTTATTGTGTGTGCATGTGTTTATGTATGTTTGTGTTTATATATGTGTGTGCATGTGTCTACGTGTGTGTTATGTATGCCTGTGGACATCTGCATGTAGACAAAGGAGGACCTCTGATGTCCTGTTCTATTGATCTCCACCCTATTATCTGGAGCAGTGGTCTCTCACTGGGCATGGAGCTGGACTGACAGCCAGCAAGCCCCAACTCTGTCTGTCACAGTGATAGGCACACCCAGGTTTTATGTGGGTGCCAAGGATTTGAACTCAGGTCCTCAGTTTTACACAGCAAACAATACATATAATTCATTTATCCTGAAGTTTGAAAGCAGAAATAACTTTGTCCTGCACTGAAGACTGCTCACCCTGCTACAAGGGGAGTATCATGGCTGTGCAAACAGTGACAATGCTAGCTTCACCCAGAGCTTTCTAATTGCTCATATCTTTATCTCTGACTGTTAAGCACTGAAATACTTGTGGGGAAGCATACAGGCTCGCTACACAAGTTCTTAATCCCTTAAGGCCATCATCTCTCATAGAAACTCGTTTCACATCTCAGCAGCTGCAAGCACAGACTGGGAAACTGCCTTTACTGTAGCCGAGGTGGGAGCACAGGCACAGAACTAACAGAATAAAGGGCTTACAGTTCTCCTAATGAGATGAAGTTCAAACCGTTCCTGTTTCTGAAAATGGAAGCAGCTCTCTGCCGTTCTCCACAGAGCACATGACAGTGACCCTCAGGATGCATTTCAGGGTATTTCAGCAGTTGGAGGGGAAGTTGACAAGAGTGTTTGTTTCAGGTGTGCAGTCAGTGACGGAGTGGTTGATGCTGTTGGGTGCTTTTATCCTGCGCTTGGCGGGGTCATTTCATATAGGACTCTGCAGAGCCCTAGCGGTAAAAATATTATAACATGTGTTTCAATGAGATGTTATCCACTGACTGAACTTTGAAAAGAACATCAATGTTTTATACCTCACAATCAAATCAAACTCTATTAATTGTGAATAGCAGCTCAAGGCTGGCTGCTACAGTGTACAGAGACAATAGAGAATCGAGTGGAAGAAGGGTACTGCATGCTTCAGATTGCACAGACCCACCTGTCTGCCAGGCAGTGCTCATTTTGGGAGTTTCCCAAATACAGGATGTGAAGAAAAGAAAGAGTTGTGCTGAAACCTCTTCGCGCAGAGTCACGCCAAAAAGAAAGCAGTCCCCAAATACATCAGAGCCGGGCTTGCAGGCTGGGGCTCACAGTCACTGCATAGGAGATCTTGCCACTCCTAGATTATTTTAGCTCCCACCAATTACTGAACCCCACATTTATCTTTTTTTGTAAACATCACAAAACTGACATTCTGAGCCTGAAGGGCAACCTCCCGTCTAGGGTTCATGAGTTCATACACAGAACATAAAGAGCGGGGTGACAGCTGTCTGTTGGTATGAGAAAGCAGTGAGGCGGACCCAGCTACTCTTAAGACTAAGAAAACACTTTTTGGGTGGGTGTAAAATGGTCTGCTGCTCTAAGTCAAGCCTGACCACTTGTCTGGGACCTGTCTCTCCTAGGATGAAGACATTAGTGTTTATGTGCTCAGTTGTTTTTTTGTTTGTTTGGTTTTTTTTTTGTCCAGAAGTTACCTAAAATTTAGTGTTTCATTGTTTTCAGGACAAAAAACCAGCAACAACCCCAATTTATACTTAGTATCATGTGTTATTTGTCAAATTGTTTACATATTATTGATTAATGTTAATGAAGTTGTAAATATATTTCCATAGGACTAAAAAAGAATTTGCTTTCATCACCTTGAACTAAATAAAAAGAAACAAGCACCCTTAAAAACAACAACAGCAACTCCAAAAGTACCTGTCTACAGCTAGTGTTGTATCTTTTATTTGTTTGTTTCGATCATGGTCTGAAACTTATTATATAGACTAAACTAACCTCCAACTTGCAGAAATTTTCCTGCCTCTGCCTCCCAAACGCTAAGGTTAAAAACTTAACCTACTATGTACAACTCCCAACCTGCAATTCCAAATCTGCAAGTCTTATTTTGAGAGACTCTCTATGTATTCCTTTGCTCTGCTGGGCTTTTGACTCAGGTCCACATGGTTAGCCACTGTCTTAGTTAGGGTTTCTATTGCTATAAAGAGGCACCATGACCATGGCAACTCTCATAAAGGGGAAAAACCAATTTAATTGGGATGGCTTACATTTTCACAGGGTTAGTTCATTATCATTACGGTGAGGGCGTGGTGACTGGGAGCATGGCAGTGTGCAGGCAGATGTGGTGCTGGCTACATCTTGATGTACAGGCAACAGGAAGTGGTCTAAAATACTTGTGCATATATGAGACTTCAAAGCCTGCCTCCAAAGTGACACATTTCCTCCAACAGGTCCATTCCTACTCTTACAAAGCCACACCTCCTAATAGTGCCACTTTGTATGAGCTGTGGGGGCCAATTACATCTCAAGTACCACAGCCACCAAGCACTGCGGCCCATAAAACACCTCCTTTGCATCTGAAACTGCCCGATGGCAACATCAGCTTCATATGATAGCATTTTAAAATGCATTTCCATGGATGCCTCACCTCTTCTTGAGCTTTCGGCCTCAGATCACTCTCCATGAATACCACAGAAAGAGCTTCCCTGCCCAGCATGACCGGCAAACTGCTCAGTGAGTTAATGCGTTCTTACAGGGCTGGCTGCCCCAGGGCTTGGGCAGCTGTGTTCTGTTACACATATTGCTCTCTCTTTTAATTTGTGTTCCCTGATCTTGATCTTTGTGTTTACTTTTGCTTATTTCTTTAGCAATCCAAGAGCTAAATCTCCAGGTAGCAGTGGATACTATTTAGGAAAAATAAGCATTTCCAGGAAAGCAAGTGCAAACCACTTCAAAATTTTACATTTATTTTTACTCTTTGCTTTATTATTTTTTTACAAGTATGAGTCCTCTGCATGAAAATTTGGCCCTTAGTATTTTCTTGCAGTCAACTAGATTTAACAGTTACAGCCTGTAAGTAAATACCAGATTTGTCTACAAGTTGAATGAAGAGGCTCTGTAAAGTCTCTCTCACACTGTTGTCTACCCACATAGCTTATTGTGAAGGCCGAAATCAAGACTCCCTTCTTCAGGATAGAATTAACCCTTGAGCCAAGGTACTTGCGTAGAATTTTAGCTCCCACCACACCCCTGACTGGGTGAACAACTGACAAACCACATTTGTTTGTACAGATTTCATTATTTTCATTTTATGTGTATGAGCATTTTGTTTGCGCGTGTATATGTGCATTATGCATGTGGAAGCCAAAAGAAGACATTGGATCCTCTTGAACGAGTGTAAAATTCATACTAGCCAGGATCCTTTGTAAGGCCAGCAAGTGGTCTTAACCATTGAGCCTTCTGTTCAGCCCCTTGACCAACCATGTTAAATGGCACCATCTCCCAGGACACCACAGACTTAAGACGATGCAGACAGAATAGCTGCATACAACACTGCATGACACTGGAGATGACAAACCTCATGATACTTTTTCACCGTCTTTCCTGAGCTGCAGGTGCAGGACTTCCAGTTGACAGTTCCGCAACCACAGTTGCCCCCACAGCGCTGCACGAGGAGGCATCTCGGGAAGAAGACTGCATTGGTCAACTTCAGCTCCTCCCTAAGATTGACCGAGTGATTCCTGGGAGTGCAACTGTAACGCTTGACGTCATCGTTGAGCCTGTCCAGGTCCACTGTGGGCAAAGATACACAGGCAGCAAGGGCATGAGCAGACTTGAGCATAAGCAAAGATTCTGTTATCAGATCAATTAATCTAATCAGAGATCACTAATGCAGGTGTTAAATTTGTCCTTGGGATCTTACTATGGTTGGAAATAGCCAATTTCTCTTTTGATCCTACATGACATTCCAAATAACAACAAAATCATTAGCTGAAATTTGAATCCTGGCTCAAATTTCCCATAATCTGTGCATGGGTAACATTTTGAGACAGGTTTCATGTACCCAGGCTTGCCCTGAACTTGCCATATAGCTGAAAATGACTGAAGTTTTGATTCAATCACTTCCAGAGTGCTAGGATTACAGGCATGTTCTCCAAGGCCTTGCCTTGGTACTTAAAAAATGATGCAAAAAGAAAAAAAGAAATAAACAACAAAATGGCTCAGAGGTAAGAAAATGAAACATTTGGCGATTCAAATTAATTCTCTTTATCTTTATCTTAAAAACCAAATAAACACACCCAAAATTCCTGCCATTATTTAAATATAATCTGTATCTTATAGGGGCAACATTAGGATATTTGCTCTAATGTTGTCTGATAATTTCTGATATCGAAGTATTTACCTATAAACAATACAAAAAAGTTTTATTTTTAATTCCAAAGCTGATCAAAGTACTAGTGAGAATGGTACTGTAGGACAAACAAGATTCATGTGTGTGCATGAAATTTTAGGTGGGGTAGACAACATGCATGTGTGTGCATGGATTCCTAGGTGGGGTAGACAACATGCATGTGTATGCATGGAATTTTAGGTGGGGTATACAAGATGCATGTGTGTGCATGGAATTTTAGGTGGGGTATAAAAGATGCATGTGTGTGCATGGAATTTTAGGTGGGGTATACAAGATGCATGTGTGTGCATGGAATTTTAGGTGGGGTATACAAGATGCAAGTGTGTGCATGGAATTTTAGGTGAGGTATACAAGATGCATATGTGTGCATGGAATTTTAGGTGGGGTATACAAGATGCATGTGTGTGCATGGAATTTTAGGTGTGGTAGACAAGATTCATGTGTGTGCATGGAATCCTAGGTGAGGTAGACAAAATGCATATTTGTGCATGGATTCCTAGGTGGGGTAAATAATTTGCATGTGTGTTCATGGAATCCTAGATGGGGCAAACAAGATTCATGTGTGCACGGAATCCTACGTGGAGCAAACAATGTGCGTGTGTGCACCGAATCCTCCTTAGTGGGGCCAACAATGCGCATGTGTGTGCATCGAATCATAGGTGGCAGTAGCGTCTTGCTCTTCAGTGAGGATGTGAATTTACCATATGTCTTCTTTCAGTGGAAAGTTGTTTAACGGCTTGGAGCCTCTGTTTCCTCCTCTAAAACATTTAAATATTTAAAAGGTTGAATGGAGTGGACCTGTTATATGATGAACACTGGTTAATATTCTTTATCTTAATTCACTGGATTCTCTCCACTTTTATTTTTACCCCTTTAAAAGTCAATGGTTAAGACAGGATCTCCTTAGTAAATTGGGAGCATGGGGACCTTGGGGGAGGGTTAAAGGGGGGAGGGGAGGGATGGAGAGGGGAGCAGAGAAAAATGTAGAGTTCAATAAAAATCAATAAAAACTTAATGGTTAAAATAAGAAAAGAAAATGCCAGGTTTTCTTCTCTTTCTCTCTTTATAAGTAATTATTAAGTAGTATGCTGAATGGGGATTACAATGAATTCAGAATCTTATACTAAACTTTCAAATCTAAGTTATTGTGATATTTAGTGCTGTCAGGTGACAGGGTTAATTAATAAGGTAAGATCCATCTTAAACATGGGTGGAAACATTCCTTGAGCAGGGATCCTGCATTGCCTAAATGAAAGATGATGTGAGCCTTGGCATTTGTTGCGGCTGACTCTTGTCTATGGATGCAGTGTGAGCAGAGGCCTCCTCAAGCTACTGCTGCTGTGGCTCCCCACAGTGATGGAGCATAATGTCACACTGTGAGCCAAAGCAAAGTCAATGTTCCCACATTGCTTGGTGGTGGGGTATTTATTACAGCAACAGAACAGCAACCAAGACCATAAACATGCACCTGTGTAATTGTTGCCCGAGTTGCATTTTAAAAGGTGTTCTCAGAATTTGCATCTGAATTCTCTGATTGATGAACACCCAAGTAACTTATTGCACAACTACAGTTAGAAGAAAATCCTTCCACCTGCTCTTAGCACCTTACCCTGTGCTCCAGCCAGACTACTGCAGGAGAAATGTCACAGGTACTAAGCAGGCAATGCCATCCTCAGCACGCTAGCCTCTGCAATGCCTTAGTCTTTACATAAAACTGTTGAAGAGCAGGAAGCAGTGATTTCTGGGGCATAGACCAAATGCCAAGTATGGTAGCAAAATGGTTCTGAGAGAAAGACAATTAAGAGAATGCACAGATATGGGCCAAGAGTCCATTAACTCCACACCATCAGAAAACGTCACTGAGAGTAAGACTGAGTGGCCATATGGCCAGGTGACCCTTGAATGGAAGTTAAATGGCACCGGGATTGATGGGCTGCCCTAAATGCCCTCTCAGATAGACAGCTGTGCTTTGATTCTCAAGGGCAGCAGTTTATTTCTAGCTGTTATGTGCTGAGCCCAGGACGCTGTGGGAACTCCATAAATGCTAAATAATCACTGTGCATAATTTACTGCTGTTTTTTCTTCCTTTGTAAAGACATGTCATAAGTTTAGCTATAATCAATCCAGCTTTAAATTGAATGAACTCTGTCTTGGGAAAGAAACCATTTTTATTGCTGCTAAATCCCTGCCAACAACTGCAAGCAAAAGAGGAAGGATTGCATAAACGGATTAAGAAGTGCAGCAGTCAGCCATTACAAGTGTCACCTTGAGATAAATACTTATGCTGGCCTGTGCATTATTGGGCTGCTAGACCAGGCTGAGATAGAGGGCCAAATCTGCTGCCAGCGATAATGACAATGCGTTTGTCCAACAGGAGAGAAAAGAGATGAAATTAATGTGGGGGTGGGTGGGTTCATGACGCCCACAAAGATAAATCAGGGCATACCCACACTGAGCTGTTTCCTCACTCCTCACTGCCGCCTTGTACTAGGAACTTCCACACATGACTACATTGCTTTGCCCCCATCTTTTTTTTGGGAGAAAAACAAAAGTGAAGGGAAAATGGTAAAGCTGTAGTTAATGCCCTTGCTTTTTTTAGTCCATAGCCTCACAAGCAGAGGCCACTGGTGGAAGAAAGAAGACCAACACCACTGGACCTGTATCAGGCTTTTTTAACTGATGCGAAGCTGAAGGTGCTATAGTGAGTGGCCACACACCCTCGCATGCAGGGTAGCTGAGCCAATTTGCTGCATGCCTTCTCCATGAGGTTCCTTCAGCAATCCAGGTAAAATACACAAGTCTAGGTCTCCTTGGAGACGCCCCCTTCCCCCTTGCTGCAGAGATGTTTCTTATAGCCATGCACTGCTCACTTCCACTTCTCGCTGGAAGAGATTTACGTGGCTGCCAGTTAACGCATCAAGTCACGGTGATAGCTGTGGCACCAGGGGATGGAGGCTGCAGAGGCGCTTAGCTTAGAACAATAGGGCACAGGTTCTTCTGACTGGCTGAAGAAAAAGTGACAGCCCAGTCGCAGACATTCTGCATCATGTATTGAGTTTCCAGTCATTACAGAAATGAGTGAGAACTCAAGGCTTCGGGTTTTCCTGCTGGAAGGAGTACTACAGTGTGAGTTTCCCTGGGGACTGAGGAGAAGGGGCTGCCCTTCCTTTGCCGTTTCCATCTCTGTGGCTGAACAGCAAAAGAGCCGCAAGGATATTCCAAACTTAATTCAAATGTTGATCACTTTCCTCTAATTTTCTTTATTTCACCAGATATATTTTTAGTATCTCTTTGGCATCAATTAATAACCGGGTACTCTGCACTGATAACGTTCTATCTAGAAATGGTAAGAAGGTTCCAAGATGCAAACCTCCTTCTGAACATAGTGATCTAGAGTAGAATGCTGTCCTGTGGGACAGGGTTAGGAAATACCTCCTTGCTACAACCTCAACCCTGTAGTGCAGCCCAAGTGTGCTGTGGTATGCCTTCCCTCTGCATTCTTGAAAGAGGATATGAATGGACACCTCTGTCTCATGTCTAATAGATGAGGGCTCAGGCAGGGGCAAAGCCAGCCTGTCTTGTCCCTGTCTTTTAGACTAGTAGTGTGAGAAACTGAACCATGTTCTCATGTATGACCACATAAATCATCCATATGAACAAGCTTGAGTTTACTTTCATCACAGAGAAAAGAGAATCTCTGAAAAATCAAGAAAGACAAAAACAAAACCCAAGCATCTCTAGTTCCTCTTTTAGTGATCTGCAGGTTTATTTCCTCTCCCTACTGTGTGGGTCCTGATGGGAGCAGCAGACACAGTTCATTTAAGATTATTCTTTTAGAACTACATGACAGCCTCCAGTTAAAGCAGGGTCAAGCCAAAGAAAATACACCTCATCTTTATGACAGATTTCTCTTTTCCTAAGAATTGACATTCAATAACTAACAACTCCATGAATGAATTGAAGAAATTATTCATATTCTTTTAGGCATAATCTTTCCAATCACACACAGAAGGAGAAATAATTTGAACCAAATTATTGTCTCAGATGCTGGGATGCTATTCTTTCTAACCTAACCTAGAAAGTGTTCTGAAAGGTGATCAATAAGGGCTGGGAAATCAGAGCTGTAGAATCAGCTGTTCCCTGGAGACAGTTGCAAGAAGACCCATGGCACCTAGAGCCTGGCTTCAAGGACGCTGCCTCTCAGATGTCCACCTGAAGTGTTGAGAAACACAGCCCTTGCTTAATGTGGACCACCACATCAACCTGGTAGGAAGAGCTGTTGAGGGGACACTGATGCTTCAACATAGATTTCTAGCCCTGAGGTGAGAGAATAAGTGAATAAGTGAGTAATTGTATTATTGTAACAAGCCACCAGATGCTCTCATTTCATAATTCCCTTTGTCTACTGAATATCCTAAAGAATAGAAACATTTACTATTGTGGCTATAAAAATTAACCTAAACACAATAATTCTCTCCAGTCAATTGCTGATTTCTAAGGTTCAAAAATATAATGAAGCAGTGTGGTAATGGGAAGTTATTGAGCCCACACTTATATTGGTTTCTTGCGTATACATGCATTGGTTTCAAGACAAGCCTTTACTTTGGATATTACTATCTCCATCTTTCAGATGTCAAGAACTAGTAAATATTTATCCAAGATGTTGTAGGAAATAAGTCTAGATAATAGAATGTTATCTAGAATTAGAATTGAAGAATATTGACATCATTATCAGACAGGTCTCTGAACCCTGGGAACGCTACCTGGGCAGATGTATGCAGCAAGCACATCTATGAAAACTAAGAAAATAGGTGAAGGGATGCTTAGGCACCAGGGCCATGCATTTCCTGCCAGCCCAGGCACTGCAATCCCTTGCCTATAAATGATACATTAAACAGGAAAGGATGGAAAATTCCTCCAGAAATAGATTGCATAACTATTTATTAACCTTGAATTTTCTTAATGCTAATGAGAAAAGAGTGATGGTAGCAGAGAGACATTGGATAATAGAAAAAAACTTCTGAATTAAATCAGCTGGTGTATTTCAAAGATGTGTTGACTTCAGAATGGAAACCAGGAGATTTGTTATGTTGGGGAAAGGGTTTCACTCTTTCCACAGGAGAAGAAAAGCTATGGATACCATCAAAATTAATAAAGATTCGGTTTGAAAAGGAGAAACATCTTGAGACAGAGAAATGACAGCTCATCCACAGAGGTGACAATCATACAGGTGATAAGAAAACCTCATAATGGTTGGGGCAGGGTTTTCTGTTCTTGTCTTTGCAGGAAAATACTCATCTTCAAAATATCAAGAGACCTTGGGCAATTAAATACCTAAAGAAAAAATTTAACTACCCAGAAAGAATTACCAAATAAAGAGTAATCTGACTTATGAGAACAGGTCATCTTACAGGGTCAAATTTCATTACCTGAACACATATCTCTACCTCTTAGTATGTTAACAGTCATGACTCACTTAAAAATCAAAGCTGGCTTTGGAGTTGGACAACAGCTCTGTCCTTCTCTGAATCCAACCATGTCGTTAAGAGAAAAATTCAGAGTTTCTGTCTTATGTCAGAAGCCATCTGGTATGAGACAGAAAGAAGTAAGAATTTAGGAATTTTTTTTCTTTATCATACTTTTCATTGAATATAAGCCTATATTGATAATATTTTAGTTTTCCACTTTGAACAATAAATTTTTCTGAAGTATCTTTGAAGTTTCCAGGAAGAAGACTGGGCCCCACAACAACGACTCCAACTGGTTCATATGATGTCATGATGCTGACAGTGCTACTTTAAGATTGGTTTTGGGCACTCGCTGCTCAACAGGTTTCAGTTTGGTTAGTTGAAATGGTGCTCCTTCTTACAACATTCTGGCCAGAACGTCAAATAAGAACTTCAGAAAAATCCTATCGACTACTCAGAGACTATTTGCAACGAGACCAGATAGTAGTCTTGAAACTTAACCATCATTTTACTTTCATAGAATCCCATAGAAAGAACAACACCCCCATGACAGCTGGAAGTAATTTTAGAAGATGATGTCCCCTCTCTCAACAAAGTTTGTCCTCAGGGTTTAGGACATCAATTAGGGGTTGATTCTAACTGGCATAGGGTTGGGAGTTGGGGTGAAAATTATGTAGGCTCAGGGATCTTCTTTAAAAATAAAAAGGGAAATTGGATGGGATAATAGGTAGATTAGTATGAGCTTACTCACACTAATAATAATAGCCATTATTTACAGACAATTTATACATTGATATAGATTCTTGTATATTGATACAAATTCAAATTATATTTCTTATATTGAATATTCTCTATCTCTGTTTACAATATTTGTACACTTATGCAAAGTTATTTTGTCCTATTGTATGTATGCACATTTATATGTCTGCTTAAGATATTTTGTATATTGATACAATTTTAGGATATATTTATTATATTGCAGTATACATTTCTACCTCTGATCAAGATGTTTATACATTGTTACATTTTGAGGTCATTGTCCTCATTTGCTGCACAGTTGTTTTAAGACAGGGTAAGATGGTTTTGAAAATTTTCCTGCCTCTGAAAATGCTCTGTCAGTTACTCTAGGCCTTAGCCAAAGTTGATTGCTCCAATGTTGCAAATGAGACTTTGGGTGATTGGCTAGGTAGCCAGTTGCCTCAGTCATTTGTTGCACATTTTGGAAGCTGCTTGATTGCACTTAAAGTAATATAAATCCCTTGTCAGGTCTTCTATGGGGTTAAAGACTAGATAGTCGTAGTTACCTTACTCTCATGACTTAGCCAAGTCATTTCTAATATAAGACTTAGACTCCTTAGGATAGAATAATTATTGAAACATTTAGTATATGTTTCTTTCTTAATATTGTTTATGCTGGTTGTAATTCTAATTTTTATACTTCATATCTGTTCTTATTGTATATAGTTTTGTATTGTGTTTGGAACTCTTATTTAGACTAAAGGGGGAGGTGCTGGTAAAACTCCTTAGTCAATGGCCTTTGAGATGCTTGACCAGGTTGGACATGGCCTTGGGTGCCAAAAAAGGTGTGTGCTTGCTCGCTCGCTCTTTCTGGCTGGCAAATTTGGTTCTTGTTCCCCGCTTGTGCAGAGGACTGTGATCTGTGAGTCTGACCCCCTAAATAAAGGACCCTTTAATATACTTGATTTTGAGCTAGTGTGGGACTACTCTATTCACATTTCCTCTACACCCTTTCCTACCTTCAAGCCCATGATTCTAAACTTTAAACACCAATGAATTCCCACAGCTTTGTAGCCAGCAAAGGCAGGTTCATGACATGGCTCTCTATTTAGACAATGTCAGTGAACCTTTTTGAATTTGTTTCTCTTTCTACAAAAACAGGAATAATGATACTCTCATGCCATGCATTTATTTATCTTGAATGAATTTCCAGTGTTTGAAGTCCATAACCAAATCCCTGCTCTCAGTAGGTATGACCCACATTAGTAAGGCAGACAAATGAGGTCAGACTGAAAACAAAATCACCTTCCAGCAGAAGTAGCTGAGGAAAGAAGGGTCATGGCCACTTCCACCTAAATATCAGAGGGCTGCTGGCCAGGTGTGTTTAGTTTGATTTCATGTGACTTACACTCTTCTCTCAAGTAAAGACAACCAATGAGTCCAGTTTCCCTGCTCCAGCAATTCCTGTAACATATATGCATGTATGCAGGGTCATGTCTCCTAAATCTTGGTGATCCAGAGAGCAAAAGGATGCTATGTTTGAGAGCTTAAGAAAAAGAAACAAAGTTTAAGAGAGGAAATGAAATGATCAAAACAGTTCTAAAAAGTTTACGGGTAGGGAGTATCCATCGAGTTTTGTACTTGGAAATTCTTCTGTAAACTTTTAATGTGTGTGCCGATTATACAGCCACTGAAACCTGACAGTGTTTGGAGACTGCATGACACTCTCCAGATTACTGCATGACCTCAGAGCCTTCAAGGGGATTTTACAGAGCTCAGAGAAGAAATTAGATCTGCACAGACTTTTGCCAGCGATTAATATAAACAGCAAGCACCATTTGTGGACCTGTGGCTAGGTATGGGTATCCTGCTACTGTTACATCCTTACATAGCTTTGCAAAGTGTAGATACCGTCATAGCTATTTTACAGTGGAGGAAACAGAGAACCAGTAGGATTTCTCCAAAGGTACTGTTTTAAGATTTGAATTTGAATTGTATCACAAATTCACGTGGCTCCAAAGTCTCTTTTTATTTTAATCCACAGCATTCTTCTTCTTTTTTCCCCCTACATTTCAGATTTGAGGGCAAACACTTTTTATACTGTGACAACTTTTATCTGGTTGGTGTTTACCCTGTTTCAGGAGGTGACTTGTTAGAACAGAAAATCTACTGAGGTATTCGGTCTCCAGTGACTTTGAGTGTCCAATTTACACAGAAGGCTGCAGAAACGACCATCTCAAGCCTGGCTGGCCCAGTGTTTCACCCAGGGATTAAATAAGCATCTAGAGAAGGCTGTAAGCACTTGGTTTCTCAATTATTCACAGCCTCAGCACATTTGGAAACTTCATGATGTGACACATTCATTACATCATTTTCAGCTTCTTGTGCTTATTATTTACCTTGCTTTAAAAATTAGTCAGATGTTTCTGAGATTTGAGCACAATGTTATGAAAAAATGAACAGAACTGATATTAGATCCTCAGAAACTGTGGGGAACCACTCCAAGGTTACCATAACTAGCCAGTTAGGGTCTTTAGAAGTCGTATATTTCACATCGTGTTGTTTGTAATGAACCGAATGCCAAGCGTCTGCTGCACTCAGTGTTAAAGCACTGGGAGGGAAGAGCCTTGGTGGCGTGCACATGCACAGCTGGCCAATCCTCTGGAGAGGAGCAGACTTTATTAGCAATTCATAGCTGCTAATCTGGAGCAGTCCAACACATTTGCTAATATTTTATACTCCCCCATTCAGTGTGTGTGTGAGCACACGCGCGTTTGTGTTGCTAGAGACTGAACTCAGGTCCTTGCACACTCTAGGAAAGCGGGTTTACCACAGCTGTTGTTTATTATTTTATTACAGCATTTACATTTGTGGGCAGGCTTTCCTTTTGCCACTGTGTTTTGGGCATTACAGTGACATTGTGTTATCATTCTGAAAGAAGCAAGGAGCTAGCTCCATTCACGTTGCTAACCTCCACAAGTATCCTTGTACTCAATATCTAAATTTAGTATAACCTAGGACTGATTACTTCTAAGTCAGAAACGTCTAACTTCATTCTATGAGCTTAAAGGAATACACACTGCACCTAACTTCACAGTTACACCATTGAAATGAATCATGGTCGAGCTTCAGTTAGACTTCAGTGGTCACGCCGTAGGCTAGATAGTATTAAGCAGCTGCTCACAGGAACATCCACATAATTTAGCTAATTTTGCTACTATTAGAAAACTATTAGAAAGAGTAAATGAAACTTGAATTAGAGAAGACTTTTTTTTCCTCTTTAATTTCTGGGCATCTGTGATGTTGGAAGAATAAGACAGATATTATAGACCAAAAGTTGGGTTTTGGAGCCATCATCACCTATAGATTTCAATTAGACGTACTACCCCTCCTGTACTACCTTGGGAAACTGAAGGTTGAGAATATTAACTTCGTATATTCACCGCACCCTTGTCTAGCCAGAGTTTGAGCTTATCGCCCTGGGAACTGGAGGCGCTCCTGGCTTGAACAGAGTTACTACTGACCCTAGATTTCCTCTCCGTCATGTTCACCTACTGCCCCCAACACCAGAGAAAGTAGAAGTAGATCATAACATTGGATTTCAAAATATTAACTGTTTTTGTGCCAGGTGTGGTGGCTCACAACTGTGATCCCAAAACTGGGGAAGCTGAAGCAGGAAGAATATTGTTAGTTTTAGGGTGGCCTGGGCAACAAAGTGACACCGTATTTTCACAAACAGACACACAGACACACACACAGAGAGACAGTTCTGATTCACTACTATGTGAGTTCTTAGCTTCAGATGCTTCCTTGTCATACTCTATTACATTGTGTTCTTTCCCTGTTTACATTCTAGTTTCCATGACTCTTGCTCCTTAGAACTATGGGAAATGCCACTTTTGATTCCTGTGACAACAGGAAGAAAACAAAAGGTTCTTGATGAGTCAACAATGAAAAGTACTGAGACCGATTGCACCATCCTATAGTCCCAGCTATGGGAGGTGCTGAGTCAGGAGGTTTTAATTTTGAGGCATTCCTGGGTTACAGAGTGATGTTAAGGCTAGCCTGGGGAATTCTGTGAGCTCCTATCTCAACATAAGAAGTAAAAAGGGGGGTTCAACAACATAACTCAGGAAGCGAGCTTGCCTAGCATCCACAAGGCCCATATATAGCACCCACTACCTTGAGACAAAAAGAAATTCTAGTTCTTTTTCTGCACAATATCATAAACACATTTCCTGTGATAGTGGGGGCATTTCTTGGTTTTATCTCAAAGGAGGGGGTCAGCACCCCATGGCTGCTTTTCTGTGTTCACGTCTCAGTCACTGATCCTCCCTTGGACATCACGACATGAGCCCTGGGCTTGTATTTTAAGTTCTAGAGGCAGAAAACACATGCTGAAATACTAAACCCACCTTCCCCTTCTCTGTGGTCTGCAGACACACAATTAGACCAGACGTTCATTCAATGCAGGCCAGTACTGACTTGGTAAGTGTAAATGAAAGGTATGGGTGAGTCCACCATTGGGCTGTTTTATACAGGAGGCTAGGGAATGGAACCTAAACCAACAGGGGAGACAAATGCCATTTCCTTTGCCACAAACGTCAAGTAGAACACTGCCTTGACTGCCCTGACAAGGTCAGCTATTTCTGTAAGCAAAGGCATTCTTAGTAAAGTGACGTCTGTCTATGGGTGGACTTCTACAGATTTTAGAAACACACTGGGCTGAATGGCAGGGGAGAGCTAGGCGCAGAACACTTGCTAGATGTGTACAAGGCCCCAAGTACAATCCTCAGGACTTGAAAAACTCATCAGTTATCCAATCATATATGAAATGCACATTAGAGACATGGACCGGATGCTCTCTTCATGGTGGTTTTCAGGACACCCCAAAGTCATCAGTGTCCATCTCTGCCCTCATAGATTCTGAGGCAACATGTCTGGGTTGGGGCTACGCAGCTGTATTTTATAATACACCCCATAAAATTATTGATTCGTGCAAAGTAAAGATTCTACAAGGTCCTGGGATTGCTTATTCCATTAAAGAAACCACAAAGCTTTCTTTGTATTTGTTGTTATGTTTCTCAAGTACTCATAACTTTGGATACAGCAGGGACGGGGTAAGGGACAACATAGGTTCACCGAGGACGTGATGCACATATATTTCAGAACAGTAAGTTAGTACAGCTAGCTAAGTGTCAAATTGTTGGGGCTCTTTAGGATTCCCTGAATAGCCATCCTCACAAGCAGCTGATAGGTCCCAATAGGAATGAGAGATACAAGATCAGTGATTTAAGAAAAAAAGAAGAAGAAAGAAAAACCATATAAACTCAGGATTTGAATCCAGGTCTCCTTGTCTCCTATACAACATAATCTTGCGGAAAAAAAAAAAAGCTCAGGATTAGTGATATCTAAGACCCCTTCTCCCCCTCCAGCCCCCAGCCTTCCCCTAGTCCAGAGACAGTCTTTCTTTGTATAGATAGCCCTGGCTGTCCTGGAACTCACTCTGAGGACCAGACTGGCCTCATCACAGAGATCTGCCTGGCTGGGGTGAAAGGATTTTACTGTTTGCAGGGAAGAGGCCCTGAGAAGCCTGAAGCCAGGGTCCAATGCTACTGATTCTGTGTCTGAGACCATGTTTTCAAAATATTTTCTGCTGGGCTTTTCAAGTCCTAGGTCTATTGTACTTCTTTAAGTGTTGACTAGTGGAGACCCACCAAATACAGTAACACCTTAAATAAACCAATGTCGTCTGTGAAATGAATCCAGTCTGAGCCCTGAGGAGTTTGCGTCTCTATAACAGCAGGGTGCCTGCTCCTCTTTCGTACTTCCTCCACCATATATGCTTCGTATGTAAGATTTATGACCTAAACCAGGAGTAGAAAACCCTGACAGAAGTTTAGTAATTGGTCATTGGGGCTCAGCATTCTCATAGGTTGTGTGGGAGCAGCCGGGACTCAGAGTCTGGAAATATCCTTGACATTACACAGTGTGGGAAACAGGCCATGTCTTGGCTGAACACCTTCAGATATATGTGACATAAACCCTATGAGACTTGTTAGAAAAACTTAAACAAATCTTATCAAATAAAGCAAGTACATTGCAGGAATTTGACTAGAGATAGCCATGTTGTTCTCTGATTCCTAGTCACACACCTAAACACACATTCTTTCTAATTATGTCAGTCTTCTGTGTGATAAATATAACTGATTTTGAAAGTGTTAGAATTATTATTTTTCCTCAAATTTTCTGTATAAACATTCCTTTCTCTTTGTCTCTCATTATTTTCCCCATCAAACTTACAATAAAATGTGCTCAGATATACTTTCAAATAATCCCGTAAATTCTTATTCTTTTTTGGGACCCTTTTCTTAATCAGCCTACAAGTCACACAGGTGCCTAGTACTTCGTAGGTATGGATAAAAATGAACATTATCAGCCACAGGAAAATGCACGTGACTGCAGATAATTGCGTTAACTTAATTGTTAAATCTCAGAGAGAGAGATGCACATTTTCTTTTCATTGTTGATTTCTAGACGTCATATAGTTATGCAAGCTTCTATAAACAGAAAACTTGACTGTAGAAGCAACTGCCAGAGGACTAGAGGGGGAGGCATGGGAAGGGGAGGATGAGGTAGGAGGATATGGCCATCATGCATGAAATGTATGTTTAAGCAAACCAATGTTGAATGGATAGAACTGAACTGGTCCACAGAGTGAGACCTAGCTGTTCACAGCAGTCCTCTGGCCCCAACACTGGCAATCCCACACCAAGCCAACAATGACAGCTGTCAAGAGAGCACAGCAGTTGATCACATGGACAATTCTGGTATAAGCCAGAGGCCAGGAAGCTCATTTCTTCTCCATTGTCATCTAACCGCGCAGCTTCCAGCACGTGATCCACACACAGTTCCTGACTTTGGCTTTTTCCACTGTAAAATCAGGTTTTACCTGCTAAGATTTAGGAAGCTAGCTGAGATATCTCATGTCTGTTGTATGTCATATATATGCATGTGTACTTTTGTGCGTGTGCATCTGTGTATGCCAACATATATGAACGTGCATGTGGATGTCAGAGTTTGATGCCAGGGATCTTTCTCAATCACTTTCTAACTCGTTTTTTAAAGTATAATTTTAATTTTTTGAGGTAGAGTTTTTCACTATTTTGGGGCTATATCTGCTGACCAATGAGCCCAGAGATCTGCTGGTTTCTGCTTCCCCAGGACTGGGATTGTGGGTATGTACTTTTTATCAGGGTGCAGATGATCCAAACTTGGGTCCTGATGTTTGTGAAGCAAGCTTTTCACCTCCTGAACCATTTGTCTAGGCCACAGTTACTTTTGATAAGGTCTTCAAGTTGTGGTTGATCTTTTTTTGTCATATACAAACAATAGTTTGGCCAAAACAGACAACTTAATTTGGAAGTGCTGTGACAGATAGATGTGACAGTAAGCTGACAGTGGTCGCCAGAGTGGAAAGAATTAAACAGACGACACCACAGATTCTTATTATTATTCGGAACACTCTTAGTGATGAAGAGCATCCAAGACTCTGATTCTTACCTTTGGACTTCCGGTCATGGTATGATCTGCCTCTATAATGAGGGGTGTCCAGATACAAATTTTCTAGATCATCTTGCCAAGACTCTGGATTGAAGTGCTTAAGCAGATCTTCTACAGTATCAAATTCTGCAATTGTTTTGTCCAGAGCATCAGCAGTGAGCGTCGGGTCCATTACTGATGAAGAGTGATAGGACACCCCCTAAAAGTGACACACAGCTTAATGTACTTAGAAAGGGACCATTGCAAGAAATACAACAATCACACATATCGGGGGCCTTGAGTGACAGCCTCAGTACCCCCTCAGGGCTCAGAACAGAATGCCGACACTTCCTGTGAATTTGCCTATTGGTCTATCAGCTGTACAGTTACTGTATAGTCTTGTGGGTTCCAAGACATACAACAATACTTAAGGAAGAGTTGCTTTCTGCAGTACAATACATCATTAAAATATCATAACATTGCAATATGACACGTAATTGTCATAAAACTTTTTACTCATCTGAGCTGTGATCATTTCAAAAGATACAGGGCAAGTAGAATATAAAATTTGACATCTGATTTCTTGGTTCCTAGTCCAGATCATTCATAGTAATTAACTACTACTAATAAACTCTGAGTTCCTTTAAAGCAATTTCCAACGGTATGATCTGTTCTTTCATGCTGAGCTTCTGTGCCCCACTTCCACAATACTTCCCATTGCAGATGTGGTCTGAGATGAATTTGATCACACTCTGGAGATATTCTAATAGAATCTGGCACTTTAGCCAACTTATTTACCATCAACAAGATAATTAGCCCTGAAACTGACTCTCTGAAGAGAGCAAGGTTCACATGGGAAGCATATCGAAAGAAAAAATGCGAAAGGCCTGTTATAGCTTAACAAGGACCCCAATTGTCATTTAAAGAGCCTCAGAATATTATTTAAATGGTGAATACAATGCCTTTGAAAGACGATAAAAGGATTATGTATTTTGCCAGAAATAAAACATTCGTACTTAGTTTGTAAACACCACTAACTCTTGTACAATCTTGAGGTAAATGAGCCATGAGTCGAACATCTCTGTGAAAATTCATGACCCATTAATAGAGAAATAGAAATAACACAGCCTCAAATGATCATCTAAACATCTTTAAAGAAACTACCAAGCGACTAAGATCTCCCCACGGGTAAATATAAATATTTCCTATCATTAAAGGAAAGCGAAATTAGTGAAAACTTGTCTTCTTAGAAGGGAACTGTAAGAAATAGAAATAGCCCATGCTTCAGAGCCTCCAGCTATACACAGATGCTCCCATGTTCTCTGATTCTTCCCTATTCAGCCACCTACACTTCATAGGTCTGTTCATAAGATTTCATGATCCCCACTTTCAGAGGACTGCACTCTTGTTGGTGAAATAATGGAGTCCAATGAAATCATCTATCACTGGTGTGACTTAGGAACAGTTTCCTTTTGTGCTTTGTAGAAGGATTAGGGAGAATGTGGGAATTGGGAAGTGCAGTGGGGCAGGAGATAGGTTGATGAATATGTCCACTTTTTTAGTTAGCCCCATCAAAATAAGGAGATATTCTCGTTCTTTCTCCCACCACGGTGCTTTCGTCACCTGCTTTCAAGGCCACAGAGGTATATAGAAGCAATTGGTTATCTGGTCACTTGGTATTTGTCATGCACAACATAAGAGGGATATGTTAACAGTTTGATAAAGACACCCTCAATACTCATCTTGCTGATGATAATACACCTTCATCCAGTGGCAGACATATTAGTTTCTTCAGTTCTTTTTTAATACCTTATATTTATTTATTTTAAGAATATGAGATGAGTTTTTACAAAGCATGAGTGTATTAATATGTACCACATACATGCCTGGTGACTACAAGGGTCAGAAAATGGTGTAGAGTCCTTGGAAATGGAGCTAATCGGTCATCAACCACCACCGTGGTTACAGAGAACTGAACCTGGGTCCTCTGCAAGAACAACAGTTGCTCTTAACGGTGGAAGCAACAACCTAACTCCTGTTCCTTCAGTTGTTGACAATGTAGTTCTTTAAATTAAATGTGTGTATGTGTGTGTGTGACATGAGCTGAACTCTGATAGAGACACTTGATTTTGTTTTCTACAACTCTCTTGCTATTCACATGCTATGGGTATATGACACTTACAAGTCAGACTATAATTTCAAATTTCCATTTCCCCTGTATGGATAATCATTTGCTCCATCCCCAGTGGTTCATACTCACCACACAATTAGCCTTATATCACAGTACGGGTCTAATATCCCACAAATCAAAATGAGACTTGTAGCATTTAAAGCTTTGAAATAAAACTAGGAATGTCAATCAAACCATTTACATAGAAGTCAAAGCTTCTTATTCTAGCTCTGGGAAAAGTGGATGCAATAAGCATTCTCAGATGACTCTCAACAATGCCTGGAGTGTTGCTGTGTACCCAGATCTTTCTCAGAGAATGAACTCTTCAGGGACTCTCAGTCCTGAAATGGAGTTGGGGTGAATGGAGACAACAGTATCTCCTCTAACACTGAGCTGGAGGAAAAATTCAAACCACAGGTAAAATTAACACTTGGTCCTCTGAATGAGATTCTTGGCTGTTTTCCACATTCTATGTAGGGAGTTGGGAGACACAGAATAATAATTAAGAACACATTAAGAGAGCTAATGAATCTACAATATTTTTTTTTGTTTCTGAAGCGAACATTTTTAAAAATTTTGAGAGAGCCACTTACATGTATCTCCTTCAACTGCACCATGCATTTGGTTTCATTGAGCTTCTGTTACAAATTTATAAAGACAAATAAGAATGTTAAATTAAAATGTTAATTAAATTAAAATTACCATAAAAGCATGCCTGTTGCATAAAAAATAACCTCTGAACTAGTTTTAACAAAACGAAATATAGTTGACATAGAAATTGATAGTTGTTCTAGTAATCCATCATACGGCTCTTAATAGATCTAAAAAACAACGTTTTCATAGAGGCAGGGGACAACAAAGGGGAAGGATAAAAGAGAGTGGCGGGAGAGGATGAGAGCAAAATACACAATGTGTATAATACATAGCCTGGAAACTCATTCTCGCTGTCTACTAAGGAAAATTAATTGAAACAACAAACAGAACACTTTTGGTTCTCATGCTCTTCCAATAAGATTAAAGTCCCAGAACTCAAACCAGAAGTTTCCAGTAAATATTGACCAGGGCTGAACTTTGCGAAATCTTCCGAAGGGATAAGCCAGTCTCCCCTCTGTTTAAAGCCTGGATTATGCTTAATTAGGTAAAGGCCATGTAAACTGTTTGGCTCTGCACTGAGAGCAGGAAGAATCAGACCACCCTGAGCCGCCATGAGTGAGGTGGAAAAGAAGCCGGGGTGTCCTTCAGCCTCGGCTCTGGCTTCCAAGGCCCTTCTGGTGTGGAGTCGCTGTCATTAGGCACTGGCTGATAGGTGCCCTGCTTTTCTACTTAGCTGAGGAATGTCTCCATGATGCCCTCCTCGTTTTGATGTTCTCCACCTAACAGAGTTGCCTCAACTGAGCTAAGCATGTGGGATGCAGAACACCAACATCAGATCCTCAGTACTCTTTTCCTATCTAGTCCCCTAGTGCACTATTGGTTTTAACTTTTTGATAATATCATACATGTATAGGATGTGGTCTCACTGAGATTCTCTTATTTATTTATGAGGATAAATTACAATTTTAATTGAATTAAATTTACTTTAAATTTTATTCCTTCCCCATCCCTTCTCTTCAAATTCCTTCACTATTTCCTCAGCACTTTCCCTCCCAATTTCATGGGCTCTTACAAAAACAAACAAAAACGAAACACCCACCAAGTCCCTTAGTGCTGCCTGTATAGTCTCAGGTGCAGCACAATCAACTCAATGAGAAGCCATGCAGGTGCCTTAAGAGAACTGATTCCCTGATCTCCAGAAGCCACCAAACTGCTCCTCAGCTGAGGAGAGATTTTGTGTAGATTGACTGTGTGCAGGCCTTGTGCATGCAGTCCCAGCTACTCTTGATTCATGTTTGTAACCATCTTATCATGTCTGAAAAATACTGTTTTTCTACCTCTGGCTCTTACAATCTTTTTACTTCCTATTCTTCAAGGATCACTGACTCAGCCAGATGGTACTGTGTTCGAACTACAGGTACTCGCTTACCATGCTTAGACCTGGCTGAGAGAGGCTTGACTTTATTATCTCATATTTTAATATGGCATAAGTTCTACATGCAGGATTGGTGAAGGTAAGATCTGTTCTTCCCATGCAAAGCAGATAAGGGGCCAGCATCCTGAGAAATGGCTAAGTTTGCAGCAATAGAATGAGTCATGAACTGTTTTACGGCTGCAGGATAAGATGTGTTATGTCCCAGTCAGAGAACTGTGCATGGCTGATTTTCACTTAAGTCATCTTACTGTAAACACTGAGAGCTTCCCAGCTTGAAAAGACTCTTGAAAATGCAAAAGTTAAAAAGGAGCCAATGAAAAAGTGCCTGAAAGAAACAGAGGTGCTCGAACTGTCTGGAATTTGGACTGCAGTCAAGCCAGAGTTCTTAATGCAGTTGGGGTTCCTCTGAGGCTTGTCTGAGCTCATCTAGCAGTTCTTTCACTGGCAACAGAATCATGAATTACTCACAGAGATGGGGCCTGTGACTGATTCCCAGTTGGTCTCTGAGGCTGCTTCAGGTTGGAAATCTTCCTGGAAGGTAAAGACACATCTGTGAGTAAGTCACCCCTCGGCTCAATTCCCTACCCAAGGCTGCAACATCTCAGCCTTCCGAATGTTGTTCCAATGAAGTGGAAACAAGACCAGGGCTACATTATTAACAAGCGGATCACCATTTCTATGAAGTGTCTGCCCCCAAGAGCCCCTTCCATTCCAAACATGGAGAGCTGTGCCAACATTGTCTTGTAAATATGGGAGAAACAGGAAATGTACAGACAGAAGTTCAAATTCAACATGGCCATCAGTTGGTGTGTGACCTCGAGTGACCTTCTCAGCCTCTAATTCTTCTCTTCTTCATCTGTAATTGGCTGGGGTGTTTAAATTGCAGAACTGTTTCAGGAATTGACTGTAGTAATTATGCAATTATAATTGGCATTTAATAAGAGCTTAATACAGAGAAAGAATAATTATTGTCATTCTGGATGTGCGTTTGGTTTAAACTAGGCTCTAAATCAAGTTCAGTTCTGCCTGCTAAGCCAGTCCTCAGCAGCAACGATCTTTTCAAAGATTAACCTTAGAGGCTGTCTGGGACTCCATTAACAAATGTCAGGAAGAATGGTAGGGGGAAGACCGCTGCTGCTGGGGGACTGAAAACAGGCAGAAAACAGAGCCAGCCTAAGAAAGTTATCTCCAACAAGCCTAAAAGGATGTGTGATAGCTACTGCATCCATAGAAAGAATTCTCCTCAGAGACAAACTTAGCTTCCATTTGCATGCTGTTTTCACATTAATTCCTCCAGCACTAGCACACCACACACACACACACACTCACCACACACACACACACTCACACACACACACTCACACACACTCACACACACACTCACCACACACACACTCACTCACACACACACACACACCACAAACACACACACACACACACACACACACACACACACACACACACACACACACACACACACACCACACAGACCCATACCCACACTGGGAAGGAGAGTTGAGCCTACCATTTCTACATGTCACAGGAAGCTTCTTGTTTTAGCCAAAATAAGTCAACCTGGTAATTTTCCAGACTGAGGACTGAGTTGAGTCTGAGGCATTTTGTGAGGATCCTAAGACATATTCAGTGACTTAAGTCGAAACCTTATTTGCTTAAGTGTGCTTATTGAATGAGAGCTGAGAATCAGGTCTAAATCTCATTTGCATCTTGGAGACATGAAAGTGTATCTTTTGATCGGTCATAATGAAATTCATTTCTGTTATAAAAGTTGGCATTGAAGGAAATGTCCGCTGCTCACCTAGAGAGAACTGGATCACCTATGAGGTGGGCTCTTGACTATCCTTTCATCCAACCTCAGTGAATAAAAAGAAAGAAACAGCAAAAAATGTGAGATGTGAATATAGGGATCAGAAAGACCTATAGTAGGATGATGTATCCAAACAAGGGCAGACTGGGGCTTACAGGAACCTCTTGGAAGCAGATAAGAAGACGGCACTAGGTGAAAGGCGAGGGGTTTTGTGGAAGAATACACTGCCAGGTCTGTAAGCATGGTTTTCATCATTATAACCACATATTCTAATCTGAGTCCTTAACAGTGAAACAAGAGTTATTTAGTTCAAAGTTTTGAAAGTCCCAAAAGTCTCAAACAGGGCAGCCCTGTTTATTAGGCTACCAGCAAGGGCCCAAGGGCAGGTGACAAGACAGTGACAATTTGTGTGAGGAGAAATCACACCTTGACATGGAAGTGCAGAGGCTGGGGAACTATATCAGTTAACCTCCAGGTGACATAAGAAACTCACATTAGGCCCCAACTGTCAAAGGTCTGACTACATATTGTCACCCAGAAAACAAAGTGCCCAACACATGACCTCTTGTGCTCACACTCTAACCATAGCCAGTCCACAGCACCAGGTGCGGCAATGCCAGTCCACAGCACCAGGTGTGGCAATGTCAGTCCACAGCACCAGGTGCGGCAATGCCAGTCCACAGCACCAGGTGCAGCAATGCCAGTCCACAGCATCAGGTACGGCAATGCCAGTCCACAGCACCAGATGCAGCAATGTCAGTCCGCAGCACCAGGTATGGCAATGCCATGAGCAGTTTTCCTTCACTTCTGTGGGTAACATCTACTAATTCCCCACTTCATTGGAGTGTAGCCTCTGAAGTGAGGCTGACTCATGAGAAAACCATTTCTTCCCTCAAGGACTTTGAAATCACTAAACTCATTTGAGTTCTCTGATAAATCTCTGCTCATATAACATTGAAGGTGGCAGACAACTGTACCTGGAAAGAAGTTGGGATGACTTCAAAATTCTTCACAGACCTCGAAAGAACAACACTCACCTTCATATGGAAAAGCAAAAATCCCAGAATAGCCAAAACAATCCTGTACAATAAAAGAACTTCTGGAGGCATCACCATCCCTGACTTCAAACTCTACTACAGAGCTACTGTAATTATCAGTTCTGTCTCTTTAAGAGACAAGTCATGCCAACTCCCTCCCCATCTGCTGAGGCAGGCAGATCTTCCTTCCTGCTTGCAGCCTGCAGCATGTGTCTCTTCCTTTTCCATCTTCCTCTCTGAGAGGCAGCTTCTGCCTCTCCCCACTTCTCCCTTTTCCCCTTCTCTCTCTCTCTCTCTCTCTCTCTCTCTCTCTCTCTCTCCCCTCCCCCCTTTTTCTGCTCTTCTCCTTCTCCCTCTTCCCTTCCATAACCCACTATATAAATATCTAACCTCACTCTGCATGGTGTGCCTATCCGTCTGTCTCTCACCTGCTGCCTGGGCGAGCCCCCTTCAGAGACCTGAGGCATGGTGGCTTAGTCTCGTGCACTGTCCCTGCCTGAGACAGGCTGCTCTGTGGCCAGCTGCCTGCTCCACTTGGGGACCTATAGAGTTTCTGCCACTGCAGCCACTGGGGATCTGGGGATCTGGGGATCTGCAGCATTTTTAATTAATCCATTACAGCTACAGTACTGGAAACAGCCTGATATTGGCATAAAAACAGACAGGAGGACCAATGGAACCAAATCGAAGACCCGGATATTAATCCATACATCTTTAAACACCTGACTTTTGACAAAGAAGCAAAACATATCAAATAGAAAAAAGAAAGCATATTTAACAAATGGTGCTGGCATAACGGGGATATCAACATGCAGAAGAATAAAAATAGATCCATATCTATCACCATACACAAAACTCAAGTCCAAAGGGATCAAAGACCTCAATATAAAGCTAGCCACACTGAACCTCATAGAAGAGAAAGTGGGAAGTACACTAGAACACATTGTCAATGGAGACCACTTCCTAAATTTAACACCAGAAGTACAGACACTGAGAGTAACAATTAATAAATGGGACCTCCTGAAACTAAAAAGCTTCTGTAAAGCAAAGGACACAATCAAGAAGACAAAACAGCAGCCTACAGAATGGGAAAAGATCTTCACTAACCCCACATCAGACAGAGGTCTGATCTCCAAATATACAAAGAACTCAAGAAATTGGTCATCAAAAAATACATAATCCAATTTAAAAAAATGGAGCACAGACCTAAACAGAGAACTCTCAACAGATGAATCTAAAATGGCAGAAAGACACTTAAGGAAATGTTCAACATCCTTAGTCATCAGAGAAATGCAAATCAAAATAACTCTTAGATTTCATCTTACACCTGTAGGAATGGCAAAGATCAAAAACACTGATGACAACTTATGCTGGAGAGGTTGTGGAGTAAAGGGAACACTTCTGCATTGCTGGTGGGAATGCAAGCTGGTACAGCACCTTTGGATGTCAGTGTGGTGATTTCTCAGAAGATTAGGAAACAACCTTCCTTAAGACCCAGGAATACCACTTTTGGGTATATATCCAAAGGATGCTCAATTGTGCCACAAGGACATGTGCTCAACTATGTTCATAGCAGCATTGTCATAGCCAGAACCCGGAAACAACCTAAATGCCCCTGATATATACAGATCTAATCTACATGGGAAACAGAAAAAGACAAGATCTTGTCAATAAATTGGGAGCATGGGAGCTTGGGGACCTTGGGAGAGGGTTGAAGGGGAAGGGAGAGAAAGGGAGGGGAGCAGAGCTCAATAAAAATTAAAAAAAAGTTTCTGTACATAAAATAAAAAGAAGAAGGTGGGATGAAAAAATTTCCATGTCAAAAGACTTGGAATCTTGCATGGTAAGTAGGTTAGTTCCCAGAGAAGGCCAAGAAGTTGAATTTGGTGTCTGAGATCTGTACACAACGTACAGGCGAGAGGAGTCAGAGGCAGCTTCCTTTAGGTGATCCATCTCACCAGAGACTGAAACTTGAGATGGATTTGGGAACTTTGTCCTCAAAGAAGACAATTAAGGGATGAGTTAGAGGAACAGTGTGAAATCCAGAATGGCTTTTTAAAATTTCAGAACTAGAAATAGTTTCAGGATTTATTAGCCCAATTTCATTGTTAAAAATTTACAAAAAAATCAGTGGGTCATATATAACTGAGGGAGACATGTGGCAGGCTCTGGGATGTAGCTGCCTTTGAGTGAAGCAGGAGAACGGGGCGGGGTAGAAAGATGGACACAAGAACAGAAAGGAGTGAGGAGTGTGCATCTCTGAAGTCTTCTTCCAGAGGATGGCAGGACTTAATGAATTCCATGATTCCAATTTGTTTTCTTATATAGACACTTATGCGTTTTGTTGGTTAGTGAGATGGCTCAGAGGATAAATTGTCTAACTGTCATACATACACTGGGATCTGGGTTTGAATTGTTAGAATTGACACAATACTGTGAGGGTTCACGAGAAATCCCATAAAAAACCCCAGTCACTTATGCAGTCAGTACGAGTGTTTTATCAATAAACAGCTGCCAACAAGTTGGGGTGCTAAATGGCGACCCTGAGAGGCTTGCAGGCCCCCTTTTAAGCCAGGTTAGGGGAATTCCTGGGAGGAGAGATTAGTCTGGTGCTGACTGGTGGGTGGCTCTCTTGGTTAGTGACTTTCCATTGTCAGGGTAGGGAAAGCTATCTTTGACTTTCAGGAGACAGTGGTCAACTGCTGGGCTAGCTGGAGGCTAAGGGGGCACCTGTTGATTGATTGCCTCTGAGTTGAGGTTTCCCCTGAGACCTCTTGCTCAGCTCTGGCTGGTGAGGGCTACTAGCGGAGACTGTCTTGGCCCTTCTGGCTCCCCTGGCCCTCTCCTTACCAAGCCTAGAGATGTGCATCTCTAATCCCAGAGCTCCTATGGAGAGATGGGGGGAGGAGGCTGGAAAATCCCTGGCACTCATCACTAAGAAACTGTCTCCACCACAGAGTGTGAAAACTGGCAACTGAGGCTGTCCTCAGATTTCCACAAACACACACAGGAACACATGGGCACACACACACACACACACACACACACACACACACACGAGGGAGAGAGAATATGTTTGAGGCCTTTTCAAAGTATAAAAGGGCTTTCATGCATAAACTCCTAGACAAATATGACACGAAGAGTTCCCAGGTTGTTCACTGTGTGAGCTACATAATTCCAGTCAGAGACTGTAAAAGGAACAATTGATAAAAGAATTCATTACATTCCATATAAGATGCAACTTCATCTTCTGTTAGTCACACAAATAAGAGACATTTAAGAAAAGCTAGTTTCTGTGTTAAGTTGCCATCATTTATAAGTGGGATGTTGAAAATGAGTTTATATAAGGAAACAGCGTCCTTTATGAGAACAAGATACCAAGCCTCTGAAGTTTTAGACCTGAAAGATGAATCTTGGCATAAGGGGGAGATATAACTTCTCAATACATCCTGTGTGATCATTGTTCATCTCCTCCACTAAACCACCCCATCAAGTCCAAAATACTAGGCAAGACTCCTACTTGAATATTCATGTTCCGGTGGCAGCCAGCAGGGTGCTGTAATTGCATCAAATCCTTGCAGTCTTCCACTCAAGATACTCAGTGCAGCTTGCCTGCTGTTGCAGGAAGTACCTGTGCCTTCTGCCTGTATG
The DNA here is from genome assembly GCF_018167655.1 of Microtus oregoni. Classification (NCBI taxonomy): domain Eukaryota; kingdom Metazoa; phylum Chordata; class Mammalia; order Rodentia; family Cricetidae; genus Microtus; species Microtus oregoni. Next base: position 24,565,137 of record NW_024543067.1, on the reverse strand, counting down.
ATGTCATTGCTTTGTCCTCTCTGACTTGCTGTTTGGCTTTTCTCAATTATGTCACCAATGGCTTTTTAGGGTCCTTTAGAGAGCTTTGAGGTTGAGCTTCTTTCTCCTTAATTGGATGCTGTTTTCTCTGCCTGGCAGCACCTCCCTCAGATGTTGCTGGTGCTGGCTCCTCAGCAGTTAGTTGTCTGCTGAAATATCAGACCTTTAGAGAATACCCTTGGGCTCCTTAAACACATCTTCACTCCAGGTTACTCGTGCTCTGCCCTGTCAACCCATTAAATTTTGTTGAGGTTGTAAGGAATGTCTGGAATGATTAATCTCTTATTTCTTTGCTGATGACATTATTAACTAGAATGGAGAGACCGTAGTCTTTTATTTTATACTCAACTTCAAGGGCTTTGGTGTGTTTTCATATTGAACTCCTGTTTTCCTGGCTTCTAGATGAGGAGCAGAAAACAGGCAACTTGCTCTCTGACAGGTAGGAGCATGGATTCTATGATTTAAACAACATCATGATAGTTTAAGATATAACACACTGCTTTTTATGAGTGTTCTTACCAGAGCAGTGCCCTCAGTGTCACCTGAAGTGATACTGAAATAGAACAAACACTGAGCAAGCATTTGAAATGTATCAAAACACCCTAGTGTCTTAAAAAAATACACTTCTGCTCTTTGTTAAACCACACTCATGCAGACACTTTAACAGCCATGTCCTATCCCAGGCAGAGATAACCATTTCCTAACTTCTGAGATCTGGTGTATATTGAGATCTGTTTCCTTATCTTCTGTTCTGAGCTGTAGTAGTCATCACAGAATGGGGGAAGCCCATGGCTTGGTCACTTTGTTCCTCCAATCTGTTCAGGGGATTGCCACACGGGTGTGATGGGAACCTTACTGTAGGGAGAAAATGACTTTTCTTGAGATGAAAAACTTGAGCTCAGAGAACTGAATGTGACACACATCATTCCTCCCCATCAAGCGTCAGAGTTAGACCCCAAGGAACTACAGTGTATCTGTAGTCATCTGCTCTTTTCAGCTCAAACTACATTATAAATCATTCTATAATCACAGGCATTGCAATCTACATTGCTTTCATATAATAAGAATAATTCATTTCATTTAATATAGTATTTTTCTTAGCTCATTCCTTCATGTTTAAAAGTTTATTATATTTTGTTAATAAAGCACATTGTTGGCATATTCCCTCATCCCCTGCCTTTCACTCTTTGGGTTAATTTAAAAAGCAAACATGATACTCTGCTACTCAGTTTTAAATAGCACAGTAAATAGAGTTTGATTTATATGAGGAAAGAATTGTGGAGATACATAGAACTGAAATCTTAAACACAGATAAGTATTTTATATCATTGCAGTAAAGAAGCAATATTTCATTTGAAATTTTACTTATATTTATTGCTTTCTTTGTGTGCATGTATATTTGTGCATGTGAGTGCATGTTTGTGCATCTATGTGTGTGTGCTTGCGTGTCTATGCATGTTTGTGCAGATTCATATACCCTCATCTATGTGTGGAGGTCAGAACCAGTGCTCTCCTTTCACCATAGACTTCAGGGATGGAAGTCAGGTTATCAGACTTAGTTAAAGGCATGTTCTCAACCAGTCCTAGAAATAAAATTTCAACTACAAAAGTCAAACTTGAAAAACATAAAACATACACACTGTATCTGTAGAAGATCTGTAAATCCAAAAGGTATCAAAACAAAATTACAAGCATAAGGGTAAATGGATAAGTACAAATAATTAATGTCTATAAAATTAAAATGAAATCATAGATCCAAAGACAATAGATGGTCAGTTTTGATATCATGTACTTATGATAGAAAAATGTACAGGTGTCTGACTGAGAAGACCTAAAATACACATTTACAATGGCATTGATATTAGTTAACCATGAATGGTAGATGGTCTGCTTTCTTCTCTTTGTTCATATGTCACAAAATTTCATAACATTTCATCACAAACATCTGGTTTTAATAACAAAATGATATTTTTTCAGACAAGGTGTGTGTGTGTGTGTGTGTGTGTGTGTGTGTGTGTAGCACCGGTTGTCCTGGAACTAGTTTTGTAGGTCAGAGTGGTCTTGTCAAAATGATAAAACTTTAATATAGCAATGTAAGAGAAAAATATTGATTAGAAGATGCCTGATCATTCATCCTTTAAGTCTTATCTGCTGTTAAATTATATCCTTCAAGTTTTCATTCCTGGTTTCCCTGTTGGAAGATAATAACCTTTAAGTATATTCCTAAATAGAGTATTGTTGTTTTAATTAGGCAAAGATGTGTTACATTTGTTTATGCTGTGGAATATTACTTTAACTGTGTAGAGGTGTGTTATGTTTTTTACATTGTATTTGTTTAACGATGTAAGACTGTGTCTTTAATTATGTAAAAATGTGTTGCATTTGTTTCACCTTACCTGCCTAAGGAGTCTGATTGATCTAATAAAGAGTGGAACAGCCAATAGCTAGGCAGGAAAAGGATAGGTGGAGCAGGGAGGGAGAGGGAATAAATAGGAGGAGAAATCTAGGCTAGGAAGAATGAGAGAGGAAGAAGAGAGAAGAGAATGAGAGAGACACCCTTGGTCAGTCAGCGAGGAGATACAAGAATATATAGATGAAAAGAAAATTAACAAAAAAAAGAAAGAAGAAGGTCCGAGGTAAAAAGTAGGTAAAAAGAAAAAAGTTAATTCAAAGTAAGAGAGATAGTCAGAAACAAGCCTAAGCTAGGTTAAGCATTCAAAACTAATAAATCTCCATGTCATGATTTGGGAGGTTGCCTGAAAGAGAAAGCCTGGTACAGGATATTATGCAAAGAAGAGTTCTAGAATGCACCGCAATGACCTCTAATGCAAGACAAACGGTGTCTTGAGAATCAGCTATACATCATCATCAATTTAGGGCCTTTCCAGGTGGATGTACACACACTCGTGAGCACCCCTCCCCTTTACACAGAAGAGAAAAGTAAAGAACAGTCATAAAACAAGCAATTAGCCATTAAATTAGGGCTAGACAGCTATTGACTAGTTAGGATCTGAAAACAATTTACCTGCAGATTTAAAGCAAATCAAGCATGATAACACAAGTTTTCAAGAGCTATCTTTGCTACTAAAGAAAAAGGAACAATGGGGGATTTCCATTTATGGAAGGGATTCTTGAGATAACTTAGCCTTTGATATTTGTTCCTTTGCATTCATCTGAGAAAGAAAGCAGAAGGCTTATAAGTGAACAAATGCTCCACTCACTCAGCAGAGTGAGCTTGTCACACATTCAATTACAGAGTATTGTGTTGATATCTTGTTTGTACAAATGAAGATCAGGGGGTGGAGCTAGCCACTAGCTAACCATAGATGTCTGGAGGTCTGTGCAGACAGACAGGAAGTGATATGGCTGGGCAGAGAGAGGAAGTGCTAAGGCAGGAGGAGAAAGGAACTCACTCTCTTTTTGGCAGGGAAGTTGAGAGGTAAGGTGGCTGTGGTTTTGCTCCTTCATCACTCTGACTCCCAGCATTTTCCGCAGTACCTGACTCATTAGAACTCATGCTACTGAGCACCTTCAAGGAATGTCCAAAATGGATTCTTCTCCTACCCCTTTAGAGCAGAGCTGGGGACTTCTGTTTTGAAGACAGCTTTTGCCATGCCTATATTCCAAATCTAGAGTGTTCAGCTGGTCCCATCTCACTCAGAATAGTTGCCCATTTTCATCCTAAGTTGGGTGTGAGCACATGAGCCATTGACTACACATTGCTAGACGAATAAATTCACTACCGCCACACAACATATGCAGTTACTTATATTTTCCTCAAAGCTTGTAACTAAAACAACCTTTAACTTAAGGAAAACTTCCACTAGGAAAGTTTCAGAAGACATTTCATAGAATAGTTTTCATCATCTTGAATACTTTTCTTTCGTTTGCTCTTTTATGCTCACCCTGCAGAGGAAGAAAATAAATATCTTTGCTCATCAAAGTTTTGCTTCTTGATTGAGTTATTGCTTTGAAGTATTTCCTCTGCAATTAGAAAGATACACCAAAGGGTTGTTGGAATCTATGAGCCAACAACTAACAAATAGACTCTCAACATTATCCCTCCAATGAATTCCCTGCCCACTCACAGCACTGTGTGCTCTTCTCATGACCTACTGGGGGAAAGTCAAATATTTTTAAACCTGGAAGGCAGAGGAATAAGATCACTCCACAGGGGAGATTTTTTTTTTTTTATAACAAAGCCTTTTGATCCTACAGCACTTGAGTTTCTGTTAGGAAGCCAAAATTTTACATGCAGAACTGATAATACAGCAGCATCTGCAGGGGTGGATAAAGCAAATGCTAAGCTCACAGAAACAACAAGCTCTGATCCAACAAGCATCCTTTGTTGGAGCATACTTTGGCTAATCATCAATGAATCACTTATAAAGATAATATGAGAAGGAAGGGCAGTTGTTACTGGCAAGTATTTTTTTTAAAGATTTGTTTATTTTCATTTATGTATGTGTGTATGTGACCATGTGGACAAGTACCCTCAGAGATCAGAACAGGCTGTCTGATGACCTGGAGCTCAAGTTACAAATGGTTGTAAGTTACCTGACAGGGGTGTGGGAACTAAACTCAGGTCCTCTGAAAGAGTACCAACCACTCTAAACTGTTGATTCATCTTTCCATCCCTGAGTCAAAGACATTTAATATAGAGCATACCAAAAGTTGAGAATAATTATTAATAAAAATTAAAGACTGTCATTTAAAGGCAGAAAGTCTTAATTTACCTCTGGAATTTAATAAAATATGATACTTAAGAGTTCTAAGAAACATGTAGTCAGTAAGTTGGAGGAAGCTATGAGACAATACATGAGATCTGAGATGTCCAGGTGAGCTTGCAGACACAAGGTAAATTATTTACCCAAATCAGAAACAAACAAACAAAAAATCTGCAGTTACTCATTTTGTACCATGAGCTGAAATGATACTGGAATAGAAGAGGTAGACTATAGGGGTAATTTATTTGTATTTTAACAAATATAGTTTGCCTGAAGATCGGAGAGTAAAACAGCCACACTGGTCAGCCTTCAGGCCAGGCAGTGACAACATACACTTTTAATCCCAGTAGCCACACTAATATACCATAGAAATCAGGCAGTGCATGCCTTTGACTCCAGTTCTAGAGAGGAATATAAACTGGGAGGAGAAATCTGACAGACACAGTCTCATTCTGAGATTCCTGGAGGCAGGATCACCATTTCAGATTGAGGTAGAGGAAAGAGCCAGTGGCTGGCTGCTTTGCTTTTCTGACCTTCAGGTTGACCCCTAATTTCGGTCTTTGGGCTCTTTATTAATCATGCGCCAGTAGACTATAAGAAAAGTTCACTAATGCATGCACTTTTGAAATGACAGAAATTTAAAGGGGTTATGCAGAAAACTGCAAAACATAAAAATACGACTTTGGTAATTGTTTCTGGCATGTCTTTTTTCTTTTCTCCCCCAAACAAATGACCAGAGAAAATTTAGTTCACACCAAGCAAATTCTGTTAGAGATCTCTCTATGATGTGTTGCTGAGAAGCTAGTGAAGATGAAAATTTGTGAACAATTCTTCTCTATTAAGATAAACCACTGGAAAGCCACAAAAATGGTGCAGTTCTTAAGAGCACTGGTTGTTCTTCTAGAGGATCTAGGTTGGATTCCTAGTACCATCATGGCAGTTCACAACTGTCTGTAACTCATTTTGCAGGGATCTGACACTCTTGACTGGCTTCTATGGGCACCAGGTATGCAAGTGTTATACAAACATACATGAAGGAAAAACACTTATACACATGAAATAAAAATTAAAAAAAAAACTTTGGGTAATTGTAATCAAACAACTGAAAGAATTGTAGGTTAAAATTTTCAAGTTGTTGAAGAAAGAAATTGAGGAAAATATTAAAAGATAGAAAGATCTCCCATTTTCATGGATCAGTATGATTAACATATGAAAAATGACAATCCTACCAAAAGAAATCTACAGATTCAATGCAATCCTCATCAAAATTCCAGCACAATTCTTCACAGATCTTGAAAGGACAATTCTCAGCTTCATATGGAAACACATACATACACACATACATGCATGCACACATACATGCACAAACAAGAACAGAAAGCTAAAACAATTATGACTAATAAAGGAACCGCTGGAGGAGTCACCATCACCAATTTTAAGTTGTACTACAGTTATTAAGTTGTAATAAAAACAACATGATACTGATATGTACACAGAGATGTTTATCAATAGAATTGAAATAAAGGCCCAGACATAAATCCACAAACCTATGGATACCTGATTTTTGAAAAAGTCAGAAATACACAGTGGAAAAAAGACAGAATCTCCAACAAATGTTGTTGGTCAAAATGGATGTCTGAATGTAGAAAAATGTAAATGGATCCAAACTTATCTCCCTAACTAAACTCAACTTCCAATGAATCAAAGACCTCAACAGAAAACCAGATATACTGAACCTAATGTAAGAGAAAGTGGGGAATAGCCTGATACAGGAGAAGAATTTTTGAACAGAATACAGATAGTGCAGGCACTAAGATCAACAATTGATAAATGGGACCTCATAAAACTGAAAAGCTTCAGTAAGTCCAATGGTACAAAATGGCTACCTATATAATGAGAAAAGATTTCTACCAATTCCACATCTGACAGAGGACTAATATCTAAAATATATAACGATCTCAAGAAATGAGCTATGCAAACAAAAAATCCAATCAGAAACAGGAGTACAAATCTAAACAGAGAATTCTCAATAGAGTAATCTCAAATGGTTGAGAAATTCTTAATGAAATGTGCAAAGTCCTTAGCCATTGGGGAAATACAAATCAAAATTACTTTGAGATTCCATTTTCCTCCCGTCGGAATGGCTAAGTTCAATAACATAACTGACAACTCATTCTGGCAAGGATGTGGAATAAAGGGAATGCTCATTCATTGCTGGTGGGAGTGCAAACTTGTATAGCCACTGTGGAATTCAGTGTGGCAGTTCTTCAGAAAGATGGGAATTGATCTACCTCAAGATACATCTATACCACTCTTGGGCACATATCCAAAAGACCCTTCATTCTACCACAAGGACATTTGCTTAAATGTGTTCATTGTTGCTATATTCACAAAAGCCAGGAGTTAGGATTAACTTCAGTGTCCTTCAACAGAAAAGTGGATAAAGAAAAATGTGGTATGTTTACACAATGAGGTATTACTAAAGTGTTAAAAATTAGAAGAAATGTGTAGGCAAATGGGTGGAACTAGAAAAAAATCATCTTGAGTGAAATAGCCCAGACCCAGAAAGACACATATGGTATGTGTTCACTCATAAGTGGGCAGCTGTTAATTAAATGATAACTAAGCTACATTCTGCAGATCCATAGAGGTTAGCTATAGAAGAAGGGACTAGGGGTACATTTGGATCTCCCTGGGATAAGGAAATAGAATAGATCTTAAGGGTCTACTTAGGGTGAGATGGGGACAGGAATGGGAGTATCAGGAGGGGAGATGATGGGAGGTATTGAGGAAAGGAATGCAAGGAAAGACAGCAAGGGACATTTGATGGGAGGTATGGAAACCTAGTACAGTGGAAACCTCCTAAAATATATAAAGGCAATTATAAGCAAGTCTCCAAATAAATGGGGGAGAAAGAGTCCCATCTGGCCATCTTTTGTCATCAAACAAAGCTTACAGTGCCATGACTGGATTGCATCCTATTGAGCTGTTGGCCAAAGGGGTCCCATGGGAAACAACCCATGCTCTTGCTAAGAATATAGGTTGTTCTCCATATACTGACAACAAGGCCCCATTGTTGAAGACAACACCCACACAACTCATTGAACAGGAGAGGTCAGGCTGGTGCCTACAGGGAATCTTCACCCCCTTGTTCTTGTGCCTTTGGTACAGAAAGTGCTCTGCAGGCTAACAAAAGTAAAACATAAACACCAACCCAGCCATAAAACCTTCAATCTACAATGCTGTCCTGCCTATAAAATAGCTGGGGAAATGTTGGCACAAAGCTTATAAAAGCAATCAAATGACATCTGATTTGATTTAAGACCCACTGAAGTAAATGGATACCATGCCAGACATTGCTTGGGTTACCAAGAACTAGAGACTGTATAGCCCCCGAGACCCAGGGAAAAGTTAAATGCTACTGCTCTTAACAAAAAGTCGTGATAATGACTCCTAATGATATTCTGCAATCTCATAGATCCATGCCTTATTTAGCCATTATCTGAGAAGGTTTCTCCTGCAGCATATGGGAAAAATAGAGACCCATAGCCAAGCATTACATAGAGAGAGAGTGTTTGTGACCTTGGAACACAAAGCTCCATCAAGTTTCTCCTGTCAAAGCTCAAGGAAGCCCATGGAATAGGAAAAAGAAAGAGTGTAAAAGCCAGAGGGGATGGAGTACACCAGAAAAACAAAGCCTTTTAAATCAGCTCATCAAAATTCACAGAGATGGAAGCAGCATGAACAGGGCCTGCACAAATCTGCATGAGGTCCTCTGCGTTTAAATCATAGATATCAGTTTACTACTTTCATGGGACTCCTTTGTTGGAGTCTATTTTTTTAACTATGTAAAGGTTAGTTGAATTCGCTTAACTATGGAAAAATGTGTTGCATTTGTTTATGTTGCAGAATATTTGTTTAATTACATAAAGATGTGTTGCTGTTTTACCTTCCCTGCTTAATTCACCTGAATGGTCTAATAAAAAGCTGAATGGCCAATAGTGAGAGAGGAGGTATAGGCAGAACTTCCAGGTAGGGAGAGTAAGTAGGAAGAAGAATTTATGCTCAAGGGAAGAAAGGAAAAGAGACACCAGGGGCCAGTGAGACAGACACAGAGGAAGCAGGAAAGTAGGGCATACAGAATGAAAGAAAGGTAAAAGTCCTCGAGGCAAAATGTAGATGAAGAGAAACAGGTTAAACTAAATTAAAAGTAGTAGTAAAATAAGCCTAAGCTAAGACTGAACTTTCATAATAATAAGTCTCTGGATTTTATTTGGGAGCTGGTTGGCAGCCCAAAGAAAAGTGTAAATAAGTAGCTCTCTGATTCTTGTGCCTTCTCTCGGGGCTTCTTGATCTTTCTGTTGTTTTAGCTTGTACAACTTCAATGTAATGGTTTTTGTTTTAGCTTATATTATGTTTTGTATGTTTTGTTGTTATCTCTTAGAAGCCTTTTCTTTTCCAATGAGAGACAGAAATGGAGTGTATACAGATGATAGAGGAGGTGAGGAGGAACTGGGAGCAGTAGAGGGAGGGGAAACTGTAATCAGAATATATGTATGAGAAAAGAATCTCTTTTCCTTTAAAATGAGCCAAAGAGGAGTCTGGATAATCTATCTGTAGCAGTGGCTGCTGTTTTTTAGGTAATAGACTTTACTGCAGGCTAGTGAAAACTATCCCTACAATGTCTCTTCATCACATCCCTGTATCTTTAGGAGACAAGGAACCAGGAGGACAAAATGCTGTCATGGTTGAGGATGATGCCTGGTTACTGAGAATATCCTGAGATATCTGAACCTGAGGCCAATTCCCAGCTCTGATTTCTGCTGACCTTTCATTTGCAAGAGCTCTTCTTATATAAGACAAATAAACCGTCTTGGTTTGTGCAAAGTACCAGCTTCCATAAATTCCTAAATGTGTTTCAACAGAAGAGAAGATGTAGTGTAGTTACAGGAGCCTGAAAATGATTAGAGATTGTATGTTTGATATCACGCTGCTAATCTCAAATACTGTTTATACGGCCAAGTTAAAGGGGAAGGCTGAGGGAATTATTCTATGGCCTTAGGAAATAATTCATTTTAAAACTGAGAGGAGTAACACAGGCCTGGGATACTTATATTTTAATTTCTTATACATTACTCAAAGCCTGAGAAGACAGCAACAAAGGAAGCATTCTGTTCATTGTCTTGCTTGATTTTTGTAACCGTATCCGAGTAAGGAAATCCTGTTTCTTTGGTAGGGAAAAGCAGCATTAGATTTCCTGTATGCTAAGCAACATGTCTACCCCTGATAGATACTTCCAACCTCAGAAAGTCTCATTTTATGATCAAAATTAAAAAAAAACCCTTTTCATGACTTTGCTAAATTTAGCAAGAATTACTTAATTTATTTGTATTTGAACTGCCATTCTATAAACAGATGACCTTTGTCCTAACCCAAAGCTAGCAGCATTGTTAAAGCTATTATTAGAGAAGATGAGAATTATAATCGGTATGAAGATTAAGGCCATGTCACCAAAATCCAACGATTAAAATAATTAGCTCTGCAAACTCAAATCATTTTATTGGTAAATAAAGCATGCAGGATCTGACTTCAGAAAGAAGATTGTGTCTGAAGTTGAAGAGAGAAACCTGCAGTATGTTTATTAGTTACTTGTCTCATTGCTGGGACAGAATATCCGACAAAAGCAGTTCAAGGAAGAGCTGGTTTTGTTTCACAGTCCGGAGGGTAGCCACAGAAATGGGAACTTCTTTTCATGTTTTGTCTACCTTCAAGAACTCAACAACTAAAAAGGAATGAACACATGGGCCCAGCTTGTATTCTCCTTTTTATTAAGTCTAGTATCTTGACCGTGGAAACCTTTATGGTGGGTCTTTCCACTTCAATAATGAAACCTAGAAACTCCCTCATGAACATACCCAGAGACTTGCTTCTGTGGCAAAAACTTATCAAGCTGGCAATATAATTAAGCATTGTGCATATCGAACATGGCAGATACACACACAAAGCCAGGGAGTGAAGCTCTCTCTATATGCTATTTGGCAAGATTTATGGTGAAGAAATCAAGGGAAAAATCTTGTAAGAGTCAGAGAAAGAAAACCATGCAGCATTCAAGACATTTAAAAATAGGTATGTTGCTTAGGGATGTATTTTAGTTTGCTTTCCTTTGTTGAGATAAAGCCCTAAACCAAAAACAACTTGGCGTAAAAAGGGCTTATTTCAGTTTAAGGTTGAACTCCATCATACCTGGAAGTCAAGGCAGGAACTGAAGCATGGACCACAGAGGAGCTCTGCTTGTTGCCTTGTTCTCTATAACTTGCTTAGCTTGCTTCTCCATCCAGCCCAGGACCACCTACCCAGGGACGGCACTGACTTCCCACTTCAGTTCAGGAAAATGGTGATGGGCCAATCTGATGGAGGCATGCTCTCTAGTTAGGCCACTCTTCCAAGAAAACTCTAGCTTGTGCCAAGTTGATCAGAACTAACCCAGGACAGAAGTGACTGAGTCTCTGCTGTGTGGCTAACACACATGCTAACCCAATCCTTATACTAAATCATCTTGCATCCATCAATGAAGCTGCCAGTCCTAGTAGGTTTTAGCCAACACAAGTCATACCAAATATAAAATATTTGATAGCTGCATGATATTACAGAACTATGTATGTGAATTAATAGTTAATTAAAACTATATCCTGTTTTTTGGACATAGGCCTTTTTTTTTAATGGATTCTCCATACTTGTTTTTGTGATATACTAGAACAGTTGTTAATATAAAGTTTGAAACAAAAGTGTGGCTTTTACACCCTTGCAAATCAACCCTCCCAAGAGGTGAGACTTGCACATTCTTGACTCTTAGTTCCTCTTTCCACTTTCCATTCAGCTAAGGATTCATCAAAGTAGATTTTTTTTTTTTTCAGTTTCTGATTTCAGAAATAGTCTCCCTGTTTGGGTCCCAAATTAAGCCTGTTGGAGGCAAGGGCCAAGCACACAGCCATGTGTCTCATTCTGATCTTTGCACAGAGGAAATCCCAGTGTTGTTACCAAGCTGTAAGTGAGCTTCTGAGAACTATGTAATTCATATAATCTCATAACTGGACAGTGCAGTGCTGTTTTTTTTTTTTTTTTTTTTCTGGCTGAGAGTCTCCTCACTGCACAGGACAGATGGTGCTTTGGTGAGTAAACCCACATGCAAAGGGTCTTAGAATTCATTTTGTCTTGACTCTATGTGAGTTTCCAGTAGTGTATTGTTATTATTAGCAGAACCACACAGTGACAATTTGTTAGGTAGAACATTAGGCTGTACATGGCAAAGTTTTTACCCCAATCAGCTAGCGTTTGCTTTGTGCTATACTATTTGTACATCACCATGTGCTGTGAACTTAGAGAATATAAATACACTGTTATACACTTTTGTCTAAGTTAGGGTTTCTAACTAAAGTTAGGTTGCTGTGAAGAGACACCATGACCACAGCAACTCTTAGAGAGGAAAACATTTAAATGTTGTGGCTTGCTTACTGTTCAGAGGTTTAGTTCATTATTATGATGGTGGGAAGCAAGTCAGCGTGAAGGCAGACATGGTACTAGAGGAGCTGAGAGTTCTTATACTTGACCCACAGGCAACAGGAAGTGGTCTGAGACACTGGGTGTGGCTTGAGCATATATGTGACCCCAAAGCTCATCTCCACAGTGACAACACTTCATTCAAAAAAGGCTACACCTCCTCCAACAAGACCACACATCCTAATAATGGCAATCTCTTTGGGGGCCATTTTCTTTCAAACCACCACATTCCACTCACTTTATTCCATTTCTTAATCTGTTTACCTACATAAATACAGGACTTAGCTCCATTCCACTTTCTGGTGCTCCCTTTCTCCTCAAATATTTTTCTATACTCAGCTTGCTTCTTTTCATTATGTATCTTTATTACAGTTAACAGGAGTAACCACAAAACAGAGTCCATACTAGACTGTTTTGAGATTTCTTCTGCCGAGGGAATGAATTCAAAACTTTGGCCCCAGGTAAACTTTTTCAGAGAAGGGAAAAAAGCAGCCATATTTTTTTTTCACCAAAATATCATAAGAACGATTTCTAAGGAACATACTAAAATTCTTCTCTGAAACCTCCTGAGCTATCCTGCCACAGTTCAAATCACTCTTAACACGGCTGTCTTCCATTATCCTCCTGGTATGGCCCATCAAGCATCAGTTAAAACATTCCACTGCTTTCCTAACTCAAATTCCTAAAGCCCAAATTTCTCCTAGCAAAATCATGGTCATGCCTGTCACAGCAAAACCAACCTGAATGCACCCATTCTTGTCTGATGTCGTTGGGACATACATTATCCATGGTAATCTGGATCAATCACCCCTTCTAACTCTGTTATTTCTTTCTCAACTTGTTGATTTAGCGGCATTAGGAGCCCAAAGTGACCAAGGGGAAGTCTGAACTTCCAGTTCAATGGAATGTTTGTTGTTCCTCCTGAAAAGGGCACTCTTTCCTCTAGAATCAAAACTTCCAGGCCAGCAGAACTTAGGGTTTCAGAAACAGGAAGCAGAACTTCCCTGGTGGGTCACTAGTGGCCATAGCAAGTGGAACCATTCCCCTTCCCACCCCTTTATTCCTGGACCCGTGGATCCTTGCTATAGAAGAAACGGTACCATATATTGGACCCAGATTCAAAGCACATAGCACCTTCTGGAGAACCTCGCCCCAGACCTCCAGGCTGCTACCACCTAATTGACACTGTAACTGTGTTTATTTAAAGGCCATTCCATCTGTCTATCAAGTTGGCTGCTTCAGTACAATGGGGAATATGGAAAGACTAGTGGGTTCCATGATGACAGGCCCATTGTCACAGTTTTCTGGGTGTGAAGTGAATTCCCTGGTCAGAAGCAATGCTGTGTGGAAAACACGTTCATGGATATGGCATTCTGTAAGCTCACAGATAGTAATTTTGGCAGAAAGGTTATGTGTAAGAAAGGCAAATCTAGAACTAGAATAAGTATCTACTCCAGTAAGGACAAAGCTTTGCCCTTTCCATGGAGGAAGTGGTCCAATGTAGTCAACCTGCCACCAGGTTGCTGGCTGGTCATCCCGAGAAATGCTGCGATATTCGGGGAAGTAGCAGAGAGTTCTTACATCTCGACCCACAGGCAACAGGAAGTAGACTGTCTCACTGGGCATGGCTTGACTTCAAAGCCCACCTCCACAGAGGCATACTTCCTCCAAAGCGGTCATACCTACTCCAGCAAGAATACACCTAATAACCGACTTTCTTTGGGGTTCATATTCTTCTCAGTCACACCATCACCTAAGTCAAATACACTTACAAATGTAATTTTGTGGTTAAAAACAAAAAAGGATTCCAAAGGCAATGAGAAACATAGTCACTAACACATCAAGGATAGGGTAAGCTGTTTCTTCTCCCTCCTAGATATGGAAAATTCAGAGCTGGATATATAATATTGTTGCTCCTTGGGTATCATATAGATATTTTGTTTTTGCAGGCCTCATATCTCATACTCAAACCTCAGAACAATTTCTTTATATTTATCAGCACAGCATATCAGGTGGAAGGGAGCACACAGATCTCATAAATTCATGCCATTATTTGACTACAACTTTGTGTGTGTGTTTGAAAGAGAGAGAGAGTGCACAAACATATTGCATGCACATGTGTATGCTATATGCACATATGCATTTACATGTAGTTCTTATGACCATGCACAGCCAGAGGAGGATGTACATGTTCCTGCCATAACAGTCAACTCCTTATTCCTTTGAGACAGAGTCTCTCACTGAACCAGGTGCTAGGCTGGCATCCAGCAGGCCCCACTGATTGCTTCTGTCACCCATAGCACTCTGGGACTATACTGCAGTCATATCCAGCCATACTCAGAACTCTATGCAGGTGCTGAGAATTTGAAATCAAGTCCTCATCCTTGCATAGTAGGCACTCTTATCACTGAACCACTTCACAAACCCCATTAACTGTGATGAGGAAGACCAAAATATGTGTCTTGATCAAGGCACCCAGGTCAGGGTTGTCATGGAGATTTCCTCATGACCATCATTTGCCTACATGCATGGAATGAAACCACTAAAGGGATTGGCAACATCACTGCAGGGAGATATAATATCTGAAGCTTTGGTTGTTTGATATACCACAGCACTGTACTATCACGTAAAGAGATGAGATTTAATAAAGCCAAGTCTGCTGCCTTGTTCCTATGGGCCCTCTTCAGTCTGGTGTATCTGTACTGGGAGGGGGCACATCTTATCTATCTTCTTATATTTAGTAAACTTAAACAAAATAGTGAACTTTTTAGAAAAGAAATAATAAACCACAGTTACTTTGAATGATTATAGAAGAAAAAAATATCAAAGCCAGAAATTCCATGCTGTGAGTTTGGGAAACTTTCTGACATGTCCACAATCTCCCCAGGCAATCACAAAATTAGGAGTCACTCTTTATTTTGCTAATCAAACCCTTAAGATATGTTTTCTCACTGAAATACAATTTAGTTCAATCTCACCTCTCAGCAGGGCACAGAAGTACCTTCTTCTCCCAAAGACGAGTTAACATGCTTGCCTGATCAGAGGATGCTGGAGAGGAAGATTCCCTAAGTGCCTTGCAGCAGCTACTCAAGTCAGACGGCAGGAATTGATGCAGCTACTATACGCTATAGCACAGCCAGCAGAGATCATAATGATGCTTGAATGTAAATGGCCATTGGTTGTTTACTTCAGAGGATGTTTGAGGACACACAAAATAAAAGCAGAACCCTTGCCTTCAGAAGAGCAGACTAGTCCAGAGATTCATCTTGCTGACTAAGGACTATGGAGATGGTTTCAGCTGGAAGAAGTGATTGAAGAATCAGCCTGCTAAAGCAGTGTTTGGAAAATGTCAAGTGGGTGCAGACATTTTCAAAGTGTTTCAAACCTGGAACACTGCAGGACTTTCTGTCACTACAGAGTTAATGTGAGGATTAAAGTGGTTAATTAATTAATTGATTAATTGCAATCTTTCCCAAACAAGTGCAGTGTTTGTGTTTCTATGCCCTCCTCAGAATCACCTGGAATCACCTGCTATAAACACAGCTCTGTTTTTAATTTTTATTTATTTATTAAAGATTTCTGTCTCTTCCCCACTACCGCCTCCCATTTCCCTCCCCTCTCCCAATCAAGTCCCCCTCCCTCGTCAGCCCAAAGAGCAATCAGGGTTGCCTGCCCTGTGGGAAGTCCAAGGACCACCCACCTCCATCCAGGTCTAGTAAGGTGAGCATCCAAACTGCCTAGGCTCCCACAAAGCCAGTACGTGCAGTAGGATCAAAAACCCATTGCCAATTTATAGATTCAATGCTATCCCCATCAAGATCCCATCAAAATTCTTCACAGATCTGCAGAGGACAATAATCAACTTTATATGGAATAACAAAAAACCCAGGATAGCCAAAACAATCCTATACAACAAAGGATCGTCTGGAGACATTACCATCCCTGACCTCAAACTCTATTACAGAGCTACAGTAATGAAAACAGTGTGGTACTGGCAGAAAAACAGAGAAGTCGACCAATGGAATCGTATAGAAGACCCGGATTTTATCCCACAAACCTATGAACACCTCATTTTCGATAAAGGAGCTAAAAGTATACAATGGAAGAAAGAAAGCATCTTCAACAAATGGTGCTGGCACAACTGGATGTCAACCTGTAGAAGAATGAAAATAGACCCATATCTATCACCGTGCACAAAACTCAAGTCCAAATGGGTTAAAGACCTCAATATCAGCCCGAACACACTGAACCTGATAGAAGAGAAAGTGGGAAATACCCTACAACAGATGGGCACAGGAGATGGCTTCCTATGTATAACCCCAGAAGCACAGACATTAAGGGCAACATTGAATAAATGGGACCTACTTAAACTGAGAAGCTTCTGTAAATCAAAGGACACTGTCACTAAGACACAAAGGCAACCTACTGACTGGGAGAAGATCTTCACCAACCCCGCAGCAGACAAAGGTCTGATCTCCAAAATATATAGAGAACTCAGGAAACCAGACAGTAAAATGCTAATTAACCCAATTAAAAAATGGGGCACTGAACTTAACAGAATTCTCAACAGAAGAAGTTCAAATGGCCAAAAGACACTTAAGGTCATGCTCAACCTCCTTAGCAATCAGGGAAATGCAAATCAAAACAACTTTGAGATATCATCTTACACCTGTCAGAATGGCTAAAGTCAAAAACACCAAGGATAGCCTTTGCTGGAGAGGCTGTGGAGGAACGGGTACCCTCATCCATTGCTGGTGGGAATGCAATCTTGTGCAACCACTGTGGAAGTCAGTGTTTCGGTTTCTCAGGAAATTCGGGATCAACCTACCCATGGACCCAGCAATACCACTCCTGGGAATATACCCAAGAGATGCTCTATCATATGACAAAAGCATTTGTTCAACTATGTTCATAGCAGTATTATTTGTAATAGCCAGAACCTGGAAACAACCTAGATGCCCTTCAATGGAAGAATGGATGAAGAAAGTATGGAATATATACACGCTAGAGTACTACGCTGCGGTAAAAAACAATGACTTCTCGAATTTTGCATGCAAATGGATGCAAATGGAAAACACTATCCTGAGTGAGGTATCCCAGACCCAAAAAGATGATCATGGGATGTACTCACTCATAATTGGTTTCTAGCCATAAATAAGGGTCACGGAGTCTACAATAGGTGAACCTATAGAAGCTAAGTAAGAAGGTGAACCCAGGGAAAAACATAGAGTTATCCTCTTTGCTAAGGGAAGTAGACAAAATTGCCGGGGAGTAAATTGGGATCTTGGGGGTGGGGTGGGATGGGGGTAAGGGGAGATGGGGAGAGAAAAAGTAGAAGGGAAGGAGGTGGGGGACTTGGGAAAATAGGAGGATTGGGATAAAGGAAGGGTGGATAGGGGAGCACGGAACCACAATTCTTAGTTAAGGGAGCCACTTTAGGGTGGGCAAGAGACTTGACCCTAGAGGGGCTCCCAGGTGCCCAAGCTGAGGTTCCCAGTTAGTTTCTTGGGCAGCTGAGGATAGGGAACCTGAAATGACCCTATCCTAGAGCAATACTGACGAATATCTTGCATATCATCATAGAACCTTCATCTGGTGATGAATGGAGATAGAGACAGAGACCCACACTGGAGCACTGGACTGAGCTCCCAAGGTCCCAATGAGGAGCAGAAGGAGGGAGAACATGAGCAAAGAAGTCAGGACCACGATGGGTGTACCCACCCACTGAGATAGTGGAGCTGATCTACTGGGAGCTCACCAAGGCCAGCTGGACTGTGACTGAAAAAGCATGGGATAAAACCGGACTCTCTGAACATGGTGAACAATGAGGGCTGATGAGACGCCAAGGACAATGGCATGGGGGTTTGATCCTACTTAATGTGCTGGCTTTATGGGAGCCTAGCCAGTTTGGATGTTCACCTTCCTAGATATGGACGGAGGGGGAAGGACCTAGGACTTACCACAGGGCAGGGAACCTGGACTGCTTTTTGGACTGGAGAGGGAGGGGGAGAAGAGTGAGGGGAGGGGGAGAAGGGTGGGAGGAGTGGTAGAAGGGTGGGAGGAGGGGGAGGGAAATGGGAGGCTGGGAGGGGGTGGAAACTTTATTTTTCTCTCCTTTTCTCAATAAAAAATATCATTCTAAAAAAAAAAACCCATTGCCATTGTTCTTGAGTTCTCAGTAGTTTAATTCTATTTCTGACTGACCACTGAGGAGATAGACTACTACTCCAATAACAGAGTTTCTCAGTTTTTCCTTAGTCTTGCTTAGAAATGAAGACCATTCTACTGAGAGGAATTTTGGGGATTGCTAAGTAGGTTCCTACATGTGTAGTGGTAGAAAAGCTCCTAGAGTAGGTGTAACCTGAATGCATTTTTATATTTCTTTTCTTGTAAAAAAAAAAGCCCATTGGTTACTTTTTATCCAGCTCTATAATAGCCTAACATATTGTCACATAAGATAAGAATTGAGTTTTTTTGGAAGCTTCCTAGACTCTCAGCTGTTCCATTTGTCTCCCTCATGTAAAATTTGGATGTATCGCCACAGTTATGTTAGACACATTAGCTCAGCTCTTTTCAGAGATGTTCAGACTTTCTCATAGCTCATTTCTGCAGTACGAGATAGGAATGGTTATGATCTCTCTATGGGCTTTTTCACAGGTGAAAAGGAAATAATAACTATTTCCTCCAGAGTGATCTGTACATGTAATCCCCATCCACTTCCTGCTAGGTTCTTCTCCAGACAAGGAGAATGTCTGGCAAATAGACTAGATGTGTGTAGTTGGCTGACTAGAGTTATTAGCTGTAAATGACCATATGCATAAAAATGTCATTTTTATGCAACGTTCAAAACAAAAACTTTTAAGAATGAGGAGAAATAATCATTTTACAATTTGATGAAGGAATGTAAAAATAAGAAGAGTCCATCCATGGCAACCTACTAATTTGCATGAGAGTTCAGCCTGTTCTTGGAGTGGATAATCCTTTATTCCATCATGGTTCTGGATAAAATATTCCTATATTGGAATATGCTATTACTATTTTAACACAGAGATAAAATGTAATTTTAGAGGTGGGGGAAAAGTGTACAAATCATTTAGAGAACTTTCAGTGCACAGGTATTCCATTGCTCTCTGTCATGGTTCCTCCTTTCTCACACTTCCACCCGTGACCTCCCTGTGAAGAGTCTTCCAGGTCTGCAGGCATCTTACAACTTGCTCTGACTGCAATGTAAGTGCTCATCCATGCCTTCACTGATCAAAGCTTTGAAAACATTGCATGTTCTTTCCATTGCTCTTCTCTCTGCTACAGCAATAGCCTTTCCTAGAGAGGGGTGATCATTCATGCTTCATTCCTCAATGAAGAAGACAGATGGAGCACAGCTGTGGGTAACTGGGGACTGATTGTAACATGAGTGAGACACACATGGTCAGCCATGATCAGCCATGCTTCTCCAGCAAGGACGTAACTATTTTATGAGCATTCAAATTCAAATCTACCCCACTGCTGAAGTTCACATATTTTCCACTCTAGCACATATTTTAAGAAAACAGTGTCCTTCATTTAGTTACTATCTTTTTCTTCTCATTGTGCCTACTGATGACTGACTTACTTGAGATCTGGGCATTGAAGCTCATACTTGAGTGCCAACACTTAACCATGGAGCCATCCTCATTCCCTCTTTAAAAAGGTAGAAAGAGTTAACAAGATGGTGGAGTATTCAGAGAATAATCACATACTAGACATTCTAAAAAACCACAAATTCTTCCTCTGCTATGAGATACTGCTTCTGTATATTCCCTCATGGAATCACAGCTGGCATTTAAAATAAATCCCCAGAAATGGAACTTCTGGTTTACTTTAAAATGATAGCATAGGCCTTACTTGATGCCTAATCTTGATTGTCAACCTGATGAGATGTGGAATTAGAGGCTTCAGGGCATACTTCTAGGGGGTAATTCTGACTAGGTTAACTGAGGTGGGAAGAGATTCACTGTGGGAGGCACCATCCCCTGGGCTGTAATATGATACTAGACTATATAAAAGGGAGAAAGAGAGCTGAGTACAACCATTTACCTCTCTGTCTTCCTGACTGAAGAGGTAATGTGCCCAGCTACTGCCTCACGTTTGCGTTGCATGACAGACTGTGTATCCTGAATTGTGAGCAAAAATAAGCCCACCTTCCTCCTTCCCTTCCTTCCCTTTCCTTTCTTCGTGCCTTCAGTTGCCTTTCTCAGGGTATTTTGTCATAGCAACAGCAAAACTAAGTCATCTTGACATACTGATAGTGGAAGCACACTCCCATTCTCTCTGTGCATCTAACATCAGAGAAGTCACAGGAATTTTCATGCCCAACCAAGTGTAGCTGTA
This sequence comes from Microtus oregoni, assembly GCF_018167655.1. Taxonomy (NCBI): domain Eukaryota; kingdom Metazoa; phylum Chordata; class Mammalia; order Rodentia; family Cricetidae; genus Microtus; species Microtus oregoni. The sequence continues at coordinate 24,544,447 of NW_024543067.1, read as the reverse complement.
GTCAGATTACAGTAAGTATAAAAGGTATAACAATTTGATATATTCCTTTCCACAAAAAAGTAATTCAAAGAGGATGTTAAGACTCATCTGATTCAAAACCTTACAAGGTGAAGCAATTCTTCATTACCATCAGAAGTGGTCAATGAGGTATGCACCCTCATTTCCAGTTATGGAGACTCTGTGTAAAAAGCACATAAAATCTGTGTTTGATTCTATTTGGAGTCTAACTGGATGCCAAGTTTCCCAATATTCTAAGGAACTCTACCTTAATGCAAAGCTTATATAAACAAACATATGGAGAGACTCTCACCAAGAGACCTAGCTGGAGGCGGCAGGTTGAAAAGTGATAATGGTCCAGCTCACACTAGTTTATTGCATGGTATCGACTCTTAAATGTGAAATCCATGCCCCTGAGAGGTCTTTGGTGAACTCCTGACAGTGTGACCAGAAGGCACAGAAGAGGCTTCCTCAGTAACAGGAACACCTGCACTGTGTGAAGAGAAAAGCCCTGCATGTCAACAAGGTCTCACCAGCAGGGTCCAGGGAAGAGAACCAGCTGCAGAGGGATCTGCAGTATCACAGGGAGCTGGTCTCAGCTGCTCTTTTTAGACCTTTACTTGTTAGGTTGACAGTAACAAGTTCCCCTGTTTTAGCATGTACTTGTTTCCAGAGCCACCAGAAAAAAATAGGTCATCTTTTTCACATTTCTTCATGAAGCTGAGAGAAAACAGTGAAAACCACATTTAATATAGGAAAGCCCAAAACTGTTTAGCTCAGGATAAATGTACCTAATTGGAATCATTTTATTATGATGTCTCTTAAGACACTCCTCCACATTATGGAAATCAGAAAGGCAGACAGAATAAGAAGGGAGAAAACAGCTCAGAACAAAACAATACTGTAACGGGTGTTAATGGATACTAAATCAGGGATGCTGGAGATGGGATTTGCCGTAGCCCCATCCACCTCTGCTACCTCTCCCTCAAATATCTCTAGCCAAACCCTACAATTATATTCACCACATGTATCTACATGTCTGTGTAATAGTTACACACACACACACACACACACACACACACACACATAATATTTATCAGGATAAACAAAATAAAGGCATCCCTATTACTCTGTGTGGAGCATGGGAGACAGGATATTTTTAAGAGCAACGCCAACAACAGAAGGACTTAAACTTTTCAGGAGATAAGAAGAGAAGGCAACTGGCAGCTCTGCCACAAGAGAACACCGCGTTATCTTCTGCCATTATCTTAGTTTAGTGATAGAATCAGAAGCTGAGGATTTACTATAAATGGTAAAGAATATTGCTTTTGGGAGCTGTTTTATCCTACACTCCATATTCTCTTCAAATGAACAGCAAGCATGATATTGGATTTCTGACAGTGCTGGAGTGATTGCAGTCTAGAATCTATTAAGAATACTAACATTTAAACAGGCTACCTTGATCCCAGTGTTATTTCTGAGAGGATATATTTTGTTCAGTAATGCCTTGTGAACTCCCAAATCATTGTGGACATAACTCGGGATCTCTCAGCCTTCAGTGGCTGCTCACCTTCTCTGCTGTAAAAGGATTTACTCTCATTGGAAAAGAAGACTTAATTCTTCTCCAAATGCAATGTGCAGGTTGGTGTCCTTGTTCAAGTCCTTAGAAACTTTTGAGATTTTTAGCAATCAACAGTTGTAGGATGGAATATAAAAGTTAGAAAGGGACTGTGACTCAGAAGTAACCAACACCATCGATTGCTTCTATATTCAACCACTATGGTTGTTGCAGATTATGGTGGCTTGAATGTGAAATGTCCATTATAGGTGAAAATATTTAACATTTGGTCCCCAGTTGGTGGCATTGTTAGGGCAGATTCAGGAGTTGGAGACTTGTTGGAGAAAATGCATCATTGGAGATGGGTTATGAGGGTTTATAGCCTTGTCCACAACTCTTCCTTTGTTCCTGGTGCCATGCCATGCTTTTCCTGCCATCACGAACTCTACCCCTCTACAACAATAAGCCCCAAATAAACCCTTCTGTTTTTAATTTTCTTTTGACCCTGATGTTTTATTATAGAAACAGAAAAGCAACAAATACACAGATAAACCCACATCTTATCATTTCTTCCCCCAAACTCAAGCTACTCATCTTGTTTGGTGAGGGTTTGACCCCTGTGTCCTTGCATCTACTGAAGTCCTGGTGATGTTCTGCTTTTCATGAAGGGCCTTCATTGTTAACAACGGTCTGGATGATGCCAGCACCTATAAAGTACCCCAGAGGGTGGATTCCTTGGCACTTCCTTACTCTTCCACTGCATCTTTCCATAGTAGTGCTCAGAAGTCAGGTGCATTGTATCCTACAGGTTCACCTCCTTGTTTTTTCATGCTGTTTGATTCTCCTCTATCAATTTCTTCTTTTCTTTCTACTGAGGCTTTCAGATACCTGTTCTCTCTGTGTTTTCTACTAAAAACTTGACCCTCTCTTATCAAAAGCCCTTGACATAGAGTAGATCATGGTGTTCACTCTGCAGATGTTCCGTAGCTGCCTCACCAACAGCATCTAGACTCAGTCATAGGAATTTCTGATGCGGAGAAGTTAAAATTGCAGCACAATGTGTGGCTTTCCTTTCTCTGACGTTTTCACTTTTTCCATTTGCCTGTTCATTGTCTGGGATTTAGGGAAAGATGAATGTCCCGAGCACCTTGAAAAATATTTCCTTAATTCTTTCTAAGTATTTTATCACTATTCTATATTGATTTCCTTTTAAATGCAAACTTCTCAAAACTCTTTAATCTAGTTGGCTTCAATTTGAATTCCTTATTTATCCCACAGTAGTGTGGTTCATAATTTAACAAGATAGTTGATTAGTATTTGTAATAATTTTGAATTGGCAAAGCCTCCCCTTCTCCCCACTCTTTTTGTTTCTCCAATCATTCTTCTCCCCTCCTTTCTTTACATTTTCATTTTCCCATTTCTCTCTTTCTATATTTCTGTTTCTTTTCTTTTATTCATATGTCTAACCACAAATATGCTAAAGTGTGCATTTCAATACACACACATATATACATATACATATACATATATATATATATATATATATATATATATATATATATGCTCAATCTTTAAAATCACATATATTGGAGCTGGGAAAATGGATCAGTTGGTCAAGGCTGAAGACCTGAGTATGATACTTGAGATTTATGTAGAAGGAGATAATGGAGATAATTGACTTCTCCAAGTTGTCCTCTGACCTGGAAAGATGTGCTTTGATGTGAGCCAACTCCCTACCTAGCCCCCGACACATAATAAATGTAAAATGATTCACATGCATCACTAAAATCCTCCAGTTACCCTTTTTAGCTATAGAAGTACACGACCTCTTTCTCACACTTGATTTCTTGATGGTTCTCTCCTTGATGCATTTCTCCTTTAGTTTTTATGATATTATTTTGATGCACCTTTTAAGCCATTCCCTCTCTGTAGTCACTTTTCTTGTCGTATCAAATGGCAATACTTCCTGGGATTTTTAAACTCAATATTTAGCACCTGAGCAGTGTGCTGAGTCCCTAGCTTGTTTATCTGTTTATGCAGCAGTGACATTTGCCTCTAGATTTTAGACCAGGAACTCTGTCCTGAGAACTGTCCCTCTAGCCTCTTCTTATTGTATGCTGTATAAGTACTTCAAAATCTACATGACCAAAATGTCATGTAATGATTTATCTATAAAACTTATTCACTGTCTTGCATTCCCTTTCAAAAAAAAAAAAACATGACTTGCGTCTGATCGTGTCTTGTACAGCCGAAAATTATGCACAAAATGTTCCCAAACTCATCACATAAACCTTCCCATATTTTCTTTTTTTTTTATTGCTAAAAGAAGAAAAAAAACATAAACAAAAAAACAAGTTTCCACCTCCTCCCAGCCTCCCATTTCCCTTCCCCTCCTCCCACCCTTCTCCCCCTCCCCCCACTCTCCCCCTCCCTCTCCAGTCCACAGAGCAGTCCGGGTTCCCTGCCCTGTGTTAAGTCCTAGGTCCTCCCCCCTCCGTCCATATCTAGGAAGGTGAACATCCAAACTGGCTAGGCTCCCACAAAGCCAGCACATTAAGTAGGATCAAAATCCCTTGCCATTGTCCTTGGCTTCTCATCAGCCCTCATTGTTCGCCATGTTCAGAGAGTCCGGTTTTATCCCATGCTTTTTCAGTCACAGTCCAGCTGGCCTTGGTGAGCTCCCCGTAGATCAGCTCCACTGTCTCAGTGGGTGGATGCACACCTCGTGGTCCCGAATTCTTTGCTCATGTTCTCCCTCCTTCTGCTCCTCCTTGGGACCTTGGGAGCTCAGTCCAGTGCTCCTGTGTGGGTCTCTGTCTCTATCTCTATCCATCACCAGATGAAGATTCTATGATGATATGCAAGATATTCGTCAGTATTGCTCTAGGATAGGGTCATTTCAGGTTCCCAATCCTCAGCTGCCCAAGGAACTAACTGGGAACCTCAGCTTGGGCACTAGGGAGCCCCTCTAGGGTCAAGTCTCTTGCCCACCCTAAAGTGGCTCCCTTAACTAAGAATTGTGGTTCCGTGCTCCCCTATCCACCTTTCCTTTATCCCAATTCTCCTGTTTCCCCAGGTCCCCCCTCCTTCCCTTCTACCTTTTCTCTCCCCATCTCCCCTTACCCCCATCCCACCCCACCCCCAAGATCCCATTTTCTCCCCGGAAATTTGGTCTACTTCCCTTAGCCAAGAGGACAACTATATGTTTTTCCTTGGGTTCACCTTCTTACTTAGCTTCTATAGGTTCACCTATTGTAGACTCCGTGGTCCTTATTTATGGCTAGAAACCAATTATGAGCGAGTACATCCCATATTCATCTTTTTGGGTCTGGGACACCTCACTCAGGATAGTGTTTTCTATTTCCATCCATTTGCATGCAAAATTCGAGAAGTCATTGTTTTTTACCGCAGCGTAGTACTCTAGCGTGTATATATTCCATACTTTCTTCATCCATTCTTCCATTGAAGGGCATCTAGGTTGTTTCCAGGTTCTGGCTATTACAAATAATACTGCTATGAACATAGTTGAACAAATGCTTTTGTCATTTGATAGAGCATCTCTTGGGTATATTCCCAAGAGTGGTATTGCTGGGTCCAGGGGTAAGTTGATCCCGAATTTCCTGAGAAACCGAAACACTGACTTCCACAGTGGTTGCACAAGATTGCATTCCCACCAGCAATGGATGAGGGTACCCGTTCCTCCACAGCCTCTCCAGCAAAGGCTATCCTTGGTGTTTTTGACTTTAGCCATTCTGACAGGTGTAAGATGATATCTCAAAGTTGTTTTGATTTGCATTTCCCTGATTGCTAAGGAAGTTGAGCACGACCTTAAGTGTTTCCCATATTTTCTTACTCCTTCAGAATTGTATTTTCAAAGCCATTCCTTGAGTTTATTGCTTCTCTTCTAAACAGTCTTTCTCTGTTCTTAACCACTTGAAATTCCTTTTCCACAGTTTGCCAAATTGGTCTTCAAAGCCAAAATCCAAACAGAGAGTGATAAGCTGTGCATTCAATCTCCGTGTTCAGATCTTTCAGAGGTCTTTGGAGCTTTCATCCATTGATAAGCACATTAACCTTTCTGAACTGACCCCATCTTCTCCAGCATCATCTTTAATTATTTACACAGGCCCGGGCTTTCAGGAGTATTTCACTCTTTATCAGCCCTTAAATGTGCATAAGTTATTGCTTTTTATTGAAAGTTCTTCTAACTTTTTCCCATTCAGGGAAGTCTATCTCATTCCTTTAAGAAGTATGATCAAGCCAGGCGGTGGTGGCGCAGGCCTTTAATCCCAGCATTCGGGAGGCAGAGGCAGGCGGATCTCTGTGAGTTCGAGACCAGCCTGGTCTACAAGAGCTAGTTTCAGGACAGGCTCCAAAACCACAGAGAAACCCTGTCTCGAAAATACAAAAACAACAACAACAACAACAACCAAAAAACCCCAAGAAGTATGATTAGACACCTACTAGACAGCAGAGTCTAGGAAATAAAAGTCGTAGTCCCAGAAATAAGTTGTTTCCTTTGAAGTTGTTGGCCAATGAAGGAAGTCTCAGAGACTTCACAAACATTAAAAACTATTTCCAGTCTCTTGGTTGTCATCCAGAACTTTACCACAAGATCCTATTGCTGAAGACAAGACACACTTAACTCACAGAACATGGAGAAATCAAACTGGTGCTGAACTGGCAGCCTTGCTCTGCTGACTAGCTTTTATAGTGAAACATGGTGCCAGATAGCAGAGAAGACAATTTATCATCAGTTTTATTCTAGTGTAAACCTTGGGAGCTACCTGAGTGAAATAGTTTCATGAACACTGTAGGAGTTACCAACAACTTTCTGATTGATTTTAAGGGCCACTGCACAATATGAAACCCACACTTGGCATCATTATTGGGCCAAGAACAAATGACCAGATAGATCAGAGAACTCAGGGGAAAAATTACCACTAGTATTTTACTAGGTAGATTAAATATTAATCTAACTCCTAATAAGCTATCATCAACTGCATAGATTAGCCATCTCTCATTGGAGAAGCATCTCTTTGAAGTATACACTAATCAATACAGATCAACCATGTACCACCAGTCAAGGCACAAAAAATAAGAGACTTCAGAACACCCAGCCTGAATGGGTCATTTATACCACACCTCCTTTTCTGAAGTTTCACGGATCATTTCAGGAGAGGGGGTGAACATGGTAAAAGAGCCAGAGATAGTTGATAACTACAGGAAGAGTATTTTCTGCATAGGGCAAGGCTGCTGGACATATGACCCCACCGTGGGACAGCATGCACAAGGCCTATGCAAGCTTAAGCCAGACAAAAGTCTCAGCATGTGTAAGGGAGCTGGGCACACTGTGAAACCCCTTTCTTGGGAATTATTGACTGCTTGGAGAAGAATGGTCAGTTTTCATTAAAATGGGTTGACCATGCTCAAGTGGAAAGCAAAATATCTAAGAGTATTTGGACAGAACAAGTGGTCTTAATGGGATATGGGAAGAGTCGGGGTAGGAAATATGACTGTGATCAGAACATGGTAGGAAAGTTCCCAAGAACTGCTCATAGGGAGGGGCAGCATGGCTGGTCTGGGTAGCTGCTCCCACCTCTGTGTGGTTTGAGTTCAGAGACGTTTCTTCAATTTCAATTTCTTCCAGGCTCTATAGCAACCAATATAATTCCTAAGAGGCAATAGGATCTCAGTAAGAACTAAAAGAATGAATGGGCTCTAAGATTGTGGCACTGATGTTATCGAATTCTCAGTTGATGCGGTCTGATTCTCAGCAGAAACCCACTATTTATCAGCTGGAAATTTAATTATCAGCTTTAAAAATCACATTCCCAGTTTGTTAAAGTGTGGCCCAAGAGCTAATCTTCTTTCTAGTTTTTACAACTTAGACATGTGGAGCAACTGAGCAACCGAAGTCCTGCAGAGCCACTTTTTTTTTTTTTGTCTGGGGAACCACAGTGAACACTTAGTTTTAACTTGAAAGTATTTTTCTTCTTGGGGAACTGTTACGGTATCACCCTGACATTAATGCTAAAAAGGTCATTTAGAAGGTGATGAATTCAACTAGTTTAATCCTGTGTGAAAAAAAATTTCCTATAAATTTTTGTCCTTCGATACACCAAAACTATTCCTTCAGAGACTTTAGTGTTGAAATTTAAGGTAATGATTCTGAAGGCTCAAAACTGCTAACAAGGTCAATACTTTTAAGATTTATTCAAAACTTACATTTAGTTGAAGATGAAAATAAATACATCTTCTAGGAGAAACAGGCAGAAAAAAAATCATGATGCTGATACGATCACTAATTCTGAGCACGGAAAACATGCTTGGGTGTTGTGAAGATGAAAGAACATGTTAGAAGACAGAAAACAATAATCTTCCAGCTAAATGAGCAGGGATCTGAAAGACAAGGTGGTCATGACTAATCAGCATGAAAGACACAGACCAGCTAGGGGTCTGGTGAGTTTTAAGAGGGCAAGATCCTCCTCTAACAAAGGCTGTGCAGTAAGCTCAGTCACAGGTAGTGTGCACATCCTTGGGAGAGTAGATTTAAAGGGTTGAGGTTTCAGTAGTTACAGATAACTTGATAGGGCACAAATATTAATGAAATGGCCTCCAAATATCTAAATATATTGTACAATAGCATCTAATACAGTATAAGAGATATACTGCAGTAAGGAGTATATGAGATTTAAGGCAAAGTTGTTTTGACTTGTTGGTCATCATTAAGCCTACAGCTGCAAAGTGCTTTAGCTGCAAAGAGAGAGCTTAGACAGAAAGCTATGAGGAAGGCACTGGGATTCTCAAAGGTGCAGAGAGCAGCAACAAAGCACTGTGGCCAAAGCTGGGCACCAACTGCCGAATTGTTTGTTGCCTTGGTAAGACAGGAAGGAGAATTCACAAGCATGCTCAAGCTATATGGTCACAAAATCAGCAAAGAGCTGATTGATTAGCAGATTGTGAACATGACTTATGAGGCAAGAGTATAAACCAAAATATATTGTTAACTGACTAAAAATGAAGTCCTTGATGCATGGGTTTAAGTACAATTTTTCAGAACGTGACTTCTGAGGTACAGTACAAATTTCAGAAAATTTAAAGATGCATGTTCATGATGCTCCTTGAAGACCTAGCTAGAAGTCAGAGCATGAAACTGAATATGAGAATATCTACAGAGTTTTTTCCAACAGTGATATTCATTAAACTGGAAACTGTGGAATGGTCTCACAATGAAAGTAGTGGAAAGCCATTCTGTAAGTCATCGCACACAAGAATGGACAATGTTCAAAGCCATACTTGTGGAAAGAATCTACATGGCTTCTGTGGTAAAGAGCAGAATGAACAGCCCACTAGAGCTCCTATTTCTGCCTCTAGGAACCTTACATGCTGTAGTCAAATACCTTTCTTCTACTGTGAGTATATTCAGGTCACAGCTTTGATTTTGTGTTTATGTATTTATATATTTATATTCCTTTTTTCCATTTTTTTTACAAAAAACTCTTAGATTATAAATTGTTAGGTTTGTCTAAAATACACAAATCATATTTCTAGTTAATATCCTCTTTTATGATGACTGCTTTGGGGAGGAGGCATAACAAACAATTGGTATTTAATTCATCTTACCATCTATCTTGAAATGTATATGCCAAACCTTCAGTTAAGTAGCCTTGAATGTAGATAAGAGAGTGATAAGAGAAATTTTCATGTTTCATTTAGTACTATAACTTCTGTCTTAAAAAATCTTCCCTTTTAACCACTCATAAACACATAATGTCTTTGTATTTTATTGAAAACAATTCTGTTGCTTATGGGCATTTATTAGCTGAACTTTCTCTTCAATGGAAATTTATGAGAAATGGATTAAAAGTAATGATCATACAGCAAAGACATATCTGAGGCTACACTTTGAAAATAGCCACTTAAGCTATTATAGGCTTACGCTGGAAATAATAAGTGTATACAGATATATTTCATGAACTAAAATATTCAGCTAAGTGGGAATGCATTGTAAATTTCAATCAATGCCTAAAAAACAGAATCCTAAGGCATTATCTTTATATAAATGAAAATATCCCTTTTCATTTGTAAGACTGATTTAAGGGCTGAGGCAGTGGCCCAGTAGATAAAATGCTCGACTCTCGAGAATCTAGATAAAACCCACACAGAATGAATGTGTGATACCAGTGCTCCTGTTGCGAGATGGGTGTTGAGGCAGAAGACTCTCTAGAAGCTCTCAGAACAGGGAGTTTGGCTCAAGCAGCAGTGGCCAACAAAAGAGACTTGATCCCAAGCAAGGTGCAGAGTTAGGATCGACACCCAAGCTTATCTTCTAAACTCCACACTTACACCATGCCAGCGCATGCACACACCAGACAGACAGACAGACATCACTGATTTAATTCTAATAAGGCGTTTCTAAGGCATTAAGTAGGACAGGAACATGTAGGTAGGATCTGAAGTAGAGACCATAGAAGAATGCTGCTTATTTGCTAACCCAGGACTGCCTGCCTGTCCAAGAACAACACTGTCCACAGTGAGCCAGTCCCTCCCTCTTCAAGAGTGGTTAAAAAAAATGCTTCCTAGACTGGCTACCCATTAGTCTAATAGAGGCACACTCTCAATTAAGGCCATTATTCCGAAACATCTCTAATTTGTGTTAAGTTGTGAAAACCAACCAGCACGAACAGTGTTGTCATAAATAACAAAATTCAGTTGCCTTAGATGCTAGGATGGGGTGGGGTGGAAAACTTATGAGGATAGTATAAAGGAAAGTGTTACTTTGTTTTCTTTCTTTCATTGTGTTTTACTTCCTTTCCTCCTTTCCTGTGATCTTCCTTCCTTTCTTCCATTCCCCTTCTGTCTTTCCTTCCTTTCTTCCTCCCTCCCTCCCTCCTTTCCTTCTTTCATATTCCTTCCTTTGCATCCTCTTTTCTCTCTGTCCTTCCCCATCCCTCTCTCCCCCATCTCGTGCTCTCTTCTTTACTCCTTTCCCCTTCTCCTCCTCTTTCTCTTTCCTTTACTCTGTCTTTGTCTCACTGTCTCCCTTCTTCTACCTCTTTCTCCCTCTTTCTTTGGGATGAACATAACACAGCTATTCTCTCTCACACTTGCTCTCCTGACTCTACACAGGCAATGGAACACACAAACTGGAATGTTTTTTGACTTTAAGGTATGAAATTAAGAGGACAACTTTAAAAATTTCTCTTCATAGCACTTACACATGTTCATAGAGGTATGAAAATCTAATGAATGGGCCAGTCTACTGAGCATTTCAATAGAATAAAACATGACCCATAATTTGTATTATAAATTCCTTCAAAACTACATGGGGCATTTATACATTACAGACACATGCCATATCTCATTCATGAGATCCTACTCTGTGCTTGGTACATAGTAATTTTAGAAATGTTCAGTGATTTTCCCAAAGTTTTTTAACCAACACATGAATTAGTAATAACGTCCGCTAGGTACCTGCCTTCTCTGTCCTAAGTGATGCCATTGTCTCTGAAGATCCTAGTCTAATGACAGCATGTAGGAGCCATCATGGGGCCTGTGAGCTCAGTGGTATGCAATGAGCAGCAGTGTGATCTTGGGGATGGTATATGAGAGCACAGGATTAACTCTGCCGTTCTGTTGTTGGTAGCAAGAATTCTTATCAGGAAAAAAAGACATTCTTAAGGGGACTGTACATCAAAACCAACTTAAAAATACAGTTGGCAGGTTCTGTGTCCTAAGAGAATCTCATAAAGGTTTATGTTCTGGGTATCTGTGTTATAAAAGGTCCTCAGATGGTTTTAATAGGAACACTTGTTTATGAATCTCCTTCCTGGACTTGGGGCCCTTTCCGCAGCCCCACTAGTCCTCTGCAGCTGGAGGCTGCACTGCCCTGGGTCACTTTCTCCTCTTTAGCCTCAGACTTTCTTGCGTTTATATGTAAATCCTTTGGATAGGTAAGGCTATCAACTGTGAGCAGCCATACAAATTTCCTTATTTCTGGTGGAATGGAATAATTTGCAGTTATTCCTGGTCTCTTTCATTGGCAGGTTCATTTTCCCTGGGTTCTTCCTTTCTCCCAGACTCTCAGTTCATCTTTGCCTGAGGTTTGTTTGATGGCTCCCGCCTCACTGAGTACAAGGCAAGCTCCATGTCTTCTCTGCATTCCCAAAGCCTATGTTGAATCCTGGCATTGGACAATTAGACTCCAGAAAAAGGCTTGTAGAATAAGATAATGAATTATTCAAGAATTAATTTACATTCCACTGTATGTTCAAGATCAATTAGTAATTTTGATTTCTAAGGAGAGAAATAGTGAGTATTTTGCTGAGCAGAAGATGTGTGTGAATGGCAGGTCGTAGTGACTCAAGGAGGAAACTGCACACCAATAAGATCTGTTCAGTCACTCTTCCAGAAACTGAAAAATTAACACCTCCAAATAACCATTTTATTTTCATAGTGATGCATCCCACGATACACACAAAGATACATATAAATATGTATGTTTGTATAAGTTTTGCATAACAAATACCCTTTTGTTTTCTTTTTACTTAAAATTTATTTTTATTTTGTGTGTTTGTGTGCACATGCATACATGTATGTGTGTGTGTGTCGCACACGCTCGCGCTACCTGTGTGTATGCACTAGTAATGGTCAGAGGAGGATGTTGGATCTCCTGGAACTATTTTCAAACCACCTTGTGCTACCTGATGTGGGTGCTGGGAAATGAGTCCCACTCTTCTTAGGAGCAGTCAGTGCTACTGAACCATTCCTGTGGCCCTTTCCTTGCTTTCTGAGACAAGGTCTAATGCAGCCCAGGCTGGTCTTGAATTTTGGTCATCCTGTCTCCATCTCCAAAGTGCTGGAATTACACAGTATATGCTACTGCATCTGTCATAACATACACTCTTACGAAAGACTCAGAAGAAAGCTGAATGAAGACAGTTGTTCATGCTAATTACAGCATTAAATCAGAAATAGGTACTTGGTAGAAAATTTAAGTTAAAGCTCTGTCTTTCTATTTTGAGTTCCCTTCAGCAATGATTTCTTGATTAGAATTTTGTATTCATAGTTTTAATTTTGTATAGTTAAAAAAGATATTTTTCCCCAACTAGGCTATTTCTTGAGGCTGAATGGAATAGTTGTGCATTAATGATTGCTATTTTTATTTGATATAGAGCTATTTAGTGCAGAGACTTAAATACTAGGCTGTTTAGGTATTTCTCTTCCTGACAATAATACCTGGTTTAGGGAAGAAAGACTGCTGGAGGATCAGAGCAGCACTGCGGCTCTGTGTCTATTTCCTTCAGAGACCTGGGGAAAAGCCAGAGGATCACAGGAGCACTGTGGCTTGGGTCTTTTTCCTTCAGAGAGCTGGCTTACTTTTGTGCCAAAAGTATATTAAGAACTGTTTGTTCAGTATTTTACAGATTTATATTAGCAATGAACACTTTTCCACAGCTGTGACATCAAGAACCTTTTCAAATCTAAACTTACTATGAATATTAGAATTTTTTATTAAAGCTATATTTCAGAGTTATCATTACCAGTTCAAAAGTGACTCACGGAGAAAGAATAGACATGCAGAGCTGAGTAACATCAGAGCTTTGAGCCTCTGGTCCTTCCTTCACTGTTTAAGAGATGGAAGCTCCCAATTAAGAGCTGGATTCACACTGTATAACTACTTATTAATACAATCTTCCTCTAAAGTGTTGTCAGGGTTTGTTTGGGTCTAAGTTTCACTGAGGAGCGCGCATCCTCAAAATTCATAGATGTAAATCCCAACCCTCAGTGTGGTGGTATTCAGAGCAAAGGTATGACATCATTAAGTCATAGGGTGAAGCTCTCACTAGGGGGAAGCTGTGCCCTTCTGAAAGTCATCTCAGAGAGCTGTCTCTCTTATTGTTTCCCTCCTGTGAGAATAAGGCTATACAGAAGATCTTCATCGGAACCATGTTCAGGTCCAGATTTCAAATTTCCAATGTTGCCAGGAGCCAGAACAATTAGGAACAGGTTTCTGTTATTTACAAACCAGTCCTCATGTCTCATGATCCAAGTGGATCTTTCCTGGATTACAGATGAAGAAGCAGTGATTTGGGTTATTGAAATGAAAGGTCCTTGACCTCATGGATAACACACAATTCTGTTTATTCTCTACTCTGAGAGAGGAGCAAGAATGCAATCAATATATATTATATGAATTCTTTTTCTATAAAAGCCAATAAACTCAAATAGGTGGTCACAGAGTTTCTTAAAAGTTTTGCAGAGCTCTTGAGATCCCCTCAAAGCCCCTCTGTGATGAAACTTTTGGACTGTCAGAGATGTGAGTATTTAAGACTCCTGAACATTTCAAGGCTGCCAGCGCTGTGCATGAGGAAGGCCAGCTCGGCAGGACCAGGGCTGAATCCTGCCTGCTTGAACACTAATTACACAGACTAATGAAAGATCTGGATGCTCTATAGCCTGCACTTATGCTAACATCTGGCGCCTTGTGGCTGCCTCCCCTCCATCATTATCCCTAAGTCAACTCTCACTTCCTGCTTCTTCAGTGTCCAAAGAGGCCCTAAGCAAGGCAGCTAAGAGCCCTCGGCAAAGCCATAGGATTGCAGACTTAAAGACTCTCAGGCCATGGTTTACACAAGTGTTTTTACTTCCTACATCACTGAAAATTGTTTTGTGTCACATTTTTTCCAATTCCCAGTTGTATCTTACGTAATGGAAGGATGCTCATTAGCCTAGCTAATTAAACATCACAGGCCTTCTTGGAGCAATGTCCTGTGGAAAAATTCTAGCCAGTCTCCACCATGAGAGACCTTCCAACTGTCATAGTAAGATATGCTCATGGGTTTTTATGGCTTAAAAGTGCTAGAAATAAATGTGCCATCACACATGTGATAGTTGTGCTTGAGTGGTATGTATATAAAATATGTGTATATATATAAACATACTTATGTAATGTTGGGGGCCATGGTCACATGTGTGAGTGGTTTAAGTACAGGAGTGAATATGCCACAAAGCATATGTGGCAGTCAGAGCGCAACCTCAGGTGTCTGTCTCCATCATCCACATTGTCTGAGAAAGAGTCTCGTGTTATTTGCCACTGTACATGTCCCACTGGATGGTCTACAAGCTTCTGGGTTTCTACGGTCTCTCCTCCTACCTTATTGGGATTATAGATTTGTCCCAACACGTCTGAATTTATGTGGGTTCTGGGGATCCAAAGTCAGGTCTTCAGGCATTTATAGCAAGTTGTCATGCCAGTGTGTGTGTGCATGTGTGTGGTGTATAATTTTACTGAATTATATGATCAATTAAATACTTTTTAACAATATTTAAAAACTCATTCAAGCAGTGGTCTTTGCAAATAAAAAATGAAAACAATGTCCTGTTTAGAGGAGGGTGTTTTGGTTTTCAAAACAGCATAGCAGCTTTAAAAGAAGATGTAAGTGACAAGAAAGGAAGCCTGAGCACTTCAGACTCTCACATAATTTTTACACTGAGGGAATCCATGCCACAAAAGTTTGGTTTAGTTATTCTAAGTGGTGAGCATTAATGATCATACTTCTTATTCTCTTCATCCCTCAACTCCCCTTTACTACGTTCAAGGAAAAAGGAGGTTGTGGTTAGAATGAGAAAATCCAGAGTGAGTAGAATCAGTTCCCAGATAAGACTCTTCACAACTACTTATGAATCAGTTCAGGGTACACCGTCAGCCATTCAAGCTAGGGGAAGCACTTGCTTCCATAGAACTGATGCAGAGGTATGAGCAAATATTTTTGATCTTTCTTTAAATCCTTCATTTTTCCATCATAGTTTGCTTTTCTTCCCTGTCCACAACCTCTGCCCCATTATTCTCTGTATTGTTAGGTCAGAACCTAGCACTGAGTACCTCTTGTCTCTCTACTACTCCCAGAGCTCATCTGCTCAGCATCTCAGGACTCAATGTCCTCCCACCTTGCCTGCTTTCCTGCTTTCCTGCCTATTTGTGTCCAGAGCTGGAGGGATAAATAGACCCATGGGTTTTAGTGACCTCACAGTTTTCCTAGAAATCTTTTGTGTCTAACTGTGAATCAATTAGAACCTCTCCACTTTGGAATTTTGTCCTAAAAAAGTGCTCAGTTCTAGCTGCACTAGGAAGTCCTGAGCCATGACTCCTTGTGATGACACTATCTTGGTATCCTTTTAGCTTCTTGTATCACTTCTACTGAGCTGAATAAAGAAATGGTAAGTGCAATAGATTCTCAAGTTGCAAGGCTGAATGTCCTCATCATTCTGAAACACTTTGAGTTTTCTGACCATTCTGCCACCCTTAACAACCACTGTCTTTCTGTGATGCTCTCCTTCACCTGATGGATGCAAGCATCCCCCTTAGAGTAAAGAGACTCATCTTTCTGAACTCTGAGAGCCTTTATCACAGCTTTCAAGATGCTTTGTGTTTCTCTCCCACAGGTCTTCAGATTTCTTCTTATTCGGATTAAGTCTTCAGAAACAATTGAGAAGTGTGCAACATTAGAAGGGAGTTCACTTCATCACCCTTGTTTGAGGTCAGACCTCACTATGTAGCCTTAGCTGACCTAGAAATCACAACATAGCCCGGGCTGGGTTTAAATTAAAGTGAGTTCTGCTTTAACCTTCTCAGTGCTGAGTTTACATACATCACACTCCCTCATGCCTGGCTTCACCATTTAAAAATTTTTATTTTATTACATTTATTTAGTGTGTGGTTCACACACATACCACAGTGTATATGGTGGAGGTCAGAGGGCAACTTTGTGCCTGCAGCCAAGTGGGTACAAGTAGTTAAACTCAGTCTTGGTAGCAAGAGCCTTTACCCACTGGATCGTCTGTCTGACCCCTTTCATCATTCCAAAACTGATATGGTGATCTGTCTTAGGCACATCTTAAAAATGCAAACCATTTTCTATTTTGGCTGATTAGCTCTTATTATCTTCATTTTCCTCCTTGCCTTTATGTACTAAAGTGTGAATACGTCAGAATCACAGTTATAGAGAGAAGGTAATATACACGGAAAAGCACAGCCATCTAAGAAACACTCCAGCTTTCTAGCTTTTAAGGGTGTGAGCCCACTGGTTGCACGTCAGTATAATTAAATGTGAGGTAAACAGGATGCTGGCCTTTCCAATGTCATCAAACAGCATCTCCTTCCAAGCTGGAGATGACTTTGCTCAGCACACTGGAGAGTCATCTGCTCGTACAATGAGCAGATGTGGTTTATACAGGGCTGTTCCCATTTTTTATTGAATTATTTGTTCTTTTGATGACCTATTTCTTGAGTTCTTTGTATATTTTGGAGATCAACCCTCTGTTCAGTGTGGGATTGATGAAGATCTTTTCCCATTCTGTAGGCTGTCATTTTGTCTTGTTGACCATGTCCTTTGCTTTGTAGAAGCTTCTCAATTTCAGGAGGTTCCATTTATTAATTGTTTCTGTCAGTGTCTGTGCTACTGGGGTTATATTTAGGAAGTCGTCTCCTGAGTCAATGAATTCAAGTGTACTTACCACTTTCTGTCCTATGAGGTTCAGTGTGGTTGACTTTATGTTGAGATCTTTGATTCATTTGGACTTGAATTTTGTGCTTGGCAATAGATATGGATTTATTTTAATTCTTCTATATGTTGATATTCAGTTATGCCAGTACTATTTGATGAATATGCTTTCTTATTTCTGTTTTAAATATTTTTGCTTCTTTGTCAAAAATCAGGTGTTTGTAGGTGTGTGGATTAATATCTGGGTCTTTGATTTGGTTCTGTTAGTCCTCCTGTCTGTTTTTACATCTAATACCAGGCTGTTTTTAGTACTGTAGCTCTGTAGTAGAGTTTGAAGTCAAGGATTGTGATGCTTCCAGAAGTTCCTTTATTGTACACGATTGTTTTGGTTATCCTGAGTTTTTTTTTCTTTTCTATATGAATTTGAGTATGAGTACAGCTCTTTCAATATCTGTGAAAAAAATTGCTGGGATTTTGATGGGCATTGCATTGAAACTGTAGATTGCTTTCAGTTAGATTGCCATTTTTACTATGTTAATTCAACCTACCAAAGTGCATGGGATATCTGTCCATTTTCTGGGGCCGTCTTCAACTTCAATTCTTTTCTTTAAAGGTTTAAAGTACTTGTCATATAGGTCTTCCACTTGTTTGGTTAGAGTTACTCTGAAGCATTTTATGCTGCAAAGTAGCTATTGTGAAGGGTGATGATGTTTTTCTGATTTCTCATTTATCATCTGTGTAAAGGAGGGCTACTGATTTTTTTTTTTGAGTTAATCTTGTATCCTACTACATTACTTAATGTGTTTATGAGTTGTAGAAGTTCCTTGGTGGAATTTTTGGTAATGTAACTTATGTAAACTATCATATCATCAGTAA
This sequence comes from Microtus oregoni, assembly GCF_018167655.1. NCBI lineage: Eukaryota > Metazoa > Chordata > Mammalia > Rodentia > Cricetidae > Microtus > Microtus oregoni. The sequence continues at coordinate 24,526,510 of NW_024543067.1, read as the reverse complement.
ATAGTGAGAGTTTGACTTCTTTTCTGAATTGTATTCCCTTGATCTCCTTTTGTTATCATATTGCTCTAGCTAGAACCTCCAGAACTATATTGAATAGATATGGAGAGAGTGGATAACCTTGTCTTGTTCCTGATTTTAGTGGGATCCCTGTGAGTTTTTCTCCATTTAGTTTGATGTTGCCTGTTGGCTTGCTGTATATTGCCTTTATTATGTTTAGGTATTTTCCTTGTATCCTTGCTCTCTCCAAGACCTGTATCATGAAAGGACATTGTATTTTGTTGAAGGCTTTTACAGCATCTAATGAGATGATCATGTGGTTTTTATTTTTCAGTTTCATTATATGGTGGATTACATTGACAGATTTCGTATGTTGAACCATCCCTACATCTCTGGGATTAAGCCTACTTGATAACGGTGGATGATTTTTCTGATGTTTTCTTGGAATCGATTTGCTGGTGTTTTATTGAGTATTTTGGCATCAATGTTCATGAGTGAGATTGGTCTGTAATTCTCTTTTCTAGTAATATCTTTATGAGATTTGAGTATCAGGGTAATTGTAGTCTCATAAAGAGGGTTTGGCAATGTTCTTTCTGTTTATATTGTGTGGAACAATTTGAGGAGTATTGGTATTAGTTCTTCTTTGAAAATCATGTAGAATTCTGTGCTGAAACCAGCTGGTCATGGGCTTTTTTTTTGGTTTGGGAGATTTTTGTTATTTGCTTCTATCTATCTATCTATCTATCTATCTATCTATCTATCTATCTACCTATCTTTTCTTTCTTTCTTTCTTTCTTCCCCTTCCTTTCTTTCTTTCTTTCTTTCTTTCTTTCTTTTTTTTTTGTTTTTTTGAGACAGAGTTTCTCTGTGGCTTTAGGAGCCTGTCCTGGAACTAGCTCTTGTAAATTGTAGACCAGGCTGGCCTTGAACTCACAGAGATCTGCCTGCCTCTGCCTCCTGAGTGTTGGGATTAAAGGCATGCACCACCACTGCCCAACCTGTTTCTATTTCTTTAGCAGTTATAGATCTATTTAATTTGCTTATCTGGGCTTGATTTAATTTTAGTAAGTTATATTTATCCAGAAACTTGTCCATTTCCTCAAGTTTTCCAATTTTGTGGAGTACAAGTTTTTGAAATATGATCTAATGATTCTCTGCGTTTCTTCCATGTCTGTTGTTATGACCCCCTTTTCATTTCTGATTTTGTTTATTTGGATATTCTTTCTCTGTTTTTTGGTTAGTTTGGATAAAGTTTTGTCTATTTTGTTGATTTTCTTGAAAAAACAACTCTTTGTCTCTGTGATTCTTTTTATTGCTTTCTTTGTTTCTATTTTGTTGATTTCAGTCTCAATTTGATTATTTCATGCTGTCTAATTCTCCTTTGTGAGTTTGCTTTTTTTTTTTTTGTTCTAGAATTTTCAAATGTTCTGTTAACTCACCAGTGTGAAATTTTTTCTGGCTTCTTTATGTATGCATTTAGTGCTATGAACTTTTCTCTTAACACTGCTTTCATTGTGTCCCATAAATTTGGGTATGTTGTGTGGTCATTTTCATTGAATTTTAGAAAGTCTTTAATTTCTTCCTTGACCCTTGATGATTCAGGTGAACATTGTTCAATTTCCATGTGTTTGTGGGCTTTCTGAAATTAGTGTTGCTGCTGATTTCTAATTTTAAACCATTGTGATCTGCTAAGACACATAGGGTTATTCCATATTTTTGTATTTGTTGAGGTTTGCTTTGTTACAGAGTATGTGGTAAATATTTGAGATGATTCAATGAGGCACTGTGAAAAAGGTATATTCTTTTATGTTTGGATGGAATGTTCTAAAGATGTCTGTTAAGTACATTTGAGTCTTAACATCTGTTAGTTTTTTTATTTCTCTGTTAATTTTCTGTCTGAAAGATCTGTCCAGTGGTGAGAGTGGATTGTTGAAGGCTCCTGCTATCAGGGTGTGAGATTTAATGTTTAATTTAAGCTTCAGAAGTGTTTAACATCATTCTTATGTGCAATAGCAATATATTCTTATTATTATCATTGTTGCCAGGATTGTATGTACAAAAATAATACATTCTATAAAAGCAGGAGTTTGCTAAGTTGACTACACAGTATTAACCTTAGTATATATAACACGTAATAACAGCACAGTAGACATAAACTTTGAAGTACACTGAAACTAGTGCTCAACAGAGAACACTAAGCAATGCTAACAAAATTTCTTTTCTCTCACTGACTTGGCTCCTCTCTCCTCTTTCCTCTTAGCACTTCCTACCTTTCTCCCTCTCTGATGCCTACCACCAGAGGAGCCAGACTTTTTCTTTAGCTCCTTTCTCCATTACCATTATTTCCCTAGCCACGTCAAATTATCTTTCGCTCCAAGATTACAGTAGATGTTGTTTTTGTTGATTATGAACTCTATTATAGTTCTGTTATATATTTATACATTAGGAAAACACTCTGATTAAAATAACTGATCCACTCAATGCTCCCACAGAGAAACCTCATTCAGAGTGATCTCTAAAGTTGATGATGTTTTAGGACATTTGAGAGATACTAAATAACATTTTTTCCCTATTTATTTAAATTCCTGGGGAAGGAGACTGCATGTAAGGTATCTGTCACCATTGTGGCCAACAAAGTTGATGGTGGATTTTGTTATAACTGGGTCTGTCTATGACTGTACTTTAGGCTTGTTTTCTGTCACCACTGTTTCATCTTTTGATCATGTTTTAGCATCTGGTATAGTAGGGTGTGGGGCAGGCCGCTTCCCGCCGCCCAGCTCCACACGGCTAGCTTTACCGGAAATAATTACATGGAAACTGTATTCTTTTAAACACTGCCTGGCCCATTAGTTCCGGCCTCTTATTGGCTAACTCTCACATCTCAATTAACCCATTTTTAATAATCTGTGTAGCCCCACGAGGTATGGCTTACCAGTAAAGATCTTAAACCGCAGCTGTGTCAGGTGGGAGAATCATGGCAACGACTGACTGACTCGGCTTCTTTCTCCTAGCATTCTGTTCTGTTTACTCCGCCTACCTAATTTTCTGTCCTATTAAAGGGCCAAGGCAGTTTCTTTATTTAACCAATGAAATTAACACAAAACAGAAGACTCTTCCCCATCAATCTGGTCTTTCCTGGCCTCATGGTTTAGCTATTTTATCCCCTATAAACACATAAAAACATAATGTGTGTCCAAAATAGGATGGACCGTGGATAAGAGTCACAATCTTCCTTCTTTGCTCTTTCTTACTTTTTACAGTTTTAGGGACTGAATCCAGGATTTTGAATATGTAGGCAAGTACCCTATTACTGATTTATAGCTTATCCATTAATTTTCTTTCTTTCCTTTCCTTTTTCTCCTCCTCCTCCTCTTCCTCTTCCCTTCCCCCTTCTCCTCCCCTCCTTTCCTTCCTCCCTCCTCCTCCTCCTTCTCCTCCTCCTCCCTCTTCTCCTCCTCCTCCTCCTCCTTCTTCTCTTCTTCTTCTTCTTCTTCTTCTTCTTCTTCTTTTTCTTCTTCTTCTTCTTCTTCTTCATTTTCAGACTGGGTCTTGCAAAAGTTACCCAGTTGGTTTTGAACTCACACTGTAGCCCAGGCAGGCTTTGAACTTGTGTCCCTCCTAAGTAAATTAGATTATAGGTCGGAAATACCAACCAGCTCCACTTCCCTCTTAACTGACAGATGTTAGTTGTGGTTCTCCCTCCCTCCTTGATGCCCTCTACCTTTAGCAGCTGCCACTGAAAACATTGTTTGCCACCTAGAGGAAGACACTGCTTCCTGTTCCAGGCTTCCATGTGGTTTAGTGCTTGATTTTATCCCACAGCCTTAAAGCACTGCTTCCTAATTGTTCAGATTTTAGTTGCCATTTTATTTCGACTCTTTCTTTTTGACTCCCTGGCTAGTCTGAGACCCTCCCCAGTCATTACTCATCAAATTCCTCTCTTTTGTCTGTCTTTATAGGTCTGTTAAATAATCACTATAAAAATAGACTTATTTACAAGTTGACTGCCTGTTCTCTCCCAATGCCACGAAGCATACCATAGCTCCTACAGATACCAAAGTCTCAAAACTCCATGTGTTTGCAGGGAGAAACTAGGGTAAGAGGCTCTTCTACAAATATCACTACTCATGCTTGACAATTCTGGGCAAATTGCCAAGTACTTGATGTTCAGCGTTTTCTCAAAGGTTTACTTCTGTAAATCATGATGGAATTTTTACAAATTTTAAAGATAAAAGGAAGATGTTCTTTTACTCTTTTTTGTTTAATAATTCAGCTCAGTGGAGTGTTAAATAGTGTCCAAATATAATGCACAAAATAAAAGAATAAATAAAAATATTACATTAAAATAATTCAGTTTATAATGAGAATTGTGTATCTATCTTTCTATTGTTGACATTTTACTGTATTTTTTACAATCTGGAAGTTATCAATAAGCAATATTAGCATTTACAAGTTATAACATATTACATGTATTGTTTAACCAAGATTTCCCTCTTCCTTCCAGAGTGCTTCCTCTTTCTCATCTCCTCCTTTCCCCTTCTATATTTAGCCATTACTTACATGCAATTCTTTGGTTCATTTGAACTTTCATCTCAATGGGAAACTTAATGGGACCACTTAAAGTTAATTCAGTATAGGGCAAAGCTGTTGAGTGACTATTCTGATAAAATTGCTATCTTAAACAATTTTCAAAAGTATTAACAGTGTTCTTTAGTACTTTAATATGTGACATATACTAGACTTTATTAACAGAACAAAAGGTTTTGAGTCACTTTCCAATGAACATTCATTTTTAATTAAAATAATTTCTTACTATTAAACAAAAACATGAAAAATACTATAGTGATAGGATTTAAAGTTCTTAGGTGGGAGGAGTGGGAGGGTGGGAGTGGGAGGGGACAGGGATTGTTGTGTAAAATAAGATTGTTTTAAAAATAAAAAATTATAGTTCTCATGTTTATAATCACAGACAATAAAAATACTTCCTTGAATGAAGTGAAATATGTTCACAGTGCACAAGTGTGCACATATACACTTAAATACGTTCACAGTACACAAGTGTGCACATATACACTTAAATACGTTCACAGTGCACAAGTGTGCTCATATACACTTAAATACGTTCACAGTGCACAAGTGTGCACATATACACTTAAATACGTTCACAGTGCACAAGTGTGCACATATACACTTAAATGTATGCACACATTCCATATTTGCACAAATACACACATGCACAAACAGTCTCCCATGTATACATACACACTCATATGTATATGCACTGGCAAGGACTTACGAGTTCACAGGGGTCAGAGTTATAGTTTCCATTGCTCTAACTGTTATAAAGGAAAACATTCAATGGGGTGGCTTATAGTTTCAGAGGTTTAGTCCATTATCATTGTGGTGGGATATGGCAGCATCCAGGAAAACACGGTGCTGCAGAAGGTTCTGAGAGCCTAGGCAGTTTGGATGCTCACCTTATGAGACCTGGATAGAGGTGGACAGTCCTTGGGCTTCCCACAGGGCAGGGAACCCTGATTGCTCTTCGAGCAGATGAGGGAGGGGGACTTGATCGGGGGAGGGGGAGGGAAATGGGAAGCGGTTGCGGGGAGGAGGCAGAAATCCTTAATAAATAAATAAAAAAAAAAGAAGAAGGTTCTGAGAATGGAGAAGGAGCTATATCTTGAGCCCACAGGCATCAGGAAGTGGTCTGAAACACCAGGTGTGGCTTGGGCATATATGATACCTCAAATCCTACCCTGCAGTGACATACTTCCTCCAAGAAGGCCATACCTTCAACAAAGCCACGTCTTTCGATATTGCCACTCCTTATGAGCTTATGGGGGTTCTACATTCAAACTACCACATTCTACTCCCTGGCACCTGGAAGCTTGTAACAATATCATAAAGCAAAATGAATTTAGTCCAACTTCAAAAGTTCCCATAGTCTATCACAGTCTCAACAGTGTTTAAAAGCCCAAAGTTCAAAGTCTCTTCTGTGATCCATGTAATCTCTTAACTGTGATTCCCTATGTCTTAATTAGGGTTTCTAATGCTGTGAAGAGACACCATGACCACAGAAACTCTTACAAAGTAAAACATTTAATTGGGTAGCTTACATTTTCAGAAATTTAGTTCATTATCATGATGGTGGGAAATTGAAGTGTGCAGGCAGATATGGTGCTGGCGAGTTAGCAGAGTATTCTACATCTTGCATAGGCAACAGAAAGTAAACTGAGACACTGGGCAGTATTTTGAGAATATTTGAGACCCTATGCCTGCCTCCACAGTGACACACTTCCTCCAAGAATACATAGCTACCCTAACAAAGCCACACCTCCTAATAGTGCCACTCTCTATGAGCTCATAGGGGCCAATTACATTCCAATTACGACAACATGCCTCCTCATAAGGTAGTAATACCATTGATGGTGACTAGAATAAAGAATATCTGAGTGATTAATATAATCCATGCAGAATGGTTTATGAAAATTAACTAATTGAATCATTACAACCAAAGTAAGAGCATCATCTTCATTGTGGAGCTGAAGAAACTGAAACCGTAAATAACAGAGCTAAAATTCACAATACTGTATGAGCCCTCTCTGTCCATGAACACTGTGTGCAGTGATATGCTTAGTGGACATTAGAATGCTTTTCCTAATCGTTCACCAGTTTTTCATTCCCCCACAAACTGAGTAAGGGATGGGTGATCATTTATTTACATTAAGCAAGTGGTTGAAAGCATTATTTCTTCCACTTAATTATGTCTCCTCAATGGAATGGAGTGAGATGAGGAGAAAGACAGACCAAAGAAGTAGAAAAATGTAATTCTTTTATGGGTCAAAGTTTCTCAGAGAAGAGTCATTTCTACAAACCGTTTAGAACATGAGATTGTGTAAAATACATATAGGGTAAATGCTCGTACTCTTCTTATCCTCAAAAAGCTACTTGCCATTTGTCTGCAAAAGACTGATACATAATTAACGATGGGGAGGATAGTACTCATTCCTGAGCACTATGCAGGCATTGAGAACAGCATTCTTGTCTTTCTAAAATCTGATACCTCAGAGTTACTGGCTGAAAAGCAGAGTGAACATCTTGTTTAACATTACACTATCAGCAGCCGGTGAAACATGCCTCCAATATGAAGCATGCCTCTTTGTATAGCTCTGTTTCCCCTGTCTGCTCTGGAGGGGACGATGCTGTTGAGATGAAAAGCAGAAGACTGAATTCCCAGTACATTAAACAATGCTTAAATGTAAGATTCAACTCTAACCCAAACCACAACACTTCAGTGTCATTAATCATCCACAATATCATATAATAAAATATTATTAAAATATGAATTGTACTTTTCCAAAAGCATATGAAAATTGGTCATGTAGATTTAATTTCAGTATATTGAGTCTTTATATCCCTGAGAACCTACTGCATACAGCTTCTAAAGGTTGACTCATGTACCTGAACAGTCACTGAGGTAGGAAAATAGACAGACTTAATATAAGGAGGTTAAGAAAGGTACCACAGCTTCTCCTAACAGCTATTTTCCATTTTTCAGGGACATGATGACTCCTTCAAAATAATTCCCATGCCTCAAATATCCGAATGCTTATTATTACTTAAATAAGGGGACACAAAACAGCTGTGTTCAGCCACACTGCACTGAGGCAGACTTATATCCCACTGAGAGCACCAGTTGTTCAAGTGGTAGGCTGAACAGCAGGAACTCTTAAAGGATCTGTGTCTTATACAGAGTCCCTGGGACTACCTGAGTTGCTAGGAAATATGTCCATAACTTTTTTGGGTTTTCTCAGGATTAGACTACAAATATAGCCAGACTTCTTTTGGACACCAGCTCCCAAATAATGACACAGAGATTTATTATTATTATTATTATTATTATTATTATTATTATTATTATTATTATGAAAGCCTTGACCTTAGCTTCTGCTTATTCCCAACTTGCTCTTATAACTTAAATTAACCCATTAAAATTAATCTACATTTTGCAGTGTGAAGCAATAGCTCTCCTCTTGCCAGTGATTCTCTCACTTCACACACCTTCCCAGAGTTCCTATCTCCACCCAGAAGATATCCTTTTCTGCTGAGTCATTGGCCATTCAGCTCTTCATTAAGCCAATCAGTGTCTTAGACAGGCAAGGAAGGACAGATACACGTCTTTACACAGAGAGATCAAATACACCACAACTGTATATCTCACACTTGGCACTAGCTTTTTTGTTTCTTTCACTGAAACTGGAGCTATGTGCTTTGACTATATTTGCTGGTAAGCAGGCCCCCAACACATTCCTGCCTCTGTCCCCCATCACTGTGGTTATAGGTATTCATCAGCATAGTTGGCTTGTATGTGGATGCTGGGGATCTGAATTCAGGTCCTCGTGATTGCAAAGCAAGCAATTTAGTCACAGAGCCATCTCCCCAGATCAAAAGATATCTCCTTATCAGTGTGATAAGGTAGAACAATTTCAGCACAAACGCAGTCTTGCAGAATCATGACTACAATTAGTTAGGTGTCATAGCGAAGACTCTTTGATCATTCTCTAACCAATGTTATATGGTAAGTTAGACAGCTGTGAGGGTCCCTCCAAGCATTAGAAGAAACAAACGAAGAGAGGTAGAAAGGGAAACTCAGTACAGCCTGACTTAGTGCTGGTTGACACTTCTGAAGTCTGATACCAGGTGTCAAAAGCTACCGAGTACCAGCACTCTCTCGGGGTTCAGGGCAGCACTTCTACAACAAGAGAACACAGCTTGGGAATGGGTCTGACTGATTTAGGCACCGTTTTCATGCAAGTTTCTTTATTCCTTAGGGGAAGATGAGCACAAGGGCATCAGACGTAAGGACAAAGCATCAGACATAAGGGGTGAGGCATAAGGGTAAAAGGGGCTAAAAAAGGTGAGGGTGTGAGGGAATAAGGCTAAGGGCAAGGGTAAAAAACGTAAAAACATAAGGGGTGATCTCCACAAAGTTATGAAAGGAAGTGATTTAGGTACCAAACTTTGAACTCCCCAAGATAGGATAGATAGAGTACTTTCATGCAATTTGCCAATACAAATGGACTGGACATTGTGAATATAAGCCTCACTAGATAATCATTCTTACTGTACATAGTTTTACTGTGCTTGAGTTAAGACCTTTCCTTTTTTTTACATAAAAAGGGGGAAATGTGGGATAATCTTTTTGTATACTGTGAAGATTCGTCTATGTTTTATTTCATCTGCCTAAGGCACCTTCTGATTAGTTTAGTAAAGAGCTGAGTGGCCAATAGCTAGGCAGGAAAGGATAGGCTAGACTTCTGGGGAGAGATAGAAATCTGGGGGAAGAATCTGAGAGGCAAAGACTTGTCAGAGGGATTTGGAGGATGTTGGGCATACAGCATGGAGGATGCTTAATGAGTCATGTAGCCGAATGTAGATTAATATAAACAGGTTAATTTAAGTTTTAAGAGTTATTTGAAAGCAAGCCTAAGCTAAGACCATGCTTTCAGACTTAATAAGAAGTATCTGTGTCATTATTTAGGAGCTAACAGTCCAAAGAAAGTCCATTTACATTATACCCTATCAAGTTTTTGGATGGGTGGTGTATATCCCCAGAGATTGACCCAAATAATGTAGACTCTGGTCCTGGTTATCCATTAGAACTAGGTAGCAAGTGTGGAAGACAGTACACACTTTGCTTACAAGGCATGGAGAAATCCAACTGACACTCACCGGGAAGCTGTCTCTTCTGCTTTCATGGTGCCACAAGGTATTTTGCAGGCTATACTGGAGAAAAGCCATCAGCAGTCTGACCCAGCTGTGAACTGTACAGACTACAGCAATGACTGGTCTGGCAAGAGCTGTCTATTGACAAAATAGTGACTGGATGCGATGAAGGTATGCAGCAGATTTCTAGTTGTATTTCAGGCTTTCATCAAAGGTGGAAACTCATGCATAGTGCTGTATGCCTGGCCAAGAACCAGTGGCTAGGTGGTCATAGACCCTGGAGAGAACATATTACTATTATTTTGCTAAAGAGACATAGTATCAAACTGTCTTCTAAATACTTACTTTATATCCATAGTGCAGCACGCTCCTTCTCAAAGGAGCTACTTTTTCGGTCAGGATGACTTAAAGCAAAGACTAAAGATTGGTTAACGTACAGAGAATATGAGGCTGTGGGATTCTCATCCCTAAATGGGACAGATAATCACAACCCTAATCCCTAGGCTTGGGGAACACCATGGAAAAAGTGGTAGACAAATTTTAAAAGCCAGAGTTTGTGGATGACTGCTACAAATTAATGTCTTCTGGACATTGCACTCGTGACCTCACAACAGTGGTGGGGGACTGTATAAGAGCTAAACCAGCCAGAATTCCAGATCAGAGAGAAAGGATGTCATAAGGTTCCAGCCTTGAATGAGGAGCTCTTAGCAGTTGGTGGTTACTGGGGAGAGAGAGAGACAATTGTTTTTTTCAGTGGTATAATTCAGTGCAGGTCACCCAGGATGGTGTCTCACACCCATGAATTTATGGGCAGCAGGAATTCAGCTCAGTGAAATATTGGAGGGAGGGAAGAAGGAAGGCATGGAGAGAGATAGAGATAGATAGATAGATAGATAGATAGATAGATAGATAGATAGATAGCATGTCTTGGGGGTTATTCACAAGTAGTTGGAGGGGAAAATAGAGATCCATACGATTTAATTATACTGTATTTATGCATGAAATTATCAAAGATAAATAAAGTTTTAAAAAGTAGGGTACAGAAATGAACATAAATCTCCACAAGTACTAAATGAGCAAACAGACCCACAGACATGTCCACTTACACACATACAATGAATAACAAGTAAAATAAAAAGAGAAATAAGCTATCTCTGGTTGTAAAGTGTGTTACTTAACCACACCCAAGGCACTGCAGAGGGCGTATGTACTTGAGCAGCACACCCAAGGCACTGCAGAGGGCATATGTTCTTGAGCAGTACACCCAAGGCATTGCAGAAGGCATATGTACTTGAGCAGCAGTCCTTGACCTTTCAAGGAGAAAATCTTTTCTGCTGAGCCATTTGTCTCATCACCGACCAAATGTGCCAAGTCCACTTTGCCTGGACACAATAGCTTAAAGAGGAATGAAATGGAGAAACTAAACATTCACACTTAATTTCCATGGTTAGCAGTATCACTTAAGTTGCAATAATCTCAACCACAATTGATGTTTTTGTTCTAAATTAAAACTGGAACCAGTATAAACTCCTGCTAGTTTTTCCTTGACTCTGTTCTGATATTGAAGTCACTTAGTACTTAATAACTCAGAAAAATGCAAGAAAACATTGGATGATAAAAACAGATATTTTTCTATTCTAAGCTCAATTCAAACAGAAAAGACAAAGGGATCAATCAAGTTTAGAATACTGTGTCCTACTTGGCACCCATACTTTAAGCTAGACGAATGGAAGAGGAATGAAGATTCATGACCACATGTGACCCAACAGCTAGAATTAGCTCTAATGTGGATCCAGCGTACTATGAGGTTGAATATTTCCAAACACTCATAACCATTTCATGCTGGAAATGACTGCAAGAGGCCTAGGTAGAAGGTAGGTTATAAGTAAGCATGAGTGTATCAAACAGGATTCAGATTCTTCAGCCCAGAGTAGGACTTCATCTTAGTCAACAACATGGGTCCTTCTCAACACTGGGGTATTATTTAAGCTAAAATCAGCAGGATTTTAATTCTGTGATAGAATTTATGAACAAATTTTTCAAATCAAAGCAGGAAATATTTTGTTTTCTATTTTAACTATTAAAAGATGTTTAATACACACACACACACACACACACACACATATACGCACACACATACACTCCCCACCCATTTAAAAAGATATATTTACCTTGCTTTAATTGAATTGACCATACTTTCTACAGACCCTTTCCCATTTCTATTTTCTATTTCTTTTCAAAATCCATGGCCCTGAGTTTAACAGACTAGATCCAAAATGGTTTTCCTATAAATAAAGGCTTTAAGATTTTGTCCATAGGGAAGGAATAAACATGAAATAGGGAATTGACTGTATTACCCCCTCATAGTACTGTATTTAATCACAGAAAATAATCTTTATGAATTCAGTGTCTTTTCAAATTACAGAGCAGTTTAGCTACTCACCACAAGTGAATAATAAATTCTGAATCCAGGTTTTGCCACAAAGTAATCATCGGATTTGAATGTAATTTTAATCTGGTTTGTTCTTGACGTTATCCTTGGAGGGGTTTCCTTGTGGCCACACCATCTTCCTCTAACGACAGTGCTGGTTTCAGAGATATCTTCCACTTCCACAAAGTCATACCTAGAAACAATGGGATTCCGTTAATGTTTTTACTAAGGTTGATTTGAGAAAAAAACTCACACATCATTCCTTATGACCAACTAACTGAAAACAATAACCTGCAGTAATGAATGTGCAAAACCGAAAGCTTGTGTGGGGGAAAGTTTGGCAAACTTGAAATTCAATCAGTCTACCCAGAAAGAACCCTCATTTCCTCCACTATGACAGTTTCAATGTCCTATGTAATTAAAAGCAACTTTCAGAACATGAAGCCTAGAATGTTTTCTGGAAAAAATAAGTAGCTGTAATATGTAACATATTTTAGAGGTAAGTTGAGCTACACGTCCTAATATTCACCATATGAAGATTGCAAACCACTACTCATTGTGAAACAGTTTGCCCACTCAACACTTCCTTGAGAAGTACATGATTGACATCTTCGTAGATCGAAGGGCCTCGTTTCTTTATGACCTTTTTTAGAAAGGAAAGGGTACGATGCTAAGTGGCTATACCTGCTAATCAGTAATGCCGGTTCTTACAACAGCGGGCGATTGAGTCTACATTAACACAGGATCGCTCTCAGTGTTAGTCTATAAAGCACAGCACAGATCCATTAACTATTCTGTGTACGTCCATCGTCCTGTACCATTCTACTCCATCCTGAAAAATCTGAGAAGCAGCTTCAGTGGATGAAAGGCCTGGAAAGTGAGCCCGCATAAGACTCGCTCGGATATTGTCTGGGCCAAAGTCCCAATTTATCTGTGGCTTGCTTTCTGTTATAAGGAAGCAGGTATCAGGCCCTCGTTCTGGCTCACCTAAGACTCTGTGGCTTCCAAGTGGGAGAGTGAGGAAAGCTTCTGGAGTTATCACCGCATTTTATGCTAATGATGGAACTATTGGTGACACCAAGGACATCTGTGAGTTCTCTGACTGTGGTAGCAACTCAGAAAAGCCAAGGCATGTTGCAGGAGGTCCTCCCACTCCTCCAGCCTATAGCTGCTGAGATACCAACCCATTGGGGCGTGGTCTCTCTCCCTTTAAAAAAGCGGCCACTTCCCTCTCCTCTCTCTCTTCACTTCCTGCTCTGCAGGCAACTAGACTCCCATCCTGGTTGCATAGAGGGCTGTTGCATGGGACAGTGATCTGTAAGTTTTTTCCCCTTTAAATAAATACCACCCTATTAATCATAATTCCAAACTGGTGTGGCATTGTTTGTGACTTACGCCTTCAAAGGCAGGGCTGTGAAGCTCTGGTTCATTGCATGGAGCAGAAGATGGAAGGCCAGGGACCCGCATCTGACATTTAACAATGGGGACACTTAAGGCATTGAACTCTGTGGCACTGGATGCCAAACCCGAGTGGCTGTGCCAGAAATAAGATGAACTAACTATAGAACCCCTGGCAGGTGTTAGAGAATTGTTCAGAGTGGAGAAAACAAAGCTCCCAAGCTCACATATTTTTGTACGTGAACATAGACCACAGTTGTTAATTTGATGAGGTTTAGAATCACTAGGGATGTAGACCTTGGGGCACATGTGGGGAATCATCTCCATTGGTTAGTGAGGTGAGAAGTCACATTCACTGTACAGGAACTACTCCCGGGCCTGCGCCCTGGATCGTACACTATCAAGAAGGTTATTCCTCCCCATCCCACGACTGACATTGCCATGGGACCAGTTGCTTGAATTCCCTACCACCTTTGAGCTGCAAGCCAAAATGGACTTTTCAGCCACTAGTTCCTATTGTCAGGCTATTTTAGCACAGTAACTGCAAAGGAAGCTGAGAAGGTGCAGATGTCCTCAGTGGAGACAGATCTACCATGTTCTCTCCTCCAATCTCTTTTAATTGCATTTTATTTAAATTTTGTCCCTCTCACCATTTTTTGTCAACACACACAGACACACACAGACACACACACACACACACACACACACACAGGTTGAAAGACAGAAGATCAGCTTTAGTTTATTTTCTTAGCAGATGTTAGTTAGTTCTCCATGTGTGTATCTGACTCTGCTTTCTGGTATACATTACCCTGTGTGCTCCTAGAAAATGATAGTTCATACTGTTATTTTCTGGGGAAAAACAGCAGCATAATAAAAGCTGTCAGCATAATCAAAATGAAACAAAGGACAAGCAAGCTGGATGCACCTCTTTTTATTATTCAGAGGAAAATAAACTGTGGAAAAGATTTAGTAGTTCAGGAGTTCGTTGGCAATGCAGAATAAATACAGCCAGTAAAGTACAAAGAAGAAAAAGAAAATCCCCCAGAGGTCTTACAGAGATAATCGAGGGGGAAGATGCTGAAGCCTGAACTTTCTCTGATAAGCATGTTAACGAGGGAGGGTCATTAGCGGATTCTCATCTTCTCCCCTGTTCAGGGAAGAAGAGCACAAGGACGCTAGGGTTGCTCGGCTTCCTTCCCATGTCTAGAGAGGTCCTGGCCTAAGTATCTGTCACCATTGCCTGTCATGGTTACAGTGGCCTGACCTCTGGAACAAGCAGGGTCTTGACACTTTGTGCCTGTGGCAGACTATGGCCCGGTTACAGTTTGCAGCTCAGGGGACCAGGATTAGATGCATCTAATGTCTCACAAAGACCTCTGTAGGTCTTGGAAAATCACAGATCCCAGTCTATCCTCAGGGAAACATGTAATTGTGATTGATGGTAGTGTCTATTTCTGTGGGCCTTCTACACTGCCAACACAACACTTTTTTTTTTTAGAAAGAAAGACCATTTTATTGTTAATATAACATTTGCCCCTCCTTTCTTTGTAGGTACAACTGTGACCAGCCACTAAGCTGAAGTGAGATCTTCAGATTGTGAGCGTTTTATAGAGAAGGGGAAAGGAATTAATAAGAAATGTTTGGGTAATTCCAAACAGTTTAAGAAGAATGTTCGAGCCGGGCGGTGGTGGCACACGCCTTTAATCCCAGCACTTGGGAGGCAGCGGCAGGCGGATCTCTGTGAGGTAGAGGCCAGCCTGGTCTACAGAGCGAGTGCCAGGACAGGCTCCAAAGCTACAGAGAAACCCTGTCTCAAAAAATCAAAAAAAAATCCAAAAAAAAAAAGAAGAAGAATGTTCGATGTGATGTTTTTCATTCAGTTCCTCCCACTTTGACTAGAACACCGAAAAGCATCAATTTCTCTTACCTACAGATGTCATTTTCTGCTTCCTCTAATCCAAACTGATGGTCAAAGGCCAGCTGTATGCGTGTTTTCTCCTGGGAATGGAGGCGCCATGTGAGGAGCAGGTTCCGGGGGTAGCTGCCGGGGAAGCGAGGACTCTGCACGTGGCCATGGCCTGTCACCTGGATGTTCTCATCTCTTCGGTACAAGTCTGTGAGGTGATTGCCCTCTGTTAGTAGTCACAACTTGTAGAAATTAGTATGCTGCTCCACTTACAGAAAAGTCAAAACAACAACAACAAAAAGAAAAATTTACAACATGGCATTTCAAAGCACTTCTTGATTTTGTTTAAAGATAGAAGACCAAGTGGTGAACTTGGGTCAACAAAAAACATCCATGTTTCTATTTTGCCTGCTTTCCGAAATGCCTTACAGTTCCTAATGCCCATGCTTTGTAACCTTGGGTCTTTCCTCTCCATTACCCTTGAGAAGCAAACATATCCAATCAGACAAGATTGAAATCAAATGAGAGAATATCACCAAACAGTTCATGTCTTGTCTTTATTTTGTTATATAAAATGATTAACTTCAGTTTGGTAGTATTTCTAGTGGCTGCGGGGTTCAATAAACAAGGTTGAATGAATTAGTGAGAAAAGATAAATGAAGAGACTCTAATCATATCCAGGGCAACTTATAATTTGTCCAAATAAAAAGTTTTAGATGAGTTTTTCTCTGATAAACTCCAGAAATTTCTCATTTGGCTTTCTGGGGCATAAACAGATCCAATCTTTGTTTATTTATAATAGATAATTTATTTGCTTTCTGTCTTAGGTTGCTGGGAACAGGCTTCAGACCTGTTCTCCTCAAGCCATTCAGATGCTAGAAGTATCTCTGTTTTCATGATGGGACACCTGGGATACAGAGAAGTTTCTGTGGGGTTCTTACAGAAAAGCTATGTGGTTAAAGAGGTATTTAGCTATGGGAAATCAGACTAGACTTGCCAACATCTCAGGATGGTAGTGGGGCTGGATATCCACTTCACATTGCCACTGCTTCAGTAAATCATGCCTGTGTGATGAGATCACAGTAGAATCTCTGATCACTCTTGAAGGCTTCCTGCTTGTAACCCATGCTTCACCAAGAGCTGACCCAGGAACTTGTGGAACCTTCCGGGACTTATCCTCCGAGTCTTATTATTTCACACTCCTAATTTTGGTGTCTTAGTATCGAACTTGAAGTATAATGTTTTCCTGCGTTACCGAAGGACAATGTGGGAATCGTGTGTGAATAGCCAACTGTGCAGTACTGCAGCTGACTTGAGATTTTTCCAAGTGTCTAAAATGAGGTCAATTTTGGGGGCCTGTACATTTAATCTGTGAAATGACTAGGGTGGCTATCATCAGAATTGCAACACTGCATGGTGGATATCATTTGATATGTTTCAGCATTTAGAGTTCTTGACATTTTTAGGGTTTCTGCATACCATAATAAGCAGACTTCCAACCACAGTCTATTTGTATCCTTCCACAGGGGAAAAAAAAGTCTTTGTGGCCTATAATTCAAGTGAGCCTGACTGGGGGAAGGCCTAAAGGTGGGGCTGCTGAAGCCAGCTCTTACAACTTCTAAAATAAGAGAGAGGGTGATCAACAGGCACTCCTATGAGGAGGTACAAATGGAAGCTTTCTTTGGAACTCCCTGGATGGCTAGTGCATTGCAGCTAGCTTAGTCAGACTGAAGGAGAGGGAGTCGTTCCAGACATGAGCAGTGTGGCATTTGAAAAAGCTGAGATTGCCTCCCTGGGCCTGGATGACAGCACTGGCTCTGTAACAGACATCCTCTAAGACAGGAGAAATGTTATTTCAAAGAACTAGAAACATCTGTCAGATGATATCCTTCTCTTTCTTCCCCCTTGCCCTTATACTGAAGAACACTGGCTCTCTCATTTTGTCCTGAGGAAGTCTTAGAGAACACAGGCATGGAGTGACAAGCATCCGCAATGATTGGCCTGTAGGAAGACAGGATGTATTCTTTAAGTGCCTCCCAATTATATCCAAATCTAGCATAGCATCTGGAGCAAGAAATGCACACACATAATGCATGTCATAAATAGAAGGAAGCATACATCTCAAAAGGCAACTAAATACCTAGATTCCTCATTTATGTACTAAAGGGTTTGGGGCAAGTTTCTTTGGTCTTTTTCAGGCGTAATATCCAGCGGTTGCAAGTATTATGTGGATGCTTGTCACACCATGTAAACAAGTCCCAAAAGAAAGTTAAGACGCAGGGGTAAACTCTAAGGGCATTGGTTGTCCTGAGGTCATGAGAACTAGGGGAAAGTGAATAGAAAGATGCGTGCTTAGACGACAGCAGAGGCCTGTCCGCCACTGTTCACCTTGACTCTCAGCCTACAGTCTTTAAAGACGGATTTGGGAACACTGAAGAGACACACTGAAGCATCTGCACTTGATGTGAGTGGAAACGGAAAGCTCTGGGATGAATGAGTGGCTTGGCAAAGGGAAGATCAATCCACTGGCGGTAGGTAAGGTTCTCACACAGCAGGGCAGGTGGCTATAAGTCCCAGCATCAAAAGGGACATATTGTAAAAGTCAGATAACAAAAGTATGGACCAGAGGCTTGGTAAGACCAGATGTGAGTCACAGGCCTCGCAGGGCGTTTTGCATTCTTTACTTGCTGCTGTGATAAAACATCCTGACAAAAGTCACTAGGGGAGAAAGGGGCTATTTGGCTCACAGTTCCAAGTTGTAGTTCATCATTGCTGGAAACCCCAAATGATAGGAACTTCAAGCAGGTGTTCATATAATATCGACAACCAAGAGCAAGGAACAATCCATCACAGACACTCCCTGTCATTACCTTTGAACTAGACAGCTCCTTGTAGGTGTGCCTAGAGTCCTGTATCCTCAGTGTCACATTGAAAATTAATCCTAATCATCACACAGGGTGTGTGTGACCCCAGGGACCTGCAAGGAATGTTTGGCGACATGCAAGTTCAACGTGATGTAGTGATGAGGAATTCAATTACAAATGTTGGTCTTTTTCAGGATAGGTGGCAGGGCCTGAGGGGAGTGAGCAGAGGAGATGTGAGGCCTAGAGATTCCAGAGGAAAGAGTGTGAGATACACTGAGCCCCCAGAGCCCAGGTGTGGAGCCATCCATCCTGAAGAGCCCAGGAGGAGGTCAAGCTTGGAGGAGGTCAAGCTTGGTGTTAGTTATCTGCTTGGGTGTCAAGTGACAACAGGCTTGCTTGGGAAAGCAGAAGTGTCCGTAGGACAGGAACCACATTTGAGCTAAGATTCCTTGCAAAGAGACACTGGACTGTCAAAGTCCAGGGCCAAACTGAGGAAACACCATAGCACTTGGCAACAGTGAGGTCAAGGGCCACCATTAAAGTCCATAATGAGAGGTTGTGTGAAAAGAGCTTTCTAAAATACATCTATCTGAGTACGTCATTACAGGTTGGATTATCTTAAAGATATGAACTGTGGTTATAAGAGAAACGACAACCACATCTGAAGGGAGACTGTGGAGGAGGTTATCATTTTACATAACACTCGATTGCAGGCTGGTGAATTTACAAACAGCATTGTATTGAAATACTAAGGAAACAATCAGTTTTTTAACATGTTTTTCTTACAAACAAGTGTCTTCCAAAGTCTACATTAATATAAACTCAGTGCGAGTAACAGAAGATTATACTGGTGTTTATTTTGTGCCAGACATTTTTTTCAGCTCTTCTCATTTAATTTCCAGAGTCAAGTCGATGCGCATATGTGTGTTTTGTCTGTAATAGGCATGATTATAAAAAAACACTGTCATTATTTGACATATGAGGTTTCTGGTGCATTAAAAACACAAACCCAGGCAATCTGTCCCACAGTTGATGTTTATAATGGTGGGGAAACTTGGGAGAATATGTGGAAAATGCTTTCTGTGTAAACATGAGCACCTGAGTTTAGATTTGCAGCGCCCATGTAAAACCAAAAGCAGCTAGACACATCCATATTTCCAATACTCCAAGGGCAGATGGGAGCTGGAGACAGGAGAATTCCTGAGACTCACGGGTCAACTATCCTTGTGTGTAGAGCAATGAGTACTAGAGACTATCTCACACCAGACAAAAGCTGATAATGGACATCAGAGTTTGTCCTCAGACCTCAACTTGTGAACCATGACACAAGTAGTCCTGAAATGACCCTCCTTCCGATTAAATAAATAAATAAATAAACATCAATGGATAGGAGAAAGTGTCCTCTTTTAAGTGTAAAATTTGTCAGAGGTGTTTTTGATTCTTGCCTATTTGCAGTACACTTTAACTTTTAAATCATATTGTATACATATAATTTATAATTTCATGCCAACTCAGGGTTACTCTTGGCAGGAGAGTAGCAATGAATTATAGGAGCAGAGAACTGCGTATCAGTTAAACACCAGATAACTACAAACACTGTGCACCGTCGCATTCCTGAACAAAAGCATTTACTTTGGTGTTCCAATAATGGCTAACGCTTATGGACCAATTATTATGTGCCAGGCACTCTGATAAGTGACTCTGAATTCACTTCTGCATTTAATCCCCATGGTAACCCTCTGCAGTAAGTAATATCAGCACTTTACAAAGGAAATTCTGGAGTTCAAGAAATCTATGACTCAAAGTCCAAAGTCACTCCAGAGCAATAACAGATTCTGGCAGCTGACGTTACAGAGCAGTCTTATCCAGAGCCAAGCATGAGCTGTTAAAGCAAAAACATAAGCTATCCATAGTAACACACATAATAGTAATTCCTATGTGTATGTACATAGCAGGAGTAAAGACCCTTATTTTGTATCTTCAAATAGAAGGAGGATCTTATTTGTAGATTCATAAAATTGAAACTATGGATTTAACTTTTAAAAATCCGGTTAAAATAATGTCATCTGCCTCTATTATGTCCATAACCCTTTAAGAAAGCACAGTCTCCCACCAAGTCCTGAAGGTCCTGAAGAGTCACTGGAACACTGTCACCCCTAGGCGACAGCCACTGCTGTATGGCTGACCAAAGCACCAGTGCGTTCTCGACTGCACCCTCCTCTGCCCAGCCAGGCTTCCATGTGATTCTGACACACGCCGAGATTGAGAAGCTTCCTGCTGTCTGTGACCTGCACTGGGCTTCCTGTCGCCTTGCTTTCTTCTGCATGCCATATTTGGCTTTTCATTTCACTTTCTTGACTTGAGACCTACCTTCAACTTATTTTCCTGTCTTTGACCTTGGAATCTCCTCCAAGATAGCACTACTGATACCCAGTAAACTAAGGTAAAATGATATTTACCTCTATGTTCTAGGATCTTACTTTTTATCTTAGCTGAAAAAAATCAGCATTGGTTCCATGAGGTACATTTGGCAATCCATTACAATATACAATAATGATGAAGAAATGGAGCCATGAGTATTGGTAATGTTTTTAATCACAATTTTTATACTATAATATTATTTATGACATTAAAGCAAAAAGATAATATTGAGTTATTGAAGTAACAAAATAGTCAATGATTATTAATTCTATAGATACAAATACTGATGCAGCCTGCAGTTTTACCATCTCATAAATGTTCAGTGCAGCAAGTCAGAATCATGATCCTCATAAGAGAGATGAGAGTCAGAAGCTGAAGTCACAAACCTATATTCTTCAGCTACCCGTCCAAAGTCAAAGACAGTCACACAGTTAGGAAATTTTTAGCTCACAAAGGGATTGTTACTGTAGTGGCATTTCATTTGTATTTTAATAAATAAAGCTTGCCTGAATATCAGAGAGTGAAACAACCCCATTGGTCAGTTTTACAGACCAGGCAGTGGTGACACACACCTTTAATCCCAGTAGCTACATTAGTTTGTCATAGAAACTGGGCATTTTATTCCAGTGGTGTGTATCTTTAATCACAGCACTGGGGAGAAATATAAAATGGGAAGAGACAGCTCTCAGTCACAGTCTCATTCTGAGATTCCTGGAGGCAAGGTGGCCATTTCAGACTGAGGTAAAGGTAAGAGCAGCCAGTGTCTGGCTGTTTTGTTTTTCTGACCTTCAGGATGAACCCTAATTTCTGTCTCTGAGTTTTTATTGATCATGTTTCATATTAAGTTCCATTTTTGCAAAGACTGTTTTATGATCTTACACCATGTCATTGCCACACTGCCCAGAAAGTATCCAAAAGATTTATAAATATAGTCTCAGTCCTGTTTCTAAGCAACCACAGGGATGAAATGAGGGTTCTACATAGCCATTGTGGAAGCCGATTACATATTTACAAAAGTGAGAAACATTACCACTGATTCCACTATGTTACTTTCATTATTATCACTTGTTTTGATTTGAAGGAGGGGGCAGGATCTCTTGTTGCTCAGACTGACCTTAAATTCACTGTGTAACTCAGGATGACCTTGAACTCCCTATTTTCTTGCCTTTATCTTACAAGTTCTGGGAATACAGGTGTGTACCACCATCCTTGATTATCATGATTTATTCAAATTTTAAGCAATTCATTTTTGTAGCATTTTAACAGGGAGTAAACTCATCAAGGAGAGCTAAAATGATTGGGTGAAAGAATGAACACTTGATAGAGAATCACTAGCTCTGTCCCATGGCTTCCATCTCCCTTGAGCTCACCCCATCCCCTGGTTCCATCATCTTTGAGCTCACCCTGTCCCCTGTGTCCACTTCCCTTCAGCTCACCTGGCTAGCTCACTGGTCACATGGTATGTGTAGGCTTCCTAAGCTAACAACACATCCATGGCTGGATGACAGAGGATTTAAAAGTCTTGTTCAGATAACAGTTTTGTTTCAGGGATCAAAATTACTAATAATTTGAGCATAGCTAATAGAACATTGAAGTAACTGTGGAATTCTGGAAATAAATCCAGCATGTGGTATTAATAATGAGATATGTTTTACCCCTAAAACCAGTACTTTTAAACATTCATTGCTGGGAAGTGGTGGCACACACTTTTAATCCCAGCACTTGGGAGGCAGAGGCAGGATAATCTCTGTGAGTTTGAGGGAGCCTGATCTACAAGAGCTAGTTGCAGGACAGCCAGGACTGTAACACAGAGAAACCTTGTCTTGAAAAGCCAAACAAAAATTCATTAATTTACTTTTTGTGTGTCTACGTGTGTACTTGTTCATATGTGTGAGTGTGACTCTGCAGCATGTGTGTGAGACCCACCTTGGGTGTTGGTCCTTGTCTTCCACTTTGACTTATAAAAGCCCCCTGGTCATTCATAGGTACACACACAGGCCAGCTAGCCCAGGAGCTTATTTGGCTCTCCTGTGCCCACTCCCATCTTAAGCTAGGCATGCTGGGATTACAGATACTCACTACAATGCCAACTTTAAATGACTTGGGCAGATTGGAACCCAGGCCTTCCCACTTACACAGCAACATTTAACTCACTGAGTCATTTCTCCAGCTCCCTAAAAGTGATATTAGGTATTGATTGTTGTCATTTCCAGTAATGTCAGAAACTGATGGGTTTAAACAAACTGGTAAAATACATTATTTAGAAAAATTATTTCTTAGAAATTTAGAAAAGTGTCTGGTAACACAAAATAATGCATTTCTATTTGTGTTGAACATGTCTAAAGGAATTAAAATTAATTTTTGAATTTAAAAACAATGTAGTGTATCTTTTGATGATTTTAAAGCTATGTAAAGACTCCCCTCCAAGCCAACTGAAAACCTAAGATAAAAACTAAAATACTCAAAGGCACTTTATACTTTTCTTGAAAGTTTGGTGGGAGAGTTAAAAAAATCATATTGCAGATTTAAAATTTCTTGTCTTATTCAACCACATAACTTCTGTGTCTTGCCAGTCTGGGCATATGGAGCCACTCAGAACAAATCAGTCTTATGGTATGTGGATGGATGGTTGCTGGAGATAATGAGGGGCAGATAACAGAAGATAAAGTAAAAAAATAAAATACAATTTAATCAAAAGAACATAAAGCAGACTAAATATTTTCTTTGTAAGGAATTTAATTCCATTGTAACCCTGGAGAGCTGGCATTTGTGTGCACATATTTACTATAAATGCTAGCAGATTAGCCTTGAGAGTATGCCATGGAAAGAACTGGATTTGCTCTCCCTGCTTTAATATTAATTCAGAAATGGGTACTTCTTATTGAAGATTACTTGCAGGTTCATTTATAACTAGCTGAACGATAACTAGGGCCCAGTCCACTTGGAAAGTCATGGCATGAACAGAAGAGGCAGACAAGAAAGTAAAAAAGTGTGTGCTGGAGGTAACTCATCAGGTTCTTGATTGCTTTTTATTACTATGTGATACGAGAAGTGAGGTGATGGACTGACTCTCCACAGACTCTCACTCTGTGCCA
Organism: Microtus oregoni; assembly: GCF_018167655.1. Classification (NCBI taxonomy): domain Eukaryota; kingdom Metazoa; phylum Chordata; class Mammalia; order Rodentia; family Cricetidae; genus Microtus; species Microtus oregoni. Next base: position 24,502,669 of record NW_024543067.1, on the reverse strand, counting down.
GAAACAATTTGAGCTCTAAGCTCAGGCCGATAAAACTCCAGCTCTGTGCTTTACAAGAACATTACTTCAGTGTTATTACTCAACCACTTACAAAGAGGTCCACAGTCTTGTTCAACAAATACAAACATATTATAAAAAATCTCCTAGCATGAAAGATGGTGCCTGTTAAGACCTGGTGTAGAGTATTGATGCAGACATAAAAGTATAAAAGAAACAGGAAATGGAGAGTATAAAATAAAGGAAGGCAAGAGGTCCTTTATTTAAAGATGAAGAGGTAAATTATAGAACAGAGCCTAAAACAAAGGGTTGGCGAAATTAAACTTAAGGAAATAATTTCCTACCAATTAATTTCTAACCTAAAAAGTACAGGGTTGGAGTCTCTGAGAAAGAAGATAATTAAAGTTTAACAATATGAATTAAAAACAGCAAGGAACATAGTCAATGCTTTTTCTCTTCATTGTTTGTTTACTCACTAAAGCTTGCAGTCAATGAACTAAACTCCTCCCGCCACTGCCACTGACTGCAAGTGGGGCAATCTTCCTGAAGGAACGGTGGTTAGCACCTTGCACGTGTGCACAGTGAGAATCCACATTACTATCCCCACTGTAATGGATTAATTAAAAATTGCTGCAGGATCAACACTTCCTGCAAACAGTCTTCATCTCTGCCTGTCTCTGTCCTATTAAGTAATACTATTAAATTTTTCTGTTTATGATGACTTTGGCAGGATTGAATACATGCACATTCACATTTGTGCAGTGCACACACATACACATGAACACAGACATTACGCACATACAAATGTATGCACACGCACACATAGGCACACATGAACACACATACATACACAGAAACACATATGCACACTCAAGCTCATAGTTCTGCAAGCCAGGGTATAGAATAGATTTTTTTATGAAATTATTTTATAAGGGTATGTTTTAGGTGGAATCAATCAGTTGAGTAAAGATATATTAGTAACATTTCTCATTACTGTGAGCAATACAGTATGAGGAAATAAAGAATAATCACAGCTTAAAGTTTCAGAGGATGTGGTTCTTGGCCACAAGACCTGAGCAAGAATATGGGGACACGATATTGTGACAGTAGAGAAACGTTCACCTCCCAGCAAGCAGAAAGCACAGAGAGGAAGACAGGAAGGTTCCAGAGACCAGATAGTCCTCAGAAGGCCTGTGTCCCAGTGACATACTGTCCACCACTTAAGGTTCCAGAACATTCTAATGCAATGCCACCAGCCAGGAACAGGGATTAAATATATGATTCTGGGGAGAACAGTTTACAGAAGCACAGCAAACTCTGGTGTGGGATTGGCCAGTCAGAAAAGATGTTCATGATTACTTGAATGAATATTTATTTATATACCATACCTGGCCTAGCTCCAGAGTCAGCACCCAGCCCTAGTCCATCCTTTGTGTTACCGATACCTTTTGCTGCCCTATGTGAATCTTGTCTGAGAGTTTCCCCATGGATACAAAGCCTATGTAAAACTTGGTTAGGGGGAAACCTGAAAACCACGCAGTACCTCCTGAGTCAGGTATTTGCCTTTGGCATTGTATTTTTGGGGCTTCATTCAGGTCATTTTGAGATATGAAAATCTACAGATTAATGTGTAAATATCAGGAAAAATAAAAAAAGCTGAATGGCTAAGGGAAAGTGCCTCAGTCTACTAAGGTTGGGGATGCCTGCAGCTGCTAAAACTAAATTCATTCTCAAGGTGTCTCTGAGTCTTCATTTCCTGGACCTGCGTGAACAGCACACCATGATAGCCCATGATTTTGGTATGTGTCAATTTAGTCATGGTAAGAAGACAGTTCCTAATTTGATTTCCATCTCAGATATCATTTTAATGTTGCAAAGTATGCATGTATATAACATACTTGGATATTTGACTACCATTTGTAATGTCTCTGTGAATAATGGAACATGTTGAGATACAGACAAATCATAACAATGTAATAAAGCTTAAGATGCAAATATATCCAAAGATGTGTCCATGTTTGCTGGTAAAGAATCAAGTAGCCTATGGGATCACAAAGCTGGGATGATGCACACAGTAACTTTATTGTGATTTGTTACTGATGCTCTACATTCACTGCCCACAGAAAAAAACCAAAGCCAGCAGAAATCAGGAAATACCTCAATTTGTCACAAAATTCTCAAACTTCTGAGAGACTGAAGTAAATCTCACATTGTGACAATGCTTAGAATCTGCTTGTCAAAAGCTGGTGGATTTTAAGGAGAATAAATACATAGTCGTATCTAGCAGCCAAGGATGATAAAGTAATGAATAGGAAATGTGGACAAATTCTCCAGCATTAGGTGTTAGCCTTTAAAATAACATTACATCCTAAAATGTTCACTAAAAAAAATCAAGACAACTCATTACTTAGGGGACCCATACTTCTGAATCAATACTGGAGGGCATAGATGGCTTTGAAGACCTTGGAGTCTCCATATGAGGACTTGCATTTGGACTCACACTGTTACAAATGAATGTATCCAGTTATCATTTTACTAGTATATTATACAGCTTAGACTTATCAATAAATGATCCTCTGAGATTGCCATGGAACCCAGGCTATGAAAAGCCAGAGAATGCAACAAGGTTCTCTTTTTCTTCTTAGATTGGCAGGAAACAAATGGTGATTCTGTTCATTCTTAGAGTCTCGGGTGTAAACGTAGCTGTGATAGAAGTTGATCTAGGAAAAAGAGCAACTTGAAAACTGAAGGGCTACAGGTAACCACTGAGGACTTGGCAGGGGAAGGCAGCACAGCACCTCTGCACTGGAGAACAGGCAAGCAGCTGAGAACACCTGCGCTCATGAGAAATACGTGGATTTAACGTTCTCCTTAAATAAAACATTACATTCCAAAGCATGCTTTTTTAGCATGTATGTCTTTACACTAGACTTAAAAACTGTATTCTGAATAAAATAGAGATCTCATAAGTGTGAACCTGACTAAATTTGAAACTACCTAGGGGTTAGTATACTAGAACTCTGCAGAATGGAAGGAACATTACAATAAATTGCAATATCACATGAAAAATTTGCATGGTTGTTTAATTTGGATATTCATCTGTTTCTATTTTTAGTTTTGCCTAAAAATAGAGTCACACAGCATCCTTTGATGTGTATAAAGAGTTCATATGGAAATGCCATATTGAATACCAGCTGGGTTTTTCTCCTGATTTCATGTTTGTGCTACAGTGTCCAAAACCTCAGGAGAAACGTATTTTCTCTTGATTTATAAGTTTTCAAAGAGAAGTAAGCTCTCAGGAATAACTTTTTGTGTGAGTCCTACTGGGGTTTTGCACTACAATATTTATCATTTTGACAAACTGTCAAGTGCTGTTTTGACGTATAGGAAAAAGGACTGTGTGAGCAAAAAGGCCTTCGCTGGTCTGTCCTAAGACTCTGCACAGGGGTGGGGTGGACACCCTAACTCTGTGACGAGGAGCAGCAAAAAGACCCAAGAGTTAAAATGTGTCCTTGGGCACAGCTGCAACAGAGTTTACTACGGGGAAAGCAGTACAAAATCAAAATGTGGGAAAGAGAAACTGGAGGTTCAGCCAAGAAGGGAAGGCTCAGCCAGGCTCTCAAGCTGACCGCTTCAAGTCCTCCAGTCAATTTCTTCTGGATGTTTGGGAATTCCAGATTTGATAATGCTACTTTTGTTTGCTTTCTGAGCCAATGCACCCAGCCACCTCTGTGTGATGCTGTACCACCTCCGGAGTTGATGGCGTTTTGCTGTCTGCTCTGTCTCTATCTGCTCTTTACATTGGTTTGCTATATACTTAACAAATTCCTATTTGAAAATGAAAGCATGGCTATTGTGGTTCACTCTCCAGACCATAGCAAACATGACCACAGGAGAGAGCTTCTCCTCTATTGAAACAAAACCATATGTTCAGCTACCTAATAATCTTGTTCCTTAATCCAAGCTGGCAAGGACTGAGGACAAAGATAACAGTGACTTAAAGTATAAGGGTGATGAGTTTATCGCATAAGAAGTAAGAGGTGCCTTTAGTTTGGGTGAATGCCGAGCTCTCTGAAGCAGTCATGAGTCATTTGGCATGTCTATTGTTCCCTCCTGGGGTAGTCTATATGGTGTTAATAGAAAAACCCGCTTTGGGAGCATTATTAGCAGGTTTTCTTCTGCTGTCACAAAAGACACAACCTGATAAGAAACAATCGAAAGAAGAAAGTTCCATCTGGGTAAAAGTGGCATGGCCATGGCCAGTGCAAGAGGATGGATGGCTGGCCACATTACACTTACAGACTGGAAGAGGGGTGTGATCAACCCCACGTTCAATTATCTTTATCCTTTTTGTTCAGATCAGGATCCCAGTCCAGAGAATGACGCGGGCCACATAGTATGGATCTTCCCACCTCAGTGAAGTTACCCTATACAGTCCTCCAGAGACCATGCCAAAGGCTGTCTTCTAGACAGTGTAGATCGCATGAAACCAACAGTGCTAACCATCACAGCATGTCACACCTACAAAGGAATCTTAGTTCCCAGAAGAATTTCTATGAAGAAGTCTTTACTCATTTCTTCACTACTCCAAAATCTCTGTGCAAGAGTGAGATATTTTTGTTCCCTTTAATGCTGTATGTTGAAATCATAAACTGCATGCTGATCTTACAAGGGAGAACAATCATCTGAGAGATACTTAGGTCAAAAGAGTGGAATCCTCATGGGCAAATTAGTGACTCTATGAAGCAATACCTAGAGGTACTCTTAGCATTTTCTACCAACTTAGGGCATGATGACAAGGTGCCATCAGTAACTCAGAAAATGGCCCTCACCAGATATCAGACCTGCTGGTACCCTGATCTTAGACTTCCTGGTTTCCAAAACTATGAGGCAATAAATGAAATGTCTGTTTTTTTCATAAGCTGTCTTGTTATTGTGTTATAGCAATACAAACAACTAAAGTGCACATTGCTTAATTATAACTTGGATCTTTCTCCTGTGTATTTCATCATTCAGTTTATAGAAATAAATACTAGAAATTAGTTATTTTGTAAGTTAGCCCACTTGAATGTCAGTCTTTTCTTACCTTCTCTAGTTCTAACCAACCTGTCCTAGGGTTTCTATTGCTGTGAAGACACACCATGACCACAACAACTCTTATAAAGAAAAAGCATTTAATTGGAGTGGTTTACATTTTCACAAGTTTAGTCCATTGTCATCACAGTGGTACATGGTGGCATACAGGCAGACAAGGTGCGAATTGAGCATATGAGACTTCAAAGCCTGCCTCCACAATGACAAACTTCCTCCAAGGCCATATCCACTTCAACAAAAGTCATACCTCCTAAGAATGCCACTCCCTTTGGGGGTCATTTTCTCTCAAATGAACCACATCTATTCCCTGGCCCGCAAAAGCTTGTAGCTTTATTATAATGCAAAAATGCATTTAGTCCAACTTCAAAAGTCCCCCAAGTCTATAACAGTCTCAAACTTATTTAAAAATCTAAAGTACAAAGTCCCTTCTGAGATTCATGCAGTATCTTAGCTGTAATCCCCTGGAAAATAAAGATCATACTCCCAACATATAGTGACACAGGATATTCATTACCATTCCAAAATTTCGGGAAGGTAACATGGTGAGGAAATACTGGACCAAAGCAAGACCAAAAACCAGCTGGGCAAACTCCAAACTCTGCATCTCCATACCTGATGTCAAAAGTCTCTTCAAACCCCCGACTCCTCTCAGCTTTGCTGACTACAAACACTTCTTTCTCTGGGTCTGGTTACACAGTTAGCAGCTCTCCTTGGCAGGTATCTCATGACTTTGGCATTCCCAACACTTTGGGGTGCCCACGACAAACTAGGTTTCACCTTCACAGCTTCACACAACGATCTCTCAGGGCCTCCATTCAGGGACCCCTGGCACATGACTGGCCTCGGTGGCTTTCCTCAGACATGGAGGCAAATTCTATCACTCGTTTCTTCTATCATTAACTCCAGAACCATGTGGCGTAGGCGCTAACTTCTGCTACTTGTTGGACCTGAAACATGGTCTTCACCAATTTTATGGTTTTGGTGGATTTCTTCATTGACTACACTTGGCAGTCCTGAAACCGGATCTCTAGACCAGGCTGACCTCAGACTCAGAGACCTGCCAGCCTCTGTCTTCTGAGTGCTGCCATGGAAGGTGTGCACCACCACATCTGGCTTTAAGCTTTTCTTTAATTCCTTTCACAATTTGGAATCTTAGCTGGGTGGGGTTGTGCCCTGAGGTCAGCACTCCCTCTGTTCCATTTCTTACATTGTTCATCTTCTTAAACTCAGGATTTAACTCCACTTTACTTTCTGGTGCTCCTTTTCTCCTCAAATTTCCTTTCTCGGTTTGCTTCATCAGAGTTAACAGGAGTAACCACACAACAGAGTCTATGCTAGGCTGTTCTGAGATTTCCTCTGCCAATTGAATTAATCCAAAACTCTCCACTTTAGCCTCAGAAAAACTTTTCTGACAAGGACAAAAAGTAGCCACTTTCTTCACCAAAATAGCATAAAAATGGCCTCTAGGCAACATAGTAAAATTCTTCTCCTTTGAAATCTCTTTAACCAGTCCCTCACAGTTTCAATCAGTCTTAGCACCACTGCTTTCCATGTTCCTACTACCGTAGCCTAGGAAGCAGCACTTGAAAGTATTCCACTGCTTTTGTAACCCAAACTCTTAAAGTCTTTATTCCTTCAGACAACAGCATGGACAGACCTATCACAGCAATGCCCCAGTCCCTGGTACCAACTTCTATTTTAGTTAGGGTCTCTACTGCGGTGAAAAGACACCATGACCACAACAACTTATAAAGAAAACATCATTTCATTGGAGCTGGCTTACATTTTCAGAACTTCAGTCCACAATCATCATGGTGGGACATGGTAACGTGACACGCAGGCAGACATGGTGGGACATGGTGACATTCAGGCAGACATGGTGGGACATGGTGACATTCAGGAAGATGAGGTGCTGGAGAAGTAACCCAATTTCCTACATCTTGACTTGCAGGCAATAAGAAGTGGTCTGAGACACTAGGTGTGGCTTGAGCATATATGAGACATCAAAACCCACATCCACAGTGACACGCTTCCTCCAACAAGGCCACACTGCCTAATACTGCCATGCCTTTAGTGACCATTTTTTCAAATGACCTCAAAACACATCACCAAAGGTCCTTTTAATTAATAAACTACATGAATCCCACACACTCACATATGGAAATGTTCCATAAACAATAATTAAAATGCAAAAATATTGCTCTTTTCCTCTACTAGGGGAATTGTTAGTGTGTGGCATGCCTTGCAAAGACTCATACTGGGGATGTTGCTCATGTCTTGTATTATTACAAGGGCTTGTGATGTGGCTCAGTGATAGACATGAGCAAAGCATGCACAATATTCTGAGCCTGTCTCTAGCACTGCAAACCAAACGAAAGCAAAGTGAAACAAAAGAAAAAGGAATTTCAATACATATACCAAGGTGATAACATTTATAAGAGCTGGATCTCAAAATACCTATTAGAGACTGACAGAATGTCGGTGTCCACTGTTATATTACAGACCAGCTCATGGCTACTGCTGAAGATGCTGTTTTGTAAGGTATAATGGCAGCATTTTGCTGTGTAGAGAGAAAAGTGTTACAATGGTTATTACGGTTATTACTGGTGAATAATTATGAGAAGTAGGTTTTTTTTCCTGTTTATTTCGTAGGCAGATGTTTAGATGTAAGAAATTAAAATTAAGATTAACATTTATTTTGTAAGGTTGGAATGAAGACAGGACAAACAAATTTCTTAGGCATTCTGATGGAAAATTTTTCATGGGCCATTATATATTGACTCCTCCTGAAACACTAATCTCTCCCTTTTCCCTCACTTCTCAGACTGAAACCTTTGGCAAATAAAGGCTGCTTTGTTCCTTGTGACTTGATGCTTGATGGGAAATGATAGGTCCTTTCAATAAAAGTAAACATATGAAACTCAGAATACCTTGGAGGCAAGGCACGGATATGTGAATACACAACACCAAAGCGTGCTCTCTCTCTCTCTCTCTCTCTCTCTCTCTCTCTCTCTCTCTCTCACACACACACACACACACTGTACTGAAGAAAATAGGCTAGTCATGACTCCCTTGGCTGAACAAGGTCATTGCTGTTTTGAAGCTTGATTTATACACCTCAGTTAAATTCATGTAGGGTACTTTTGCTGGCAAATCTCTGTTCACCGCGATGCCTCTGAGAGTACTGCCCAGCTTGCACAGTCCTGCTTGTGTGAATAGTACCAGGCTGTTCTGCCACCCTGTCATTCAGGTTAAGTTTCAGCCAACCATGGCCACACTACTCATGTCTGTTTTCCTAGCCTTCACTTACTCCATCTGCCATAGTATGTGGTGGTGATTAGTTGTAAATGTTAACATTCCATTATGAGAATCACTGAGGAAGGGTCTTAATCATGTTGGCCTTTGTGCACAACTGTGGAGTTGTCTCAACTGTTAATTGATCTAGCCTACTGTAGGCTGGACCATTCCCTAGCCTAGACATGAATGGATGAGTGAAGAGACCTGGCTAAGCAAGCAAGCAGGTAGCATGTATGCATTCATTTCTCTTCACTTTTGATTGTGGACGTGATGAGACAGTTTGCTTTGAGTTTCAGTCTTCTGTGAAAATAAACCTTTTCCTGCCTCATGTTGCTTTTTTGTTAGGATAGTTTATGACAACCACAGAAGTGAGAATCAGACATATGCTCCTCTCTATTTATTTTGCATGTCTCTAGGGTGGTCTGCTGTGATAACTCTAGTGTGGTCTGCCGTGATAACTCTAGTGTGGTCTGCCGTGATAACTCTAGTGTGGTCTGCCGTGATAACTCTAGTGTGGTCTGCCGTGATAACTCTAGTGTGGTCGGCCGTGATAACTCTAGTGTGGTCTGCCGTGATAACTCTAGTGTGGTCTGCTGTGATAATCTAGTGTGGTCTGCCGTGATAACTCTAGTGTGGTCTGCCGTGATAACGCTTCTTCCGGTTTTATGCATTTCACTGTGTGTTTGTCTCAGATCATCAAATCATCCCAGTACTCCTATGTATTTTTTTGCTTGTTTGTTTTTCAAGACAGGGTTTCTCTGTGTATTCCTGGTTGTCCTGGAAATCACTTTGTAGACGAGGCTGACCTTGAACTCACTAAGCTCCCCTTACCTCTGCCTCACAAATGCTGGGATTAAAGGCATGCACCAGTACCACCTGGCTTTTACTCCTCCTTGTTTTACTGCACAGCATTAATGATGCTGACTAGTGTTTTTTCTCTAGGTGGCATTTTCTTCTCCAAAGGCCAGGAAGGATTCCTCCATTTGCCTGTTCTTCCACCATGAAGCTCTGCACCATCCATGCTCTTCCCTGTATCAGGACCATCAATTGCATGCTCTCCGACTCTCAACAGTTTGCCCACCTGCCCTTTGGTGAGCGTCATTTTTTATGTTCATTGTAACCTCTTCTGTTCCTAAATACACATTGTACTTGCATTCTGTATGGGGAGAGCATAGTTTTCAGCTGATTTTTCCAGAAGAATCTGTACATGGTCAGATTATGTTTACTTGATTCCACACCCAGCATCTGATGAAGACTTGATAAAATAGATTCAACTTTGAGTCTCTAGTGAATAGCATGGTGCCTGGCACAGGTGAGGTCAGCATGACATGACCTGGTCAATAAATGATTCAATACTGATTACATTTTTTCCTTATAGTCATCAAATTTTACCACACTATTAAATTTAACTGGATTAATGATTTAGTTAAAGTTTGATAATACAAATTACAGTAAAAGAGATATGAAAGACATAAATACTCACAAAATATAAAGCTGGAAAAAAAATCATACATATTTAATCCTGAATAAAAATGTCAAAAGTTGGTCTGCATTGATGAGTTACAGCCTCGCCACCACTGTCTTCTCACCAAAGGCCACCTCCTCCATGTAAACTATGCACGAGATTGGTCAAAAAGGGCTCCACCATGCAAGTGTTCAGTGAAGGGACATTGTTGTTCTTGATGTGGAAAAAAGTCAAGGAGGAAGCTACAAAATGAAAGAATAGTACAGAAGACCTGTGCTTTGGACTATAATGTCTGCTTGGCCTCTGCAGGCCTCACTGCTGATGCAAGGATATTCATCAACAGGGCCTGGGTAGAGTGCCAGAGTCACTGTCTGACTGGGGAGGATCCAGTCACTGTAGACATTGCCAGCTACACTGCCAGTCTAAAGCAGTGCTGTACTCAAAGCAATGGACAGAGGTCATCTGACTTCTCTGCTCTGATTGTGGGTTTTGACTTGGATGGCATCTCCAGACTCTATTAGAATGACCTGCTTGGCACACACTGTGCCTGGAAGGCCAATGCCATCGTCTAGGCACCGAGACTTAGTCTGGGCAGCAAGTCAGTGTGTGAGTTTCTAGAGAAGAACTACCCTGATGATCTGATCATCAAAGCGGTGATCAAGGCACTTCTTGAAGGAGACCAGTCAAGGGGCCAAAACATTTAACTTGTTGTCATGAGGTAAGATCATCTCTTAAGAGTCTAAATCCTGAAGAAATAGAGATGTTGCTGAAATCAAAGAAGATAAAGAAGAAAATGAAAAGAAGAAACAAAAGAGAGCATTTTGATAAAGTGAGCATTGGCTACATCATGTTTCAACTTCGGTGTTGTGGGTCTATGTCAACTAATCTGAGAGCTTAGTAAACATCTACACTTATTAGCTAAAAAAAAAGTGCCCAAAATTATGGCATTCATCCAGATATAGTACGGTAAAGAACATTGTGTAAAAATGTTTACCCTGAGCATGGAGAAGAAATAAATGTCTGAGTACTTATTACATTAGCTAGCACTGCTTGAGAAGAAAAAATAGGGATGCACATAATCTATGTAAAGAAATGTGTGTGCTCTTTTCTAACTTTGTATTGATTATGATTTCACATCATGCATCATAATCCCGCCCCCCCCCTTGTCCTCAGCCCTCTGCCCTTGCAATCCCCACCCTCAAAATCTCCAAATTTAACAGAATAACCAAAAAATCTAACAAACAAAACATCTCAATGTGGAAGCTATAGTGTGGTCCAGTGAGTCACACAGTATACCCACTCTTTGTGGGAGGTGGGAAAGATGGCCTTGGAGACATGAGCCCTGAAAAGCTGGCCCTGTCTTGCACCAGTTGCAGCAATCAGGAGAGGAGGGAACTGCACCTTGCCTACGAAAACAGTATAGTTAGCCCTGATGGTGGAGTGCAGGTGAGGCCAGGCCCAAGCATGTTAGAGCAGGAGAACAATCCCCCCTCCCCCCCTCACCGCCTGCTGCACTGGGTGAAATAGCCTAGGCAATGCTGGAGAGCTCTCCCTGGTGGTGAAGATTAGGAAAACTGGTAGGCTGACCAACCCAGCTACCACCCAGGCCCACAACCTCAGCTATAAACTAGTCCACTCCCACTCCTCATCCATGAAGTGCTGGAGGAAGAAATGTGTTTGAATGGAGTTTGCTCCACTGCGTTTGTCATTGGTAAAATATATCCTGTAACCTAGGTGATTTTTTTTTTTATTTGCAAAGTAGTGACAATATAAACTTCTGTACACAGCTGTGATAAACACCCCGGAATTGTGCTCATGTTTTTCACCAAATGCAAAGCAGCACAGAAATGTCATTAGGCTGAGCAGACAGAGGAATGACACGGAAGAGTGAACACCAGCTGAGCCCTGGAAGACAGAGGGTGAAGAGGCTCTTAGGACAGTTTAGCTGCAGCAGGCACAACAGCAGATGCAGTGGGCTGCAGAAGCTGCAGCAGGCACAACCGCAGATGCAGTGGGCTGCAGAGATGTAGCTCCACAGTCTAATGCTTGAACTTCTCTTGACATTGTTTCTAGACATAGTAGGCTGGAGAGCTAGTTCATTAGCTTTATTCTAGCAAATTTAAGATGACTGAGGCAGTCTAAAGGACATATACAATCCATATAGTGTCACCAAATTCTCTTCATTTAGTATTTTCTAATGTATTATAGATGATTTATTGGTAGGTTCTGAATGAAAATTGAAAATATTTTGGCTTCCAAAATGGCTTAGTGGGTAATGGCACCTGCCTTTTGCCCTGATGAGTTGAGTTGAATTCCCAGGACCCAAGTGGTAGAAAAAGAATAGACTCCTGTGGGTTTTCCTCTGACCTTCTTAGGTGTGGTGTGGTGTGAATGTGTGTGTGCACACATGCACATACAGGTAAGTAAGCATGTAACAAAAGGAGACATATTTTAAAAGTTTTAGTACAACAAGAATGAGAAAATCCATAGAGAAGCACAAGTATTAATGACGGTAGCTATTTGAACTTGTTACACTTTGAACAGATACTTACACACTTAAAGAAACACAAATGTTTCAAGAACCTGTGGAAATAGGCAATGGGGTATGCATGCTAAAATTTAAATTTACAAAAATGATTTTATCCTAAGAATATTAGGCTGAGGAAATGGTTACAATCAGCATGTTTTTGTGTATTTTTATAGAACTGCCACATATTATATCTCTTCCACCACCATGAGATTCCCTCCATAAACTCCTAAAACTAAGGAAATAGTTTAAAACACACAGGAATGTCAATAAAAAGATATCAAGTTCATTACATCTTAAATTCATTCTGAGCACTTGCATGATTTATCAGTTGTGGGGAACACATTGAAATCCTGGGTTCTGAGCCTTGTTTTCCCAAATACTCTAGGGCTAGAGGGCTTATCTGCATTGTATTAAGAACATGCGGCCAAGTTGAAATCAAGATGAACTTCCTAAACAACTTCTTGCAACAGAAACATCTTAACACACCAAGAAAGCATTTTGAGCTGTAATTAATCTAGACATGAGTAAAGTTTTTTCCTTATCTTCAGACTAAAAATAAAGGGTCAGACAATGGCATCCACCCATGTACACATCTGGGCTGCGGTTGTTTCAGGAATGCAAGCAATGAAGTGATTCTTCTCAGTCTGACTCACTAGCTGTTACTAAAATATCTTTAACAGTATTATTTTGGGAGACTAAGGGCCTGGGGGTGAATTCCTAAGAACATCCAGTGGTAAATTACATTGTGTTCCATTTCATCTCTCTGTATTTTAAAAATCCTTTCATGTCTTTGTGATGTCCCATGTAGGGTCATTGTTTCAGTCTCCTGCCCTGCTGATGCTGGTGTTGAGAACATGACTTGATTGTGGTAAGAATATTCAGGGGAAGTTCTAAGTCTGAGCAAGCTTTAGGGTTCTCCTGTGTTCTCATTTAAATCTCCTGAGCGTTCATGAGTGTCATGGACAGGAATTCTATTGAGCAGAGTCAGAGTACATGTACAGAGTAGTTCTAGATTTAGCTGGAAGAGAGGAACAAGCCCCATCCAAGCTATACTAGCTTGATCAAACACACTAACACCAGATTTGAAAAAGAAAACATTATTTCTAGTTAAAGCTGCAGAGTTTTCATGGTTGTTATATAGCTCAGTATGCTAACAGCTAACTAAGATACACAATAACAATATATTTCAAAATTTAGGACAGACAGGGCTATTGAAATGGATATTATTGGAAGAAAAATATACACTTTGATCACAGGCATATTAAAAGTGCTGATGACTGAGACCTGTGAATGGCATATTCAAGCAAGTATTAAAACCTCCTAGTTTCACAAGTGCTGAAAACCCTCTTCAGTGCTCCAATATATAGAAATGACTATTCTTCTTGACTTTCTACCCTGGTTGGTTTAGCAAGCAACAAAATCAGAAAGTAACACACAAAGACATGCTTTATTAATGAATGAAGAATGTTTCAAAGTAGGATATAACAGACTTTAATTATTTACTACACAGTAGGAATGTGACATAATACAGAATGTATGTAGACTAAAATATACTGAATATATCCATCTTATTTTATTAAAATATCTGCACAAAGGCAAGTACAGAGTTTCCTTTTGCAGTGTAGATTCAGTTGGTCACCTACTTTTGTGTCCTTAAAAATCGATGGATGGAGATAGAGACAGAGACCCACATTGGAGCACCGGACTGAGCTCCCAAGGTCCCAATGAAGAGCAGAAGGAGGGAGAAGATGAGCAAGGAAGTCAGGACCATGAGGGGTGCACCCACACACTGAGACAATGGGACTGATCTATTGGGAGCTCACCAAGGCCAGCTGGACTGGGACTGAAAAAGCATGGGATAAAACCGGACTCTCTGAACAAGGCAGACAATGAGGGCTGATGAGAAGCCAAGGACAATGGCACTGGGTTTTGACCCTACTTCATGTTCTGGCTTCGTGGGAGCCTAGCCAGTTTGGATGCTCACCTTCCTAGACCTGGATGGAGTGGGGAGGACCTTGGATTTTCCACAGGGCAGGGAACCCTGACTGCTCTTTGGACTGGAGAGGGAGGGGGAGAGGAGTGGGAGGAGGGGGAGAGGAGTGGGAGGAGGGGGAGGGAAATGGGAGGCTGGGAGGAGGCAGAAATTTTTTTTTCAATCAAAAAAAAATTCTAACTTAATAGGCTCCCTCAGAATATTGTTAAAGATTAGTAGTTTACTGAAATCCTTTTGGAAGACTACTACATTAATTTACACTGTCTGAATAGATTGGGCAAACAGAATGGCTTCTAGAAGAACGTTTTCATGATTATTGTTTAGAAGTACCACATTACCATAGCCTATACTTTTTATGTCACTCACAAGGTACAGATGTTTATCCCTCTATTTTTTTTAATGTCTGCTTCCAAAACATGTGGTTCCAACTATGTGATAAGAAAGGAACAAGCTGACCTTAAAATTTACAAAAATAAGTGATGTTATATTTTTGCCTTAGTTCCTGTGACATCTATGTTAAGCCAAAATTTAGCACATATGTCTTATGCTAACAAATATTTACATTTAGGCATATGTACAAACACAGACTGCAATGTGTAGTCTACTTTGTGTGCTATTAAAATTTCCTGGATTCCACTGGGTAATGGCTATATAAAGGGTAAAGATTTTTAGTTCATTTTCTTGAAGGCCTGTTGGTGCATATTTTCAGATAGCCAAGAAATAAAAAAAAAATATGGGACAAATTTTGCCCAAAGAAATAACACATATTTACACAAACCTTTGACTTGGCAATCACAGTCAAATTCTGCAGGAACTAACGTAATAAAAGTTATAGTCATTTCGGGTGTGTGTGGGCTCCCTAGAGTGGAATGCCCCACTTTTTGAAGCTTTGTATATAATTAAAATTATGATGCAGATATGACCTCAAGTGTCTTCTGGAAACAGATATGGTTAAGTAACCCAGAGCTCTTGTTAAGTAAGACCTGCAGATGATGAGCAGGAGCGCTGCAATCCCATCTGACCTGCAGGTGAGCAGGAGCACTGCAATCCCATCTGACCTGCAGGTGAGCAGGAGCGCTGCAGCGCTGCAATCCCATCTGACCTGCAGGTGAGTAGGAGCTCTGCAGCGCTGTAATCCCACTGACCTGCAGGTGAGCAGGAGCGCTGCAGCGCTGCAATCCCATCTGACCTGCAGGTGAGCAGGAGCTCTGCAGTGCTGCAATCCCACTGACCTGCAGGTGAGCAGGAGCGCTGCAATCCCATCATCAGTGACCCCAGCCTCTGTGTGTGCTCTGAGATTCATGGCTCTTGCTCACTGCAGCTCTTTGTGTCTCTTGACTTCCGAGTTTCAGCATCTTTTTTGCAATTCGGCTTTTTCCTGTTCATTCATTTACCAAAGTCAGAGTCACAGCGCCATCTTCAAACACTCCTACTGAGAGGCATTAAGAAAGTGTTGATTTTGAGCACCCAGGGAAAAGAGCATTGGCAACTGTAACAAGAGGTCTTACTCTAGTATATAAGAGCACGATACTGATCCATTTTGATAAACTGAAACATTTCTCTGACTGTCCAGGCCTATTATTCCATAAAACAGTCCTGTGATAAGGAACACATCATGGAGCCATTGCGTAAAGATGCTCAACACTTCTAAGAATAAAATCCTTTTTTATTTTATTTCTTTATTTATTTTGAATTTTCGAGACAGGGTTTTTCTGTAGTTTTTGTTGCCTGTCCTGGAATTAGCTCTTGTAGACCAGGCTGGCCTCGAACTCACAGAGATCCGCCTGCCTCTGCCTCCCGAGTGCTGGGATTAAAGGCGTGCGCCACCACCGCCCGGCTGAAATCTTATTTTAATCACAAACTTCCACATGGAGTTTTACAGGCTGGCAGAAAGACTATTGCATTTTATATGCATCACAGGACTTATTTTATGACTAGTTAGCAAGTTCCCTGTAAGTATAAAAGTCAAATTATCTCTAATGTTAATCATATTTTACTGTATGAGTTCACCAAAGTTAAAAAGTAGAATAAAACTTGGAAATGACTAATGTTGATCACAAACATTTCTTCAAGGTACCCTTGCTTTAGACAAGTGCCTATAACTTTAACATACGTGTCACATGTATAACATGTGTGTTGCATGTATAACATTAATCAGACTCCCATGGTAAGAGGTCGTCTGATCAAGGACAGGGCCCTCTTTGCAATCCACAGCATTAATATCTCTTTTAAAATGCAGTTTGGGCCGGGCAGTGGTGGCACACACCTTTAATCCCAGCACTCGGGAGGCAGAGGCAGGCGGATCTCTGAGTTCGAGGCCAGCCTGGTCTACAAGAGTTACTTCCAGGATAGTCTCCAAAGCTATAGAGAAACCCTGTCTCGAAAAACAAAACAAACAAAAAATGCATTTTGGCATTTATTGTGGAAATGAGGTTTCTATCTCATTTAGTAGAGGTCTTGGATCAAATAGGCCATTAATATCCTTGAACGTGTGCTTCAATAATGTATTTCAACATTATATGATATGAAAAAAACTGAAAGATTCTAATCCAGTTATCATGATCTTGATGACATTGCAAATGTGGCACAAATGATCAGAGAATAAGAATTTTCTACAAAGAACCACAGTGGGTTGATATTCAAATTGCATGCAAATAACTTCTGCTGACCTGAGTGTCTCTAATGTTTGCTAATATTGTCAAAGCAATGAGGCAAACACTGCGACCTCTGTCAAAAACGTGCATACAAATTACCCATTTGCACACGTAAGTGTCAAATCTGTTCAGTCTCCACAGAAGACCTGATTTTAAGATGCTGTGTGTAGATTACAGAACATGTTCTTACTCAGTTACACAGTCAAATTAACACAGGATCATAAGTGACATGAGCCTCTGAATCAATACCTCAGGGATTTCTTGACCATCAGGAAGATATGAACACTATCATTCTTTAAAATACAAAAAAAGTTACACACTTGAGGGCGTGCTCTTGCAGCCCCTGTTTCCTTATTCAGGAGCCAGTTGCTAGCTAATGGGGGAGGAGGAATCCTTCTTTTATTAAATGCGTGGTGTCTGGTACTTTTTCCATGCTCTAGTGGATGCCTGAACAAATACAGGCAGCACTAATCGGACTTAGTGGGTTAGGAAAGACTAAGAGACTGCCTGATGCCTTTGATTGTGTAAGAGAATTACTAAATATACATGCAAAATTCTCAGACCCGTTGTTAGGGCACTTTTGACTCTGAAGCGGTCAATCCAGAGCAGAAATGGAGAGCCTGGCCATGGAATGTGTACTACGAATCCAAGGGACACAGCTACACACCCATGACACCCTGGTCTAAGCATGGATATTTTGATTGATGATGTGAGATCCCAATCCACTGCTTTTTTTACATGAATAATTCGAAGTGCTAGAAGAGAGCATTTTAGGAAAAATCAACACAATGGATAAAATACGTGACTCCACCTGCCATGCCAAATTCAGTCATAGCACGTGTCTCCTCAAAAGTAGGGTTCATCTTGGATATGTGGACAGACCAGTCTTTGGGAGGACCAAGATCAGAATAATGGCTAACAGCTTCCCCTTGGGAAACTTCAAAGGATAGAGAAACTGAGACACGAATATTCTAGACATAGGAATATGTCCAAAACAGGGATTCATGTGGATTTGGGGCAATCTACGAGGCAGAAAGCAGTGCTGCTCCCAAAGCATAAACATCACGAAGCCACAGCATTTCCACTCCCTGATACTGCCTTTTTCAGGAACAGACAACATCCAATCACCAAGGAGCAGAAGAGAAGTTGTCTATGTCTGTCTCCCCATTTCTCTCTTTTCTGGGAGACCTGTCTACATCTCCTGACTGCCGATGGTCCCTGTAGTCTGTCCAGAGGTTCTCAGAAGCTCTGGGGAGGCTAAGGCCTGCAGAGCTCAGCCCCGTGGTTTTTCCCCCTTGACTGGGTTCCTGCCATAGCAGCTTATACATCCTCCTCTGGGCAGTGACTGCTGTCCGATACTCTCACAGCTCTCTGCTAAATAGACCACAGAGTCCAGACTCAGAGCATTTGGAAAGGAGATTGCTTCCATCGTTATTGTTTTACGTGACAGGATAACAAAGCTCAAAGAGGTATTGCTGGGTCTATGGGCCTGCAGGTAAGTCGGCAGGAACCCAAGAACTTAGTGCCAACTCTTCTGATGTAAGGGCTTTGAATGTCTTTGGTTTGTATCCCTGCTCCAACTCCAGGGTTTGTGCCAAGATGTCCAGGGAGCTTTTCTTCACAACTATAATCGGTACAGAACATTATTATTTCAAGGGATATAGTGCCATGCCTTTTTGCATGAGGTAATATTTTTAAAGTTTGTGTTTTATAGACTTATTTTGATATTTATATCTGTTACATTAAATCATGAAATATTATTCTTCAGTATTGGATATATTTCATCTAGTATGTTGTTATTTATTATAGATTTAAAAGTCCTTCCATAAAAAACTCATCTTTCCTATAATTCTAACAAGGAAGGCAGAGCCTGGCCACTAATTTTGAAGACATTTGCTCCATATCCATTGTTATAAACTCAAGCTACAGTTCTTCAATTCTATCTTTATTTTTGTGTTTGGCTGCCTTGCTGCAGCTCCAAGTGCTGATGGTCTCAAATACAACCTTCTCCACAGCGAGGCCTCAGAACCTAATGCCTGTATCAGATATCTGAACTGTAATAAGACTTCACTTTTTGATGTCATTCTAATGTTAGTATATTCCATTTATTTCACGAATAATAATTTGTGAAAATTCAACATAATTTGCGGTTAGCCTTAGAACATAGGGTCCAGTGTCTCATAGCCCCAGGCCTACTGCGGCTCTCTAATCTAGATCAAAAATACTGCACTTGGTACGCAAAATTAAAGTTAACATTGTTTCATACTTTCTTTTAATGCAGAAAAATGAAGACCTCAGGAATAGTTTGTTAGCCTTGCCTGAGACATTTTGTTTTATTTCATTTATCGTTTCTAGTGAAAAAAGTCAATGCTCTTAGCGGTTTTTTCCTCAGTATCATAACTGGTTTTGAAGTCAGGGTACATTGTCACTCTGCTTAGTTCCCATACTCCAAAGAGATACTCTGAGAGTATAGGGATATTTTCCCTATACCAACTACACAAGAACATATCAATAGGTAGCGCATGTTAGGAGGCGCATCAAACAGAATATTTGTGATTGAATGGAAATAATAGTGGAAAAGTGGATGGTTAAGGAAACTCTATGCCCCATCTCTCAGAACAGACATAGCCCACTGAGGCATGAATATTGTTCAACTCAACCGTCCTAATAATAAGAAATTCCATAGGTCTGTCATCATGCCAGTGCTCTGAGAACTCTGCCGTGTCCAGGTTGTTAAATTCAACATACTGGGGAGAACAGATAAGAAATGAGTTGGCTCATGTTTTTCTTTAAAAGAAAAGTGAAGCTTTTATTTATTTATTTATTAGGCTTTGTTTCTGATTTTCATGGCTGGAATACACGGAAATTCTACAGGCAGATGGGCTTCAGCCATACTAATTACCACAGCAGTCTGTTAGCCCAGGTGCTAACAGAGAGCGGGGACAGCCACATAATCAACACTAAGGGGATTCTGTCCTCTACGAGACAGCTACAGAAGCAGTATTTCTCAGGCATGTAATTTGTAAAGTACCCAAATGACCATGTCTGGGGTGACAATGAGCCTTTTCTTATTTACTTGGGATCTTTCAGTATACATAACTATTCTACAAAGGTCTAGCATGTCACACAAATGAAGGGACTTGTCAAGCAATAACTTTGGAAGTGTTCTGACCAGTTGCTGATTGGTCAGACTTCATGCTATTTGCTCTGTCTGAAAGGTTAGGAGTCTTATGTTTCAGAGGTAAAGGCCTGTAAGTCCCACCAAAGCTGGCTACTTTAAGATACTTCTCTTTAATATTACTGCTAAATATGTCATACCATTAGACTCCTCTTCAAAATTAAAGGATATTCAGCAATCACATGCATCCCAATGTAAAGCATCTGTAATGACTTTGCGGGGGGGGGGGGGGGAGTTCCAATGAAGCCTCTCCCTCTTTGCTAATAGAA
Organism: Microtus oregoni; assembly: GCF_018167655.1. Taxonomy (NCBI): domain Eukaryota; kingdom Metazoa; phylum Chordata; class Mammalia; order Rodentia; family Cricetidae; genus Microtus; species Microtus oregoni. The sequence goes on along the minus strand of NW_024543067.1, from coordinate 24,482,192 downwards.
TACCCCAGCTGGCTAGAGAAGACCAGAAGTGAAGAGGGATGGGCAGCACAAAGGCAAAGACTGAAGGATTCTTCAGCGACGCTCATTGGATGAGCTAAGACCCATGCGGGTCTTCAGGGCCTTTGTTTATGAGGTGATGACTTTAAGCGATCAGATGGAAACATAGGTTTCCTCTATGCTTGTACCTGTGATGAATACTAGTGTGGGGATGATGAGCTGCTTCTTGTCAATTCTGCCATTTTAGTGCATATTGGTAGTTATATCAAGCACAAGGAAAACATGGACAGAACAACTTACACATAGCAAAACCAAACAAAAAGTCAAAAAGTTGTGTGATACATCTAGATACGGATTTTCACTAGAACCCGAGTAGGTGCAATGCAAATGCAGATGTGATTGAGTCCTCGAGTGACAGTTCTAGGGGAGGATTCTGGATAGTTCCAGTAACTACCGTCAACATGTTACCCCCCCAAATTAATACATTTACCTCATCTAAGAAACCAGCACCTCTTACACACCTGTCATTAATGTCTACTCTATAACACACCTCAGCATGCATGGATTTTTATCTCCATTAGTACACACTTGTTTGAAGGATGACACTGGCTCCCATTCTTCCATCTGCCCTCATGTCCCCAGCTCACTTTATGCTCAAGGAAATTAGTCGTCAAATAGTCACCGCAAAAAATTAATAATGTGTTTGTCAGACCACCTCTAAGTTTCAAATCTGAAACATCCATCACTCATTCTGTCCATACACTTCTAGACACTTTGTGAAACTAAGTCAAAGGCTTTCAGTGAATGGCATTGTCTCCCACTTGTTGGCTAGGAAAGTGAAGAGGGGCAAGGGTAAGACAAACCTCTGAATAATAAATGATTAGGATAGCCAGCAAATAAAAATAGCTTCATATCTTAGTGTGGGTCTCACGTCCGTGGGAAATGTACGTGGAGGTAGGTGAAAGGTTTTACTAACAGTTTTGTCAAGTGTACTGTTCTCTTTTTTGTAGATCTGTGTTCATTTTGTTATTTAGTCCTATTTTTTTTATCATATATCATGAACAAGAGACATGTTAGGAATTTTGCAGAACTCAAGGTTGAGCAAGGCAAGAAATCTGACACAGAAAAATTTAATGATGGAAATAACTCAGGAAGAGTTTTAATGTAGCAGAGCTAAAATTTCAATAGTAAAATTATAATGAAGATGTAATGACTGTTCTGACTTTCAGACCTCATTTTCCTCATAGAGATGCTTTCTCTAAGCTTATGCAAGCTCTTGCTCCTGTGTTTGAAGACAGAGGCCCCCAAAATGTGCCTGGAAAGCATTATTTTCTTGACTGAGTATTAAGACCACAAGAGGTTATAAGTGTTTTCCTTACCATGAGAACAAGTGGGCACGTGAATACAGTGTTGAAAACGTTCAAACATTTCCATTAAAGTAAGAAACACAAGTTGTGGTAGCTTTATGCATGTTAGAACTTCTGATCAGGACGAATGGGAATTCTGAAATGTCAGAGTCTATCGTTCATAAATGAGGAGATAACGGGACAGTGAGATAAAGTAAACCAAAACCAGATTGAATGCTTGTCTTAAATAAAGATGACCTCAATGTATTAAGACTTCATTATTAGCCCTACTAGTTTTGTGTATGTATTTTCCATATATGGCGAAGAGGTCCAGATGAACATTCTCCTAAGTATACTGAAAGTGTTCCAAATAAATAAATAAATAAATATCAATTCACCCATCAAACGTCCTTCATCCAAGGTTTTAAATTTCAATAAATTTATAGAAACTGTAAATGATTATTTCAGAATTTATAATCAATATCCATGTCTTAACAACATGACATGAGCCCCGAAGACCAAGATAACATCTTTACTACAATTTAAAGATTATGAAAAAACATGGGCACGTGAAACACAAGTGTTCTTAACACATTGACAGCAAGAGACAGACTTGGGGGGGGGGTTGATAATAGTTTATAAAGGGCAGCATTCAAGGTGACCACGGAGATATTCCTTGCAGGACAGTAATGAAATCTTTCAGTTATCCTTTCTATGTATTTACAAATGTGTACTTTCACTCGTGTTTCCTGTCAGGCTCCTCCCCTACTGCTTCCTACGTGTACACAAGCATATACTTTCTGTCTTAGACTTTCACTGGATAAAGAGCAGATTGAACTTGAGTTCCTTGAAGCCTAATGAGATGTCTCATGATTTTCTTCAGTTACATATCTGCTTATGGATCTCGTCAGTCTTTTGGTGTTTGTTTCAAAGACAGGTGAGACAAACCCTGTTCTCTTTTTAGTGTATCTAGCAAATAGATATTTGATTATGTACATGCTTCTGGTTCATGGTGGTTTGAACACACCTTGCATTAATCTAGAGTAACTGGAGGAACAGTGGAACACTCAGATCTTAATCCATGGGTACTACATTAGCAATGCCCCTCTTTTCTAAGTTTCTCTAAAAGTCCTAATTGATTAGTTGACTTCTTATTAAGTCTTGATTACACTGTAAAGGCAATGCTAGGCACTGTTTTTGTTTGGGGGCCTGTCTGTGTGATATCCATGGGCATATATCTGTGTGTGTTTGTTCGTAACTGTGTGTGGATGTGATGTCCATATGTAAATACATATGTGTGTGTTTATGAATGTGTATGTGGTGATTCCATGACCACTTCCAGTGTCAAGCCTTGCTTTCCACCTTCTTTGAGACAGGATCTCATGGTGTTTGCTTCTGAGTATATGCTAGCCTAGTAAGACCCAAGCCTCTAGGGACGCTCTTGTTTCTGCCTCCCAGTTTACTTTAGGAGGGCTGAGATTCCAGACAACTGCTAGGAAAGACAGGTTTGCACTGGTCTTAGAAAACTGAACTCTGAAACTTTATGTCTGCACACTTCTCTTTTGGAGTACTGGGGAAGAAACTCAGGGCCTCCCAGAGCTAGGCAACTTACCTGATACAGACCAACATCCTGAACCCTCAGGCACATCTTAAAGGAAGAACTCTAAACAGGGTAAGAAAATCAAATATAAGTACTAAATAGGATATATATATATATATATATATATATATATATATATATAATTTGTTTCATATATATATGAAACAAATTTTAATCAGCCATTCTATTTTTTCACAAAAACAAACCCAATGTTTATTTTGCTTTGTAAAGCAACATATAATACCTTAAATACCAATTGATTGTGCGACCATTAGTTATCTGAGCTTTTGTTGTTAATGTTGCATTAGGGCAGCAATTCTGAATCTGTGGGTCATGGCCCCTTTGGAGGTTGAGTGACCCTTTCACAGGGGTCACATATCAGATATCCTGCATAGCAGATATTTACATTACAAGTTATAACATTAGCAAATTTATAGTTACGAAGTTGCAATGAAATTGTTTTATGGTTGGGGGTCACCACAACATGGTCAAAGCATTAGGAAGAGTAAAAAGCACTGTGTTAAGGTTTTTAAAAAGAAGTGAGTAATAGAGCTATTATCATTGATTTATTACAGAAAAATATCTTTTTTCCTTAGCTAGTGTGAAATCGGTGTTCTCTCCCCATTTTCTGAGTATTTAGGCTATACAATGAGAGCTAATTTTCTGAATGATAGTCACAAGACTGTGCAGGAGTCTCACTTAACAAAGAAAGATTCATTGTGTTCTATGCTACATTTGCCAAGAAATAAATTTCAGGGAATATTTAAAGTACTCCTGGGGGAAAAGTTGCAGTAACCTCCAGTTAGGTACATGAGCACATCTGGTTAGCTCACAATACCCATCAGTACCCCACAAGCACCTGTGCAGTGTGGATTTACAGTCATCAGTGCACAGAGCCTGTACAGTGTGCATTTACAGCCATCAGTGCACAGAGCTTGTGCAGTACAGATTTACGGCCATCCGTGCATAGCGCCTGTGTAGTGTGGATTTACGGCCATTACTGTACAATACCTGTGCCATGTGGGTTTACAACCATCAGTTCACAGCACCTGTGCAGTGTGGATTTACAGTCATCAGTGCACAGCACCTGTGCAGTGCGGATTTACAGACATCAGTCAACAGCACCTGTTCACTGCAGATTTACGACACTTTTAGTGTTTGGGAGTGTCTATAATTGCCATGTTTACTCCATAATCAGATGTTTTTAATTAAAAATTTGAGTTAAGAAAATTATACATCTGGTATTAGAATCACCAATACTGCTGAGTAAAGTCAGTGAATTAAGCAATATACAAAACCAGGAATACCAACTAGCCTGAGGAGACTGTTTAGCTTTGGAGATTCCAGCTGTTTTGTGAAATGTTTTAAACATCTGGTGGGTGGTTGAATCAGATGATTCCTGTCAAGTCTGCCTTCTTGTGAGTCAGGGGTGATAAGAATTAACTGGCCAGATCATGAGGCTCTTTGTTTCCTTATGGGTTGAAGGTAAAACAGTAAAGTCTGCATCAGGGCAAAAACATCACAATAACTAAATAACTGCAGCAATGTAGCAAGCTTCCCAAAAGCTAATTCTCTTTAGTATCTAGGCAATGATAACACTTAAAAGATGTTACTTTCTTTTAATGTAAACCTTCAACTCTTGTTTACCAAAACCAAAAGAAAAGAAAAAAATAGCAACAGAAAAACACCTTTTATCCTACAAAAATAATTTCAGCTGCTTACAAACACATACACACACACACACACACACACACACACACACACACACAACACCCTGGTAGTATCTGTCCCATGGTACTTGGGAAATCACTGAATGCCAGTCATACCAGCTTTCCTAGTGTCTTCTCGAGCAGAATAGTTTGCACAAGATGTCCAATAAACAGCTGCTCTCAAATTTGAGAAGCCATTACTGGCTTTGGGAAAGCATAGAACTACTGAGACAGTGAAGAAATCAAATGACCCAGGGCGATGACTCTATGGGTAAATCACCTGCAGCACAGCAGTGAGGCCAGGATTTAATATCCTGGCACCAAAGAAATGCCAACCTTATGATCCCTGCTCCCAGAGATGGAGCCAAGGGATTAATTCTGCTGGGGCAATCAGACTACCTGAGTCTGCAAGCTTAGGTCCTAGTGACAAACTGTGCCATATATGTAAAGGGGAAAGTGGCCAAGTCAAAATCACATTGGCAAGTTCTGGCCACCATGTTCCTATGCTCCCATGCATATGTGAACACACATACAGCAATGAAAAAAAAAACTGAATGCCTGAATAGATCTAAACATCTATAGCAAAAAATGCTCTATATAATTAATATTCTTGCCAGAATATTTTGTTATGTTTTCTCTCAAAAATTTTAATATTTCTAAATATTGAAGAGTTTGGTAAACTGGGGCATCCTTCTCCTTCTGATTTGTTTTTCCATCATCTGGCACCCACATAACCAAGTCCTCTTCTTGCTGAGCCTGGCTCTTTCAGGAACCTTTTACTCCTCAACAGGTCTCACCATCTTTCACATCTGCTCTCCTGATACATGTTCACACTGTTCAGAATTGGACTGTGGTTTCTTCCTCATATCCAACCTCCCAATTTGTCTGTATGCATGTGTCCTCTGTTAGAGTGTGTTTCATACATTTACAGCTGGATCCCCATAGGCCAGCTAATGCTTCCTGATATGCATTCTGTAAACATTCATTAGATACAGAAAAGAGTATGGTGGTATTGACGTAATTAGAACAAGAAGTGATACATAGTCTTTCATCTGAGACAAACACAAGAGAAACAGAAATAAAAAAAAATCTTCATGTGGATAGAAGAGCCTCTAAATAATGGGACACAGCTAAAAACTCCTAAATACGGATGAGGTCCTGACTCAGGACCGTGACTGCTTTTTGGTTCATAAGTAGACACCTGGGAGGGAGGACCCATGGACCCATGAACTCTTTACAGCACAGAACAGTTTACAATAGAGAAAAATGCGTACACAGGAGTTCTACCCAATCACCCTCGTCTTTAGACTCCCTACTTTTAGGTAGGTGCATGTTTGGGTGGTGGGGGCTGCTGTGCCCAAGGGTCAAAGAGAGACATATTTAGCTTCTGGGTTGCCCTGCACTTTACTATAGAGTCTATGTCAATCTGGTTTCCTCGGAGGTCCATTTCCCTTGTGTGGTTTATAGGCAATGGCCAATTTTACCCAGCCTTTTACTTTATATTTCTGTTTGCATGTAAACTTCGTCTTTGACAGGACCCACATCAAATGGGACCATCTAACCCCATTTCCTTCTTCCCTATTACTCAGTCTTCAGTTTTCAAGCTCTACTAATATCTCCTTCTCAACTTCCTGAGCACCTCTTTGCTGCCCATATCCTTTATACACTGCAAGAAGCCCTGTCCTATGTCAATTAAATGAAACACAACAGCAATCACAATGTGTCTCAATCTTTTTTACTCCATTTCCATTTTCTTCCTACCACAGGTTACTGTTCTTCCTCTTTCTTCTTTGTCTCTCAATTTGTCTGAAATGAGGTTTTCTCACCCAGAAAAATGTTCCTCCTTCTGCATTCAGCTTGTCACCTCTTTAGTGGATACAGCCTCTGTACAGTTGTCAGTGCTAACGATGCGCCCCCTCCCTCAGGTCACGATTTCTCATCTATCCTCAGTGGCAGGCACCTAAGTGGCCTGCTAACAACACAGCATTGTCTTGTCATGTCCACCTCACATCCTCACTGTTTCACCACTTCAGAGGCAAGAACAAGCGTTTGAATAAAGGTCTACAGCTAACAGACTGAATAGTAGCATGTTTAAGAGAATTGAGATGTTCTACATAGGCTGTATTAAGTAGGTTTTGAAGATCCAGCCCTGGAACCCACTAGTTTTGAGTAATTATTTCTATGGAAACAGACATTCTAAGTTCCAAGCAGCGCGTACACACATGGACCTGTTACCTTGAGACTCCATGGGGTCATCAGCTGACACTGGGGCTGGGAGGCAGCCCCCATTCTGGAAACTGGCTTGGCCTTTCTGAGGGTTGGATGAGTTTTTTACCAAGGTGCGAGAGGCAAGTCAGTCATTCACCCAAACCAACACCAGTCAGCCAGCGATCCATCAGATGTTTTCTGCCAAAGTGGCTCTCAGTGAGTGATTACCATGCTGATAACTGTGTACTGTGTGCGTCGGGACCTCACAGAGGTAACCTTTTCCCTCCAGGTCAGCCCTGACTTTGAGCTCTGCAACTTCAGAGTCCTCTGTGAGCTTGAGTCTGGTGTGCCTGCTGAGGAGATTCAGTTCATCTACATGGAGCAGCTCCTCACAGATAACCACTGCTCGCTGGGTACCTATGGCCTCAAAGATGGTGATATAGTTGTACTACTTCAGAAGGACAATATGGGATTTCCGGCTCCAGGAAGGACTCCAAATCAGCCTCGGGCAGATTTCACTGGATCAGCTGTTGCGGGAACAAGCTCCCGACACCAGCATCACCAACAGCAACGGATACCATCAACACAATCCCATGGATTGGCCTCTGGAGAGAATATGGCCCATGCTCAGGATCTTAACAGTCCTGCTCTGATTCGCAGCATGCTGCTTTCCAACCCCCATGATCTGTCCCTGTTGAAGGAACGGAATCCTGCTTTGGCTGAAGCTCTGCTTAGTGGAAACCTTGAGACATTTTCCCAGGTCCTGATGGAGCAGCAGAGGGAAAGGTCCTTGAGAGAGCAAGAGATGTTTCGTCTTTATTCTGCTGACCCATTTGACCAGGAAGCTCAGGCTAGAATAGAAGAAGAAATCAGACAGCAGAACATAGAAGAAAATATGAACATAGCTATGGAAGAGGCTCCGGAGAGTTTCGGGCAGGTGGCTATGCTTTACATTAACTGCAAAGTGAACGGGCATCCTTTAAAGGCCTTTGTGGACTCAGGTGCCCAGATGACTATCATGAGCCAAGCTTGTGCTGAGAGATGTAACATTATGAGACTGGTAGACCGGCGATGGGCTGGGGTTGCTAAGGGCGTGGGTACACAGAGGATTGTGGGCCGAGTTCATCTGGCTCAGATTCAGATTGAAGGTGATTTCTTACAGTGTTCTTTCTCCATACTGGAGGAGCAGCCCATGGATATTCTTCTAGGGCTGGATATGCTCAGGAGACATCAGTGTTCCATCGACCTAAAGAAGAATGTGCTGGTGATTGGCACCACTGGCACACAGACACACTTCCTTCCTGAAGGAGAATTGCCCTTGTGTGCAAGGCTGGTGAGTGGAACTGTACAAGAAGACTCTTCAGACAAGGAAGTAGCAGGCAATATCAAACATCCAATCAAGGGTCCAGGACGAAAAAAGCATTGAGTCAGGTTATATATAAGCCACTGCCACGAAGGAGCAAGCCGTAGGTCCCAGGAAAGTATAAGATATGAGCTCATTGGCAATGCCATCATTAAAAACATCTTAGCAACCAGATTTGGCCTTGTGACTGAGTACTCAGATGGGTGACTATGTAAGCCATCACTGTTAGTCACAGTGTATGTGTGGTCCATTCTTCCACTCCACAACATGCAGGAGTGGGGCTGAAACGTCAAGTTGGTTTCCCAACAATCTAGTGGAGGGAAAATGAGTCTCCCTGTCAGATTACAGGGAAGACATGTCCAAACCAAGACTGCTTATTTTGCATAAGCTTTTAGGGAAAAAAGCCATTCTTTCAGATTACAAAGACCTGTAAACAAAATGATTTCACATTAACATTAACAATAGTTTTGTATTACCCCAGCTGTCTGTGTGTGTGTGAAAGTGTGCACACACAAGTGCAGGCCAGAGATTGAGAAAGTTGATATCTTCCTTAATTGCTTTCCACCTTAGTTTTGGAAACAAGCTCTCTCGCTGAATCTGGAACCTTCCCAGTGTTGCTACAGTGTAGCAATCTAGCATCTTTATCCATCTTTTTCTAGTGAATGCTAGAAATGGAACATAGGTCCTAATGTTTGTGCACCCGGCATTGTACTGAGTGAGCAATATCTTCAGCACCTCCAGAACATCTCTCCACACACCTTTTTAGGACAGTATCTCATCCTTTTCAGCCCGGCTCCAGACTTGAGGTATGCCTAAAGATGATCTTATACTTCCGACTCCCCTGCTTCCACCTACTGAGTGCTGGCAGTGCAAGCATGTACCATTACACCAAGTTTCTGTGGTGCTGAGGAGCAGATGCAGGCCTTTGTGCATGCCTGGCAACATTCTATCAACTAAGTTAGCATACCTAGCCTGAATTATTTTCATACTCACAGATATGGCTGTTTTCACATTTGTTTTCATTAGGAAAGTTCTGAAAAATGGTGCAGATTTGACTCCCTTATTAAGCTAACACTTCTAAATGCCCACTTAGGAAAACATGCATCCAGTTTTATGATGCTTTATGGTTTCTCTATCTCCAGATTCCACTCTGGTCACCCTTATGAAGTCTACCTCCAGACTTAATTTTGATATGTTTCAACGGAGAGGTTTGAAATCCCCAAGGCATGTTCCTCTCTTTGTCCTTAAAGAAAAAGCAATAATTATAAGAAAAAAAATGTGTTGAACGTTTTGTCTTAGTTCTGGCACTTCTTGGCCTGTATGGTGCTGGGCTTGGAAGGTGAGCATAAGCCAGGGTCTAGGACTCTAATGTCTAGTTCAGTTAGGCCATCTTGAAAACATCTGCTTAGGCCTTTCTGCTCTGTGACTCTTTGAAGAAAGCCACTTTCAGTACGACTAACATGGAAAGTACAACCCTTTGCCTTAACATCTCCCTAAAACATCTAAGAATAAAAGTCAGATCCAGAGACCATCAGATTCAGGGAAATGATTGGGGGCAATAACTTACTAAAAGGGCTTATGTTATAGGGCTGGAGAGATAGCTCTGTGTGAAGATCACTGTTTTCTCTTCCAGATGACCAGGTCAGTTGCCAGAATCTACGTAAGATGGTTTACGTCACAACTAACTGTGACTCCAGTTCCAGAGGGATCCAGTGCCCTCTTCTGGCCTCTGCGAGTATCACTCACAAACACATATACTCGCACAGAGAGACACACATACATACACACTATATTTTTAAAAGTTAAAAAAATTAACACATATACTCACACAGAGAGACACACATACATACACAGTATATTTTTAAAAGTTAAAAATATTGATATTAATTCTGGAGGCAGAGGCAGGCGGATCTCTGTGAGTTCGAGACCAGCCTGGTCTACAGAGCTAGTTCCAGGACAGGCTCCAAAGCCACAGAGAAACCCTGTCTTGAAAAACCAAGAAAAAAAAATTGATATTATATCAATCCTCTAGAAGCCATGAAGTACCAGCCCTGGGTTTTTCTCTCTGTCACATAGACAAATCATGTACTTCAGGCCTCCACCCATCATCCTCGAATTGCTTCACTGTAGGCTGCTTTGCAGTGGCCAGTACAACAATGTGACCTTGTTTACCAAGCCAGGTCTAAGTCATTTGAAGAGTTCCTAAAGGTTGTAAGAAAAAAATAATCCTCTCTGGTAACCAGATTTTCATTTCTTTGGCTTGATTCTTGGTTATGCTGATCATGTCTTTCTGAAACAAGTCCACCTGCAGTTCTTCCACACCCTCTTCTCAACATTCCCTGTGTTCATGTAAAGTGTTACACTCAGCAGAGCTGTTAAAAGATCTGTGGACCAATGTCTTTTTGATCTGTGCTACTAATCAGCACTCAAAGTGAATTGTAATTACAAATGAAAGACAATCAGGGCCAGTACCAAATATGCTAGCGTTACAATGTCACATGAGATCTATTCCAACATCAAATGACCTATCTATTCTACAAAAGTCATTCCAAAAATCACAGAATCTTTAAGATGAAGGATTTCTTACAATCCAATTTTTACATCTCCAATCTTGCACTTTCGTTTCTTTCTTCGCAAGTCACACTTAATGAGATGAGTGCTCATAGGGTAAGTCTGCTGCAACTTACTGTGTAATAGTATGCTCACACTGATCAATGCCCTATCCATCTCATACTCCTTTCCTTCCTCCCCTTTCCGCTTTTAGAAGACTAGCAATTCAAGTTTTGTTTGTTTAAACACTACTTGTACTTAATTTGCATGTGTGTGTGTGTGTGTGTGTGTGTGTGTGTGTGTGTGTGTTTCAGTGCCATAGAAGCCAGAAGGGGCATGAGGTCCTTTGGACATGAAGCTGCAGTCATTTGTGAGTGTCCTATTGTCTGAATTCTAGACCTGATAGGTAACACACTGGTACCCTCTAAGCCCCCTCTCTATCTCATAGTTTGTTATCATGGAGCTTATTTATGTACAGCATTATTAGCATTCTGAAGAAGGCTTTCTTCTGTGTTGAAGTCAATGGGAGTGATGTGCTCTGTTTTAGGTGTGAGCAGAGCACATATTTTCTACTGCTAATTGATATGTTGCTGTTGAATTCAAATAAAAGGTTATCAGTTACCAACATAAATATACTTTATGGAATGGAACCCCAGATCCATCAGATTCTTGCTCTATAACTTGACCACCATTTTGAAATTTTACTATGCTAGATATTTATAAGAAGAACCCCTTAACACAAAGAGAGTAGTTAAGAGTATATTAATTCACATGTTTTCCTCTTCAAGCTCCTGTTGTAACTAGAGATACAATAACTTTTTTTTTAATTTATTTATTTATTAAGGATTTCTGCCTCATCCCCACAACCGCTTCCCATTTCCCTCCCCCTCCCCCGATCAAGTCCCCCTCCCTCATCTGCTCGAAGAGCAATCAGGGTTCCCTGACCTGTGGGAAGCCCAAGGACTGCCCACCTCTATCCAGGTCTCGTAAGGTCTCAGTGTTTCACATTTGAAGATGTGTGAATTTTGTTCTTGTCTTATGCCATAAAAAGAGACAAGAAAATATAAGATATCACAACACTTAGAAAACATCAACGCCACAAGACAGAAATTAGAAAGTGCAGAGTAACATACTAAGGACATATAAACTCCAATGTTGATTGGTGAACAGGGTAACCAATGAAACAGACACAACACAGCACAACAGATCTGCCCCACAGAACTATAGTTATGATCTACTGTATGCCAAATACAAACTTAGGTGTACTTAGGTGTCCTCAAGCACCTGATGTTTAGTGCTGAAGGTGTTATGAACTCTAACCAGTTCACTGGAAAATCTACCACTTGGTTAGAACTTGACAAATGTGACTTACTCTCTCATTGGTAAGGTTATCTTAACAGAACTAAAATATATCTGTCTAAGTTAACAACATTGCTGATATTTGGGTAGAAAATTAAGTTCAAGTTATCTACAAAGCACACCTTTCAAGAACTTTTAACCAAGTGGAGTTGTGAAGTGCTTCCGATATGCTGCTATAATAGGTGTTTATAGCCGTCAATTAAAAGTTTTCCTTCTATTCCTTCAGCTTCATCAACACCTCAGACCTGGGCAATGCAGGCCAGTTGGAAGAAACATTACAAGTAGACTTTAAAAAGTATGCTTGCAGCCATTCTGTAGACCTCTGAACAGAAAGAACTTGTAGAGGTCTGTGATAAAGGTCAAATATTTCAGGGATGGAAAAAGTTAATGATTTCAAAATTCTTTGAAAATATTATTAAATAAATATAAAGATAATTTAGTATAAGTACTCTAAAATGTTTCAATCAAAATCATACTAGAGCTGAATCTTCAAAATCCTTAAATTTATACAGAACTCTCTAGAATGAGTATAAAAGGATATGAGAAAAAGGATGCACAAGACACTAAAAACAGACACAACATTTAAATGAATAACAAGCTCTGAGAAACAGCAATCAAATTATATCATTTTTCCCTCCTATTGATATGGATGGAATGAATTGGTCTCAAACATTCTAAATTTGGAGTTTGAAGGGAGTATTTTCTTAAGAAGACCAGAAATTTCTGAAGCAGCACAAAGAGTGATGGCCTCCTCATACTTACGTTAAACCGCCATGAGAGTGTGGAGGGTAGGATGAAAACCAGGCATAAATGGGCACAGTGGGGGGTAAAGAAAGGATTTGGAGGAGAGATTATCCTACAGGCAAAAACTGGCACGCAAAATACAGACTGGTTGATAACTGATTGAGGGCAGTAAAAAGCCCATGTGTCTGCTCTGCAGAATGCAGTTTCTGGCAGGTAAAGAAAAACTGTGAGCAGACTAGCATGTTGCCATGGGAGCAGAGGGAAAGCAGGTCAGCTCATTTCATTTGGTGTGCTAAGCAATGTGGAGAAAGTGCAATTGCAGAGTAATACTTTCCTTTTCAACCAGAAGCACAGAAAGAGCTTAGTTCCACAGGATTGAAGCTGAGTGCACAAATAAATTGATCATCAATGGAATTGATGAATTTACCCAAAATGCATTTGTTACCTACTTTGAAAGTCACTGTTTAAGAACTTTGTTCCTCATGTAGCTCATCGAGAATTCAAAATTAGATGACATGAACGGATTTTTATAAGAATTTGTGGAAGCAGTGGTATAGATTCCTATCAGAAATAATCACATACAGTTCAAGGAACAGATGGGCAGTTAGGGTGAAACAGAAATGAAATGGTCTCTGTTCACACACTGCCAAATGCCATCACTTGGGCTTCAGGACAAAAATTGACAGAAAATGATCCCATTGGTATTCCATAGCCATAGGAGTTTATGTCCCCATATGGCAAGGCTGGTGCTGTCAGAGTCTCCCACATGACGACTCCCACAGCACTGCTATGGAAATGTCATTGGCACAGGAAATAAAAACACGGCTAGCTTTCTACCAACTTTCCAATTTACATTTGATGAAAACACAAATATTTCCCCTACCATCTATCTGGTCTTGCTGATTCACTTTAAATTGCTTTTATTAATAATAAAAAAGTTTCCACAACAAAAATATTGATACTATCCTTTATAATTTTTCTCCCATGGAAAATTTCCAGGCATATATTAGTTATGAAGAAAAACTAGAAGCACACACTGGCAAGTTTAATCTACTGCAGTGTAGCTTTTCTTTATTTTCTAAAATTCTAAATAAAGATTTGGCTACCAACAAAAGGGACAACTTGATGTCTGAGAGCAAGTTCCAATAATTGATGGGGGATTCGTGTCCATTGGTGGAGACGCTGGAGACACTCTGGATTTTGGATCAATGTGACAGATCAGAATAATTGCAGCATACCCATGTAAGGTTGGCAAATGCATGTCTAAGGAGGATCTTCTAGAGCTCTGATAGGAGGAGAGGAGACAGCATGGCTACTCTGCTGTGAACAAATGGCACCCAAACGTTTGGCAAGACTTTTCTCATAAAGCCTGAGAAAGGTTTAAAAAAAAAGAAAAAGATTCTAGACAGACAAGAACAGAGTCGAGCATAGTCTCTTGGTAATTATCATTACTGCGGTAGACTCTGCTGGCAGTGAGCAAAGCTGTTGCTCCTTTAAGAGAGGCTTCCTGACTCAGACTCAGTGTTAGCAGTAAAAAAAAAAAAAAAAAAAAAAACAACAACAACAACAAAAAAGCCCACGCAGCTTTTTGAAGAGGTTCTGCCACCAAACACTTAAGTGGTGTTTATGAGCAGCTTGTTGGTGGTGGCACAGACCTAGAAACTCCACAGAGATGCGCCAATAAACATGGTTCCCTCCAGTACCTCTACCATGAAGCTGGAGCCTCAGAAAACGATGGAATGGGGTGGAGTCATTCACCAGAGCAGCAGCTTTAATTCTAGCCATGCCGCTTAGCAGGTTAAATACTCATGTTCTCAGAAAAAGTTAAGATATACAAAAAAAGACATTCAGACAAAAACAACAGCAGCAGCAACAACAAAAACCTCTAAATGGTTTGCAGGGTTTAAAAATATATGCAGGCTTGGGAAAGAAAGAAAAAAGGTAGAGAAAGTCCTTAAAGAATTAGAGTAGCTGGATGTGGTAGTGTATACCTTTAATCCAAGCACTTGGAAGGCAGAAGCAAAAGGATCTCTGTGAGTTCGAGATCAACCTGGTCTCCAGAGTGAATTCCAGGGCAAACGAAGATACAGAGAGAAAACCCATCTCAAAAGAAACAAAAATTAAATAATAAAAATAAAATAGAGTAAAAAAAAGTCACATTCAGATAGAAAAATATACAGAGAATCTAGATACTGCATGTTATTGTGTTGTTTTTGAATTGTTTGACTGCTGAGGAAGGAGCAACAGCTGCTGAAAGACATTTGATATAAATGCTCCTGGATTAATCCAACCTATGTATTTTGAAAATGCCTTGATTTCAAACTTTAAGTCAAAAGAAGAAGTTTTGTTCTTGTTTCCACAGGAAATTAGAGGATGTGGATTCATTCTTGGTTAAGAAAAATAATATTTAATCAAGGAAGACCCCTGAAAAGTCTTCAATAAGAGCGGCTGACCCACATGATCCGGTGTTTTACAGCACCTCTGTTGCAGTTTCTTCTGAATTCTACATCCAGAACAGCTTCTAGACTGCTGAGTGAGATGATCCAACCTCTCAGAATACTCTCATCAGGACATTACCATAATCCTAAATTTTCTTTATGTCTCCATAAGATTATCAGCTCCCTAATCAGTAGAAAGTATCCTAGAAAACTATGCCTACATCCCCGCCCAAAAATGGATTATGGAGTTTGTCTTTATTTAGTGTGTTGGTTATAAGTTGTTATAAATAATGGTCGGGGGGGGGGGAAGGCTTTTAAAAAAAGGTGATTAGATTCAGAATTTTTGTTTTGAAATGAAGAAAGAGGAAATGCTGTGGGATAGTGCTCTTCTACAACATAGAGATTTTTCACTCATATTAGTTTAATAAGGTGCTAATTGGCCAGTAGTCAGGAAACCAGACTAGGAGAGTTCTGGGAACGGGAAAGGTGGAGATTTAGTTGCAGTCTAGACACAGAGGAAGCAAGAAGAGAATGCCTTACTGAGAAAAGGTACCAAGACACGTGGTTAAACATAGGTAAGAATTATGGTTAATTTAACTTGTAAGAGCTAGTTAAAATATGCCTGACCTAATAGGCCTAAAGTTTATGATTAATATAAACATCAGTGTGTTTCTTTGGGACTGAATAGCTGTGGGGCCAGGCAGGACAGAAACTTTGTGCTACATTACTTCTCTGTCAAAATGCTAGTGAACCCCTGTATACATTTGGAGAGGGTTATTCCTTAGCTTCATCTGTAACATCTCATTGAGAATGAACCGTGAGGATTCTCTTAAAGGATCATATTCTGAATATTTGGTTATACTTCAGCAGTTTCCTCTGGTGCTCTGAAGGTCTCCTTCCTTAGCTGACTATGTTCAGTTTAAGGGTAATTCATTGATTCAGGCAAATTTAAGTATGCAGCAATTAAAATCCAACCCTAAATAGAAAATATTAAGAATGTTTAAATTTCCCAAGAATATTTAAAAGATTCTAAAAGCAAATATGTAAAGGTGAGTATTAAGATCATAATGTTAAACCTGACATTCATTCATCTTTCAGCTGTCTTTTTCCATGAATAGCAAAGCCAGTGCTCTGAACTCATTGTTCTGCAGTTTCCTAGTTCACTACATACATTCTGTGGTTTTCCACTTATTTTCTCCATGGTGCCTACACAGGGGAAGTTCTGAAAACGTTAATTGATTGGAAGGTTTAGGAAAGCAGCAGGCTGATAGAGCATGTACTGTACTTTACAAGGGATCTAAGTCATTTCTCATTACAGATAGGCTCAATCAACTGTTTGTAGGTTCTATATGCAGTGTGAGAGAACCTCAAGACACAAATCCTCTCCATCACTCACCTGATAGCCTCATAGCTAGATATGGAGAGCAACATCATGCATATTACCAAATGATAGTGCTCAGGAAAGCTACTATGAATCTACTCTTGAAGCTTATTTTCAAACAAAAGCTTCAAATAAAAACAAAAGATCAGTTAGCAATAACAACTGTCAGTTACTCAGCTCGTACCAACTGACTCATTTATTAAACATGGTGCCTTTCTTAAAACTTAAATCTAGAGCAATCTTAGTAATAAGTAACACCCTTATTTTAAAGATTGGGTCACTGATGAATGGAGTAATGAAGTGGCTTGTCTGTGGACACAGATCAACAAACTACAAGATGATAGTCAAGAACCAAGGCAACCAGAGCTCGTTCTATTATGTTATCTCTCAGTGATAGCCCTTAAGTTCAACAGAACAGGTGCCAGGTAAATCTGCATATACTGGATCAGAGTTAGGACTGCCATGGAATAGAAGCCAAAGGAACAGAGAATAAAGTTTACACAAGAGTCAGGGAACGGTTCCCTGAGGAAGAGACAACTGAGGAAATCTGGATGATGAGAGAGAGGAATTCAGTAGTCTGGCCAAGAACATTGCAGGGGGAAGGAGCTGGAGTGCCATCAAATAAGGAGTGTCAAGGGAGACAAGAGCGTGGGTAGAGGGAATAACCTAGATGGGACTGGATGGATTCTGTGAGGTTTACAGTTATAAAACAAAAGTAGTCTTACCTTCTTTTTAACTGTTCTATGAAGTTACATGGGTTTTAAGAAAATGGGGCAACTCTCCTTTTTTTAAAAAGTACTTTTACTGGCTGTTTTGTCAAAAGTAAGAAATCTGTAGATTGGGTCTTGAAAAGTTCAGAGCCTCTGGTTGTGCAGAAGACAAAACAGATCTGAAGGGAACATGATGAGGTTAAAAATACCCAAGACACCAAATGAGGGCATTTGGGCACTCACTGTATCAGACTCGGGGAGAAGATAAGCATGGGGCTGAACACAGAAGCCATAGGGAAGCTGTGGCTAACTCTGCGAGTGGGTTTTCAGGGGTGGTGAGTGAAGAGGCTCTGGGTGTGAAGGGATTGAGAAGCTGGTGAGATATAGGATGAACATGGAGAGTTTATTCAGGAATAAGCTCAATGGAGGCAGAAATACTGCAACAGAGGAAGGGGTGAGAACCTTTCTTTAGCTATGATGATAGTCCAGTATAGCTACAACTTAATGGCAATAATCACATGAGAACAGGGACCTGAAGGAGACAGGAGGAGAATTCAAGAGGCACAGTCCTTGTTCCTGATGGAGGAGCTGGGATTGAAAGGGACTCTGGGGTTCAAAGGTAGGCCAGCTGATATGAAAGATACTGCTACATCCCCCAGCTCCTTAGTGAAGGAAATATGTGATGGAGAGAAAGAAGGGCTGAATACAGGCTCAAGAGAAGGTATGATATGTCATTTAGACAAGAAAGGAAGCAGAGAGAAAAAAGTAACTGAAATTCAGGCTAATTGGGGGGACCAATTCTACCTGAATATACAAAGGATAGAAACCAACTACACTAATGGGATGTTACCTGGTTCTGATGGGGACTGTGTTTGTTATTGGTCACATGTATGTTGACTGAGGGTTCTGTTCTGTCCTGTCCTGTCCTGTCCTGTCCTGTCCTGTCCAGTTACCACAGTTGTAAAGTCCCAAAGAAATCACACAGGGGTCTACATTAATAATAAACCGATTACCCTAGTATCTCAGACTTCTTATTATCTCTTATAGCTTATATTAGCTCATAATCCTTGTCTGTGTTATCCATATGGCTTGGTACCTTTTTCGGAAATGCAGTCACATCTTGCTTGCTCTGTGTCTGGCTTCCTCTGTGTCTGGGTGATGACAGCATACTGCATCTTTCATCTTCCCAGAATTCTCATTGCTCTCCCTCTACTTCCTGTCTGGTTGCTCCTCCTATACTTCCTGCCTGGCTACTAGCGAATCAGCATTTATTTACAATAAAAGTCACAGAGTAGAGACCATTGTCCTACAGCATTCCCCCCTTTTTTAAAACAAGCACTCTGAATTGAAATGACTTTGTTTAGCTTTTCTACTGATCATTATCCACAACAACTTGTAACCAAAATTCTAAACAAAGGCAAACATCCATAACCCATTTTGGGGGAATGTGGGTATAGTTTTCCAGGCTACTTCGTGATGACTGGGGGCACTGATAATCTTAGGGGGACCTAAAGAAAATTTAGAATTATGATCAAGTAAAGTGTGGAGTATCCTGTGAGGTTTGATTATCCTAGGAAGCAGTCTTTGAACTGCTCTGGATGTATAACTCAGACATCTATCTGGGCCATTCCTCCCATTGGAGATTTCTCAGGGGGGTCTTCCTTGATCAAACCTGATTTTTCTTAAGGCAGAATGAATACACAGTCCCTCATTTCCTGTGGAAACAAAAACAAAACCTCTTCTCCAAAGTAACATATTTTTTGACCTAAATTTTAAAGTCACAGCATTTTCAATACACGCACACACATACACACACACATTAATCCAGCAGCATTTATAAATCTTTTAGCAGCTTTTGCTCCTTCTTCAGCCATCAAACAATTTAAAGACAACAGAGTAACATACAATATCCAGGCTCTCTGTGTATATTTTATCTTTACATGGTTTTATTTTAAACTCTATTTTTTTATTTTTAATTTTTGCCTTTTTGAGACAGGGTTTCTGTGTTAATCTTTTGCTGTCCTGGAACTCACTCTGTAGACCAGGTTGTCCTTGAACTCACAGAGATCTGCCTGCCTCTGCCTCACAAGTGTTGGGATTAAAGGTGTGTGCCACTACATCCAACTACTCTCTTTTTTTCTTTTAAGGACTTTATCTTTTTTTTCCCCAAAATCACATATATTTTTCAACATACAGTAAACCATTTAGAGATTTTATTTGTATTTGAATCTATCTTTACTGTATATCTCTCTTTTTCTGACCACAAGTGTCTTTAATTTGCTAAGCAATATGGCTAGAATTAAAGCTGTGACTTTGATGACTGGATCCAGCCCATTCCTTAGTTGTTTTTTTTTTTTTTTTTTTTTTTTTTTTTCTGAAAGTCTACCCTCATGGCAGAGGTACCGGCTGGAGTCATGTTTATTGCCACAATTCCATGGCGTTTTAAGGTCCCTGCCACAACCAAAAACCATGCAGTCAGCTTTTCATCAACACCATTTAAGTGTTTTGTGGCATGTCCTCTTAAGAGAGCTGCAAGGTTTTGCAGCTAAAACTGAGTCAGGAAGCCTCTCTTAAATTAGAGTGCTTGCCTCTAGCAATCAGAACCCACCCCAGAAAGTGCTGCTATCAAGAAAATGTGGTTAACTCTGTTCTTTTCTATCTAGAATAATTGCCCAAGCTCTCTCAGATTTTTAAGTGGATTTGGTCAGCCCCACATTGGCACGCCATTTGTTGTAGGAAGAGGAAAGATGCAGTCTGCAACCATTGCTCAGACACAGAGAAAGCCAGACACAGCAAGCAAGATGTGATTGCATCGCTGAAAAAGGTACCAAGCCATATGGCTAACACAGACAAGAATTATGAGCTAATATAAGTTATAAGAGTTAATAAGAAGCCTGAGATACTAGGCCAATCAGTTTATTATTAATGTAGATCCCTGTGTGATTTCTTTGGAACTTAATGCCTGCGGGAACAGGACAGGACAGAAACCTCAGTCAACACATGTCTTTATTCAATTCAGCAAACCTCTCTATAATTCAGTTTGCCAATCAAATAAAATAAGATGGCCACAGACTGACACCATGGGATACAGAGAAAGACAGAGGAAGCTAGGCGTTCTCTCAGCAACACCATGGTTTAGTTTTGTGAGTTCAGAGGTGTTCAATGTTCTTTAGTATATGGGGGAATCTGCGGGATAAATAATTATGCCTCCTGAATCTTTAGCAGTACCCATTCCTGTTGAGCGAGACAGAGGCAGATGATGAGGACAAATGCCTCCTAATGAGGTCTGTGTCAGAGGAGAACACTTTGTGGTGGTGAATAATCCCTGCACCCATTAGTTTACCACTGTCAATCCTCCATCTTCTCTTAGTACATTCTACACTGAAAATAGGTTGCTATCCAGACAAAATGAGCAGCAGTAGACTCCCCCTCCCCCGTTCAGGTTCTTCAGGTCTTAGAGGTACTAATGAGCAGTGAAATTGTCTGTAGATGGTAGCCAAGGAAAGAAAGAGCCAGCAGACAGTGATCCAGAAGAAGAAAAAAATAGTACCCCTGAATTATCATGGAAACTGTTGTCATGAGTGTTCCTAATAGTTAAACCTAGGTTGTGGTGGCAATCACACCAACAGGAGCAGAGAGAGGTTGGCTCTCACGTGCCTGCAGTATGGCAGAGATCATTTCACTACTTAAAATGAGAAAAAATGTATTTCAACCAGATTGCCCCATAGGCTTTCAACATCAACTGAGAATGAGCTGACAAGAGCAGGGCGATTATCCAAGGCAAAGTATTAAGTTCTATTCAAATGATCAGTAGCGTGTGGCAGGCATGGCTGCTAGGGACCTTTCTAGCTGACACCTTCATTAACATGTAGGATGAGGATCAGCAATGAAATTATTTCCAAAGATAATTCTACCCTCGGAATTGCTCCAAGTGAGAGCTTCTAACATCATAGTAATCACTTCAGTTGCAGCGAATGCACAGGTCCCATGAGCTACATATCCAGGGAAGTGACTGAATAGTGATATAATAGGCAGACAGGCAGGTCTCTGGGTGATCTTTAGCAACAGGAGGGAAATTTCTGGGGTAAAAACCCAGTTATTGCAAATAGTTTCCTAAATACATATTTTTAATTATGTGTATAGGTGTGTTGTGGAGGGAGGGCATTCCCCACCTGACAGCCAGCGCTGAAGCCAGAAGAGGTCGTCACATTTGGAGCTGGAGTCACAGGTTCATGTAAGCTGCTCTACACTGGTGTTAGGGACTGAATCAAGTCCTATGTGAGAGCAGCATGTGCTCTTAAATGCTAAGCCATCCCTCCAGTCCTCAAAGAGTTGGGAAAACTGTTCATTGTATCTGTTACAGAAAGCACAGAGCGAAAAAGCACACAAATTCAGCAGAGCAGAAATGGATAACCACATGCATATCTAGAGAGAGCCAATGAAATGTAATGCTAAACCACAAAAAAAGCACATGCTCGCTGTAAAATCTGATGAGTCTATAAAATGGATGGAATAATTTCCTGAGGTTTCCAAAATTTAGAACAGTCTTGATTATGATGCTACTTTGCCACATAATGGATATGAAAGAGATTTATAATTTGGCAAAACAGGGACATTTTGAAGGTACAAGTTTCAGGAATTATAGAAAAGCCAAAAGAAGAGGTATGACATTTTATTCTACAAGATAAACTTGCTGCTGACAGTTCACAGCAAGCAAAATGCAGTGACATGATGTTCTGTCCCCAAGAGCTGCAGAGGCAAACACAGCACATCTTCACTTCATAACTGATTTGGACTGCTGGGAAGGCCTCTGCGCAGAGGAGGCGAGCTTGCATTGCTGGGAAAATGAGAACTGCACCATCACGAGATGCCCCCATCATTTGGCTGCAGTGTTCTCAGCTACACTGTACTACTGACCTTTAGTGGAGACTATGGAATCATTGCTGCATCTTGCCCATTGCCACTCAGTGACGAAAGTCTTATTTTCACCTATTGCCATTGGGGCTATTTATAAGAAAGGAAGCAACGACAACAAATAAATTGGCTAAATATTTGGCCAAGCAATAAAAACAAACATGTTAGATAGAAATGGGTGAAAATATGGAGACATTCAGCTGGATTAGAAAGAATATCAACATGGTGCGAGTACTGTCTGTTCCATCATCAGGTTGGCAGAGTCTTTTTGGAAACAGTCAGTGGAAAGAGATAAGTCGAAAGTGGTGCAATATTTACAGCTGGGGAGAGAGGTACGACCACATGCAGAGGACTCTTTCAACCTATGCTGTCTCAGAAAAGAGAGAGGCAGGGCATCAGCTGCAGGAGGTTAGAGGGGTAGAAGGTGATATGTGTTACATGACAGACATTTGTGCAAAATGTCAAATGTCAGAAAAAGGCCTTTAAATACAGTAGGGCAAGCAGAGACCAAGGGATTGAGATATTGACAAAGTAATGATCCTGGGACAGGATAGTTGCGGCAGCCAGAACAAGTGGGCAATCTGTCTTAAATAAGAGATGAAGCCAATCTTAGACATAACATGGGTCAGTGTCTCTGAGACTATGGCAAGAGACTACTTCACTGTTTCTAAACCTAATTTGTTCCTTTTAAGCAAAGAACAACATCCTTTGTCATTTTAAAAGAATCCAGTCAATGGCCTGTGGCACATAAATGTTTATTCATTTTCCAACATATGAAGGATCTCTTTCTTAGGTGAATTTTACTAGGGTCACAGTGTTGAAATCTAAGTTCCCAGGGTGGGGAAATGCAGCCCAAGACAGGGTGCTATGCTGGGCATGAGTGAGTCCCTGAGTTCAATCAGCAGAACCAAAGAAAAATACAAAAAAGAAAAAAGAAAAGAAAAAAAAGGAAAAGAAAACGAAAGCAGGGGAGGGAAGAGGAAGGGAGAGGAGGGGAGAGGAGAAGAGAGGAGAGTAGAGAAAAAGAAAAGGAGGGAGAGATGGAAGGAGAAAGAGAAGGAGAAAGGAAGAGAGGGAAGGAAGGAAGAAAAAAGAAGGAAGGAGGGAAGGAAAGAGCGAGCAAGCAAGCAGGCAAACAAAACCTATGTCCTGGCAGATACTAGGGTATGTTTTTCCAAAGTTCCGCAAAATACAAGCTCACTTCAAATGACTCATTTACAAGGAGCCGAGAGTCCGACAGCCAGGGTGAGAGTCAGCAGACTGTGTACTGGAAGGAACGCCAAGTGCAGAGTCTCAGAGACAGAGCTTGAATTCTGGCCCAGTTTGTTGCTAGCTCAGCCTTGTTCCCTGCTGTATGCCTGATAGAATAGTGTCTGGAGTAATGCATATTTATGATGGGGAAATAGGCAAAAATGTTCTTAAGTTCCTGTGCTTTGATTTCTTTATGGTACTAATGATAGCCCGGCCTCAGCTGCAGTAGAAGCAATAAAGAGAAGGATGGAAGTGGTGATGCAGCTAAACTTGCCACTTAGCTGGATCTGCACAGTGGACAGTATCGCTTGGGTAATGATAGGCGACCACAGACAACAGGCACAAGAGCGGTAAGAAATGTACACATGTAATAACGTGCTCCTTGTTCAAATCTGAGCTCAGTTTGAAGCATATGTTTACTTAGAACAATTTTTCTAGGATTTATAACATGACATAACAGATACCCATGTGTTGTCTCCAGGTTGCTTCTCTTGCAGATGCCCACTCCAGTGATTCATCACACTGTAGGAAATCATGATCAAAGGAACAAACAGAATGGAATCATTGCAATAGCAATGATATTTTGATGTCTTTCACTATTCATGGAATATGCTTTCTTCAAATAAGGACTAAAAGACAAACATATACATACATACAAATAAACAAACATGTAGCTACATGAACAAATATACAAGCATACAAATACATGTAAACACGTGCGCACAAAATAGGCATGTACACGTCCACACATGCATATGCCATGTATATATACACACAAATATATGCAAAATTTAGTTCTCTTATTTTTCATTTAAATATTTCTTCTATTTTACAATAATTTGTCAACTGGAGAAAAACAGACGTTAACCAGCAAAGCCAGAATATATACCCCAAACTGAGTTAAAATATTAATCTATAATATGACTTAAAATTGCTAGAAATCCTCTAATTACCTATAGCTACTTTCACTTATACAAAACCTGCCAAATTTTAAAGATATTTCAAATGGAGAGAGAGAGAGAGAGAGAGAGAGAGAGAGAGAGAGAGAGAACAGAGTTGCATGAGTGTCAGATTGTGTTCAGAAACAAATATATCACATGTCCAAGTCATTTCTCCTCCTTACTGAACCAGACAGGAAATCTAACAAGGAGCCAATGTCGTTATTTCTAATTACCCATTCTCTAAACATTGTTAGTGATTGAAGGGTGTTCTCCTTCTTTACACACAAATATGTCTGTAGAGAAATGATCAAAAAGGAGGGTTTGGTGCAGCTTCCATGTAGCTATAAAATATGAAATGGTAGTTGGCCTTCTGTGGCTTCATTTTCCTGTGTAAAGAGAGGAGATCCAACCATAGGACCTTGTCCATAATCCATTTGCACAGATAAATGTCCTTCAAGATGTCGGGCATTTCTAGAGAAATATATATCCTAAACACTTACAAAATTTATATATTTATATATCTTGAGCACACAATTTCCTTCTATGAATCAACAGTATCTTTAGTATAGTCTCAAACAGCTGAATGTGTACAGTTATCATTTACCGTTTAATAGGAAAAGCACAAAGGATCTGTGTGTGTGTGAGTGTGTGTGTGTGCGAGTCCTCCTCTCCTTCTAGCTCTAGACTGATGATGAGTTCTTAGAAGATCAGTCACTTTAAGTTCAGTTATTCAGTATATCATCCTTTCACAGTTGGCTGTAAAAACTTAGAAACACATTGCTCACACGCTGCTCACTCTCTCACCTTCTCCCTCTCTTCTGAAGCTTTACATGTCTAAGAGCTTTACCAGTCCTCCAAGACAGCTGCCATCCCTCCTTCTCAGAAGCTCTGCAGCTTTGACTCCCTGGGTGCTCATATTTGTGCCTTGGCCGAATGCCACCCCTTTCCAGGAGAGTTCACTGCATCCGTCTATCTCTCGTCCTAACATAAGATCAGATATTCTGTCGTACACAGCTCATTTCCCTAGCCTGTAGCAGAGTCACACCTTTCCAAAGGTCTAAATACAAGTTAGTTGTGGAAAGAAATCCTTTGAAGACCAGCTACCATATCACTGTGTGGAAGATTTCGTTTCTGGAACTGACGGGCCTACGTGGATAATAGCTCTAGGAGGGATTTCAGGAGGACATAGTATATGAAGGATAACACACTATATCTTAAGTTAATGCTTACAGAAAAAACAAACATGAAAATGATATGGTATATGAAGGACAATACACTGTGTCTTAATTTGATATTTGCATATGATAAACAAACATGACAATATTATGTCATTCCAAAAGCCCAGTTAATATGGGTCAGAAACACAAGGTTTAGGAGATTCAAAGATTTATAGATTACTTTTCTATGAATCACATTGTGTTGTGAAGTACTCAGGGCTGGGTTTGGGTTTTACCCAAATCAGCAACCCAGAGGGCCCTCTTAGACCTGATACACAGACTAGACGCTGTGAACCCTCACTTCCTCATTTCTGGACTGTGCCTCAGCCACTTTTAGACCAGAGGGGCACCGTGGTCCACATAAACAAGTAACCAATTGTACAAAATAACCTATTTATGTTTGGAATTAAATTATTTCTTTGTTGGATTACAAAAACATCTGACCGGTAACTCACTACCCTAGTATATCTCCGAAGTGATCATTTATATTAATCTAATATCTGTATCCTCCATCTTTGCAGCACTCACCATCTGGGCAAAGCCATTCCCAAGACAGCAGATTACTGCCCCACCTGTAAACACTGCAGAAAGGAGAGATGGGTTTTCCAGAACTAAGTCCTGGTGACAAGAAGATGGTGGAAAGTTTTTGTTAAAGTAAAAACAAACCATCTTTAAGAAGATTAATCACTTTCGCCCACAATAGATATGCTAATGCTTTCTTTACAACCAAATCTATGGCCTTATCTAGAGATTAAATCATGGAGTCTGCCATTGCTGCTAATTTTATCTTCCATACGAACCTTTCTGGCTACCTGCTTCTTCTGAGCATTAATGGAAAAACCTTCTAATTTTGAACATGCATATTTTGAGGTAATTTGCATACTGCTAAGTAATTCTTCTGAAACTCAGTCAACTGAAGCTCTTGTTCCAAGTTTTGAAAAGTGTTAACTGAAATGCAAGATGAAAGCACACTGGGGATAGAGGAGGCCATTTTCTCTCAGGTACAAGATTTAGAAGACTTTCTACAAGCACCCGTATTCTGGTAACATAGCATCATCACTCCTACATGAAGACAAAATAGAAAGTTGATGAGAGTCCCCCGTTCCGTCTTCTTCCCTTCTATGATACTGTTGTACATAGGGGTGCATGACTGTGCGTGTGCGTGTGTGCGTGTGTGTATGTGTGTGTGCACGTGTGCGTGTCTGTGTGCGTGTGTGTGCGTGTGCGTGCGTGTGTGTGTGTGTGTGTGTGTGTGAAAGATAGAGACAGACAGATGAAGGGAAGACTAAGATTGAATTTCTTTTTATAAATAGGAGGAAGAGAACTAAACTCTCTTACGTACCCACAGTGATACTAGAAATAGCAATGGATCACAGACTACCCTTCTTATAAGTAAATGCATAATTTTCCAAATCACTGAATTTAGTCACATCAAATTCCACTATAGCTCAAAAAGAAAAGGAGGAAGTTAGAGGCTCACAGAAGGCAGTGACCAGCAATAGTAAAACAACCCTATGGGACTGATTTTGGGTCTTCACTCTGAACCTACTAAAGCTACCCCACATAGACATTGATTTTTTTTAATCTTCCACATGAACTCAGTGACATAACCAAAATGACATTCACAGCATCTCAAATATTCCATAGACACTTGATTTCGCAGATATGTTAGACAGTGAGTGACACCTTTTTACACTGTCCCTCCCCCACTGACTTCAAAGAGATCACCTACAACTGTGTTTGAGGTCATACCTTCAACTGCCATTTGGTAAGCATATTCACTGGGTTTCCAATGCGATCCAACTGAAATAATAATCACTATTTCTATGGACAGTATTCTGAGAAATTCCTTAGACAGATGCACATGTACCTGGGCACTTGTGGACAACTACACAGCCATTGTTCCTATAAGGGAGATATGGACATCCATTAATAACACAGATGCTGTGAAGATGTTCAGAGGGTCAGCCCATGACTTGGATTGACAGTCACATTGTACACTGACATTTAATTTTTTTTTTTGATTTTTCGAGAAAGAGTTTCTCTGTATATTTTTTGGTTCCTGTCCTGGAACTAGCTCTTCTAGACCAGGCTGGCCTCGAACTCACAGAGATCCGCCTGCCTCTGCCTCCAGAGTGCTGGGATTAAAGGCGTGTGCCCCCACCGCCCGGCCTGGCATTTAATTTTTAAAGAACCATTTTGAATTATCAGGAACTCAAAATACTGAAGGAAAAGAGAGGGAGAAAAGAAATAAAATGGAGGAATGAAAGAAGAACACCTGGAAACCGCTCTATAGGGAGTCATTTCTTTGGAAAAAAGTCAGGTTCCCACTCAGCCTGCTTTCACAATTAACCCTGTAAATGCTGCCTCCTTTTACATGGTGGCTTCTGATTTTTGTTCCAAATTGAGGTAATGTATAATTGTTCATACTTCGAATTAATAAAACCTAAAGTAACAGAAAGATACAATTAATGAAAACTATTTTTATCCCAAACCCAAATGTGTATTTTTTGACTTATCCAATTAAAAAATTATTGTCAATCTCATACCTTATTAAAAGTTTTGATCTGACAATTTTTATATTTTTTATTTTTTTACATATATATTAAATTTTTGTTCATTTTCATCCAGCATTGCCCTCAAAATTCTTATTTAGAAGTGTGAAATTTTGAATTACTTATATAAATAAACACCTACTACTTGAATTGGCATTTGAGTACCTGGTAAAGAAATACAAAATAATAGCATATAAAGCTTCACAGAATGTAATTGCTCTTAAAAATTCATCTAAAACTTCACTGACAGTAGGAAATGCCTTCTTCCAACCCATCAGTCAAATTCCATAGATGGATAAATGTAAGAATAAAACTTTTGCAAAGAGGTAATTGAAATTACATTTAAAAATTGTGTGTGTAAACATATGTTGGGGTACACATGGTGTGTCGTTTATGTGAAGGCTGGAGGACATGTGGGTCCTGGAATCCAAGCCAGGCCATCAGTTTTGGCAGCAGTCAGCTTTACTCTCCGAGCCATCTCATAAGATCTGAAAAGGTCATTTTTATTGCCTGTGCAGTTCTTTGTTCTGCCTTCTTCATTGGGTGTTTCTAGCATAAAATGGTAAATTTTCTGGATAGTTGGCCTAATAAATTTGCTAGGGTAAAATTTTGCTGAAATTCTTTACTCATTTTACATACCAAACCCAGTTCCTACTCTCTCCTCTCTTCCTGCTCCCTCCACCTTGCCCCCTCACTCCATCCTCCATCCACTCCTCAGAAAGGGTAAGACTTCCCACGGGAAGTGACCAAAGCCTAGCACATTGCTTTGAGGCAGAACCAAGGCCTTCCCCACTATATCTAGGCTGAGCAAGGTATCCTTCCAAATAGAATGGGTTCCAAAAACCCAGTTCAAGCAAGAGGGATAAATCCTGGTCTCACTGCTAGTGGTCCCGACAGTCTGTTCCAGCCATACAACTGTCACCCACACGCAGAGGGCCTAGTTTGGTTCTATACTGATTCCCCCTACTATCAGGCCAGAGTGGGTGTGTTTCCATTAGCTCAGTTAAGCTGTTCCAATTGGTGTCCCCATCATGGTCTTGATCCATTTGCTCAAATTATCACTCCTCCCTCTCTTCAGCTGGAGTTTGGGGGCTCTACCCAGTGCTCTGCTGTGGATCTCTCCATCTGCTTCCATCAGCTGCTGAATGAAGATTCTATGATGACAATTAATCATCAATCTGATTACAGAGGAAGGCCAGGTCAGGCACCTTCTCCACTTTTGCTTGGGGTCTTAGCTAAGGTCATCCTTGTGGATTTCTGGGAGTTTCTCTAGTGCCCAGTTTCTTGCTAAACCCACCATGGTTTCCTGAATCAAGATATCTCTTTCCTTGCTCTTCCTCTCTTTCCTTTCCCCATCTCGACTATCCAGTTCCTTCATGTTCTCCTCCCCTCTTCCCTATTGCCCTCCTCCTTCCCTTCTGCCCCCACCCCCAGGCTTCCAATTTTCTCATATCATGTCTATGTTAATAGCAGAATTATTTGTAATAGTCAGAACTTGAAAACAACCCAGATGCCCTCAATGAAAAAATGGATAAAGGAAAAGATAATGTGGTACATTTATATAACGGAGTACTACTCGGCGGAAAAAAAAAATCCAATGTTTATTTGTTTTACACATACCTCTTTCTCCTCTGTGGTGGATTGAACGAGATGTCTCCCATAGTCTAGGCATTTGGAGACTTGATCCCAGTGTGGCTTTCTGCGGAGTCATAGGTGGTATGACCTCGCTGGAGGAAGTGTGTTAGTAGGGGTGGACTTTGAGCATGAAGACTCATACTGTTCCAAGTTATCTCTTTCTGTTTCCTGGCTTTAGACTGAGATGGTGAGCTCTCTGCTGCTCCTGCCACTGTACCTGGTGGCTATTGCCATGTTTTCCTGTCTCAATGGTGGTGGGATTTTATCTCTAGAACCATAAGCCCAAAATAACCCTTTCCTCCCCGAGTTGTTTTAGCCACAATGTTTAATCACAGTAATAGAGACCCTAACTATGACACTCCTTTGCATATATGAAGGGGAGGGCCCATCACATCCTATCACCCCTTGCTATTTAAGTGTTTATTTTCTAACAGCAAGAAATAGTCTTATACAACATGGTGCTATCATTTAAATCAGAAACTAGCATTGATGCAATATGAAAAGTGTAGATGCTACACATTCCTCCTTTCCCATGAGGTTTCCAAAATTCTAAGCTCATAACTTCATTTGTCATGTTGCATACACACCTTCTTATCTCTGACACTTTCTCAAGGCTTTTCTCTCATCACACATCTCTGAAGAGAACAAGTTAATTATTTTATAGAAAAAGTGACAATTTTGGTTGGCACTCTGGTTGGTTGGGATCTGATTCAGTTTATATAACGTTGTGCAAGGAAAGCCTAGAAGCGCAGCTGGAATGAAGGGATGGAATCAGCTGATAGTGACAGAGGACACAGTCTATTTCAGACTTGTTACTAGCTGATAATGTCATTGTTCAGTATTTTGTTCAGTCTGCTTTTGGCATTTATCCTCTAACAAAGTTATTATAATACCACTTGTAATTAATGCATATCTTCCTACAGGGTGTTTTGAGACAGTGTAATTATTCTTTTGCTTAAATGTACACTCACTTCTTTTAAAATTCTCTGGTGTCACTTGCTAGAACCAATTATTTTTATGATAATTATGGTTCAGAAATGGAGGTTTTCTAATTCTATCAACATAGTTTTACTTAATGGGTGACTATTTCCTCAAGCAAGAACTTTTGTACTGTGGGTTCATAACCTAACATTCATAAGTGCAATAGTCTGCCCTCACATTTTTAATGTCCTGAGTATCCCAGGTCTTGCCCCTGGGGACCCCTTCATTGCTGATCTCTCTAGACAAAAGTCGTTAGAAATCAAAATCTAGGTTCTTACTGTACTCATTCATTCCTTCTTTAGTGTGGCATGTTCGGGGCTTGATTAGAGAACAGAGCTGGGAAACTGATGCATCGATCTATACTTATTGAAGTACTACTACTATTGACGTCATGGATATTGGGGGAGAATCTACCACCACTACTTTATGAAACCAGCATAACCCCTAACAACCACTTAAATATTTGTCCATACACCCACAGATAAATGTAGTCCTCAACCCTAATCAAGGAAATTTCTCTTTGCAATGGACAGAGACCATGACAGAAAACCACAACCAATCAAAATGCAAACTTATGGAGCCTATACCAAGTGGATATATGTATAAAATGTTCCCATACCTCAGGCTCAGTGAAAACTGGGAAGGGGCCGTAGGCATAGAGATTGTAAGAGCCAAAAGTCAGGAAGTTTTCTGTTAGATGGTGTATCCTGGCAATGTCATAAGCTATATCCACGCAGTCACACCAGCATCACTTCCCAAACATGAGCTGAATGACACGATGTCAAAATGGATGGGAAAAGCCCATGCGTCCTTAACTTTACACAAAGAGCTACAAGCAACTAAGGAATGTTAAAGAAGAAGAAACAGTTTTCTAAAGGGAAGAGCACACTGATTGGTTGCCCAATACAAATGGCCAGCCTTGAAAACATACATTCATAAAACATTGAATAGACTTAGAAAGTTCTGTTCAGTAATGTGCATGTATTGATGCAACAGCAATGAAGAAAGATTTTGAAAGAAGGTAAGGAGGGTTATACGAGAAGATTTGGAGGGAGGAACGAGGGCAGAAATGTTAAAAAAAAAAAAACCTTTATCATCTCAAAAAAAAAAAAATTACAAAGAAAGTAATGAGGACCAAGAAAGGTCCATGACTTTCTTTCTCAAAGAATCGGCATAGCCATTTTCTCTCTCATACAAATATATAAGTTAAACATGTTTACAGACATCTTTGCCCTAAGGAACAATGAGTGGTATTTAACTACATAAGCAGAATTTTTTTGCAAAACACACAATGTCTCTTTGAATTCTCACAGTTATATTCTTCAGCTTTGAAAAACATCTGTAATTCTAAGGGATATATCTACCCTCTTTCTTCCTGGTTGCTCGCTAATATGAGATTCTGTTTATATGGCACAATGACTTCCATACTTTCAAAAGTTTGGAGGTTATCAGGAAGTCAAGCTGTTGTAATAAGAGCGGCTGGGCTGCGTCCCCGGCACCCTGGCCGCCCACATGTCTAGCTCTAGCTTATGCCCCGAAATAATTACACGGACACTGTATTCTTTTAAACACTGCTTGGCCCATTTCTATCTAGCCTCTTCTAGGCTAATTCTCACATATTAATTTAGACCATCTCTAATCATCTGTGTTGCACCCCAAGGTGTGCTTACCAGGAAGATTCTAACCTACGTCCAACCTGGGTCGGAGCTGAATCGCCTCTGCCCAGGAGAGCAGAGCATGGCATCTCTGTCTGAGGTGTCTTACCTCACTTCCTCTTCTCCCAGCATTCTGTTCTGTTTACTCCACCCATCTATGTTCTAAGCTAAGAGCCCAAGCAGTTTTTTTTTATTACTTAACCAATGAAATCAACAGATTGATATATGACACTCCCACATCATCAAGCTGTCCTCCACTTGTCCCTCTCTGCCACATGGCTGTCACACTTGCTGTGTTACCTTTGTCTGCCTCTCTTTTCTCTTACATTTCGCATTAGCTCCAGGATCTATTACTAGGCCTTTTTCTCTGAGCTGTGTATAACACTATAAATCTGGTACACATCACACCGGGATTATTGTAAACACCTCCTGACTAGACTTCCCCTTATTAGCTCTGTGTTCTACTCACCTGCCATTAAAAGTTTTTCCAGAGCTATCTGGAATCACTAATATCATTGACTTCTAAGGCGGCTGCATCACATTTTTTATACTTTTTTAAAATTTATATATTCATTTTACCTCCAAACCTCAGTTTCTCCTTCCTTCTTTCTTCCCAGTAACTCCACCCACCTCCTTCTATTCTCAGACCTCAATCCACTCCTTCTCCATTTGTGGTTAGGAAAGACAGGTCTCCCATAAGTATCAACAAAACATGGCATACCAAGTTGCAGTACGAATAAATACCTCTCCATGTATTGAGGCTCGACAAGGTGACCCAGTATGGGCACTAGGGTACCAAAACCCAGTAAGAGTCAGAGATAGCACCTGTCCCCAGTGTTAGGAGTCCCACAAAAAAAATAAAGCTATACAATTGTCATATATATGCAGAGGTCCCAGGTTCGCCCTAGCCCTATGCAATCTTCTTGGTTGTCTGTTCAGTCTCTGTGAGCCTCTATGAGCCCAGGTTAGTTGATTCTGTGAGTTTTCTTCTGGTGTCCTTTACTCCTTTGGCTCCTACAATCCTTCTCCCCCTCTTTAGAAGCATTCCACAAGCTAGGCCTAATGTTTGGTTGTAGGTATGCATCTGTTTCTATCAGTTACTAGATGAAGGTTCTCTGATGACAATTGATCTAGGTGCCAATCTGGTCCCAGGAGATGACCCGCTCAGGCTGTGTATTCTCTGTTGCTTAGAGAATTAGCTGGGGTCATCCTTGTAAACTCATGGGGATTTTCTTGAGCGAGGAATGAATAAAGAACATGTGGTACATTAACACAATGAAGTATTACTCAGCAGTTGGAAACAAGGACACCAGGAAATTAGAAGGCAAATAAATGGAACTAGAGAAAAATCATCCTGAGTGAGGTAACCCAGAATAAGAAAGACAAACATGGTATATATACTCACTCAAAAGTGGATATTAACTTTAAACAATAACCATGCTACAGTCCACAGCCCCAAAGAGGCTAAGGTATCACAGAAGACCAAGAGAGGGATACAAGGAAGGGCAAATAGAGAAGACCTTCTAGGTGGACTGGGGGTGACTGAGGATGGGAACTTTAAAGGTCAAGTTGTGAGGGATTGAGGGGGAGAGTACTGAGAGAGACAATGGGAAAGGGGACATTTCAGGGTCAGGTAAGAAACCTGACTGCACGCTTAAGAAAGTTTGAGTGTTTTCCTGTAGGGCACAAAGAGGCACTGCTCTGTTATGGCGGGATATCTCAGAGAACAGCAGAGTTTTTGAGAGGGGCTGAACTGTGTCTGTTTCAGATTCGTCTTTTGGAAATCAGTATGAATTTTCTAGATCCGTTTTTAGTAACTTTGGCTTTGACGGGGTCTACGAGGGACCTTAGAGAAAGTATCAATCCAAGGGTGTAAAACCAGATAATCAGATGCACTTGCTCTGGATGACAGGCTGTCACAGCTTAAATCAGATAGAAAGCATTCTCAGGGCAGTGGGTGGCTGGAGAAGGAGTTCCAGGCATGGAGAAAGGAAGGTAGGTTTACGCTTGGAAAGCAGTCACAGAAGCCTTGATGGTGACATTCCCAGGGCAGGGAGATCCAGGTAGGGTGCTAATGCTCTCTAGCAAAGAGTCAAGAAATGGGACAAATTGTAAAGAGAGAGAAAAATTGAGCACTTAAGGAAATATAGTTAGAACAATACAGGCTTAGGTATGTGACATCTTGGCCACCATCACTATACCTGAAAAGAAGAACAGCAGGATGGACTTGGGTTGGGGAGAGGTTAGGTAACCAGATATGGAGCTATGCTTTTGGGGCACACAAGTGCAGAAACCCAGAGAAGTCAGAACCAGCAGTAGGTGGGGTTTAACTGTGTGGTCAGTGCACGTATCTGCACGGAGCACTGTGACTTCTTCCCATTGCCCCTCCTCCTGAACCCATTCAGGAGACAGCAGCAGGGAAAGGCATCGTGGTAAATACATGCATTTCCATGTTTTCAGGGGCATCTAGATCTGTTCTTTTCATTCTCTTATGGATAAGTACTAAATTAATTCACAATTTAGACTCTCTAAAATTTTGTGCAATCACTTCTCTCTTCCACAATGGCATCTGGGTGATTATGAAGCTCTGGCTGTCTGCGAGTGGACTGGAGAAAGATTCTGCCATCCAGTGGTCTCTGTGGACATAGTCCCTATCCATTCATGGTGCTAGCACAAGGAACGTGCTGTGATGGTGCCAGTCTTCTCTGTCCTCCAACACAGGTTTGCTGTTGCTATCATTGGTTCCGACTATTTAGGGCCATGCTGCTAGCTGAGAAGTCAGATGCAGTCTCTCTGAAAGGCCTGCATACCTGTTGCTCTTATGCCCTAAGGAGATCAGCTGCTCCAGATCCTCAAGTTTTGGATCCTCCTCTTCCTAGCAGAGGGCGTGTATTTATGAGTTTTATTTTCAATTGTTATTGTTGCTGTGAACATGATGACAGAGAATGAGAGAGTGCACACGAACACATGCAGGAGCTCAAAGAGACCAGCACTGGGCACGCAGAACCCTGGGGCTGCAGGCGCAGGTGGTTGTGGCTCAATGTGGGTGCTGGGTTTTAAACCAAAGTCATCTAGAAGAGCAGCAAGTCCTCAAAAAGGCTGAGCCATCTTTCCAGTCCCTGAATATTGTTTTAAAATATTTGGTTGAATTGCTGTCTTCTTACAAATGAATAGTGCAGTTTGGTCTCCTCCAATCCTGGCACTGCTGAGAGCAGCCTGAAAGAGCTGGAAGAAGTTTAAACAAGGGGGAGACTCGGGTTCCGCTGTCCAGGTAAGCAGAAAGGCTACCATTGTACCTCAGGAATCTCAGCCTGGTTTAGGAAATCATATTTACTCAAGTTATACATGTGCAATTGTGACTAGACTTTTCTTCACCCTACCCTCATCCTAAAAAGATCTAAGTAATTATAATACAAACTCCTGAACTTCGATGCTAATTCTGGTTTAAGGACCACATTTGTTCCTAGTGATCCCCTCTACAGAAGCTCTGTCATTTATTTATGGATATGGATATGAGCATGTGCCTCTTGTATGTGGACACCTGTGGAGGCCAGCAGAGGTTGCGGATCCTCGGGAACTACAGGTAGTTGTGAGCCCCATGATACTGGTGCCAGGAAACAGACTCCAGCTCTTTGCACGAGCAATAAGCACTCTTAACTACTGGGACATCTTTCCATCGCCAAGTTATTATTCAATACCTGGTAATTCATAAATGTATCCCTGAATACTCGAAAATAAATTTCAATGTGTGGACTTTACTACAATCATAGATAAATTCAGGGCAAAGGTGAAAATATGGTTTCCTGGGACTCATGCATACTATAACCTTACATTTCTTAGCAGGACCATACACCTCTGATATGCTCATGTGTTTTCTACATGATCCCGAGTACATATCACAATCTGTGAATTAAAAATAAATGGTGTTGACATTATTATTGCTGATACATATAAATGAGTCACAAAACTCCAGATGAGTTTTTTAGTCTTACTCATAAACTATGTCAAATGGGGTAAATACAGTGGAAAGAAGACAGTGATGGTGTGTCATCTGTAGAGAAAACATTCATGAAACTACAGTGAACTGGCCTGACCTCAAGGCAGAGTTTCCAGAGACTGACTTACTCCATGTTTTTTTTTTCCTCTTAACAATAAAGATTGACACTCAGAAACACATATGTGTCATATTATATAATAATAGGTATAGATAACATGATACACGCACAAACAAAGGTGAATAGCAGCTTTTAAGTAATGACTTAACAATAGGCACCATCTCCTTTGGACCAGAAGCTAGAACTACAAGTACTTTCATACTACTCAGAACATAAATAATCCACTTACCACACATGTTCCTGCTCACTCATTCTTTGATCAATCACATTCAAACACCTACTCTATTCAATACTGTATTGGATGTTAGCAATACAGTATGGGCACAGCACAATATTTTCCATATAGGACAAATGCTTATTAGTCCTGTTTTTACAAACTAATGCATTTCAGAACTAATGAAAGTTCTATGCTACAAAGCGAGAATTATGAATATAAATTGTTCATTCTCATAAAGGAAAGGAGGGAAGAAGAGATGAGGGATGAGAGAGAAGGTAGCCACAAAATAAAAATAAAAACAAGCGTATAATATGAGAAATAAACCACTTTTACAATTACAACACACACAACAAAATTAAGCAAAAATAATATTAGATTGGGACCACATGAAGTCTAAAGAATAACCTTGTCCTACATCATTTTATTGTTTAATTGGGAAACCAAGCCTTATCAAAGGCGGGATTCAATTTAATTGTTCAATGGGTGGTGCGGGCTGTAAAGCCCTGTAGAAATGATGGAAAGAGTGATCACTGTGTTCTTTGTTCATAATAAGTATACCAATATGACTAATATTTCTGTCAATAAAAGCAATAACACCAAGGATTATATGAAACCAAGAACCAAAGTAGCAAATATTTAATGTATTAAAACAAATTACACTCTAAGCTCAGCTCGATGGCTGACAAATTGCAGCGCTGTGCCATTTATTTTGTGAGTTGTTCCTTCTGTCAGAGAGAATACAGAAAACACGTCGGCATGAAAAGCCTTCCTTTCACTTTACATCAGCACAGCAGCAAGGCAACTAGGTATGTTACTCGCTAAGAACACCTGTGCAGCATCCTCCAGCCAGTCCTCAGCCGTTTTATGTGTGTGATGCTGCAAGATGGAGAAGCGGTAAGATGAAAGAATGGATGCTGTAGGGACTCAGCAACTCTCCAATTGTGTCTCACATATCAGCAGGCTCCTCTTTTCACAGCTTATCCATGACCCACAACCATGATCCCACCCCCCACATACAGGATTCAGGAAGAGGAAATGATGGACATCCTATGGAAAGGATTTGGGGAAATAAAGTAACAGAATCCAGTTTTTGAAATATGGAAATAACCATATATACATGCATTCATATACATACACATTTCTCTCTCACACACTCACCTCTCTCTCTCTCTCTCTCTCTCTCTCTCTCTCTCTCTCTCACACACACACACACACACACACACACACACACTCATACACGAGCCATTTCAGGTGAATAAAACAACTTGGTCAATCAGAAACAAAACTGAAAAATGATAAAGACATTGGATTCACCTTGAGATATTTAGAGTTAGTCAGCAAAATTTTCTAAAAGAAAATGTTTCCTAAATCTTCTCTAATAAATACTGAAGGTTTGCTTTCTAGTTGTCAAAGTGACGTAAATATGTTTTTAAAACTTTTTTCAGAAAATGGATTAAAACGTATCAGTGCTACCTTTTTAATAACATGTTAGATTAAAATTTCTTCCCAGGCACTGGGGAGACAGCTGACCTGGTAAAGTGCATGAGGACTTAGTTCCAGGACTGGCAGATCTCTTACATTTTATACTGGTCATCAACTAAAAGGCAATGTGGCTGTGGACCTCAACTTGTTTCTCTGTTCACCTACTGAAGGGCATCTCAGTGGCTTGCATGCTTAGTCAAGTATGAAAACATCTGCTAGCCATTCTTGCCAGAGTTTTGCATGAACATGAACTTTATTCTACTTCTTTTTGGTAATTGCCAAAGGGCTTGTGATTTTGCTTCAGTCAGTTACGTTAATAACAGATCATTATGTTCCGTATGTAAATATGTTAGCAGATTCAGAAGAGAAATTGGTTTTCATTTATTTATGAACTCTGACAAGGAAATACTCTGAAAAAGCATTGTGCATAAGCCTAGCAATATGCTGAGGGAGCCGTATTTTCAGGCTGCTGTTGATAGAAAAATTCATTGCTAATATTCTTGGTGAGAGGCAAAGTTGCCTATTTTATGTGACAGATTGAAAACCCCTTGCAATGCATGTTCAGCGTGTTATTTAATGTCTTGGAAAAATAAGTCATCAAATGTTATTTTTCTTTCATCAGGAAACCTATAATTCCTATCAAATATCAAATGAACTAAGAACCACAAAGAATATAAAGTCCCTATGATCAACTCTCTTCATTCAAACTATAAAATTTCACTTTCATTGTAGTTATGGTGGCATAAACAATGAAGAACAGTTCAATTTGCAATTGCAGCAGAGGGCAAGAATATTCAGCTATAAAAATTCTGCAGACTAAGCCCTGCTCATGAGGACTGTGAGAGTAGTTGTTTACCCAGGTCTTTGCTTTCCATGGCAATCTCCTGCACTTTACTTTCTAGAGGAAAACAATTCATATCCAGATTTGACTATCATTCAAAAATTACTCCTAAGTTTATTTTACAGTTACTAAAATTGTTTTTAATTAATGGCAATTGAAATGGCAGAATTTATAAAATTTTCATATTAAAAAAATGAACTAGACATACTATTATAATAGTACCACAGCAAATTTTTCAAGGCAAATACACATTAATGGTAGCAATGTATTTAATGCACAAACTTTTTCTATTTATTTTGTTACTATTACTGTTGTTATTTTTCTTTCTTTCTTTTTTACTTGTTAGGTTTGGTTTTTATATTTTTAAGGTGTATATGTGTATGTAAGTAATGTGCACATGAATGTAAATATCCAGGGGCCTAAAGTGGGCAACAGCTCCCCCAGAGCTGACGTTCCAGGTCTTTGTAAGCCACCTGACGTAGATGCTGGGCACTGAATTCACATCTCTGGGAGAATATCATACTTTTGACAGCTAAGCCACCTCTCCATCCCCACTTGTTTATTTTTGGAGCAATATTTCCTAGTTAGCCCAGGCTGTCCTCAAGCTGGTAGTTTTCCTATCCCACCTTCCAGGTGTTAGAACAATAGGCATGCCTACCACTCCACATTCAAAGTTCTGCTTTTCCTACAGTTGTCAATTGTTGACAACCTTTTTCTCTGTTGCTTAGCAATCAGAGTAAATTAAGGTTCAAAATATCTGTTACGGTTCAAAACTGAAATGTCCCCTTAGGTTGATGTTGGGAATTCTTTTTCTAGCTTGTAGCACTATTCTGAAACCTAAGGTGCCTTTAGTGAGGTGGGGTCTTGCTGGTGGAAGTAGGCTGTTAGGAGAGGGCACCTGCAGGTTAAACCTCTGGCCTGTAGCAGCCTGTGCTTGCATTCTGCTTCCTGGAAGGGCTCGCATATGGAGGCATTTCATCACACCCTTGCCAAAGTTGATTGAGGTCTCTCTGAAATCATACAACAAAATAAAAATTTCCTTCCTTGAGTTGTTTCCAAATGTGATTTTGCTATAAAGACAAGGAAAAGAAATCTTCATATGATACCTTTGCTGTTGCGGGCATGCAGAGAATTAAGTGATGACTTTAGCCTTACTTACAACACAGACACATGAGCAAGAACTGCAACTCTCAGCCAGTAGATAGATATCCTTTTCTGATGGCATTGGATCTGGCAGACGAATTAGTTATATCTGACTGACAGAAAGCAATTTAAAGAAGGGATGGCTTGTTTTCACTTACAGTTTAAGAACACTTCCTTTAATGGGGAAGGGCATGGTAGCAGAAACTTGGGACATCTGGTCATACTGGATATACCAAAAAGAAACAGAGAGGGTTAACTGGTGCTAGGCTCACTATTTTCTTAATATCAGTATAGGAGCCCATTCTAGAGACTGGTACCTCCACCATTCAGGGTGGAACTTTCTACTCAGGCAAACCTATTGGAGAATATATTCCCAAGGCAAGCTAAGGAGTGTCTCCTAGATGATCCCAAATCCCATGAAGTTAAGAGTCATGATTCACCATTACAGGGGACTTGTACTATGATGGGTCAAACCTGGATAGTTTCAGCTCTGTCCTTGGGTTTCAAAAAGTCCTTTCCCTTATATGAACTTCACTTTCAAGTGATTCTAAGATTGGCCTTAGAATTTTATTTAACAATAACTCTTTCTAACTTTACTCATAATTTTCACCCTGTACATTATAGTTATGACATTTTTCTTATAGGTACTAAAATTTCTAGTGACCTTTACCCAAAATTTATATGGTGAGATTTTTTTTTCATTGTCTTAAAGGCCAATACAAACAAACAAATAAAGGGTAATGTTAGGTTTCATTTTTATCATTATGGCTCATAAAAATGGCATGATTTGGAAAGACTGTTTTCTCTTTGGTTTTAACTACCAAGGGGAAAATTTATAATATCAGGTATAATACAAAAAACTTTATTTAGGTCTTTGTCATTTATTACACTATGTTTTAGGATGTGGTAAATCATTTGCATCTTGTATAAGTGTCATCTCATATTTATGTCATGCTAAACACAATCTTATTTTAAACTGGAGATTTTAGCCGATTAATCTTAAAAAATTGAAAATAACTTAGATTGGTCATTTTTAACTAACTGCAAAAAGAATTAGAAACAAAATAGAGGCTAGTTACAAACAAAACAATCTAACTAAAGATGGGAAAAGGGGGCTACACAAGAAAAACAACAAGGTCAAACTATATGGCTTCTAAGAGACAAAATCATTTATAATATCATGATGTGGAGATTCCTAGGACATACTAAAGAGGGACACAGCCCAAAGCAGGCAGAATCCCTTATCTGTTAGTGTTTTTCTAAGCTGTGACAGCACTCACTGTACTGCTCACGCTGGTAACACTAGACATCCAAGAACCCAAGTCAGAGTTTTCACATTCTAATACAAAGAAAATATGGCTGTAGCCCAAGGTTTCCAAATAACAACAAACCAAAATGTGGTAGTATTCCAAAGGGAAAATATGGATTTTATTAGTATGTACATATAAGAGCTTTAAACAGATTGTGTTATAGTATTGTAACAAGATATCAGAGATTAAGACTAGAAAGCAAAAAATGTAAGAGTGGGAAACCATTTTTGGAGGTTTTAGTCCATGATTGGTTGTCCGGTATAAGGGCAGTGTCTCCTAGAAGCAAAATGCTCTGGTTGTATTAGCTGAAGAGACAAGAAGGACTGATACCTTTAGTCCCTGTGATTATGCACATCCTAATGTTACATAAGGGCTCCCATTACACCTCCCTTAACGTTCTCCCCTATCAACAGAGCCAAGGGGGACATCCCAAATCTAAACTTTAGCACAACAGATTTAAGACTGGAATTCCTTAGTATGAAACTGCACCCTTGCAAGCAAACAACCACAGAAAACAGGTTTCTGTCCACATGTACACTGCCACTCACACGCACACGTATCTTGAGAAAAATTAGTGGATAGTATAAGATAATTTCTTTTCCTTGGGGAAATCTCTCCTGATAAAACACAGAACATTCAGTTCAATTTGAATTTCAAAGAATGAACAACACAAAAGTACATTGTGAGTTCAGAAGAAGCTTAGCAGCTCGAATTCCACACATATTGAGATTATGAATTCAGCCATGCACCTGCAAATTCACTATGTATTTTAGACATAGTTCCTGAGAAGAAGGCTGATCAGACTTTGAGCTGACACTGAAGAAGAGCATGTATGAATAAGAAAATTCACCAGGTGGTGGGTGGTGGCGCACACCTTTAATCCCAGCCACTTGGGAGGCAGAGGCAGATCTCTGTGAGTTCGAGGCCAACCTGGTCTACAGAGAGAGTTCCAGGACAGGCTCTAAAATTACACAAATAAACACTGTTTTGAAAAACTGAAAAGAAAAAAGAAAAGAAAAGAAAAATGTGAAGGCCCAAACATGTGAGCCTGTTTCCAGCTTGTCTGATGGTCAAAGAGTTAGTTGCTCAAAATGGCTGCCTAGCATAGTTGCAACCCAACTCAGGAAGTGATTACTTAATTCTTTTGACATTAAAAGAGCCCTTAGGAATAGGTCCATTCAGTGCTGACAGGTGGTCAGGATATGCCAATGTACTTCTGCTCCTTCTTTTGTAACTATGAGGTCACCTGGGGTGTGGCTGTCTTCAGGATACTAGTCTAGAGCAAGGTCACTGCCTAAACAGTAGAATACTAATGATTTATCTCAAGTGTTAAAGCGATTAACTGTTTGAGTTGTCCTTTGTCTCCTGTTAATAAAGTCTCTTGTTACACTCCCCCCCCACACTGTTGTTTGTATTTGGGTATAAAAAGTATGAAAAATAAATGTGGGCAATTTCAGTATTCACTGGGATGTCCTCCCAGTACTTTCTATGGTATCTGTTCTTTCTATTTTCA
Organism: Microtus oregoni; assembly: GCF_018167655.1. NCBI lineage: Eukaryota > Metazoa > Chordata > Mammalia > Rodentia > Cricetidae > Microtus > Microtus oregoni. Next base: position 24,439,017 of record NW_024543067.1, on the reverse strand, counting down.
TGCATCTTCATATTCTTTAGTAGTGTTTTAAAAACCCCACATCCCTACCCTGGCAATAGGTACTTTTGTCGAGGCCGGTCCCACAGAAAAAAAAAAGAGAGAGAGAGAGAGCACGCTAGAGAATTCACATTCTCTATCTTTCTGTATAGGCAATGAAGGAAGAGTCACGGTGCAAACTGAATGAAAAGAACACAGATCAAAGCTTTGTGACTGCCTCAGATAGTGTGAACAACTCCAAAGAAATCTGTTTAAACTGAGAATAAACGATGGGACAAATCAGAGCTGGAAGAGGTATGGGGACACAAGTTTTAGGGGAAGAAAAGGTTAGAACAAAGGTTTGGAATTCAGTTTAAGAAGAGTATGGTAAAATGTAATGAAGACTAAGGAGAGGATGTAATCCAGGTAGGTGTCAAGTTTAGTACTTAGGGATCCTTTCTATTCTCCTCACTCTTTGTATTTCTTATAAAGCCTGATTTACACACACACATACAACTTTTTTCTTTCTTTGTGTTTGTGCATTTGTAGTGTATGAAAGTGTATGCATGCTTGTTCACATATATGTATTGGTGTATTTTTTCATACATGTGTGAAGACCAAAAATCAACACTTAGTGTCTCCCTCAATCTCTGTCCACCATATATTTTGAGATACTATCTGTCACTAACACTGGACTTCATCATTTCCACTAGATTGGCTTATCAGCAAACCACACAACCCAACTGTCATCTCCTTCCTAAATGGAAGGTTATGTTCCCACACCTGACTTTTGTGTGGGTGCTAGGAATCTGAACTCAAGCACTTTAATCAGTGAACCTTCTACAGGTCTCTTAAATTTACACATAACCGAATTTTATTATATAACCATCAGCTAATTATAAGGCACCTATACCATTTTAATATATAGCCAGATATGTATTATATAACATAGTGTACCCTTCTAACAATTTTAATTATTAACATAGCCATAGCACATTTTAAAACAAGGACTCTGATAATGGTAAGGTACTATTAATTCTCACACAGACCTTATTCAAATTTCACTGTTTTCCAGTAGTCAGTTTTTTTGTTTTTGTTTTTGTTGTTTTGAGTAGGTAGATGTAGAAGTTGTCTCTCACATATAAATATGGGTAAATACATTACAATGCTCATATATCACCACAAAGGAGCTCCCTGTTCACCCTTTAGCAGTTCTCTCATGTTGAGAGTTTTATGTATGATGGTTTGAATAAGCAGTGTTCCTATCGACCCATCATGCATTTTGACACTTTGTCCCATGCTGTTGGCACTGTTTGGAGAGGGCAGTCATTTTAGGACCTGTAGTCTTGCAGGAGGAAATATGTTACTGGATGCAGACTTTGAGAGGTTATGGTCTTGTCTTAGTCTCTTGGCTTTATGTGTGACAAATGTGACCAGCCAGCTTTCTGTTCCAGCTCCTATTTTCTGCCTTCCTCACCATCATGGACTGTCCTCTGTGAGTGAAATAAACTTTTTCTTCCATAAGTTGCTTTTGGTCACATCATTTTACCATATCAACAGAAGAGTAACTAGAACCCACATTGATGAATCACTACTCTTAAGCACATCAATCACTTGGGATAGGGCAATCTGCGGTAGGTTTCAAGCAGTTCATTTTGTTTAACTGCCAAATAGTGTGCAAGTGTGAATGCACCAGTTTGCTTACCTATATGCATCTGCTTTGGGACAGTTTTACTACCTTTATACTCCAGAATAGTACCAAAGATTCCAAAAAATCTTTGTGTTAAAGATGTCAATGTTGTTCATGTTAGAATACTAAAATAAAAATCTTAAAATATTAATTTACTTAAAAATAAATGCTAAGTTCACTGCAAATAGCAGTGTGTGTATGAATAGTATATATATATAGTTATATATAGTTACATATATATATACATATATATATATATAGTGTGTGTGTGTGTGTGTGTGTACACATCCATGCTCATCTATGGTTAAGGTCTAGAGGCTAGAGGTCAATGTCAGGTATCTTTTACTATTGCTTTCCACCTTATGTTTTAGAAAGAATTTCTCTAGACTTTCTGATCAACAGGTACCCAGGATCCTACTATCCTCTTCCCTTTCCACACTCAGGTTACAGGCAGGTGTCACAGACACTGGGGATGCAGTGGGGGTTCTACACAGTAGGGCTATAGAGGTTTCCACTGCATCTGTCTTTTATATCTCTTCTGGGGATCTGAACTCAGATCCTCATGCTTGCACAGTGAGCATTTTACCCAATGGCCCTCTCTTCAAATCTACAGGTACTGTTTTTATAAATGTATATCATATATACTTATATTGCATATATAAATGTATTAATTAAAGTAAATATGTGTATGTGCGCACACATTTAAAAGAATGAAATGCAGTTGGAGAAAAGAATGGTGCTCCTTTTCTTGTTTACTTATGCATTTACTATTAAACTTAACAGACAATTTTAAGATTTTTACATGTGGATTCAGTGTGTTTAGATCTCACATGTCACTTGACCTTTGAGGGACTTGCCTGAACAGTGATGAAAAAAGGAGAGAGAAGAATTAAAACTTGTGTTAGAAATATTATACAATGTGTTGTGGCCTTATAGAACAATATGCAGAGCTATCAAGGACCCGAGAGAATCCCCAAGTTCTTACACAACAAATGATTGTTACTTTAAAGGGAAGAAAATCTAGAGTCTTAAGTCAGTATCCTCATTTGATTCATATATTTCCACTGATAACATCTCTGGATTCTATGGGTACATGAATGTCTAGGGTTGGGTTGGGAAGAATGGTACAGAGCCAGGGCACAATGGTAGTAGTTTAAGCTCAGGATGCTGTCCTTGGAACAGAACAAATTCTGTTTTTATGGGTAAGTGGGCCACAGTGAAGATAGCATGGCTTTGGCACATACAGTCTGCTTTCTCAGTGATGGACGCAAATGTGGTAAATGAAGAAAGAAAATATACAACTGATTTATCTGTTTTCTACCAGGGTTTTGGTGTATGAAAAAATGTACACAGCAGTAGTAAAATTTACAGCAAATACTCAATTTCACTTTTTCTCTATATTTTTCATATCTTAGAATAGAATAGAATCTAGCATTTCGTAAATATAGTACACTTCCAACTAAAAGACACTAACAACAGGTGAATATGCAAACACTGACAACACTCACTTTTCATTAGCTGTTTGTCTTGTTCTGTTCTGTTCAAGGATGAAATGTACACAAGATTGTTTAACTGAAGTGAAAGCCAAGGCACATGTGTGCAGTCAGAGATAATCAGATGTCCAGCAGATTCAGCAATACATAGCCACAGTGCCACAAGAATGACAAATGATATCCTCTAGCACATTCACATCATGGGGAAGATTGCGTCTAAGAAACCAAGAATAAAGTATAAAAACAGAAGAAGTATTGCTGGCTTTTGGTGTCCAAAGCAGTGGTCATCACTCCATTAATATTTTGGCGCTTGGCATCTCTATTCCTTCACAATTTCAATATATTTGACACGAGTTGAGCAGAAGACTGGAAATAATCAAACTGAGGGCGGAAATCAACAAAATAGAAACACAGAAAACAGTCCAAAGAATCAATGAAACAAAAAGTTGGTTCTTGGAGAAAATCAACAAGTTCGACAAACCCCTATCCAAACTAATTAAACAACAGAGAACACGCAAATAAATAAGATCAGAAATGAAAAGGGGGACATAACCACAGACACAGAGGAAATTCAGAGAATCATTAGATCTTACTACAAAAGTCTGTATGCCACAAAACTGGAAAATACGAAAGAAATGAACATTTTTTTTAGATAAGTACCACATACCAAAGCTAAACCAAGACCAGGTGAACGATCTAAATAGACCTATTAGTCGCGAAGAACTACAAACTGTTATCAAAAATCTCCCTTCCAAAAAAAGCCCAGGACCAGATGGTTTCATTGAAGAATTCTACCAGAACTTCCAAGAAGAGCTAATACCTATACTCCTTAATGTATTTCACAATATAGAAACAGAAGAGTCATTGCCAAATTCCTTTTATGAAGCTACAGTTACCCTGATACCAAAACCACACAAAGACCCAACCAAAAAAGAAAAGTACAGGCCTATCTCACTCATGAATATCGATGCAAAAATTCTCAACAAAATACTGGCAAACCAAATCCAAGAACACATTAGAAAAATTATCCATTATGATCAAGGAGGCTTCATCCCAGAGATGCAGGGCAGGTTCAACATACGCAAATTTATCAATGTAATCCACCATATAAATAAACTGAAAGAAAAAAAAACCATATGATCATTTCACTAGATGCTGAAAAAGCATTCGACAAAATCAACATCCCTCTATGATAAAGGTCTTGGAGAGACTAGGGATACAAGGGTCATACCTAAGTATAATAAAAGCTATTTACAGCAAGCCGACAGCTAACATTAAATTAAACAGAGAAAAACTCAAAGCCATCCCACTAAAATCAGGAACACGACAAGGATGTCCACTCTCTCCATACCTCTTCAATATAGTGCTTGAAGTTCTAGCAATAGCAACAAGACAACATAAGGGAATCAAGGGGATTCGTATCGGAAAGGAAGAAGAAGCTTTCATTATTGGCAGAAGATATTATAGTATACATAAGCGACCCCAAAAAATCTACCAAAGAACTCCTACAGCTGATTAACACCTTTAGTAATGTGGCAGAATACAAGATAAACTCCAAAAAAGGAGTTGCCTTCCTATACACTAAGGATAAGGAAACAGAGAGGGAAATCAGAGAAGCATCACCTTTCATGATAGCCACAAATAACATAAAATATCTTGGGGTAACACTGACCAAGGAAGTGAAAGATCTATATGACAAGAACTTTAAGTCTTTGAAGAAAGAAATTGAAGCGGACACCAAAAAATGGAAGGATCTCCCCTGCTCTTGGATTGGGAGGATCAACATAGTAAAAATGGCAATTCTACCGAAAGCAATCGATAGATTAAATGCAATCGCCATCAAACTCCCATCAAAATTCTTCACAGATCTGGAGAAGACAATAATCAACTTTATATGGAAAAACAAAAAACCCAGGATAGCCAAAACAATCTTATACAATAAAGGATCATCTGGAGGCATTACCAGCTTGGTATTGGCATAAAAACAGAGAAGTCGACCAATGGAATCGAATAGAAGACCCTGACATTAACCCACAAACATATGAACACCTGATTTTCGATAAAGGAGCTAAAAGTATACAATGGAAAAAAAGAGAACATCTTCAACAAATTGTGCTGGCAAAACTGGATGTCATTCTGTAGAAGAATGAAAATAGATCCATATTTATCACCATGCACAAAACTCAAGTCCAAATGGATTAAAGACCTCAATATCAATCTGAACACACTGAACCTGATAGAAGAGAAAGTGGGAAGTACTCTACAACACATGGGCACAGGAGACCACTTCCTACGTATAACCCCAGCAGCACAGACATTAAGGGCCTCATTGAATAAATGGGACCTCCTGAGACTGAGAAGCTTCTGTAAAGCAAAGGACACTGTCACTAAGACAAAAAGGCAACCCACTGACTGGGAGAAGATCTTCACCAACCCCACAACTGACAAAGGTCTGATCTCCAAAATATATAAAGAACTCAAGAAACTAGACCATAAAAGGCTAATCAACCCAATTATAAAATGTGGCACTGAGCTGAACAGAGAATTCTCAACAGAAGAAGTTCAAATGGCCAAAAGACACTTAAGGTCATGCTCAAATTCCTTAGCGATCAGGGAAATGCAAATCAAGACAAATTTAAGATACCATCTTACACCTGTCAGAATGGCTAAAATAAAAAACACCAATGATAGCCTTTGCTGGAGAGGTTGTGGAGAAAGGGGTACACTCACCCATTGCTGGTGGGAATGCAAGCTTGCACAACCACTCTGAAAAGCAGTGTGGCGGTTTCTCAGGAAATTCGGGATCAACCTACCCCTGGATCCAGCAATACCACTCTTGGCAATATACCCAAGAGAGGCCCTATCATACAACAAAAGTATATGCTCAACTATGTTCATAGCAGCATTGTTTGTAATAGCCAGAACCTGGAAACAACCTAGATGCCCTTCAAAGGAAGAATGGATGAAGAAAGTATGGAATGTATACATATTAGAGTACTACTCAGCAGTAAAAAACAAGGACTTCTTGAATTTTGCATGCAAATGGATGGAAATAGAAAACACTATCCTGAGTGAGGTAAGCCAGACCCATAAAGAGGAACATGGAATGTACTCAGTCATATTTGGTTTCTAGCCATAAACAAAGGACATTGTGCCTATAATTAGTGATCCTAGAGAAGCTAAATAAGAAGGTGAACCCATAGAAAAACATATAGGCATCCACCTGAATATTAACCTTCATCAGGTGATGAAAGGAGACAGAGACAGAGACCCACTTTGGAGCACTGGACAGAAATCTCAAGGTCCAAATCAAGAGCAGGAGAGAGAGTACGAGCATGGAACTCAGAACCGCGAGGGGTGCACCCACACACTGAGACAATGGGAATGTACTATCGGGAACTCACCATGGCCAGCTGGCCTGGGTCTGAAAAAACCTGGGATAAAACTGGACTCGCTGAACATAGTGGACAATGAGGATTACTGAGAACTCAAGAATAATGGCAGTGGGTTTTTGATCCTACTGCACGTACTGGCTTTGTGGGAGCCTAGGCAGTTTGGATGCTCACCTTACTAGACCTGGATGGAGATGGGTGATATGGGACATCCCACAGGGCAGGGAACCCTGATAGCTCTATGGGCTGACAAGGGAGGGGAACTTGATTGGGGGAGGTGGAGAGAAATGGGAGGCGGTGGCGGGGAAGAGACAGAAATCTTTAATAAGTAAATGGAAAATAAATAAATAAATAAATAAATCTTTAAAAAAACTAATATATAAATTGTCTTATTACAATCACACTGTGCCTAAAAGCCAAGCCATCTGTCCAGATTGTTTTGTACCTTCCACAGGTCCTTGTCTTCTCCTCCAGGAATGTCCAGTAAGGTTTAGAGATTCAGGCTTCCTGAGGACATGTTTCGAAACTCTCTACCTTCAAAATAAAGAGTCTTTGAAATATGAGAGCAATTTGTTTAAGGGTAGGTATTGGAATTTCTTTGGGAGTTAGAGAATTAATTAAACCAGACTGGGGATGAGGCCAGAGAAGAATATGAGTGTATCTTCTCCCCACTGAGGAGGACAGACTGATCCCTCGTGTATGCCGTTGCATTGACAATGACACACTGCAGGAGCAACTGAATTAAGTAACACACAATAGTTTAACCACAATGCCCTCAGATTTCTAAACACAGGGGAGCACATTCTTTAAATGTGGGTTTGATGCTAGAAATTCTTAGAGTATACAAAGAGAAAATGCAATTGTAAGATGAAATACGAACAGAAAGAATGTCAGTGATAATTATGTCAGCCACTTAGAGATGTCAAGGACTATTGGGGGAATCTTACCAGCCACCATGGAAGCTCTCTTTGCCATTTCACTGATGGAGAAATTGGTCCAGGAAAAGTTATGAGGCATGTCTGAGTTTGGCCAGACCATGAGAGTATTTATATTTGTGACTATTCAGATTTTTATTTTAATATGAAAATGCAGTCTTCTTACTGTTTGGGGAAAATGATGAAAACATATTTTTAATTTATTTTTATTTATGTGAGTGTATGTGGGTTTGTGTGTATATGGACTAATGCATGTGGTCACCATGGTTGCCAGAAGTGAGCATTGGATTCCCTGGAGCTGGAGTCATAGCAGGTTGTGAGCTGCCTGACATGGGTGTTAGGAACCAAACTCATTGTCCTCTATAAGAGCAAACAAGCTCTCTTTTCTACTCCACCATCTCTCCACCTCCAAAAGTTCATTCAAAATAAAAGCCTTGAAGACATAAAGTACCACCAACCTATCATAACAAACGTAACCCAACTAATTAGTAACATACATGTAAAGAGGAAGCAAAGAAACACATTGCACAAACTGACAGAATTGGCCACTTCTCGCCAGACACAGGCAGCTGTCAGTTCAGCCATCTCAGACCCAGAGAGTTCATTAAAAAACATCACCAATTCGTGAAGACAGCAATGAAAAGCTATGTGTCCCCAGTGTTCAAAGATATAAGAAACGTGTAGGAAACACCGACCCCTTCACCGTTTTTCGTGAAAGACAGCAATAGGAAACAGGAAGAAGTAGCGTAAGTTCTGCTCCTTTTCCTCTGGCATCATGTTGCAATCCCTATAGATCTCACAGGAACTGACCTGCAACACTGAACTTGAAGTTTAGAAACCTGTGGACAATTTCTAATAACACTTTAGCATTTCTGAGCTTTCTTTCAATATAAGCTATTGAAGAGCACATTTGTTTAAAAAAAAAAAGCTACTGATTGAAAAAATGAAAAAAAACCCAAAATTTCTGGAATAAAAAAACAAACAAACAAGACACACACCCTCTCAAATATTTGTCTACCGTGGAAGAAGTTGAAGGGAAGCAACAACTGTTTATGGAAGGCCCACGGTAAGAGCTGCACTCCTCTGTTCTGCCTGCACCATGCTATTAGTGATGCCATAGATGCTCAGACTGCATGGATACAGCGGTGATCAGGGCATGCACGATGATGCACTTTCTGTTATGCCTGTGCAAGTGTTCAGGCTGCAGGCCCAGCATTGCGGTCCTCAAACATTCCCCGGGGCTCTAAGCTGGAAAGCACTGAAATTCACCCATCATGGCAGCTGATTCCTTAGGTGTGAAAGGAGAGAGGCACTGTGAAAGGCAACAATCCTAACAGCTTTAGACTCAGGCTTGTGTGCGTAACACCAAGACAGACATTGTTTTACAAATATCTTTTCAGTTGAACATATTTAAAAATTAAAATGATATTAAGAATGTAATTTTGTTCATTAAATATTGCTCTGCACCTTCAACTGTGAAATACTTTTTTATATATTATGAGCTAGGAACAATAAGGTCCATATTTTATATTTGAGAAGTTCTGCATGGACCACACAGGGCCAGTGTTAAAGAAAATGCCTGAGAATATGTGGCTGGGCTAACTGTATTGACAGCATGGAAGGAGGCTTAATTGTCTGACATTTCATCAGCACAGCAAAGGACTGAGCTTCTCGCTGTGCTGTGGAGAGAAACTGACAAGCTGCCTCTAATGAATCAGTTTTCACAGCTTGCTGAAAGCCTCACTGATGATGCCCTTCCAAGAACAGCAGCGAAGCTGCACTCCTTATGACTTATCTCTAGTACTTAGAGCAGAACCTCTACTGCTTAGACAATAAATAATTATGATGTCCATTATATAACCAATAACTTCACAATCTTGGTCTTGACTTACTCTGAAATCAACACCATATTGCAAAGATGACATAATATCCAGGGACTTATAGGTGCACAGACTATGGGGACCAGGTAAACTGCTAGCTGAAACTGCAAGTCCATCTGTGGAGATGGAGATGAATCTGCATAACAACGAAAGAGAAGCTGGCATGATATAATTGTTTCTAGCAATATAAATAAATTGATACAATGGTACAATACAAGCAAGTCTTACATATTCTTTTCCCTATGCTTTCTATATATCTGAAATCATCATGTAAGAAGAACACTAGCCTTTAAAATAAAGATGAATATTTTTGCCTAAAGATGGAAAAGAAATTGAAATGTAAAGAAGATGTGCATCTTTAGTCAGTCCTAAAAATGAAGTTAGTCAAGGCTCAGAGAGCAAGATGACACCCTCAGATCACAGATTTTTCCACAGTCTAGACCTGTGAATACTTCTTTAGTGGCTATGTGTGGGCTCTCACTTGGTCCTGTAGCTTCTCCGTGTTAACCTTGCTTTAGTGGCTATGTGTGGGCTCTCACTTGGTCCTGTAGCTTCTCCATGTTAACCTTGCCTATAATGAGTTTACCAAACAACAGCCTGTGAAAGGGGTCATCTTAGTACATTTATTTTTGTCAGTTTCACATGTGCCATGACCATATTCCCTTTCCATTAATCTCTCTTACCCCCCATCCTACTGAAACCCTTCTTTCTCTCAATTAGCCCCCCTTACTTTCATCTCTTACTTGTGCAGAAAGTCACTACTGTGGAATGGTCAGGATTCCAAAAGCCAGGTCATGCCAAGAAGACATTTCACATCCTGCAAGCTTTGTGTAAGACAGGATGGACAGTGTTTTACAAATATTTTTACAATACTTCTCCATTCATCAGTGCCCTCTGCAGAGAGACTCTTTATGGAAGAGGAAGGAAATGTCCCTATTTTCACCTCAATTCGAACACTTGAGAGTCTTCTCACTGAGCCTCCACGGAGCCCAAGTGCCTAGACTTCAAATCAGATCACAGTTAGAGCCATTGCTTTCACTGCCTGCACTGGCTTGAGAGGACTATCCCCCAGGGGCTCATGTATCTGAACCACAAGTCATCAGTGAGTGGCACTATTTGGGACAGATTAGGACATGTGGCCTTGTTGGAGGAAGTGAGTCACTGGAGGTGGCCTTTGAGGTTTGAGAAGCCCAAGCCAGCCCCAGTGTCTCTTCCTGCTGCCTGCAGACCCAGATGTAGAACTCTTGGCTTCTTCTCTAGCTCCATGCCTGATTGCTTGGCACTATCTGTCCTGTCATGATGATGGACAGGGGAAAAAACAAAACTGTAGACAAGTACAAATTAAATGTTTTATTTTCTAAGAGTCATGGTGTCTCTTCACAACATTTACAATGTTGGCTTTGGTACCTTCTTAGTCTTAGTGCAGAATTACGAGAAAACTACACTAGTACAAGAAGTGGGAAAATGAGCATCATTGTTTTTGCTCTATCCTCTTACTCTCTGATACTTTAATGAGTTGACCGAAATGGAGAATAGATGTCTACAGGTGGGCTGGGAACATGTCTAGCACTTTCTGGTGACATTAAACAAAAGCTCAGTAAATACCAAACTCAATAGATTACAAAATTATAAAATAGATAGAGTTTGCTGAGGGTCTTTTCCCACATGCTTTCAAGTATGGGCATTTTTCTGCCCTGTGCTCCCCCGGATCCTGGGGCAGACATTCGTCTTGCTTTCAGCCAGTGAGCTTCACATGCTTATAAAATTTAAAAACAGCCCTTCTGAAAGGATTTGACTTCACTGGGAATACTGGATATTCAGAAGGGGAAAAAAAAGATACATTCTGTTGATAAAATTTTAGAGGGAATTGATGGGGAAGAGCAAGGGGAGATTTAAGGTCAGTCTTGGAGGAGTTGGCATGAATGTATACTCAGATGCAGTCACACCCTCAGAAATCTGAGTCCCTGTGGGGAAGTGGGGCACAGTTTCCTTAATTAGGTATTTCTTTAATTTTATTTATTATTTTATGTCTATGTATGTTTTGCTTATATGTATATAGATGCAGCACATGTGTACCTGGAGCTTGAGGATGTTAGAAGAGGGCACTGGATACCCTGGCATGGAGTTTAGTATACATGTGAGCCACCATGTGGGTCTTCTGCAAGATCAACAACTGTCTTGACCACAGAGCCAACTGTACAGCCCCTAGTCATGCATTTCTAAACTGGGTGTTGCTGTGGAATGTGATCTTCTGGAGCTACCCAGTTATGTACATAAAACTGGGAAGAACTCACATCTCTTTCATCATTATCCTCACTCCTCTTCTTAGATTGGCCTGTGAAAAGTTATCAGTAGTTATCAATAGCAAGATATAGCGACCGGAATCTTCCTAGTGTTCTTGATCCATTTTCTTTCAAATATGTCAAAGGCTCTAATGTCCTCATGCCCTCTCTTCCAGACAATGACTGCGGTGACTGCTTCTTTCTCCTACCTTTTGTCTCGAATCAACCCTCTTAAAAACAACTCTTAATGTCACTCTCTCCAGCTTCTGTTGCCTACTCAACTTGGGAACAGCCATTCTGTGTGTAGTCTGACACTCGGCTTTCATTCCTCAGGACACGGTAACGCTGCTTATCATAAACACTGTGGTAAATCTCACTGGATATGCTCTGGTTGCTTGATTCCCAGATTTCTCACCAGCACAAGGCACATCATCCACCCTGCTAGCTGGTTAGGACCTCTTTCTTGGCATACATTAGCACAGAGTGAGGATTGGCCTTCAGGTTTCCCTGGCTTCCCATCCTTTTCATGTAGCATCATTTTGCAGTTCTTTAATTTCTAAAAATTCTTTGAGGACAATTTCTGGCTGGTTCTTCATCTCTAAATAATCACCCTAGGCTACTTTTATTAAAACAGTATGATATTCACACACACAAATTCCAAATGTCCCATGAAAGTAACAAAAGTATATACCCACACACCTACTTGTGAGGTATGCACTTCAAACTTAGATTTTACAAAATTAAACTCTTGATCTTTTCCTGAAAAACTTACCTTATTCTCTTCAGCAAACAGAATTGCCAACCAAGCTGCGTGCATGAGTCACTTTTCTGATATTGTGATAGAAATATTACTGTCAAAAGCAACTTAAGAATCAAAGGTTTATGTTCTTTAGCCTGTGGTTCCAGGGTGGGGAAGGAATGGAAATATGCAGCAGGAGCAGGAAACTGCTGAGCACATTTTATGCACACACAAGAATCTGAGAGAATGAGCAGGAAGTAGACTAAGATTATAACCCTCAAAACCTACCCCAGCAATACATTCCCATTCCTAACAGAACCACCACATCCCCAAACAGTAGTAGCCACTGGAGACCAAGTGCTCAAATACATGAATCTAGGCGGGGGGGGGGGGGGGGGGGGGACGACTTTCTCATTCAGATTAACTAACGTTGAACAAAAGGATTAACCTTAGAGACTTTGTTATAACTTACCTCTTCTACTCCTTTGCCAATTCACACTGTGTCCAAGCCACCTACCCACCCACACAGACACACACACACACACACACACACACACTCAGAGAGAGAGAGTTATGTTTTCCATTTTTCTTTCAACAATTGTGCCAACCAGCCTGGTCTCCTAGTTGCCCAGGTGCATCAGACTGTGCCACTGTTAAATCACTCTTGTTACTTCAGGTCTTTCTGTTTGGAATTCTGCTTCTCCCCAGGATCTCTCACTTCTGGGCTAGTCTCACTCCCTTCCTTGCTAACCTCACTCACTTCCGTACTAGTCTCATTCACTTCCGGGCTAGCCTCACTCATTTCTGTGCTAACCTCACTCACTTCCAGACTAACCTCACTCACTTCCGGGCTAGCCTCTCTCACTTCTATACTAGCCTCACTCACTTCCAGGCTAGCCTCTCTCACTTCCATACTAGCCTCACTCATTTCTGTGCTAACCTCACTCACTTCCGGGCTAGCCTCACTCATTTCTGTGCTAACCTCTCTCACTTCCATACTAGCCTCACTCACTTCTGGGCTGAGACCTCACTCATTTGGCCTCACTCGCTTCTCCTGATGTTTCCAATTCCGGTTAGAATGACATGCCTTCAGACACTTTCTTTGACCTTAAAAGAATTCTTGGTGTCTTCTTCAAAACTGGTTAAGTTTTTAAATTTGTTCCCTCCTTGACTTTCTGTTTTATAATAAAATGTTAGCAATAATCCTTATTTGTTAAATATTTTATATTCAGCCATAGGCATATGCACCCAATGTACACCCCAAAATTTATGTGTAAACTAATAAAAATGGGTATTGATGACTGAAAAACACTCATACTACTAAAATGGGCTATTTTCCCATCTGTCCCCTGGGCTTTATGGGTAATTTATGAGTTTCTGTTTTCTATCACATTAAGGTTCTAACATTTATGCTTAAAATTTCCATTATTACATCTGATTTTATCCAAATGCTCACTGAATACTTTGGGAACAAAAATAAAAATGAGAAGGAAGAGGAAAACAAGAAAGTGACAATGTAATTTCTTCAGTCAAAGCATATTTGATATGTAAGAAATGAAATTGCTCTATAAAGCCCGTCCCAAGAAAGACAGTCATCACTGTAATGAATACTTGCACATACAGTCTTCATTACCATTAGTGTTTGGAAAAGCCCGACAGCTCCAATCTCTACTGGGTGCCTCCTACACACTCCAGTATAATCTTTATCTCTTTCTATTTCACAGTAGAGAAGAAATGCATGCTATAATATACAAGGAGATAAAATGTGAATTGGGTCTATTAGTTCTGGTGCAATTCCCTCCACAGAGCCTACGTGGAAACTGTAACTCATTCCATCCTCCCCCAGCAGCTTGAGAGAACTGATAGAATTTTCAGATGTGCCTAAGCACACCCTCCAGGGGATGACTTAGACACTCGGTATTTAGTTCTAAATCTTCTGCTGTTATTATAGTGAAGTCTTCTGCACTATGTTGCTTGAAAAGATAATCATTTCAATCCAAATATACCAATTGAAGTTCATTAAATGAGTTACAAATTTGACTTGTCTCTAAGCAATTTATTGCTCAAAAATCTAAATTTCTAATATCCGTTTTATTTCTCCTGAAAGAAAACATTATTTCAGGGTTGGAATAAAAGACAATAGCTCTCTTGCCTGAAACTATCACGGAAAATGGGTCAAAATGGCAGAAACAGGTGGAAAATGGCAAATACATTTTTTATTACTTGTGTAATTTATATTGTCAAAGGTCAATGCAAAACTAAGAAATTGGTATAGTGTATATATTACAATTTTTCATGTTATTTTATTGTTTTTATTTCTCTCTTTTTCTCCCCCCAACCTGTGTATGTTTATGGGTGCACACATGTACCTAAAAGGGTGCCAAATCCCCTGCATCTGTGAGAGGCTGTAAGGCAAGCAGGGTAGGTGCTGAGAATTGGATTTGGGTCTTCTAAAGGAGCTTGAGTTGTCTGTCCAGCTTCTGGGTCTCATTTTAGGATGGGTAGAAGAAGTAATGAACAAATTATCATTACCCATAGTCCCAACCTTCATTTCTTTCTCAAGCAAACATATGGAGATTATGAAACATAAGCCTTGATGTTGGAAAGAATACACAGAAGAGTCAGCTCTTTGGGTTCAACCTGTATTCATGCATGTACTCAACTCTACATGCACTTATAAATAGGCAGTCCCTATGGCAAGACCATATTTGCTTGAGGTTTTTTGATAGGCCAGGCCTCTACAAGATGGGACCGTCCCTTCTAAGTCAGGTGGGGAAACTGTACCTCCTCTTCCCTGGCTGGCCTCTGCAGAGATAGACAGGCCCTGGGGAACCAGACTGGGGAAGTTGTGCCCCTTATTCCACAGCTTGCCTCCCAGGGAAAGAAGTTACCTCATTCATGAATGACCAAAATTCAATAATCTAACACTAATGTAAAGTATCAACAAGCACAAAACTGTGTATGGAACTGGTAATTGTGAGAGAAGGTAACAATGGCACAATTTTATCCAATGGCCTCAGATCCCTTCTGCAAAGGTTATAGAGCTCTAGTTTGCTAAGGAACAGTAATAGCGACAGACTGGTGAACAGAGATGAAACACATGGGTAAGACTTGACTAAACAATGCTATAAAATAATCCCTTTGTACACTGTGACAATTTGTCACTTTGATTGGTTTAATAAACAAGCTGACTTGTGAATAGCTGAACAGAAAAAAGTTGGAAGGGAAATCCAAACTAAGAATGATAGGAAGGAGAAGGGCAAAGTCAGGGGTTGCCAGCCAGATGTGCAGGGAGCAGGAGATGAGCATGCTGTGCTAATAAAGGTACTACCATGTGGCAGAGCATAAATAAGAAATATGAATTAACTTAAAATGTAAGGGCTAGTTAGTAATAAGTCTGAGCTATTGGCCAAGCATATATAAGTAATATTAAGCCTCTGTGTCAGTTATTTGGGAGCTGGCAGTTGAAAGAGGAAAACTCCACTTAGCAAAAAATACATTGATTTATATGAGATCGGTATTTATTTTCTTTCATCACAACACAGTTTTTTGGGATGATGATTTTTTTTTTCAACAGGCCAGGCCTTACAGGAGCCTGAAAACCATCACTTCTGTAGTCAACGAGGTCTTGAACTTGTTCCAGACCTTACAGAAGCCACACACCAACAGAGTTGTTGATTCTATGTGTAGTGCTAAGAGGAAAAGTTTATGTGGTTTTATGGCACTCACTTACCCCTCAGCAAGCCTCCACATGCACTGAGCCATTCATTGGTGTGTTAATATATCAATGCAGCAATCAGAGAGAATGGAGAACTGTTAGCTTCATTTTCAAGAAAATACCTGTCACATATGCAGGGATCTCTGCTCTTGTAAAGCAGCAGTACATAAATGATTTCCATGTTAATTAGAAACAGTATGCCATTCCTGTATCCTTACAGTTTACCTTTGACAGGAATTAACAGCATCACCAAGTCAGGTTTACTGTGAAAATCATGGATTTTTAAATAATCCTGTCTCCAACTTCAAGGTGCTTAGAAAACAATTAACCTCCAGGACACGAATACTTCATGGAAGCTAAAACTGCATGAGTTATGTTAAAATGTCATCAAAATAAATAAATAAAAAATGACTGCATCTGCAAGTCAGTTATATGACCTTCACCTGTCTTCAGAACTTAGCCATCTCTATAGATCTCCACATTCTAGAGGGAAGTAATGCCATTCTTCATTTTAAAAGTGCAGAAATGGTGATTTAATTATGAAAACATCCCAAATCAGAAATCAGCTGGAATGTCTGAGCTCAGAAAAGGTCAGTGAGCTCACGTATTGAAGCAGAATTAGAAATCAACACATGAAGGCTTGGCAATGGAAAGGGTTGTGAGTCTTTACCCTTTTAAAGGTGTGCATGCCATCTCCATATGTGTGCATGTGTGTGTGTGTATGTAAGAAAGAGGTGGAAGAAAGAGAGAGAGAACGAGTACATGTGTCTCCGGGAAGTCCTGTGATTTCTGGGGCTCAAACTCAGGCATTCAGTCTTGGCCATAAGCCCCCATCTTACCAGTGTAGGGGTATCAATCCTAACCAAATATCTAAATCTTATCCCCAACTGTACATAATGTTTAAAATATATAATAAATGATCAAAGCAAAAATTTTAATTTTATGTACTATCTGGGGTGGGAGGTGAAATCTGGATTTTTGAAGTTCTCAAGTTTCTCTTAATGATGATTTGCCTCTTCTAGTTTACAATATGAACCTAAGTTTCTGATTGGAAGACTATACTTCTCCATCCATTATTAGAGCTACAGAGGGACGAGCTAAAACAGAGTATTTAAACTTAAGTGCTTATTGTGGCTGACTACCCTTGATGTCATGTTTGTTAGCAGCTATCTCAAATGACATGAACTAACTGTAATTCATGGGCCCTTTTAAACTGCCTGATGGATAAAGTAACTGTGCTTAGACCCAAGGGACATAACGGGGAACAAAGTGGGAAGAAATAAAATAAACCAAGTTTCCATGTGT
Source organism: Microtus oregoni (assembly GCF_018167655.1). Lineage (NCBI taxonomy): Eukaryota > Metazoa > Chordata > Mammalia > Rodentia > Cricetidae > Microtus > Microtus oregoni. Next base: position 24,421,607 of record NW_024543067.1, on the reverse strand, counting down.
AAAGAGAACAGTTTGGCCAGTTCTCTGTCTAGCTCTCATAAAGCTGTGAAAGGAAGAATAATAGAATGTTCTTGTTTTCAACCATTCTTACTGTCTGGTTGTGAATGCATCCATATTTCCCAATGTTGTTGTGCATTTGCATGCCATTTTTTCTTTATGTTGTCTCAGAGAATTTCTGTATGAAGGTGATAACTCACAGAATTCATAATAAAATCCCATAATTTACACAATGACAGTAAGAAAGTACTATCTTAGAAGAGACAGGAGATAAACAGTGAAGGCAGATTAACTACAAAGACTACCCTGTGTCAAAATTCTTAGAAAGTCTTGGGTTTTGCTGGCAAAGATGCCATAATCCTACAGAGAAAATTAAATGTCTAAGTTGGTTACACTGGAGTTAGTACTATGAACTAGAAAAAAATAGTTTGAACTTGAGACACAGCTACAAATAAGCGTAAGGGGTTTATCCAGTTGTCAGAAATTTTTGTTATGCATTTTGTTTTTAAAATGTCATTTGTTTGCTTTTGCTTTATTTTATTATTATTATTACTTAAAAAGAAATTATAATGAGGTAAAATATGTGAGATGTTCATTATCAGTTATTTCAGAAACATTATGAAAATACTTAAAAGATTAGGCAGTACTACAAGAACCTTGAGTCATACATATGAATCCTGCCCCATTTCAGACTAAACCATTGGCAGCAATGGGAAGTATTTTGGGCTTGTGCCTCCATAAACCTTGTAAGTTCCAGTCTCCAAGCCAAACCAGTTGTAAACAAGATGAGATAATCCAAGTTTTTAGCCTTTGGTACTATTTATTTGCAAAGTTCTTCATGAGCCCATTAACTGATAGCACACGCTTACATTTTTTAGCTCCAAAGAATGTGTGTAATCATCAAAAGTACAGCCAAACTTCTAACAAATGGTTTTTATTGCTCCTTCCACAGAGACACAATTTCCAGCTCTGCTGCAGCCTGTTCTAGTGGGGATTCCACAGACCTCTGTTTCTCTTTCTATAAATAGGCACTAATTCATACTAATATCAACCATATGCCAATCTGAACTCTGCATGAGAGGCTAAAATTGACACACGGGGCATAAAAGGCCACAGTCATTCAGCCATTCAGCAAATACTGAATGCCTAGGTGAAAGGTCAAGGCTTGATGCTGTGCACTGTGGTGCGGGGGTGGGGTGGAGGTGGGGCAGGGGTGGGGCGGGGGAGGACAACAGTTTTTAGTCTTATATGAGCTCCAGACACTGAAAAGCAGAGGAAGCAAGTCTTTCTCATAAACTCTGGTAGCCATGACTTCATATAATCCCTGTCCGTGTGTTTGGGCAGGACTGGTAAGGATGAAGGGAGCTATGGTCATGATTAGGTTACAAAATGAGACAAAGCTTTTAATAAATGCAGTCAAACAAAGGACACTAGATAGTTGGCTAGTTAAATTCATCAAGGGGAACCATCTTCCAAAAGAAAATCGGATACAACCTGGGACCTATTCTCCCGTTGCTGGAGACACCTACGCAACTCACTTAATATAGAGAGGTTGAGCTGCTGCCTCCCTAGCCCCTTCTCACCTGGGTACTAGTGCTTGTGTTACTAGAAGGCACTCTGCACACCAAAGGAGAAAGGTCAACACCACTGCAGATACAATCACTTTGAGCTAGAATGGTATCTCACCTGCGCAAAGGGACAGTGCAGTGGGGGGCAAAGCCTGGGACTAACCAACCAATATCTGATTGGATTTAAGGCCCATTCTATGAGACCAAACCCCTACCCAATTTTGCTCATGTGACCAATAATCTAAGACTAGATAGGCCAGATAACTGGGGAAAACCAAACAGATCAATGCCTTGCTCATTCATCTGGGTTAGGGTTGGGGTTAGGGAACAGCTTCCTCCTGCAGCAGATGAGAACAAATACAAAGACTCATAGCCAGACAATGTGCAAAGAGTGAGAGATCTTGGAATACTCAGTCCTAATTAGTATGCCTCCAGGAAATCCCTCACTTCAAGGTCTGGGGAACTTTGCAGAAGAGGAAGTGGATCTATTTTTAAGATCCAAAGGGGATGGAAGGCAGCAAGGAAACAGGGCCTTCTAAGCACAACAGGACCATTAGACATATGAACTCACAGACTGTGGCAGTGTGCACAGAGCTGCATGGTTCTGCAGCAGATGGGATTCCAGGGCTGAGAGAAGTAGACACAAGTCCCATCCTTAATTCTGTAGCTGTCTCCAACTAATGAGCACACACAATGAAAAGATACTTTCCTGCAATGGAGTCTCACCGAGGGTACTAACTACTCTTCAGGGCAGCTCCCAGGACTAGTAGTTCAACGGCCAGGCCAACAGAAAACAAACTTAATAGCATCTTTGAAGATACTTTATCTCATAGTTTTGATAGCATCTTTGAAGATATTCTATCTCATTGTTTTGACAGAGTATTTTTTTTCATTTTACAGGCCCTTTGTATACATGTTATAGCTTCCAGTTTTCTGTTTTTAACGGGATTCTCGTGTATGTGAATATGTGTCTGTTTCTTGTGCTTTTTGGCTCTTTTTGTCTTTTTTTGTCTTATTCCAGCTTGTTTTTATTTTATCTTATTATTAGTCTTTAGATGCTTGTTTGCTTTCTAATGAGAGACAGAAAAGGGTGTAGATCTGGATGGATGAGGAGAGAGGCAATATCTGTAGGAACTGGGGGTTAGAAACCATAATCTTAATATTGCATGAAAAAAAACCTATTTTCATTAAAAGAAAATTGAGGGAAAGGGGCCTACTAGCTATCAATAGGTACAAGACAAATAATATGTGATTAAAAAGCTGTTAAAGGGGAAAGGGCTTATTTTGGGTCACAGTTTGAATAGACACAGCCTATCATGGTGGAAAAGAACATGGCATAAAGCAGAGACTGAAAGGAAGTAGGGGTGGACCATGAAGACTCAGGGACCACCTCTGATAACCCACTTCCTCCAGTGAGGCTTTACCTACCAAAGGTTCTCCAACCTTTCCAAACACCACCAGCAGCAGGGTGCCCATGCCCAATCACTGCCTATAAGGGACATTTCACAGAAATCTACCACTGTCACAGTGTTGATTTCTAATACTGATCGTAACAGAAGATACAAACCTCAGTGGGACTGCAACCCCAACACTGAATCTGTGTGTAGGCGGAGCACTCTGTAGTGTGCTTGGGCTCTGCAGCCTCTCAAACTGAGACTATTAATAACACGTGCTGCCTTGAGTTGCTAAATGTGTGGTAATTTGATAAACTGAAATAGCAACTCAATGTATGAACTGTTATTAATCAGCATTTCATGAAAAAGGTGGGACTCATGCTATTCAGAGAGAGTGAGGCCTGTGCTAGCCTCTCCAGAAAACTCTCCCCTAGCAGGATTAAGACACTCTGGAACTAGAATTAGCACCTCTGTAAAATTATCCATGTGGTAAGAATCAGAATTCAAAGGACACAGGACAGAACCACAGGTGTAACCCCCAAGACCCAACCCTTGTGTTCTAGACTCCATGTCTCAAAGGTCCCACAATTCTTTGAAATAGTACCAACAACCCACGGGAGACATTTCACATGTATACCATAACAACTCCTCCCCACCGGAAAGATTTACAGATGACAAATAAGCATGCAAAAAGGCCCTCATTATCACATGTCACCAGAGAAATACACATTACCATGATACAGAGAGACAACTACAGACCTACTAAAATGTCCAAGGTTGAGAAGACAGTTAACATCAAATGTTGGCAAGACTGCAGAGCAATGAGAGCTCTTCAGATGCTGCCAGGAATACAAAGTGATGCAGGCCCTTTGGAAGACAGAGTTTTCCTACAACTGCCTATGCTTACCCACAGCAATCTAGAACTCCAAAGGGTTGAAAACCCACTTCCACAAAGAGCTGCACGTACTTACCAGCATGTTTACAAAAAATTGCCAAGACACAGAAATAACAAAGATGGTTTTCACTGAATGAATATATAAGTAAACTGAGAGCATCCAGATAACATGTCATTATTCAGACCCAAAAGATATGGCCATGAAAGAAGAAATGAGGAAAACTTCGAAGCACGCATAATAAATGAAAGAAGTAAATCTGAGGTTTACCATGCTTGAGTCCATCTTCTTTGAAGTTTACTGCAGTTGTCTCACAAGGAGTCACGTCACAATTCTTCCTGAGTGCACATGCCTTACTTCCCAACCAGATCAGAAGTCTTCTAAAAAAGAGACCAGCATGCTCTCTCTGCCCGCACAGCTCAGACGCACACCAGCCCACAGTGAATGGCACTTGCTTACTTGCTCACCCACAACAACTGAATATAAACAACACAGCGCTGTCTTAGAGGAGAGAACCACATCCCCTTCATTCCAAGCAGACTGGCCAAAGATAGGAAGCAACAGCACATCTCACCGTCATTTTCATTCTCCTGGAGCTTTTTGTTAACATAGATTTTTAATCCAAATATATTAGATTTTCAAGAACAAAATGGAAATTTGATTTGATTGTCAACAGTGAAACACAGTTTTCCTCGGGCCCCTGTAACATCCTTTTCAACCCAGGTGCATATGAATAAATATCAAGGGGAACATACTCACAATTTCAATCTAGGAAAGAAATATTACTACAAATCACTGTATCTGCTTGAGTATATTTCATATTGCTCTAAAAAGAAAACTGTTTAGTTTCTCCACAATTAAAAATGGTTGAAGTTAGAGAGAATATCTTAGTAACCCTCTGGTCCACTACTACTAGCTGTCTATGGTGCCCCAATAAAATACTCCCATAGTCTAAGGCATTTGAATACCTGGTGGCCAGTTAGTGATACTGTGTGATGAGGCTTAAGAGGAAAGGTCTTAATGGAGGACGTGTGCTGCTGCAGGTAGACTTTGAGAGTTTCAAGACTCATGCTGTTTCTAGTTTGCCCCCTTTTTTTTTGTGCTTGGGGCTCAAGATGTGAGCACCTAGCTTTCTGTTTCTTTGCCTTCCCCGTGCCATGGTGGACTCTAACCCCCTGGAACTCTCAGATCAAGCAAAGTCTCCTTAGTCATGGGGTTTTCATAGTAATAGAACGTAGCTAATACACTATTCTTGGAACATGGCAAGCTTTTATTTATTACTTATTTACTTCAGTTATTTGCAATCTGCTATAGACCAATACTTTTATAATACTGAATTACAATAAATTGAGGTGATTAAAATGTAAAAACCTATAAAATACTATATAAATAGAGCCCTATTTCTTTTTTTTACTGAAGTCACCAGATGTAAAATTATTCTGGCGAAATGCTTAAAATGATTTCACTCACACTCTCCATTGCTCTACTCATCATGGAAGGGTTAGCTCATGGTTCATTACTCGGTCACAAAACAGGGGCAGTCCTGATACCATCTAATTTTACCTGTAAGCAGAGAGAAACTTAAAATTCCATGATTTATCTTGAGTTCTATGTACCAAGCATTGCTCTAGAGTTTTCAAATACATTGCTTCCTCTAGTCTTAAAAGAATCCTTTTTCAGTAAACAGTATTTCCATGTTATAGTTTAAGAAATATAAGCTCATAAAATATCAAACCCCTGACAATGCAGTAATATACCTGAGAATAAGTAAGAATATTTATTCTGGCCTTATGAAATTCTTAGAATAGCAGTATTGCTGTATAAAAGTTATTTCTTCACTTAATCAAAAGCACATTGAAAGGAGAAATAAATTAGGAAGCTGTTCAGTTTTCTTTAATTCTGATAATTTTGTATGCAGAGAAGATAGAATGAAAGAAAGGTTGAGACAGACAGACATAAAGCAACAGACAAACACACACACACACACACACAGAGAGAGAGAGAGAGAGAGAGAGAGAGAGAGAGAGAGAGAGAGAGACAGGAAAGAGAGAGAATACAGATACAAGAAGAGATTATCCATATCCATACTGGTTCAAATCTGGATATGATATGAAGGAAAATGCTGAGCGAATTCAGTGGCCTGGATCTCCTTCCCACCCTGCAGGCCTGTATTGACATTTTGTTTTTCTTTTGTGACGTCCACATCAATGGTAATTAGATGGTATGAGGAGTGCCTTAGTTTACTACTTCAGTGAAGAGACACCATGACCAAGGCAACTCTTACAAAGAAAACAGTTAATTGAGGGTGGTTTGTTCACAGCTTCAGGGGTTCATTCTATTTTGATCATGAAGGGAAGCATGGCAGTGTGCGGGCAGACATGGGACTAGAGCTGAGATTACTACATCTTACAGGCAGCGAGAAGTCAACTGTCACACTGAGGGAAACTTAAGAAAGAGAGACTCCAAAGCCCATCCCCACAGTGACACACTTCCTCCAACACCACTCCCTTCAGGGACTATTTTCTTTCAGACTACCACAGGAATTTTTGTCAGTTCCTGGGAATACCCATAGTAGAAAATATTTATTAGAATTTGTATCTTATTGTAAAGTAATTTATTTGTTTTAAAAAGTAAACCCAAAACAGAACCTTGAAATAGTGTGGCAAGTGACCTCTGAGTAAGGAAGTCACCTGTCACAATTGCCCTTTACAAAAGGAAAAACTTTACAATCTACCCCTTTGTCTACGCACAGAAAGCAAAAAGGGCACCAAGGTATCCAGATTCCTCTAGGGAAAGGTTCTTGCAATGTCTAATTGATTGTCTTAAATCGCTGTTTTTATTACTCTCTGGAGACTAAACCTGTGTCTGCCCAGTGAATGGTAAATAATGAGTAGAGCATCTATTATTAATAAGCATTCTATTAATTTTTAAACCCAGTGAACTCCGAGTCAATATTTTCCTGAAGCCATGAGTTCAATTAATTAAATATGTTGAAAATGGCATTCTTTTGTCTTTATTCCTGAATTCAAATGCAAAATAAATCATTGGCTAGTAGGGCATAAAATTTTAATGCTGACTCTTAAAGATCTTTCAAAAACTCTTTTTTTCGTAGATAATATCTGTACTTCTTTGAAAGGAGTTTCTCATGGGATTTTGTGTTTCTGTGATTGAACTTTTGTCTTTGTTTTGTATCTACTGTAGCCATTGGGTACTCTCTCTGGATGACTGACAAGATAACAAATTGTTTCTAATCAGGAAAGACCTGGTCATTCTGTCTAGTTTCATTAGGATTTGGGACACATAAAGAAGAATTCTATTTGGCTTGGAGAAAATATTATTTTTATATTGAGTTGATATGTTATGGAAAAACTTATACAATATTTGTAAACTATGGGAGTCCAGCTGTCCTGAAAGCAGTGGATGACTAAAGTCTGGCAAAGGAAAGAATCAGTATATAGATGGGATTGCAGGAACTGAGTTCTAGGACCACCCCTGCAAAGTGTGCCGAGTGAGAAGAAGCTAAGTAGAATCCTGAAAGCAGCCACCTAGCAGCCCTGTCTACCTTCTCTTGATGATACCTGTGAGACATCTAGTCTACACCAAGCCCCAGGTGCTGGGATTACTCGGTATTTGTTTCACTTTCTCAAGACAAACAAGGTCTTCCCTTCCCCACTGGCTTTTTTCGCAGGTCAAAGCTGCGAAGAACTGCTGTGCCGGTCTCCCTGAGCACAAATATAACAAAGATCAAGGGCAAAGAGCAAACTAAATGCCAGCATATTTTAGGAATGTCAGAGAGGATGGAGGAAAGGTTCCTTCTGCATATGCTGTTGTTGAACTAAAAGCCAGAGCACCCTGTGCACAGTTTCAAGCTGTAGATTCTTTTGTAAGGCATGAGAAGACCTTCATGCAACCGAGGCATCAACTAGTGGATGATAGAAGAGATAACACACCCCCGCCATCTGTCAGCATCTACTACAGTGAATTTAAGGAAAGTAGGACACCCTCAGATCCTTCAAAGCTTCTTCCTCGCTAAGTGTAAACATCAAAAATGATTGCATGAATTAAAGCAGCTGGGTTCATGTTTCCCACATTCAGAGGTCATAAAGTTGGTTTTACTTATTAAAGTGACTATAAAAATTTATATGAGTTTATGGTTTAATAAAGCTTTAATAGAAAGATGTAATAACTTGATAAACAATTTTCAGAACTGAGTGAGCTCTCTGCAGAGGCGGGACCTGGCTAAGGCTGCATGCTACCAGGAGCGTGTTCACATAAGCAGTTACAGCAATTATATGAGTGATCTTAAAGTGTCCAAATAAGCCAGGAAGGTGGCATATATTTTAAGTTAAGAGCAATAAAAATGATCATTTGCATATTATTTCTTAAGGTTGAAAGAAGAAAAAATACGAATTTTCAGACTTGACAAATTTATTGCTAAAATCACTAGGCAAAAAAAAATAACCCTTCACTAATTGATGTGGGAGCGTCATATATCAATCTGTTGATTTCATTGGTTAAGCAATAAAGAAACTGCTTTGGCCCTGATAGGTTAAAACATAGGTGGGAGGAGTAAACAGAACAGAATGCTGGGAGAAAGAAGCTAAGTCAGTGAGTTGCCATGATTCTCCCACTCCAGGCAGATGCAGGTTAAGATCATTCCTGATAAGCCAACTCGTGGGCTACACAGATTATAAGAAATGGGCTAGTCCAGGTGCGAGAGTTAGCCAAGAAAAGGCTAGATATAATGGGCCAAGCGGTGTTTAAAAGAATACTGTTTGCGTGTAATTATTTCAGGTAAAGCTAGCCCTGCGGGCGGCCAGGTGCCGGAGACGCAGCCCCTCCGGTTTTGTTTCAACAGAGTATAGGTCTTTACCAGTGAGCTTATTGTTGCCTATAAAACATTCTACATTTACACTTATGGTGAGCTTCAAGAACATACAAAACTTCAGCTAATAATAAAAGAAAAGACAAGGCAGACAAAGGAATAGTGGGCTGCTCCTCTTGTTCCTCCACCATTATGAATAGCTTTGTTTTTGCTATTCCCAGTGGAATAGTTCCATCACAGAAACAAATGTTTTGTCTGTCATAGATTTTTGTCTTACATAAGGTAAAAAAGAATAGTGGGCCATAGCCAGGCGTGTGCCTCCACACCTAACAGGCCCTCACAGTTGACTTGCAATCCCTGTATTTGAGAGTACAAGGCAAGAGAATTTCAGTGAGTTCAAGGTCAGTTAGACTACATAATAAGGCTTATGTATTTAAAGTGTGAGATTCTAACTCTGAAAAAAAAAAGAAAAAGGGAAGGAAGGAAGGAAGGGAATATGGTAAGCGATTATCCTTAAGGCTGGTTTAGTTAAAGACCTTGTCACAGCCTTACAGGGAAAGGGCAGAGCCTTCAGAGGCTGCATTTCCAGGTTCCTGGCATTTTACCTTGAACAAGCTACTGAACCTCTCTAAATCTGCACATCTTTCCCGACAATAGGATTAAATATATACCTCCTCCAGTTCTGATTTTAGATCAAAAGACATAGGAAACAAAGAGACCTCGTCTAACACATAACTTCACACAGCAACAAGGCACTCATGCGCTGGACATTTGTTTCTAGGACAACACTTTGCACTCAAAGAAGAGTTTGTGAGGGTTTCTCTGAAGTTTGCAGATTTCCACAGTAGTTAGAGAACATGTTCATTCTTAACATAATCAGTGATTATATGTTCAGACTGAGGTTCAAATGAAACCATGTGGTACTTCCTTAAAATTCATTGCATATAGACTCTTGGTAGAGTCACTATTAGCAAAATTTTGAAATCAAGTTACATGCTGTATATCCCAAGTGTTTATACTATTTGTCTTCATGGAGCTAACGTCATTCTTAGGATTTTAATTGAAAAAAATGAAAGAAAGAAAAATTATCTACCTAAAATGTAACTAGTGAGTGTGTGTGTGTGTGGGGGGGGGGGGATCCAGATGCTGAAGATGGGTGTGGATAAATCTGCTCAGACTATAAGCAGCAGCATGTTTTCTCTGCACATTTAAATGTAAGGCGATCATTTGAAGAAATTCATTGGGATAGTGACACCACTCTAGAAAGTAAGGTGTAACTTCATACAGGTAACACAAGGAGGACCAATGAAAAGAAAAGATCATGGAAATGGCTGCAGTAGTGCAGAATGTCTTGGTGTCACATGGTGATGGAGGGACCAGTGTTTTCTTCTACTCTGAGAGATCTCCACTGCATCATGTGCTCAGCTTCTCCCTGTTCATTTACTTCCAAAGTGACTTGCTGGGGCCAAGACACAGATCAGTGTTAGAGTGCCTGTTTAGTAGTGTTTGTAAGGTTTTCAACTTACTTCCCAGCATGGAAAGGAGAGGTAGCAGGAGGGAAGGAGGAAGAAAGGGAGGGATATAAAGAAGCGGGGGTGATAGTAATTAATTTGGTCTACAAACTATGAGTAAGCAGGCTATGACCACAAGGAAGATGTGACAACTGTAAGAGAAAATTTCTGTCAGCCTCCAACAAGTGGCTGTTCTGGTCTAGCAATTCTGCCTTGAAGGGTGGCTCCTTCAATAAGGAGGGATGCTATCTCACCTCCCTAGAGACATTGTCTAGTTGTTTTCCTTTAAATATCCAAGAGAGCAGTGAACTGTGAAAACCTAACATGCTTGGTGATCTGCTCTGAGATGAGATAACCCCTAGGCTAAAATTCTCAGTTGCAGAATCTTGGCAGAGCAGAGATAGAGCTGTCAGAGGTACCACAGTGGATATACAGATGTCCATGCCGAGACGTCAACTTAAAAGCCATGCTATCCTCGTGAGGCTCAGAAGTTCTAGAGACATAAATATCAGGTGGCATGGAAACATGCCAAAAGATTAGAAAGTGTCCACAGTACAGTTTGCTTCAGGTAGGGCTCCCTTTGATCCAGCTGTATGAAGTGCAAGGTACTTACTCTTAAGTCAGCCTGTTGTTCAGTTTTCACTCAGCATTCTCTGTGTTCCCCTTTCATAAACTGCACTTAATTGATGAACCAATTTTAATAAAAGCCAATTAAATCCATGGATTTTTCTAAAATTTCTGCCAAAATAGCATAGTGTTGTCATGCATGTGCCGAATGAATCTCAGACAAGAGAATCTCAAGATTCTCTTTTCCTGTATTTCTTGCCACTTACACCCACAGTGGTATCTCTACTCTCTCAGGCTTCTACAAATGAGAAGTTCAGCTAAAAAATGATCTCATCTGAGAGCAGAACACCAAGCACCCCACTGTGTTATAGTTTAATGGTATCCAGGATATTTAAAGGGAAATACTGGGGCAACATCTTGGTCTAAAAGCTCAGTAGGAAGCATTTCTTCTTACTGGCGCAGTCAATCAGAACAGCCACGTGCTGGAGTTGTCAGAGCAACTGCCTTCACAGATATTGTCTCATGTCTGCATGGTGGAAGCCCAGCTCTAAGAGGGAACAAATCTTCCCTGAGTAAATATTTTTGAATAACTACTGTGTTTCAGGAGGCCAGTAAGTCCTGACAGGATGCTAACAGTGTACTAGCCCACTTTGCTGCAGGTAGATACTCATTGCTCATTACCTCAGGATGCCTCTTTGGTGCTCAGTTCCCAAGCCTTTCTCTGAAGTTCCCTACACACAGTGGTATCTTCCTAGCTCTGTGCTGTTTTGTTGTCTCAGTTATTGTCTGCTGTTATACTATATAACACGAGTAAAACAGCTGATAAAATATTCACAAGGAGAGAGGCATGATGTGCTAATAAAGAAAATATATTTCCTTATTTAAATTTTTCATTTGGTGGATGTTGGTATGTATGTATGCACACAAGTATGGATGTGTTAGAGGCCAACTAAAACTTCCTCAATAATTTTTATCCCATCTTTTAAAAAACTAATATTTTAAAAATTGTATGTGTGTCTATGTGTGTGTGTGTGTGTGTGTGTGTGTGTGAGAGAGAGAGAGAGAGAGAGAGAGAGAGAGAGAGAGAGAGAGAGAGAATGTCATCTATATGAGTTAAGAGAGAAAGAGAAAGAATGCCATGTATGTGTGTGTGTGCCCACAAAAAGCAGGAAAGAGCACTGGACCCTGAAGCTGGAGTTGTGGGCAGTAGTGAGCCACCCAGCATAGGTACTGGAAATCAAAATTCATTTCTTTGGAAGAAGGAAAGATGCTCTTATATGCCAAGTCTTTTCTCTCCACCCCGAACCATTCCAGCCCCTCGTTTTTTGAGATATAGTCCCCCCCCCCTCCATCCACGGCTCACCGGCTGGCTAGTCTAGCTGGACAGCCAGTTCTGGAGATCCACCCCTTTCTGGGGTATCTGAACTAGTGTTACAGAGAAGTGTTGTCACACCCAGATTTTATTCTTATTTGTATACACGTGTGTATCTCTATGTGTCATGTGCATGTGAGCATGCTGCTGCTTCTGGCATCCAGAAGAGTGTTCGATCCCCTGAAACGGGAGTTACAGGTGGCTGTGAGTCCCCTGACACAGCTTGTGCACAGCTGTGCGTTTCTGTCTGAGCAGCTCTCTGACCCCATTTCACCTCTTTCAACTGTATTGATGCTATCATACATCGGTTTCTTTCTCCTTTTACCTGTGACTCTTTTCCCACAGTTCTTTTAGAGCACAGATAGCTGCTTCTTCCCCAATTCTAAATCTCCCTCTCCATGACATTCTGAGAACTAATAGATGAGCAATCTGACTGCCTAGTGCTGACTGTATTTGTCAGTATAAGATAGGCTACACTGAAATAACAAAATAACCCTGATAGTAATTGCCTATCTCAGGGTGTTGTTTGTCCTTTCATACATCACTTTGAGGGTTTCTATATTCTCTCACTTGTCATTCCTGTCTCTACCATGGTCATGGTCACAATTTAACATTTTAATTCACCATAGCACTTCTAACTCCTAGAAATCATCCCTACCATTTAATAGCATTCTTTTGTTCTCTTCATATAAAAAAGGTGACTCCACAGACGTATGAACTGTGTCTCCATTCCTCACAACTATATATTAAGAGACAAGTATAATGCATGTCACCATGGTAACAAGTAAATGCTCATTAGAAGGAAGATGATGTGACTGTCAGCATCTAATAAGGTGGAAGCCAACAATTTCATAATCCAGTTTTGATTAATACCTTTAGTCTGGAAAATCATAAGAAATGGGAATTATAAAAATTTCACTAAGATTTCAGCACAATTTTCTAAGCTAAGAAGTCACTGCAGTTCTTAAAAACTGGGGAACTACTGCACCTAACATTTTATGGGCATGACTTGAAAGTCATAGAGGTGAGCAAAGTTTCAAAACTCTCATTACATTTCCAGTTTCGATGTTATGTAACACAGCAAAGATACCCAAAGAGAACCTTAACGTTATCAGTGACACGCCACGTACTCAGGCATGACATGATGTTTGTGGGCAGTGCTCTTCCTGTTTAGGATGCTATTGGCATGTTCCATTATATGCAGTCACGTTTTGATTCACAACTAAATATCACTCCTAAAGTTAAACAGCTGTAATAAGCATTAGAAATTATTGTGACACTTCTAAGTGTTACATGTTAGGCATGCTTAGAACAAATATTGGGGTAATGAGTTCAAATCTTTATAAGTTTTTAAACCAGATGAACAAGCAACTCAGGCCTATATAACATGCCATCGTGAGGGAGAGCTCTAAGTTGTGACGTGCCTTGCATCCAGGGTCCATGTAATTTCTTTTCTAGGGACATGATCTGACAAAATGGAAAATACCTAGTGGGCACATCTTAGCGACTGGCATGAATCCACGTCAGAGCAGATATCTGTCTAGTTCGTGCTTGGCTTACTTCTTGTCTATCTAAGGAAACTGATACCCACACTAATCCTTCCTGAAATACATCAGAAGCGGAAGTGTAGCCACTTTGTATTGTTCTGTTTTATTTCCTTTACTCTTTTGTAGACACCAGCTCAGCTGTGTGTGTATTTCTGTGCTGTACACATCCAAACACAGACGCACGTATACTCAGCACAAGCAACAGCACCTCTGGTGCTACACACAAGGTGACTATAGCAAAGCATGTGTATTATCGTGCAAAGCATGAGCATGGCACTGTAGCTTTATTTCTTCCCAGATAGCGAGCACCTCTAAAAATCAGCAAACTAATTCTTTTTTTTTTTTTTAGCTGGCCGATATTTTTATTCTTTTGTAGTTGTCAATTTTGATACTTTTACACATAAGTATGCAGAACAAAAGTGGCAGAAATTTGTTTAGGGCCATTTCAGAAAAAATTGGTAATTCTTTTTTAATTTCAAACCAAAATTCATTTAGAGAGTTATTTATTTAATTTGAGATAGGGTCTCACTGTAACCATGGATGGCCCAGAACTCAACATATAGACCATAATGGCCTTGAACTCACAGAGACCAGTCTGCCTTTGCCTCCCAAGTGCTGGGATTATGAGCCTGTCTCTTCTAGAGGTTTGGATTTTTTTTTTTAAATTAAACTTAAGTCAACCATTCAAAGAGCAATTTTAAAAATGAAGCATTCTAATGCAGTGCAATGCAGGACACAACCTGAAGCTAACATGCTAGGGGATGATGGGAGGAAAACACAAACGTATTTGCTTTCCATAGTTTAGCTGCCCCATTTGCAGCGATAGGAAAGTGAAAACACTACAATTCAGAGTGTGCAGTCTCAGGCAGCATTCTTTGGTGCTGTGTGGCGTGTCTGTATGTGACAGAAGCGTCACAAAGTGGACAGACACTTTGTGTTTAGACGCAAGAATGCAGCGAGGCTGCAGGGGGATCAGTAGTGCCAGAACAGCTCAGATCCAGTATGTGTTTTATCTTGATAATTCTTAGTCAGCTTGTGTCCAGAAACCTTCTACTGTTGCCAAATTTTCACAATCATCAGTTACATGTGGGGTCATAACCCACAGTTTAAGAAGCCAGTGTGTGATTATGAGGGTGCACACCTACATCTCCAGCACTTGATGGAGGCGCACAGTACTTTGTTACGGAGAGTGAGCTGGCGGCAGCATGGGCTATGTGAGACTTTGTTTCACAATACACAAGAAAACAAAACAACCAAAGAAAATCTGTGTAATAGAATGTATGCCGTATGGTTTGAACGAGGGTTAAATGAGATCATACTCAAGAAACATTTAGTTCATTGCCTAATGTTGTAAATGCTCCCAACCCAGGTGCTAGAACAGTCCTTATCTGACCAGAGAGCAAGCTAATTCCTAATAACACTCTTAAATAAAGAATTTTGTTGAATTAGAAACACTCTTACAAACAAAAAGTGTAATCGCAAACTATACTATACGACTTTCCCAAAGCTCAACTAATTCAGCCTCTCAGGAACACGGGTTAGAAGTCAGCACACTGGTTTTGAGTATCTGAAGGTGTCAAGTCCACAAGCTGGATTACTTCAACCACTCACACAGTCACCCATCCTTTGGAAACTCCAGTGTACCAGGCTTTGCTACGCTCTGAGAGCCTCTTCTCCATATGCTTGGTAAGTTCACAGTCAGTATTTCGATTAAAACCAACATCGTAATCAAGAACTACTTACTTTCAAGCAACAGAACTCAGTCACTTAGCATAAGGGCAAGGAACAGAACATGTACTCTGTGGGACAGCTTACATGAGGGTCTGAAGTCCAGGCATAAAACTGTAAAACAGAAGTCTACATTTTACCTTTTCAGATGTCGTGATTGACAAATATCATTTTCTTTGTTTTTCTCAACTGGTTTCTGCCACTATTTACTACCCAAATAGAAAATAGGATTCCTCCTGACTTATCTCTTCACTGACTTTCTATAGCAGAGCCTTCTGAATCAGAATAATATGACTGTGCAATTGAACTGTGAGTTGAGGCAAAATAAGTTTCTATTGATCACTAACAAAAACAGCTTTGTAGGCTGAGGCTGCTTCTTCATTTCCCTGCCACCCAGAGCCAAAATAATCACATAGAAACTATATTAATTCTAACACTGCTTGGCCAATGACTCTAGTGTATTCCTAGCTAGTTCTTACATCTTAAATTAACCCAATTCTATCAATGTATATATTGCCATGAGGCTGTGGCCTCTGGTAAGGTTTGTAAGGTTCATGAGGTTCCGGCATACCATCCTTGGACAGCTACATGGCATCTCCCTGACTCCGCCTACTCTCTCTATATATTTCTGTTCAGATTTCCTGCTTGACTGTACTTTGCCAAGCCATTTTATTCATTATCCAATAAAAGCAGCACATATACAGAAGGACATCCACATAGTGGCTTCATACACAATACACTATAATCAAGCCGAATAGTACGTTATTATAACTAAGCCACAGGCAGTCACAGAGGCTGACCTCTCAGGCTAAAGACTGCCACATTATTTATAGTTAACCCCAAGAGCACAGGACAGAAATTGGGTAATTGTGTATGCTATTCTCCACATTATTTTCTTTTAGAAAAGCATCTCATCACATGGTAAGATCTGCATTTGAAGACCAGCTATGGTCTGAAATACAGCCCAGTCCTAGAATTATTTTCCTGTTCCAGGAAACTTTTAAACTGAAGTGGTCTACTTGTATTTTCTTATTTTTAGAACAAATTTGAACCCATACATGAGTATCTGTTCAAGGTAAATTGTTCAATCCAACCTAAGAAGTGTCTGTCTTTGCCAGTGTATGGAAGATGGGTTCAGAGAATCCACTGTGCTCTCAGCAGAATACCAGTGCATATGAAGGAAATAAACAAACTACTGTGCCTGCTTAATTAGTCATTAAGTCGACAATCACATTTGGGTGACTTGGTATCTCTAAAACAGCACAGGACCACGGAGAAAAAAAACCACCTTAGTAAATGGTGGTTAATTTGCAAGAAGGTAAAAGACCACACAGCAGTAGGTGCTGTACACTCAGTACAAATCCTGGACCAGCCAGTGTTGAGGGATATTTGATCACACTGTGTGACTATGTGTCACTCTTTTATTCTGATTTGTTTAATAAAGTGCTGAATGTCTAATAGCTAGATAGAAGAAGAAAGGTGGACTTTTGGGCAGAGATAAGAATTCTGGGTTAGAATCTGACATAAAGAAGTTGCTAGTGAGACGCGGAGAAAGTCAGACATACAGTAATGAGGAGTGAACAGGAACCATGTGACAGAGTGTAGATTAATACAAATGGTTTAATTCAAATGCTAAGAGCTGGGGAGGAACCATGTAAGCTAAGACCAAACATTCATAATTAATAAGGAAGTCCAGCTACTGGCCAGTACTGTTTAAGGACATATAGAAGCGTGAAAAAGAAGTGCATAAGGAATGATGGACTGTGTTTGACATAGGGAAGGAGTAGTCTAAAGGGAAAACAATACATGAAACTCCAGAGTGAGACAGAGCATGCTGATTTCCAGAAATGCCTTCCCACTAACTAAACCCAAAGCTCATACTATACATCTGTGCAAAGTCTGGTCCATGTATCATAGGGGGAGTTTGAAAGTGTCAGATCTTGGACTTACCTAGAAGGTGATTTGATGAAATTGAAAATTTTTAACAGGAGGCCTGGTCTGCTCTATGTCCCAGCTGCTTGCTATAGGTCATGGCATCACAGGCCAGGTAAATTGATCACCATCAGAGGTAAGAATTTCATTAAGAATGCCATTCACCACACAGAAGATTCATCTACTTAGTAAAGGCTAGGGTGAGCTTAGTTCCGTATTCACCAGGTGTGAGGTGCCTGATGAGAGTTATGAGATATCTATATATTTAAACTTAGACATTACACTCAGAGGTAATGACTTTTGGCTTTTATGAGGAGAGGAAGGTAAACACTCATTACATATTCACAGCATACAGAAGGGAATCCCATATCATAGAACCTATACAGTATAGCATTATGGACAGTTTTTAGTTGAGATTTCAAATTTAAGATTTATAAGTAGTTATGTAAAGTAATCCAGAAAGTTTTTATATGCCTAAGTTCTGTTGTTCCCAGTGGTAATGTCTTGCAAAGCAATAGTACAATATCATAATTGTGACATTGACCTTAACAGTACTGAAAAAGTATATGAATTTTTAAATTTGTCTGTTTAAAATCTCAGTAACAAAAGAAGATCCTTAAATACTGGGCTCATATCATAAATGAAATAAAGTCCTCAGTGCTCTCCTGAGGACAAAGCAGTGAAGAGGGAGGGCCAATTCTCATTCTTCTTATCACTACACATTCCAGAGGGAGGGAAGTAGAATTAACAAACAAAGAAATGGAGTGAGAAGTAAATACTGACACACGTGTACGTGCGGCATGTGTACGTGTATGCATGCTTGTACACACACACACACACACACACACACACACACACGTTGTAAGGAGAGGGCCCGCTTGTTTGTCCTGGCTTCCTGGCTAGCATACACCTGAAATAACCACACAGAAATTGTATTCATTAAATCACTGCTTGACCCATTTGCTTTAGCCTCTTATTGGCTAACTCTCACATCTTGATTTAACTCATTTCTATTAATCTGTATATTGCCATGTGGCAGTGGCTGACTGGGAAAGTTTCAGCATGTCTGACTCTGGTGGCTCCATGGCAGCTCTCTTAACTCTGCTTTCTTCCTCCCAGAATTTCAGTACTGTCTTCTCTGCCTATCTAAGTCCTGCCCTATTAGGCCAAGGCAGTTTCTTTATTCATTAACCAATACAAGCAACACAGAAAGAAGGACCACACACACAAAGTTTCATGGGAACTGGACTATATTAAAAAAACTGAGATCAAAATATGTCTGCAGATAAATGATTTCCAGGGTTATTTCTGAATAAAATGAATTAGGGATTATGATAGTTACACTTGTCTGTCAAGGTGACAAACTTCCTGGCATGTCTGTGAAGGTGTTACCAGTAAGGTTTAACTGAGCAGGAAGTGTGTTCTCAGCCACATCATGCAAAAAAGAGAGGCCTGTGGTATAGAGAGGTCTGAGGAATAGAGAGGTCTGGGGTATAGAGAGGTGTTTGGTATAGAGAAGTGTAGTATAGAGAGATCTAAGATACAGAGAAGTCTGAGGTATAGAGAGGTTTGTTGTATGAAGAGGTCTGGGGTTCAGAGAGGTCTGGGGTATAGACAGGACTGAGATCTAGCAAATATGCAGACCCAGAGTCTTACTAAGTTTGTCTTTCTCCCCTGCTGTCATGGCTTTTACTATTACTGTTGTCCTGGGCTGTCCTCACCCTCCAGCCTCCTCAGTTTGCCAATATGAGCTGAATACATCCGACTCTATAGGAATGTTTTAGGCTTTCAGTCAAACAAACAAACAAAACAAAACCACAATGCAATCACAACCACCACTGCCACTTATCCAAAGATCTGACCACAATTTTCACCATTTAAACTTTATTAGAGAACGTGGAAATAGGAAAACCCCTTGTTCATTAAGCAACTCCTCACACGCATCTAAATACATTCCCATAATTGTATGTTGTTTCCATCTCATTGTATTAGATGTTTCACTGACAGTAATCATTTCCCAAGACTGAAGTTTGAGCCTGATGCCATTTCATCTATACATCCTGACGTGGGAGAGGGGCAGCTTTGCAAGAATGTATTGCCAGTGAGAGGCAGAGATGGGCTTTTCTTACCTCGTTATCAGTATTCTGTTCAGTCTTCACAGGTTAGATTTTCTTTTCAAGTTAATGAATTTCATTAATTGGGCACCACACCATACAATACATGCATCTCTTTAATACATCATTTTTCTCCCACACATGCAATCCTGAACCCTCTTATTTAACACCACTGAAAGAGTACTAGGCTGGTCTATTGAAAATACAAGTAGAAATGGGATTTTTACCATTTTATTTCAGCTTAAAATATATGTGTGCATTCCTATTACCGAGTTCTGGCGAGGCACAAAGTTCTTTGATTACATCTCATGGTGATAAATGCTTTGCAATAATTATTACACAAGATAGATCCATAATTTATCCATGCATTCTAAATCTCCCTCTCTTGAAAGATGAAAAAAAAAAAAACCATGAAGACAGTGATGAAGCAAGGTCTGAAATGGCGTCCTATAATCTTATAATTTATTTTGTTTTCCTTTCTCTTCTCTTTCTATAAATCTTCCCATTGTGTTTTCTGCTCAAACCTAACTATTCTAAACAGAGTCACACACCCCACAGCTCTTTTGCTGAAGTCTTGAACTCAGAACCTCTGGAGAGGTGACTATGGTTAAGTGAGTTCATTAGGGCAAGGTTCTCAACCGGAAGGTAGGGCCAGTGTCCTTACAAAAAGGAACATCAGAAGGCCCCTTTCTCTGTAGGAGTGAAAAACAAAGGCTATGTGAAGGACACAGTAAGCAGATAACCCTGTGCTAGCCAGAAGGAGTGTCTCACCAGAAACCCAGATTTGCCGACTCCTCCCTTGGCCTTGGCAGCCTCAAGGGAAGAATGGTTGCTGTTGAAATCGATCAGTCTGTAGGGTTTTGTTTTGGCACTCAAAAGAGACAGCTCCACTGACTCAGTAAATTTTACTTAAGCAATTCATTACTCCAGATCAGATAACACACTGAATTAAATATCTATACAGACAAAACTCTGTTACCTTTATATTTTGCTGTGTCCCAAAATATTTAGCTAAGTTCTACAGCTGTGTAACATACATTTGGAAACAAAGGCAGCATGTCTTTGATAGTACAGAGGTGTGAACCAGGAAAGCACACGAAAGTCCGGTGATGGCTAAGGGCATCAGACACTGAGACCAATTTAGGTTAGACAATAATGTACTTAAATCTCAATTTTAGGGAAACAAAACATTTGCTCACCTGTGAGAGCACATTTAATTATCACTCCATAGTACTTCAAGAAAAACCTCAAGTGACAAGATGAACACTTTAACCTAGGACTAAGGAATGGTTTGGATTTTGTGAAGCCTAAGTTTTACACAACAGAGATGCCTCTGTGAAAAAAAAAGAACACCAAATTGGGACTATAAAATTATACCATATCATAGGGCCTTAGGTAAGAGGCCAATCAAAGGACCTGAAGCTTAAGACGTATTAGTATCAAAGATGGTCTCTCTTTGCCCACCACATTCCTCTCTCTTGCTCTGGCTTGAGCTTCTTCTGGATTGCACGCCCTCAATCAGCAAATGTTCACTCAGTGCCTCCTTTTCCCACACACTACTCCAGCAGCCAGGAAACAAAAGATACATGGATGGCAGAACATAAACAAATTAATGAAATGATTTCAGGTAAGAAGTGAGAATGGCGCATACTCCAAACCAAGGCAAATTTGAGAACTGGCTCTTTGTGAACTCACTTCTCTGCTGAGAAACGGAAGTGAACTCACTTCTCTGCTGAGAAACGGAAGTGCCTTTGGAATGAAGTGTTCTCAGCAGCACAGGAACCTGCTGTGTCCTGACACACATATGGCTGTGGGAGAGAAGGTGAGCTCCTGAAGGCATTTCTTGCTTAGAAAAGGACTTTCCCACCTCTCCTTGCAGTTTTATGCTGTGTTCCCTCATTCAATGAGGCTACAAACTGCGCGATTTGTTTGAGTTCGTCACAAAGAGACTAAATGAATCCTACAGCCAAGTCAATTTCCTAGGACATCGTTATACACATGTGCTTCTCTGGGAAAACTAAACCAAAGAAATACTGTGGAACTCAGTTAAAGAGAAACAAGAGATCAGACAACATTTAAGGAATTTATGTGGTAGACGATTTCTGCTTGCACAAATTGAAAGTGTAATTATATTAAAGACCATACCATTCTTAACACAGCCATAAGGTGGCACTTGGAGAATAATTAGAAAAGACACAGGACTTATTTTCTGTAGCATCTTTGTCTTTAAAATTTGGGCCATATAGTAAGTGGGGATTTGACTAGTTTAACGTCTGAACAGTTTTATAGCATTCTTTTTTTTCTAAAAATGACCGGGTACAATTGCATGTTGCTAAAGCCTCTAACTCATAGGAGATACATGCTACTTCGTTAAAAAATAAAAAAAATAAACAAACAAAAAACTCTGTAAATAAATAATGGCTAAATCCCCCAGACAGACAGCAGGATTTCTTTTTCAAACATCTGTTACTGGTTAGCAAGAAAGAGTAATTATTAAAAATAGTCAAATGAGAAGGCATTCTCATTGCCTACATCAAATTACGTTGGGAATGAAAAATGAATGTCATTACTGGTCTCTTCATTAGAACCATCTCAAATATCTTAACTTTTGCATCTGGAATGCCACTTCATCATCCGGATAACTGTGACTTTGTGACTGTTGCTTATTACTTTTAAGGCTAATGATTGACTGATTGAAACAAAATATAACCTATAGAAAACATATGATTGCTGAATTGTCAGTCTCAATGATTTTGCCATTAATCTCTATAAATGCATATTTAATATTTTATGTTTATTTAATTATGCATTTAGATCTCTGCCCTTGAAAATATAACTCTCTGCAGGTGGTTTTAATCCAGTGCATCACAGAAAGAGTCACAGCTTCATACTTTATTTTTTATGTTGCAAATAAAGCTAGGTTAATCTACATTTGTTTGAGTAAATGACCTTAAGAGCCTTGCTGACCTTGGTAATGACCCAGAACAAGCTGCACTGGATGTTAGAGCAGTGGCGAGTCTAAAATTGTTTTAAGTATAAACTACACAGTAGACTGAAGACTTAGTATCACCAAAATCATTCTAGAGGAAATCCTAATGTTTAAAAAATATTTACTTCACACTAAAATAATTTTGCATGCATATTGGATTAAATAAAATATTTTAAAAGGAATTTTTCACATTTCACTTTTCTTTCCCCTTAAATGATTTGAAGTTCATTAATACTAATTGGCAAAGGTTGAATTCAATGTCAGGTAAGATCCTGAGCTCCAAAACCCAACTGGAATGTTTGGCATTCTTCTGTCTTGCACCACTAAATGCCAGTTCTTTTACAATTACATTTAAAATTTTATTTTTACTTGATGCATGCATATGCAAGTGTGCATGCACACATGTATATGTTCATATGTGTATGTATGTACGTGTGTATGTGAGTGTGTGTACCTACAGTTGTGCCACAGTACACATATGGAGGTCAGAAGACAAATGTGATGAGTTCTTTCTCTACTTCCACTATGTGGATCCAGGAGATTGAACTCAGATGGTGGGCTTGCTACTAGGCATCTTTACTACTCACTGAGAGATCTTGCCAGATGCCAATAATTTTAACATGCGCAAATATCTCTTCTAGACCTTCTCTTTCTTGTTTCTATCACTTAATGTAGCTGTCATTTTATATGTTCTTGAAAGTGTGTGTAACTGTAACACACGCACATACTTTTACATCATTATACTTTCTGCTTTAGTGAGCTGTCACTACATTTTATGATATGGTCAATAAAATAATCATCACATTGCCACTCAGACTCTAGTAGGGAAATGCAAATATAGTGGGGTATCGTTAGAAATTTAGAAAATAAACCGATGGAAATCACCTAGGCAACCAGGGTAGAACTGCGTGGTAATTAAAGTCATGTGGTGGCCCTTTATTATCTACCCAAACCTTAATGACTTGTTTATGTACACTGTGAGAGTCATTTAAGCTTTTGACTAAACTTGTTGCCTATTTTTTGGTTTATTTGGTTGCTTTTCCCACCACTAAGGGTGCTTCATTAACATTTCCTAAACTGGAGATATGGCTACATTGCTTATTAAATGTTCCCGTGAAATACTGAACTGTGAGCCTCTTCTTACATGAGGTGAAGAGTTGTCCAACTCTGTTCAGTCACACTCAGTGAC
Organism: Microtus oregoni; assembly: GCF_018167655.1. Classification (NCBI taxonomy): domain Eukaryota; kingdom Metazoa; phylum Chordata; class Mammalia; order Rodentia; family Cricetidae; genus Microtus; species Microtus oregoni. The sequence continues at coordinate 24,397,981 of NW_024543067.1, read as the reverse complement.
TGTCTCCATGCTTCCTCATGCTAAAGCTCATTTACAGCTCTAAGAATCTTAATGTACACAAGGTGAGAATATATGCTATGTACATATATAGTTACTGACAAAATATTACATGCTTGAAAACTGTCAAGATTTTAACTGTACTTTCCACCAAAACAGTGTATGAGGTGATATATATGCCAATGCATTTGATTTAGGCACTAAAAAATAAATACATTTTTCAAAACATATAGAACACACATATATAAATTTCTGATAATTAAAAATAAATAGCTAGGGCAGTGGTGATATATACCTTTAATCCCAACACTCAGGAGGCAAAGGAAGGTGGATCTCTGAGTTCAAGGCCAGCCTGGTCTACGAAGAAAGTTTCAGGACAAAGAAACCCATTCTTAGTGTGGGGAGAAGCTAATAAAAAAATTTTAGATTATATAAACTATAATTTTTATTATACTTACATTAGAATTATAATAAAACATAAAAATTCAAATCCTATTTGGCACAGCACTACATGAGTTCTTTAGGCACTCACTCTACAAGACAGTAAGTACTGAGGTAAAACCATAAAATCTGAGAAAATGCCACTCCCCGTGATGAAAGACAGCTCATAGGCTCAGCTACGGGGCCTCCATCAACTTCTCAGTTGCCAATGTCAACAAACCATAGATCTTACGAATCACAAGAGAGAACACATTAAAGATAGTATATAGATGTCAGTAGACCAGGGTGAAGCTGGGAATGAAATATATTATGGTGTGTATCATCAATGCTTGCAGAGAAACAAAAGAAAGCATGCTTCACTCTTGTTCTAGAGAAAATCCACACAAGAACATCCTGCTCCCTGTATGTGAATTGTGAGCTGTGCCTTTATTTATGACTTACATTTACTTGGTCCTGAAATACTGTCTAGGGAGAGAGAACATTTCTTCCTACTTCATCTGTCTCTAATGCTCTTTTTTTTTATTATATATGATCCCTTTGTGCATCTGCTAAAACTGTACTACCCACAAAAGTTATTGTAAAGGGTTTGTATTTTTGTTCTTTTTTGTTTGTTTATTTGTTTGTTTGCTTGCTTGTTTTTGAGATAGTGTTTGGAACTAGCTCTTATAGACCAGACTTGCCTCGAACTCACAGAGAACTGCCAGGCTCTACTTCTGTGTACAGGGATTAAAGGTGTGTGCCACCACGGCCTAGCCATGGTATTTGCTTTTAAATTGCACTTAATTCTGAAAAGCAGATATATGCTGTAGGCCCATATTTCTATATGGTGTTGCAGCCAAGCACAAAAGCCATAGGCCTGATCTGAGGGTAGCTCTGCAGACAAACTGTCTCTGACTAACAAAAGTCAGGATGTTTGGTGCTCCTTCTTTTGTAATTTGGAGGATATCTTATAGAGATGCTAATTCAGGCCTTCATGACAGCTAGCAGACTCAGCAGACAGGTAAATGCGGACTTGACAAAAGGCCATTCACCTGGTTACCTAGGAGACAAGTCTAATGTATTTTCCAGCTCAATTTATGTGATGGTATATAAGCTGTTTGGATAATAAACGAAGGAGATCTTCAGGAGATCGTCAGGAGAAAGAACCCTGAGATGCCCTTCCATGATGACCATGTAAGTTGCATCTGATTATTCCTCGCGACTCCGTTTCAGTCCAGTTAGGGAAAACAATTATCTATGTTGGAGCAACACGGACAATAACAATATACGATAACTTAGGGTTATAAAACTCTGTCCAAGTTTTTCTGACCCTCCACATTCCTTTGCAGAGATGGCAGACACTGTTAAGCTTCTGGAGTTAGGGGAACATAGAGAATAGCGGGTAGCTTTGTGCACTAGAATTTGGAGATTTTCAACTAGTAGAAGTTGCTCATGTATTCTATCATCTTGAACATTAACTAACAGTCTATGTAGATGTTATACAGGCAATAGATTTACGAGAAATTTGGTGCCACCAAACCCTTGTCTTGGCTTACTCCTTAGGACACACTTTTTCTGCATTCAAAACTGAGAAGCCATGATTCTCTCTCAATTAAAATCTTCTTCATCTCCCTCCATTCTTTGCTTCCTTCCTTTATTTATATTTTTGGAGGGGGTTGCAGTATCTCATGCAGCCCTGGCTAGATTTGAACTCACTATGTATTTAGGAACGACCTTGAATTTCTGATCCTACTGATTCTCCCTGTTCAGTTGGATATGGTGGTGGAGGTCAAATCCAGCTCGTCATGCCATCTGGGTACTCACTCCCTCTGCCAACTGAGCTACATTCACCTTCTCAGGTCAGTCTTCTGATGATTTCTCTTCACCCTCAGAATTACAGGCAAACTCTCTCATATTTCTTCCCAGGTCCTGTGCATTCCTGCATTTTTGCTTTTATTTTACTGTTAATTTTTTTGTTTCTTTGTGTCATAAGTGAGTGTGCATGATGGGGCACCCATGCTGTTCTATGGGTGTCAGGTCAGAAAGTCTATCCAGTCCTTCCCTCTCTACATAGGTTCCAGGGGTCAAGCTTGTGCAAATGGCACCTTTATCCACTGAGCCATCTTCCAGCCTTTATTGTATTTTATTAGTATTGCTTTTATAATTATAAACCTTAGGAAGAGTTTCCTTTCCACTGATGAACTCCGTTCTCTTCCCTCACACTGGCCACATTATAAGCTCCTATCCATTTTCTCCTTGACAGAAAGCCTTTCTCAGTCTTTGTGATGTTCTAGAACTTATCACACAGTTCCCATGAGAGCACCTGGCACACCAATCTGTGCCTACCCCCTCAGGCTTTAACTTTTCACTTTAACTGTAAGATATACTTCTCTCAACTAAAAATCTTGCACTCAAACACCATATAAAACAGAATAACAAGGATATATATTGACTCATTTGGCTGTCAACACCCAGAGGGTGTCCAGCAGCCTTACTATATGCCCCACGACCCTTAAGGCAAGTCTGGAATCTTGACTTTGCCAAATGAACCAGAAAGTTGCCTGGAACTATTCATTTCTATCCTCCATTGGATCAAAAGCTCAAGGAGAGAGTACACCCTGGTAGAGAACTGAACGTCAGGACAGGATATGACAGATATCAAGAAAGCAAAGCAGTCATTAAATAAAGACTGTGACAGCGGAACTCTGTGAAGGATTTGCAATAAGAACTGTTGGTGTGTCACGTTCACCCTCAGAAGACAGCTAAACACAAGTAAAGAATTGCTTATCAATAGGTTACTGAGTGAGTCCCAACTGAAAACAGCTCATCTCTACCTAACTTTCTAGATCCTTGTAAGAGATGAATATTAAGGTATCCAAGAGTTACAAACATCCTACACTTGGTTCACAAGTGCTCCCATTTTAACAAAGAGAAGGGTTTCACTGTTCTGCTGTACTAATCAGGCCGTTTCAATAAGGAAAATTCAAGTCTCAGAAGAAATAGCATTTGCATATGACTCACCTCTCAAGGAGAAATACAGAAAGCTCTGACATCCTTCCAGACTTTCAGAATGACAATGACAGGGTTCAGAGACCACAAGTTTTTGGAGTCCTATCTGACAACAGGCTGAGGCTTCTGGCTAGCTGGAAGAGAGCAGTGACTCCGTGGATTTGCTCCATGTTTGGCCTAACTATTCTGACGCAATCTGGTTTTATTTTTAGTCACTGAAAGGAAAAAACTCCTTCAGATAAAAATCACTTTCAGTCAATTCAGCTCACAACCTAGCTCAGGGCAATCTCTGCTGTACAGCAGGCAGGCGCCCCAGAACACCCTACAATGCATGGCATGGAGGCACCCCAGGACACCCTACAATGTTTGGCATGCAGGCTCCTCAAGACACCCTAAAATGCATAGCAGGCAGGCACCCCAGGACACCCTACAATGTATGGCATGCAGGCTCCTCAAGACACCCTAAAATGCATAGCAGGCAGGCACCCCAGGACACCCTACAATGCATGGCATGCAGACACCTCAGGACACCCTACAATTGCACAGCAACCAGACACCCCAAGATACCCTACAAGTCATAGCATACAGGAACCTTGGGGCAATCCCTACAATCCATAGCCTGTAAACATCTCAGGACCCTATGGCGCAAAGCAGCCAGGCATCTGTCCAGCACCCAAAATACAACTCTCACTTGAAGGATCTAGGAAAGAATATATTCTGAAGCCAAATCACTATGGCCAAGAAACAGTATTTATGTCATCCCAAATTCCTCACTCCAGCATGGAAGCAGTTTCATGGGTTTTCATAATAACAGAATAAAGAAGATCAGGAATGTGGACATTTTTAAAACACAATGGTGTAAGGCAAGTGGGGCATCAAGGCTGTGGAAGAGGTGCCTCTTCACACAGTACTCCAATGCAATTGATGCAATTGGATGGCACTCAGCCTTTTGATTTGTGGTTGGAGGCCTCTGTAAATTCTAAATGATTTTCTTAATGCTTACAAAGACTTAGGCCAGGTCCAAAGCAAAGCAGTAAATGACTATGAACAAGGCTAATGATGGCTCTGGACTTGCAACATTCCGACTTCACAACCATCAGAGTTCTAATCAGTTAACCAGCCTTGGGGAAGGTTCAGTTGGAGGTGGAACTTTTTTTTTTGCAGGGACTTCTGTTCATACACCTTAGTGTTTGCGTCTGTGTATGCATGTGTGTGTGGTGTTGTTATTGTTGTTGTTTGTGTTCATTCATATGAATTTTTGGCATTTATACCACTGCACTCATGTGAAGGTCATAGTACAACCTTGATATTTGATTCTTCCATCGCACAACCTTGGCCCTTGGCACTTTGATAAAAAAAAAAAAAAAAAAAAAAAAAACAGAGCCCAGCCCCTTCTGCAAGTACCAGGGTTGCTCCCCACAAATGTCTGGAGATTCTTCTCATATTGTTGCTATCTCCCTGTGGAGGTGCTGGGAGAGCAGACTTGCATATCAAAGAGGGTTCTGAGGACTCCAACTTGAGTTTCTTCACCCACTAAATCTCCCCAGCTCCATATCCTCCTTTTAAAGAATAGTAATTAGTCACGTCTACCCATGTTGTTAAAGGCAAAGATAAGCTGCATTTAAGACAGGTAGACACATTATGAGATTTGAATCTTCAATAATCTTAGAACTGAACAGGAAATATAAAAACAAATGCAAAATTTAGACACTCCAGTGGCCCTTAGCTTTCAGATACTTCCACATGAGACAGTTTATATTTTTCTGTTTTATTGACATCCCTTTTCATCTCTGATCTCTAACCAAGATCTGTGTGCCTCTAGAAAGTCACATTGCTAAAGGATCATGCTTGCTGCTTTGAATCCAAAATAGCACAGTCCAGATCCTATGGGGTTCATCCTAGCAAGTGATAAATAAAGTTGGCGATAGCTCCATTACTGGTACAATAGCCAATCGGGACAATCTAGAATTGTTCTTACCAGCAACATCTGTACTTTCAGAAAATAACAAAAGGTCAAAACTTGAAAAAGGATTTGTATTCTTAAGTCTCTAAGCAAGAAGTAGTATCTAGGTTGGCGTTAGTATAATTAATAATGTCATTTAACTGTGACTATTTTCTTTTGTAGTATCAGTTGGAGCATCATGTGGTGTGAACAGTCATTATCAAAAAAGCATCAACCGATGGACACTAAAATAAGGTATGACTCGTAAATTAGAAACTTTTCTAGCTTTAAAAATAGCATTAGAGTAAATCAGTTTGACCAAGAGTGATTAATAGTATGATATAAGGAAGTATAAACACTGAATTATTTAAAATAATTGTAATGCATACTTCCTTAGGTATAAAATCTCATTTGGATCAAATCTGCTACCTTCCTCCAATGGCCACCTTTAGCTACTCTGAACGAAATGATCTGGAAGTCTTGTTCTACAATAGAATATTCTAGAAGATCAATCGTCTTATAAAAGGAACCCATCATCTTCAACACTAATATCTCTACACCATTTCAATATATGCAATGAGACACACTTGATTAAGCCCAAGCTTTTTGTGTTAGGCTGGAAATAATCAAAATACCCATCCCTTTTCATGTCTGTCTTCATTCCATGTAGTTCCTTTCTAAACCCCACAATTGGGCAGCAACCAACAATTTCAAAGAGCAAAAACATGGTATTCAAGTGTGAATGTAGTTTTACCTCCAGATAATGGCTCCACACACCTACCCACTCCATTCAGGATTTCCAGTGGCTATTGAGCTACAGTATTGAAAACAGCTTTGTATTGACATAAAAACAGAGAAGTCGGCCAATGGAATCGAATAGAAGACCCTGACTTTAACCCACAAACCTATGAACACCTGATTTTCGATAAAGGAGCTAAAAGTATACAATGGAAAAAAAGAGAACATCTTCAACAAATTGTGCTGGCAAAACTGGATGTCATTCTGTAGAAGAATGAAAATAGACCCATATCTATCACCATGCACAAAACTCAAGTCCAAATGGATTAAAGACCTCAATATCAATCTGAACACACTGAACCTGATAGAAGAGAAAGTGGGAAGTATTCTACAACACATGGGCACAGGAGACCACTTCCTACGTATAACCCCAGCAGCACAGACATTAAGGGCATCACTGAATAAATGGGATCTCCTGAGACTGAGAAGCTTCTGTAAAGCAAAGGACACTGTCACTAAAACAAAAAGGCAACCCACTGACTGGGAGAAGATCTTCACCAGCCCCACAACTGACAAAGGTCTGATCTCCAAAATATATAAAGAACTCAAGAAACTAGACTGTAAAAGGCTAATCAACCCAATTATAAAATGGGGCACTGAGCTGAACAGAGAATTCTCAACAGAAGAAGTTCAAATGGCCAAAAGACACTTAAGACACCACATCTTCTATTGACTGCGTATTAGTGTTCACTGGATTTTGTTTTCTTTCTCCTGAGCATATTTCTCATGTATGTCTCATGGATTTTGTTTTCTTTCTCCTGAGCATATTTCTCATGTATGTCTCATCAGATGTCTGTGCTCTCTTCATCTGAGAGTCAAAGCACCAAGATACCATCCTCCTTAATAAGTCATGGGGGAAGACGCGGAAAAGCAAGCTTAAAATGTGCAAACTCTGAGCAAGGATTCCTCCCCATCTGTCTTAGGAATTTCAATGATATTTAGACTTCTCCAAAGACCCTTAGAGTCAGCCTGTGAAGACTCCAACACACCACTGGAAGCCATTTCTATGTGACACCTGCCTCTCCTCTCGTTGTTCCTTTCTTGACCCCAACAGAGGGGAGCAAATCAGGGCTTGAAAAAAAAAGTACAAAAGTTGTCTCCACCAAACTTTCTGGCTGCCACACAACCATTTGTTTTCCATTATCACCAAGATCCCTTCAAATAACATCTTGAGACTTTTTCCTTCTGATCACCCTCCTGTCCTGTAGTATTTTAATATTGCAGATATGCTAAATCATCTCTTCATAGATAATGGGCCTTTGGAAGAACATACACTACTGTAATACCTAAGTTTTCAACTTTCAACACTTACTATTCCATCTCATCTCCCAGAAACTAACAACCCATTATGCAGTATATTAAGAATGTTAGTATTTTCTTCATTAAGTATGTCTGGACTTTTCTCACTTTCCAGTCCTTTTTAAAAGTAAGGTTGTTAAAGAGAAAAATACTGAGCAATCTTGTGTGTGTGTGTGTGTGTGTGTGTGTGTGTGTGTGTGGTGTTGGAGTAACTGTGAAATAGCTTTAGCTAAACTATAAAGGAATCTAGAGAAATCATTCACATTTTGAGATGTTCCCATGTAGACAAGAGTTTTCATGTATATAAAGTTCTAATAATGAAAATTAACATGAGAGTATGTTCTTCAACATAAGAAGTGGGTAGAAAAAAATCCCCTGAGCTGTCTGAATAGATTTGGGTCAGAATCTTGGGCTAATAAGCAGTGGTTGCATGCTTTTCATTTTCTGTCCCTGACTTCTTGAAACTGATACTTTGGAGGATTACAAAATTATGACTATGAAATCATGCATCCACATGATGCTTAACTCTAAGAAGACCATAAGGTGAATAAAGAAGTATTAGCGAAATTGAAAACTCAAAGAAGATCTATCCATCCTGGTGATACCACCTAGCAGTATGAATTCTTGAACTGCACTGAGACTCAGGCTTCTTTGCTTTACATTTGAAAGCAAAATGTAAGTTGAAGGTCATCAAAATAAATGATTAAAATAGTTTACATAAAACACCACTATCCAGCAGGGAAATTTGAGTTCTGGGGCCATATACCTTAACACTTCAGATAACCTAAAGACACTGCCACAAAGTCTACCTGTCACCAAAAACTATAGAAATGTATTATGTATTTTCCCCTCAAATTCACAGAGTCTTTCAAGGAAGTTTGAATTTAGAACATATCAAGTAAGACATTCATAAGTGATGAAAGTGTCTATTATGAATTTACCAAGATTGTCATGTTGCCAGCTCAAACACTGAAGCCACTAAGAACATCTTGCTGATGTTTTTGGTGTTTGGAGGCAGGGTGGTGATATGGAAGAAAGTGGTGGTTGTGGGAACTTCAAGCAAGTAAAAGCAAATGAGATTCATGTAGGAAAACAAAAGCAATAAAGCCTTGGGCCCTTCCACCCACGTGCCAGTGGGACCAAAAGCTTCAGCTGAGGACCTAAGTAAGTCCCAGCTTCAACAGCTCAACTTGGAGTCTCAGAGACCTAGTGATCCATGTGTCTTCCAGAGGCAGGAAAACAAGAATGTCTGCTCAGAACCTTGCTTAGGACAGCCATTTCTGGAGCTTGCAAAGCCTCAGCACGACAGAAACCAACAATAGAAGCCAGGTCCCCTGCGGTACAAGGAAATTCCAGCAGCTATGCCTCCCAGACTCCAGTTTCCCAGCTTCTCTGAACTCCAAGGGAAAGTCACTTGAGGAACAGAAGGGGCAACACTGACTTCTCTTAAAAGTAAAAGACAAATAAATTGCCGGTTTGCTGCAGAAATAAGCACAACGCTGAAACGTGTCGTTTCTACTCTCATCCCTAAAATAAATAAAAAAAAATTATGTCATCCGGTAAAGGCCACTGGACTCCACCAATGCAGTCTTTACTACTGTCAGATTAACCTGGCCAAAAGTGGGCACCACATGCAGCATTTCAAGACTGAAGGTGGCACCCACATCCTGGTATCAACTATTCCAGGACACACACCTACCCATGTGACTTCCAAGGTACAGGTCTGGAAGGAGGGTCTACATTAGCTGGGGGCGAAGCAGCAGTCACCCCCCCCCCCCAAACAATGCATTCTGTCTGAGTTCATTTGAAATTTTCAAAAACGAAGGGTCTGGAGGTGGGTAGAATGGACCAAAGAACCCGAACAATAGCAAATATGACCTTGTAAATAAAGAAGGCAAAGTGAGTCTCTTACCGTCTCTCCTCCGGTTGGCATTGCGCAAAGTTTTGATGGATGCACTCTGCGGAGTCGCAAAAGTGTCCCGATAGCTGCAAAAGTTCGCGCACACAAGAATGGAGATGAAAATGAGTCGGTGCATTTGGGATCAGCGACCTAGGGACAGCGTCTCTCCAGAAATGAATATATAAATAAATAAAGCCCACCGGGTTGGGCCGGTGGACCTCTGCTGCGCCGCTCCGCGCCTTCGCTGCCTGCTCTGCCCTGCGCTGCCGTGCCCTCCAGCTACTTGCCCCGCTCTTTCCAAACTTCCTGCATGCTGAACTTTCCAAGAGCGTGTGGGTGCCGCACTTCCTTGTGGCGCTGGCTAGATCAATGGGGACCGGACAAACAACAGGTTGACGTGGGTTCGCCCCCCTCCGGTGGCCGGTCGCTGCAGCACAGGCTGCAGGGGGCGGGAGGCTCTGCTTCTGGCTCTCCTAGGGCGCGGATGCTGTGGAATTGCTCTGCAGTGGAGCTGAGAGCAGGGATACCAGTCTTGGCTGGAAGTACCGAGCAATTCTGCCACTGAGCATGCCCAGTTTGAAGGTCGGCCAGACCCTTCCCATCTCCCGGGTTTTTTTTTTTGTTTGTTTGTTTTTTGTTTTTTGTTTTGGTTTGGTTTGGTTTTGTTTTTGGAGGTCAGGAGTAGTTTGGGGTAGATAGAACTTATCTAGAGGTGAGTGCTAAGACCTCCTGCCAGACAGCTAAGGTGCTGGGCCTAAGTGATGATGGAGGCTGTGGTGTAGGGCTGGAATGGAAGGGTTTATTGTACTAGAACTCAAATCAGTCTACTGAGTGGAGACTTCTCAATGGGAAATACCATCACAAAGAAGCCCATGCTGAGCTTGCCTTGAGCCCCAGTCAGTAAGACCTGAGTTGATTCACAGGGGATTTCAAGTAATAAACAAGGCCAGACAGCTTTGCTAGGCATGTGGATGTATTTGTCATCTGTCCTACGGTAAGTGCCGTAACCAACACCATCCTGTTAAGTTAAATAGTAAGATTCAGGGCAAGAAGCAGGTGTTTGCAGACCCTGAGGCAGAAGGGACTAGCAGCAACTAGTCAATTAGGGCTACATGGTGGGACTTTGTCTCAAACAACAGAAAATGAATGAATGCATGAATAAGTTAGTCAAGTGCATGCCTGTGATCTCAGTGCATGGGCAAAAGGATCAGGAGTTAAAGGCCATCCTAAACTGTACAGTGAACTCCATTTCAAGACCAGCCTGGGCTAAATGGAGACCTTACCTAACATAAAACAAAACAAAAACCTGAGAATATCACTTGCTTTCTGTTTCAAATATGTACATACAATACATGAAATGAAGGGGAGGTATTTGGTCAAAAACCAGCAGGACCAAGGGAAGCAAGAAAGTACCAGATCCCAAACCTCTTTTTTTATTACACACATCATGCAAGTAGCAGTTCTTAGTTTATGTGACTGTGTCGAGGATTAGATGAAATAATTTTAGACTGTGATCGCAATTTGTAGCTGAATCTAAATCGAAACAGGCATATTTCCTCAACTGCTCACCAGTGACATCTATGAATCAGAAGTCCCCAGCTCTTTGAGACCTTCCAGTCCTGAAAGTCTAGGATATAGGACGGGCATGCTGTTCTATTACTCTACCCGCTGACACTAAGTGGATGACGATGTGACTCACTCTATACCGGCACTATTTAACTGAGTAAAATGAAACACATTAGCTAAGAAGGTTCGCTGTCGAGTACGTTGAAGACACTCTTGCTTGATGAATATCATCGTTGTAGGGCCACATGCATGGCAACGTACACATTATTTCTGTGGGCTACAGTCAAAAAGCTTGAAAATCATGAGGGGGAAAAATCTGATTTTGTTGTTTCAAAATATAATCTGTTCCTTAGAGAAACGTAAAAGGGAGGTTTGCAGGAGGAGGCGTAGTCAGCAGAGTGCAGAGAGACCTGGGTTCAGGCCCCAGTAAAAGCTGAGAACTGTGGTTTACTTTTTGAAGCCCCAGTGCTGTGGAAGGCAGAGACAGGCAGGTCCCAGGCTTTTAACTGGTTATCCCATCTAGGCAACCTCATGATTCAACCAGAGACACTGTCTCAAAACCTAAGGTGGGGAGCAACAGGGAAACCCAGTGTCAACTTATGAACTTGCATGCCCGTGCATACTCACATATGCACCGCACACACAGATATTTTAAAAAGCATAGATTTGCATTTCCTCATTTATTTATTTGTCAAATACTAGGTTTTCTTAGTTGCATTCTTTATTCTAAATATCTTAAAAATGAGATAGCAATCATTTGAGACACAATTGAGGTGTACAGTGTAGTAGACCAGAGTGGCCATAGCAAATAGATATATACCTGCACTGATAAGAGAAGAGGGACCAGAGACACGTAAGCAAGTGTAGGTAGTTTTCCAACCCATTTTCTAGACATAACTAGAAATGCTGATTTGATTTCATTCTTAGGTTCAACCATTGGGGAGGAGAAAATTTGCAGTGGATTATGTAATTATTATAGGTACCAAACTGGTCAAAATATATGTCTCATTATAAAACATTACATTTAAAGTATTTATTTTAAGTAGTTTTATCCAAGATACTGAACCTTTTAAGTCACAGTTAATAAATGGATATGGCTGAGGGTGTTCACAAGCATCAACTCTCAACATATCTTGATAGCAATAAATAGCTAAATGCTAGAATAAGCCACGAAATCAGGCACCTGAGTCAAACTACTTTGAACCTTGTTTCAGCTATACTTAACAGCTAACTTTTACAAAATTAGGTTAATTATGGCCACTAAGGCATTATTTTGCACAGCATAAATTTTAAAGTACTCTGGGTGTACATAAAATTCTGACACAAAGATAAGAGGGAAGATTATTTCAATTTCTTCTTTTATATGTGTCTCAAAGTAACTAAAAAAAAAACCCACTGAATTAGTCACTGCTTTTAAATGCCTGTGAACCAGTAAAAAGAATGAGCCAACACAATGAAATCATTTATAAATATTATTATTATGATTAACTACTTAAATCAGCTAATCTATATTTAGCCACTGCCCAGTGAAATTCATATAGCTAAAACGTCCATGTATTGTTAAGAAAATGAAAGAAATAATAAGCTCTTACAATAGGTCTAGCCATAATGGTGTTTATCCCTAACAAATATTGTATTAAGAAGGGACTGTAATATGGTGGTTATGACGTGACCCTATTTTTATCCTGTGCCCTTTTCCTTTATAATAGAAACCAAGAATGCTGTTTTCTGCTTTATTTTTAAACATTCTTGGCTTCTTCTGCTGCTTGTAAAAGTCTCGGTGGAAAAGGAATGAAATGTGGCCTGGCCTTTTGAAAGACTTCTCACCTCTACAAGTGGGTCACCCCGTTCTACTTTTATTAAACTGAACTTCTGCCAATCTTTAAATTGTGACTCCTGCAGGACCATTCTCCTGACAATTGTTGCTGTTTTTAGGATGAGCACTTTGCTTGAAGAGGACCTCCTCTGCTGTCTACCAATCGCTCTCAGAAAAAACTAAGGATCCAAGACATCGCCTCCTGGATTCTACTCTGTTCTTTCCATGACACCTCCCTGAAGACTGCTTCCAGAGTGCTGAACATCTTGTTTCCTTTTTTAAAACATGCCCTCACAAATAGATTTCAGTCTGTGATACATGTGCAATCTCATTCAAACCACATATATTTGAATCATTTCCGTCAAAAAGTCTGGTTGCATTCTGCCCTAGCTTCATTTCTGTTCGTATGATAAAATATTCAGACCAACAACAACAATAAAGGGTTTATTTTACCTCACAATGCCACACCACAATCATCAGGTCAGGGAAGCCAAGCCAGGCCATCAAGCAGCTTGTCATGGCTTGTGACAGTCAAGAGCTGGGGGAGTGGGATGTGGTGGGTGTTAGTGCCCCAGGCTGCCTGGCTGCTTGCTGGGTTGTTTCCTAAGCTGGTTTTACTGTTGTGTGGTCCATAACCTCCTGGACAGGGAGTGGTGCCACTCACGATGGGCTGGGAGACCAAGAATATGCCCAAGGCCATGCCCAGAGCTCAGTCTAACATGTGCAATCCCTCCATGGTGACTTTCTTTCATCTGATTCTAAATTGTGTCAAGCTGACAGTTAAAACTAACCAGCACACATACTAACATGAATAAAAGATTTCTGCACATTATAATCAACAACATTTTGAAATTTTAATAATTAATATAAATTGTCAGCCTAAATGTGGATTTTTACAACCAGTCTTGACAGTTACTTTTACTTTCAAAATTTGTCTCCTTTTAAAGAAATCGATTATTCAAATGTATAGAAAATATCAATATTTGCCCAAAGAAATATTAAATTTTATTTTATGATCAGGAAATAGCCTACCACTTTTGACTCATTTCATTATTTTCTCTGAAAAATAAAGCATTAACTGACCTTTGAGTTAAATTTGTCCATATTTTAACTGACAATTCTGCTGTATGAAGAGTCATTCCTTTATTACCATTATTATTAAAAATAAAATAAATTGAATAAAATACTTTTACCACCTATTCTGAAAAATGTTATGTTCCCCAAGCAATCTCTTATCTGGTCTTCTGTAAACACGTGCAGATACTTAGTACACATTCAGACTCTTGTGCACCAACACAAACATAAGATATAAATATTTTTTTTTAATTTACAAAGAACTTGACAGTGATGCAGAATTTCTAACTTATGAGCTCAATTGTAGACCTATTTATTCTGACATCGCAGGGCTGTCAGAAACCAGGTGTCCCATTCATTCTACACAGGACTATTGACAGTGTAGACACAAGTGTCCATTTTGTCTAGACTCTTGTAAACAGACATCACACACATTTCAGAAGGTCTACAGTGGATACATTTTGTCTAGACTCTTGTAAACAAACATCATACACATTTCAGAAGGTCTAAAGTGGATATATTTTGTCTAGACTCTTGTAAACAAACATCACACACATTTCAGAAGGTCTACAGTGGATACATTTTGTCTAGACTCTTGTAAACAAACATTACACACATTTCAGAAGGTCTACAGTGGATACATTTTGTCTAGACTCTTGTAAACAAACATCACACACATTTCAGAAGGTCTACAGTGGATATATTTTGTCTAGACTCTTGTAAACAAACATCATACACATTTCAGAAGGTCTACAGTGGATACATTTTGTCTAGACTCTTGTAAACAAACATCACACACATTTCAGAAGGTCTACAGTGGATACATTTTGTCTAGACTCTTGTAAACAAACATCATACACATTTCAGAAGGTCTAAAGTGGATCCATTTTGAGCAGTGAGCTCCAGATGACACCATTTGGACCTAGTGCATTTCCACTGCTACCTTATGTCTTGATTGACAGGTCAGTGAGCCTAGCCTTGATCTCTTGGCAGGTCCGAGAGCCTACTTTCCAGCCAGTGTCCCGCCCCCTCAGTGCTGGTTCTTTACTGTGCTGCACATCAGCCTCAGGGGATGAGTCACTGAGCTGTAATCTCATCACACCAATGAATTCCAATGTCAACATTTTCCTCTTCACCTTCTTGTTCTTTTTCATTTTCTTTTACCGAGCTGTATGACTGAAATCTGAAATTTCAAAGATGGATATGTTGCACATTCTGCAACATTTCTTCCTTAATTGGTGTGGGATATCTGCCAGGCCCCTTCAGAATGATGCACTTTTATCCTTTTAAGATTGGCATACATCCAGCTACTTTTATTTTTCAATTTCTGTCTTACCTTGCAATTTTTTAAAGCAAGAAATCAATACGCAAGTCTTTAAATGTTCCTTTCTTTAAGAGAGGACTTTAATTCAGTAAAGAGAATCTTTTTCTTATGTTTACTTAATTGATAGTTACATGTCCATTTTTCTTTTCAGCTGAGCTGGGATTAAATCCGTCTTTAATATGGTATTTATATTTTCGGTGGCTTTTAACCCTTATTAATTACCTATTCTTTTCTTTCTCTGGCTAACTCTACTGATGTGAATTTTCCTCTACTAATGAGTGGCCTTTAAGAGTTTAAAGTTGATTCTATCTTTTTGTCTCCAAAAATTACAAATCTTTGTACTCAGATTTTAGGGATTTATTAATTTACTCACTATTTTTATCTTATCCATTATATATGTATTGATTTAATTTATTTAATTCATTGCTTATTGACTTATTCATTGTGTATGTGTGTGCGCAAACGCGTGTGTGAGTATATATGTGTGTGCAGACACGTAGCATGTGTGCATGAACACAAGGAGTCCAGAAGAGGGTTCCTGATGGCCTGAAATTGGAGTTACAGACCATTGTGAACTGCTTGACCTCCATGCTACTATTCAAAGCCAGGTCCTCTGGAAGAGCAGCACACATTCTTAAGGGCTGACTCATCTCTTCAGCCTTTGTACTGAGTCTTTTAAAGTGGCCTAGCTGCATTGTGGGAGAGAAGGAAGTATTGACATATCTCATGATCATGTGTTTTCTAATTTAGCAAAGGTGACTTTCAAAGCCATAAAGAGTCACCTCTGGTCATTTGGAACCATTTACAATGCTAAATGTCAGGAAATAAGCTTGAAAAAATAAGCTAATTGACTTTATTCAGAATAATCAATGATATTATCTCAAGAATAGTCTGAACAAAGTGGGAAAGAATGGGAGTGGGACCAAAAACTAAGTTTTTGGAAATATTAAGAAATAAGCCATTTCTATCAAGTAAAGAAAATAAAATTTTCAGTTACTTTAGAGGCTCATGCTTACAATCTGCCTGGATACTGCCTCAAAAGAAGAATGTGCAAAAACCAAACAACATATCAATCCTCAGTGGAGTTCTGTGTGTAGACTGCTCCACCAGGGTCATGACAGTAGGGCTTGAGTGACCTTGGTGGAGCTTGTATGTGCAGCCCACTCCACCAGTATAAAGACATTTGGGTTTGAGTGAGTGACCATGTATGACCTCGGTGGAACTTCTGTGTGCAGACTGCTCCACCAGGGTCATGACAGTAGGGCTTGAGTGAGTGACCATGTGTGACCTTGGTGGAGCTTCTGTGTGCAGCCCACTCCACCAGGATAAAGACATTTGGGTTTGAGTGAGTGACCAAGTGTGACCTCGGTGGAGCTTCTGTGTGCAGCCCACTCCACCAAGATAATGACATTTGGACTTGAGTAGGTGAGTAGAAGTGAATGGAAGGAAATGTGGCTGTAATTGACAGGTGTTGGGAAACAGTAAAAATAATAATGAAAAATGTGAAGATTTGAGTCTCTACAAGGAAGCCCACAGAGCCTGTTAGTCCTCTGACATATATACAGTAGAGGCATTTCTAAAGAGGAACTTTGCAATTAATGCACTCTTTAAAAAACTAACTTGAACTGTTAAACCATGGAGTTTTTATCTTAAAGCCGAATATATTTGTTTATTTTTTTGTTTTAGTTTTAGATAACTGTAGTTGTATAAATATCAATAGCTCTGAAAATTAAATTCTTTCAGGGAAAGTTTAGAAATTTGTAGATGTTTCTTTATTCTAATTCTGTGATTAGAAGTTCCTTAATCACATCTTCTTAATATTATTTAGACTGGATGATGATCCTATCATATAGCAAAACTGGGGAAAGTAAAGAATTCTTTTTGAAGTGTTTTCAAATGTTTAATTGTTAAGAGAGTTGTCTAAAAGTAACAGAGTATAGATTCCTTCTGTCTGAGTTAGAATTTTATTGCCATGTTAAAACACCACTAAAATTAATTTGGAGAGGAAAGGGTTTCTTCATCTCACTCTTCTAGGTTAGAGTTCATCATCCACGAAGGTCAAGACAAGAACTAAATGTAGAAAATATGGGAGCCTGAACTGAGCAGAGGCCATGGAGGAATACAACTTACCTACTTGCTTGTCCATGACTTGCTGAACCTGTTTTCTTATATCATATTGGGTCACCAATCATAGGATGGCACCACCCCCAGTCATCTGGGCCCTCTCACATCAATCATTAGTTCAGACTTGCCTACAGGCTAATCTTGCCAAATTCTATGAAGGTATTTTCTCTAACAAGATTCCTTCATCCATAGCTTGTGTTAAGTTGACATAAAATCTCCAGAATGTTGACACAAGAGAAATAAAATATTGATAATAGAAAAGTATATGGGATCATTTCATCTTATTGGCAAACATTTTTAACAGTGTTATATATTTTTTTCCTAACGAATTAAAGCTTATGTAGTTATAGACATTTTTAACTTTAACAAACTTGAAAAGATGTTAGACTCATGTGTAATGGGAAATGTGATAAATTAGCAGAATATATGTAAATACTAATGTTAATAATTAACTAGTATAATTTTCTAAACATAGTTTTAGATCTAACCTATTGGACAACTTGAGGAAATAAAAAAGTGAGGAGCAGTTTCTAAGCAACCAATGTTTATTTTGTCAGGATTGTTTTAGAAAGGAAATTTGCAGGTCTTAATTCAGTTAGCTGTGAGGCAAACTGGAGATGAATTGTTGATGATAATTAGGGGGAGTCAAAGAAAGATTATTTTTAATGTATATAAAGAAGAACATATTAAACTTAGCTGGCACTATATAAAACTTTTAAAAACATTACATATCTCTTTTGGAGTTGTGGACATCGACTAGTCCATCACTTGACATTTGTTGTTTAGAATACTGTTACCATTTTTGGTTATATACCTTTTAATACATCAAAGCTTTAGACTTCTGAGCTATGAATTGACTTGAAAAGTGTTTCCACACTAACTATATGATAAAAATGTATGCATCTACAAACAAGTTTTGATTTGTTGAAAGAACCTTTGCCAGAGACAAACTCTCTAGAAATTGTGTTCTTAACATTGTACATGGCTATATCGAAATATATACAACAGAATATTGTTGGTTTCATAGGCAATACTACATATGAAATGAAAGGAAGTTATTAACGTATGTTTAGTAGGAAGTATTGAATAATACCTCTGATCTTTTATTAGAAATACTTATTTATTTTATTATTTTATAGACTTACGTGTGAGCCCAACTGAATCATTGTGCACCACATGTGTACAGGTACGCATGAAGGCCATAAGAACATGTCAGACATTCTGGAACTGGATCTGAATTTTTAGACATGCGTTTGGCAGCCAAATCCAGGTCTCCTACAAGAGCATCATGTGTTCTTAACAACTGAGCCGTCTCTCCAGCCCCAATCTCTCTGTTCTTAAATAAATTAAAAATAGCAATTTGACTTGGGAAGAAGATTGATGTATATCTTTCATCACGAAACAGTATAGATAAGGGCCTCATTGATGTTTAGGGTCAGTCCTACAGATGTGATCAGAAGACATTGCCTGATGTGCCAGAGGTGTTGCAAACACTTGGTTAGAGTATTAGCTGTTTAAAGGCAAGAACCAAGACAAAGGTCTTCATAGACCCACTTAACTGTGAGTGGTGATAACCTGACTGTATCCAGCCTGGGAAATCAGAGAAAGATCACCAGAATGAGCTAGCACAGAGTTCCGAATTTGAATGAGCTTTCCCACACCAATGAATAAGATGGAATAGCTATCATGACATCAACCTCGTGCCGTGATATAAACATGCACACGTGCAAAAGATACACACACACACACACACACACACACACACACAAACAGAGATACAGAAAAATGGACATATGAAAAGAAAAAAACCGGCTGTTTCTTATTGCCCACTAGTCAAATTTCTGTGTAGCTTATATATGTTTGTGATGTCTTACAAAAACTGGTGCTGCCAGGTAGTGGTGCTGTATTCCTTTAATCCTAGTATTCTGGAGGCAGGGGCAGGAGGATCTCCATGAGTGTAAGTCCTCTCTGGTCTACAGAACGAGTTCCAGGACAGCCAGTGCTACACAAAGAAACTCTTCCTCAAAAAACCAAAGTAAAGAGATAGATAGATAGATAGATAGATAGATAGATAGATAGATAGATAGATACTGGTTTTGAATTTCAGAATAATGAACATTTAGAAACCATGTCTAGTCACTGCCAGAACTGCCAATATCTAATAACAACAAAAGTATAGCATTTGCCTTATGGCTGTGTTGACTTACATTAGCTCAAAACACAAATACATATGACAGAAATGTGTGACTATGCTGTAAAATAGACAACAAATAAAGTGTTTAAATCAGAGTCTATTATATTAAAGTTTACAGTATGGGAATTTTACTTTTGGATACTATTAGATAAATTATTATTAAAATTAAAAGTACATTCAACCAGTGACTTCCAGAAATCAACAGCACTATATACAAAAGAGAACAAACACAAAAAAGAAAGAAAAGAAAAAAAACTTCCAAAGGAGTGTGCTTTAAAATAAAACTTTTAAATTGTATTTTAAAGTTTCTGTGATCAGCTATATTTTAGAAATGCTATATAATTCGCTACTGTTGGTACAACACAGTTTTCATCCACATATTATATGTGAAGATGGTTATGTTAATGAATCCTGTTGATTTTATCTGCTCTAGTTTTTCCCAAAACAATCACCTGAAAAGTGGTAATCTACTAAGAAATCCAATTTTGAATTCAATAATCAATATTTGGAACAAGGCATTGACGAACTGAGCTTTATTTGCCAGAAGGATAAGGGAACTAAAAATATCAAAGCAACAGCATGCAGGACAATAAGGAAAATAAAAAAGTGTGAGAATAAATTCATTGTGCAGAAATCGTTTTCTTGAATAGAAGAAACAAAATCATTCAAGCGTATTTGGAAAATGGAATGCCACATGTTAGCAATTCTAAGACACAATTTCCCTGTAATTTTAAGCAGCTTTGAAATAAGAATAAATCATATAACTGGCTGCACTTCTCAAATGCTGTTGGCTGTCACAGTCATGTATTGGTTGGTGTCACTTGACACCATTAAAGTAAGATATAGAAACCATATGCATGAAGATTTCCAGAAAAGAAGTCAGCATACTTACCTCTATTCTAACAGTGGAGCGTTCTTAATGAATGCTTGCCTTCACAGCATCTTTGAAGTATAGGTAACGCTGGCAGATAGAAAAATGTGTAATTTAATTATTTTCAATCAAAAATAATGATTCTGGAGTGCTGGATTTTTAATCAAAAGATACTTCATTAATATTTAAGGCAATCTTGTTAGTTCATAACTATTAACAAATACCTGAGATGATTAACATAAAAGAAATAAAGTTATATAACTTGCCTTATGTCTACAAAACCAAAGAAAAAGGAAAATGCAGAACACAGAGCCTACTCTCCTCTTCAAGTGTTGGTTCCAATGACCTTTGATTCTTTTGAAACTAGGCCTTCCTGTTAAACTTCCAATCATCTCCTAATATCACCACTCTGGGGACCCAGCCTCAGCTTTTGGGTTGTTTGACATGAAAATTATTTTAAAACAATGATTGAGTAAAGTTGTAAGAGTTCTTTGAAGAAGCTTAAACTTTCTGATGATAACAGAGTAAAGGCTATTTGACATGTCTTCAATTTCAAGAGTGAAAAAGCAGAGCAGAAGAGATGACTCAGTGTTTAATTACACTTGCTGCTCCTTTACAGAAGCCCTAGATTGGTTCTAGGCAGCCATACCATGAACCTCACAATCACCCGTTACTCCAGCTCCAGAAGATACAACCCTCTTTCCTGACACCATGAATATCTACATGCGTATGCTCACACACACGTACACACGCATACACAAGAAAGAAAGAGAAACTCATGCCTAAACACATAAATAAAAATACGTTTTAAAAAATACAAAAATATGAAATATTCAACAGTACATGTCGTGTGTGATGGGCATGTACTGATCATGACACCACAACACTGTCACTGAAAAGAAGGTTAAGGAACCCCTATCTTTAGTGGCTGAAATCACCTGATAGATTCTCGTTAGGACATCAGATGTAGGCAGCAGAGATGACTCATCTGTTAATGGCTAGGCTCATTGCCAAAAATATAAGAACATCAGATATATGAATTTCCTGTATAAACTATGATAAGATTGTTTTTCTTCTTAGTTTTGTGGTATTGAAAGATAACCAACCTGAATCTTTTGCTTTTCCACTAACTTTTGGTTACATCACACATAGCCTAGTAGACTAGTAGAAAATAATAACTTCCACAATCCATTCATTCTTTTTAAATTTATCACATGTATTTTCTTCTTTATAAGTAAGTATCTTTAACCTTTTTTACAAAAGGTTATTAAGAATGAAAATCATACCATATATTGAGGGAGTTAAGCTTCTGTGTAATATTCCTCTAAAACCCATCATCACCTCTAGGGAAAGCAATGAATTAACACAAGTATCTTCATAAAGCCAATCTGTTATTACTCTTCCTTCTCCAATAAAAACTCAGAGAACATGAAAGGATCAGGCTGCTTCTCAGAGTTGTGAGGTTTATGAAATATAGACCTGCTAGATACATTGCAAATTATAAATAGACAGAGGCATTTATTTGAAAGTCACAAAAATTGTTGATTCGGATCTCTTTCCACTTAGGCAGTCCTATTCTTTCATGGGCAATGTCTGAATTCAGGTACTCTCAGCAAGAATGGCATGCGTAATCTGTAGAGTATAAAAACAAGAGGGGTTTTTCCTTTTTACAGCATTTCCCTGTTAATTAATTTCTCCATTAACCTTTAGCTTTTGTGATTAAAAATGGAACAAAGATATAATAAAGATTAAGATGTCAGTATCCTTCAAATTTGGAATCACCTTAAAATCATGTCTTTAGAATATTTTCCAATAAAATATAATTTACAGAGAAAAGCTTGAAACATGATGGCATCTCTGTGTGCAGATAACCATGCCAGATTAACGAGCCTGTAATTTCATTTTGAAGCAAAGAGTCTTTCCAATTTTTTGCTGACTTTGGCTATCACTATTAACAGTCACTTTTCTGCTACATCTTAGGAATGAAGTTGTAATTTGAGTTTTGTTTAACTCTTGAGATCAGTAGAACATGATTGAAATAGCAGATCTTTTTAAGTAAAATGACACAGCCAGTGCCTAAATTCCTCCCATTATCAGGAAGGCTTTCAGAGAAGTGGAAACAGGGGACTTTAAGATAGTACCATTAAATGAAAGAATACAGGTGGACCTCACAAAAGGAATCCTTGGTGCTGTATCATTGTAGTCAGGGAAAATTTATCATGGGCCAGTTGCATGTAGAGCCATGTGGTTTGGTGCTGGAAGAAAAGAGTGAGGCATGAAAAATGGTCAACTTTGAGAACAGACTCCAGAGGATCAATGATGGTGGCCAAAAATGATGTCAGGCAACTCACTTCAAAAAGACTTTCCTCATGTGTAACATGGGAGTGTAGTGTTGAATTTGGGATTTATGTCACCAGCACTTACTGCAAAGGAGAGACCAAAAAAGCAAAAACTACTATTTTCTCTGCATAAAATGACACTGTACTAAATAACACCACAGCAGAAGGAAGAACAGATATGCAGGTAACAAAGCACTTTGTGTATAGATTTAAGGGGTGTTCCACTAGAGGAAATCCATGCCTGGTACTGTAAATAGAAAGTTTTAGGTACTACAAAAGAATCTACTGAAATCAATTTGAATTGATATAGTAGCCAACTGCCTTCTAAATATGTGTCCCTATACCTGCTATTAGAAGTGGCTTTCTGAGGTCATCAGAGATGCTTCTTTACTCTGTGGGTGGCAGCTAACACAGACACTTGCTGCTGAACAGAGGGCAGATCGTAAATATCTGTATAGTGCTCAGACACAAATGAGACAATTATCTATACCATATACTCTCTTGAAAGGTTTAGAAAACATCTCAGAAGAGAGGGAGGGATATTGTAGGAGCCAGATCAGAGAGGACTTTGGAGAAACAATATCTTCAGGATCTGATAGGACCATTGCTCTCATGAGGCTCCAAGAGTTATTTCCTGCATTAGATTTGGCAAAGATAAAGGCAGTCAGCATTTCAGCATGGAGATGAACACTTGATCTCCACTCCTAGCAAAGAAGCTGTTGACAGTTGGTGGCTGCCAGGGCAGGAAGAGTCAACTTTCTTCAGGGGTGTGGTCTCTGGTAGGTTGACCATGCTCCAGTACATGACCTCACGTGTGTGTGTGTGTGTGTGTGTGTGTGTGTGTGTGTGTTGGGCCAATAGGACAGGAAAAAGCCTGGCTCGAGTTCAGAGCCCAGACTTCGAGGCCTGTAGGACAGAGAAAAGCCTGACTTGAGTTTGAGTGAGGATGAGACAGCAAATCTAGGTATACACCCCTTGCCCCAGCCAGGGGGAGGGTTTGGCTGCCTCTCATTGGCTGGAGGTACCCTTACATCACAGGGTGTCACATAACCTTTACAAGCAGACACTGACAGAAATAAACTGAGTTCCTGCTTTGACTCGACTCCCTATCACATCTGATTGTCCTGCATTGTGGGACTGCGGGATGGATGGATAGTGCACTCATTTTTTTCTGAGGAATAAGGAGGCTCAAAGAAGCCTAGCATGTGAGCATATGAACAGAGCCTCAGTGGGTTCTTAAAACAAAAGAGAGACAATAGAAAAGACATGATGTTGGGAAGGGATCATGGGAGAAATCCAGGAAGAGCTGAAGGGGAAGTGGTTGGACAAATATGATCAAAATACATGCTATGCATGTACAAAATTCTCAGAATAACTAAAAACGTATATATATATATATATATATATATATATATATTCATGTAAGTAAAAAAGAATCCTTTCAAATGTGAAAACAAGAACTGGAAAAA
Organism: Microtus oregoni; assembly: GCF_018167655.1. NCBI lineage: Eukaryota > Metazoa > Chordata > Mammalia > Rodentia > Cricetidae > Microtus > Microtus oregoni. The sequence goes on along the minus strand of NW_024543067.1, from coordinate 24,373,839 downwards.
ATGTGAGGATCCTTATGTAGATTGTAGAGCTTACGGAGAGAAATATTTGCAGACTGAACCATTCAACCTGTACTTGTTAAATTCTTGCCATATGTCAGGTACTGTTGGGTACTAAAGATACAGAAGAAAGTGAAGTGCTGGTAGAACAAGACTTTCTGGAGGCACTAACATAGTAAGGAGGCCAGAAAGTCAGTGTATGTAGAATAAATTCTGAGGAGAGGAAGGAAATGACATGGGGTTATGAAATTTTTATAGCTAAGTGTGGGAAGGTAAAGATTTTATGCAGATTATCTGTAGAAGGAGCTGTGGGCAGACCTGCTTTTCATCCCACCCTGCTCCCCGCATAGCTAGTATTATACCCGAAATAACAACACACAAACTGTATTCATATAAACACTGCTTGGCCCATTTCTATTAATGTGTGTAGCACCACAAGGTGGTGACTTACCAGGGAGATTCTAGCCTACATCCATCTTGGGTCAGAGCTTCATCGCATCTGCCTCAGAGAGGAGAGCTATGGCGTCTGAGCTCATTTCCTCTTCCTCCCAGCATTCTGTTCTGTTTACTCCACCCACCTATGTTCTAACCTATCAGGCCAAGCAGTTTCTTTATTAATTAACCAATGAAAGCAACAGATTGATATGACACTCCCACATCAATTATCCAATAAAGTGTGCTTACAGACATTGATGTTTCCATAGATGCAAATCTAAGGAAAACCATGCATATATGAGAACAGCATCCCAGGCAGAGGTGAGAGCATTAGCAAAGTGCCTGTGTTTGGAGTGTGTCAGCATGTTCCAGAACAGTGCATGTGTCTGTGTTTGGGACTAGTGTAGTTGCATCAGAAGGAATAAGTGGGGTAGTAATAGGAAAGGTTTGCAGAGAGGTGGGTGATGGCCTTGAAACCTTAGGGCTTTGGGGCCATGGAACAGATCTGGCCTTGGCCAAGAGTAAAAAATGTCACTGTACATTGAGGGGTGGTATGATTAATGCATTCCCTGTAGTGTGACCAGCTCAGAAGGAATGATGAGTTGAAAGAAGATTAGTGAGGAAGCTTCAGATTTCTAGGAGAGAAACTGGACCCATGGGACTGATTTGGAAATGATAACATTGTCAACATTTAGATTACAAATCTCATGTTAAGAAGAGCTAATCCAATTTGTTAATTGATTGGGTGAAAGATGTGACAGGAAATGAAAAGATTCTAATCATTAGAATTGCACCTAATTTGCTGTAAATAACTATGATGGAGGAAGGTCATTGGTTAAATAAAAAGAAACTGCTTGGCCCTCATTGGTTAGAAGATAGGTGGGAGGAGTAAACAGAACAGAACGCTAGGAGGAAGAGGAAGTGAGCTCAGACTCCACAGCTCTCCTCTCGGGAGCAGACACCTCAGAGAGATGCCATGCTCCCAGCTCCCAGGCAGACGCACGCGATGAAGCTCCGACCCAGGATGGACATAGGCTAAAATCTTCCTGGTAAGCGCACCTAGGAGCGCTACACAGATGATTAGAAATGGGCTAAATTAATATGTGAGAATTAGCCTAGAAGAGGCTAGATAGAAATGGGCCAAGCAGTGATTAAATGAATACAGTTTGTGTGTTGTTATTTCGGGCATAAGCTAGCTGAGCAGGCGGCCGGGGTGCTGGGAACGCAACCCCGCCACCCCTATTACTACATAACTAACCAGAAAATTGAAGGAGACTGAAAGATAATTAGATTGGGGGATATCAGACTTAAAGTTGAGGTATAAAAATCAGAGGCGCTCTTTAAGCTTTCTTGTGGCAATGTCAATTTGAGCCAATAGATGAGTAAGATGACACAGAGATTGATTTAGGTCAGGAAGGGACAAGGGAGGGCTTCATAGTCAAGGACTGAGTCCGGCCCACATCGCACTGAGAGGTAGAAGACAGTGGCGTGAGGGGAATGGCTTTCCTGGGTTGTCATACGACTGCAGAAAGAAAGCAGGCCAGTGCGTGTTTTTCCAAATGGAGATGATTTATGCAAAGCTTCAGGGATGGGAAAAATAATGTAGCAGAGGAAGGAGATGTTAGAGAGAGACTACCCATTTAAAACTTCAAGGAAAATACAATCTCAGTGGAAAATGTGTAAGGCAAAGATGATATGAACAACTTTGGCCTTAGAAATCAAGATTGGGGCCCTGCCATTTCTCAAGATATCCCTGTGAAGGTCACCCACAGCAGAATTACTGAGATTTTCATAACAGTACATATTCTCAGAGTAAATTTCTTTTAATGCCAGGTGACACCTTGTGATTAGGTAGACTCCCCTGGTGATTCATATACCTATCAGTAGCATTTTGTTCTAAGCTAAAACAAAGGAATGTATTCAGCCTCCAGCATGTTGACAAGCATTCCACGTAAATAAGTCACTGCAGCTGTGGATGGAGTTAGCAACAGCACCTGCTAGCTTGTGTACACAGGGTTTGCATCTTCAACAAAGAACAGGATTCGATTACAACCCTACAGAGGAATGGATTGCTTCACTTTTGAACTTAATATTCTTTTATGCCAAATTTATTAAATGGCTCAAATTAACAACATTTATTTTCTATTTCACTTGCATGCTCTGTGGGGGAAGAAATTGAAAAATTGAAATTTGCAAGACTTCCTATAGGTTTACCTCTGCCTCTGAAGCACACTTTGCCAAGCACAGTAGAGCAAGCGTTACCATCGTTACTCTGTTCATTACTGCATCGGTTCAGGGATCTGGCTTGGCAGAAGAAATCTCTTTCTTTGGCAATCATTACACACACATACACACTTTTGTATGTATGTGAGTGTGAGTACTTATGTGTGTGCAATGTTCATTCAGGTGTGTGTGTTCACTTGTGGAGGCCAGTACACAACTGTGGGTGCCATTTCTCAGGTGCTATCCACTTTGTTAGTTTTGGGGACAGAGTCCCTCACTGGCCAACAGACCTGAGGATTCCTTTGTTTCTGCTTCCTCACTGGGATTCTAAGCATACACAACAGCATCTAACTTTCTGTTTTATCACTTATTCTGAAGGGAGACTACTTTGGTTCATGCTTGAAGGCAAGCAGCTTACCAACTGAGCTGTCTTTCCAGCTCCACGTTCACATTTTTGATATACAAACAGTTGCTGTAAATGTAAGGTTTCACACTGGCCCGTGGAAATCCACTCCAACAGTCTGCCTGTCAGACAAGGCCTTTTCCTTCCTCCTTAGCATCATGGCAGATCTTCATTGTACAAGGCTGGTCTACAAACAGTGAGTGCCCACAAAAGTGAAACTTGGTTAGGAAACTTGAAAAAATATTAAGTGTGTCCCAGTTCAGTGATTTCTGTTTGGAAAGAATGGCAGGAATAAAGACGGCGGCGGGGGTGGGGGTGGGGAGATGGGGTATGCATTAGACACTAAAAATTACAGCAAACCTTGAATGTCCATTTTCTACCTTCTTCTTCCAAATATTGTCCTCCATGTTGGAAGTTTGTTGTTTCATGATGTTAACTTAATTCTAACCGTCAGGTATTTGTCCCCATCACTTTAAATATCTATATCTATATATCTATATCTATATCTATATATATATATATATACTTATTATGTTGGGGGGGAGCTGTTGGACCATGTGCCTTGGTATGTGTGTGTGGATCCAAGGACAAATTTGTGGAAATGTTTCCTCTTCCCATCATATGTTCCCACTCAGGTTGGCAGCTGGGGCCTTGACTTTCTGAGCAGTCTCCCCAGACTTCTATCCCTCATCTTGTTGTAAAGAAGCCAATGCTTACTTGCTCAAGGAAAATCAATGGAAAACCTGTGGTTCATTTTTATTTCAGTGGAGAGTTGACATGTGATTTTTTTGTGTTTTGGTTTTTGCTTTGATTTATTTTTCATTGTACCGTATATTTTATACTTTGGTGTTACACTTGGAAATTTTGTGTTCCACAGCTCTTACAAAGCAGAGTGTTACATCTCTTAGGATTAACACAGCAAGCATGGGGAAGTGCATGTAAAGAATCTGTATCTTTACAAGAAGTAAGGAAATTAACCATGAGGACATGATACCTCTGAAGTTTCAATGGATTCAATGGATTGCTAGATGAAAAAAAAAAGTAGTCTGGTGATCACATTCTATTCTTGAACCTTAAACTTCAGTGCAAGATTATGTACGCAGATACCTCTTATTTGCTTCACAGGAGCTTCCTTAATGGAGTTCCCATATCTTATGTAGTCCAGTATTATTTTCCACCATCAAAAACCCTGCCTATAGTATACTAGGAACTTAATATGCTTTAAGAAATATTTATCTTTGAAAAATGTCATATTTCTTTCATATATATCTCAATTATGTCCTTCCAACTCCTGAAACATCCCAATCCATTTACCTCCTACCACTTATTATTATTATTATTATTATTGTTATTATTATTTACCCTTGACTCCAATCAGTATTGCCCAAGTGTACAGGTATGAGGCCATTCACCGGGGCATGATCAACCTACAAATGGCTATATCTTCAAACTAAATTAGCATCCCCTCCTTCAGAATCCACTGACTGGCAGTAGCTCCTCAACTAGAATTGGGGCTTTTGGATCAGAAATTCAATATTTTTCTAATTAATTCTTTAAATTTAATATTTATTAACTTTTTATTTTATTTTACTTAACTTGTATTGTTTCTATGTGGATTTCACATCATGCAACCTGATTCCACTTATCTCCCTGTCTACTCTCATCTGCCCTCTGCCCATGCAACCTACCCCTAAAACAAAACAAATTTTAATTTAAACCAAAAACAAAACCAACCAACCAAACCAAACCAAGAAAACAAACAAAGAAGGAAGAAGAATCTTGTAATGGAAGCTATAGTGTGGCCTGTTGAGTTATATAATGTACCCCTTAGACCATTTATCTTCACTTGTAAGTATTGTATGATCCATTGGTCTGGTTCAAGACCTCTGGCTTCTGCTGCATTGTCATTAATGGATCCTCACTAGGGATCCTCATGGATATTCTGTTGCTGTCCTGTGTTGTGGAGATTCTGAACTTTTGGATTTTCAGGTTTGTCTTCTTCACATGCTCCAACAATTCACAGATGAAGTTGAGTGGGTTAACCCATGACCCTGCTTCTGGGCCTGGGTGGTAGCTGGGCTGGTCAGCCTGCCAGCTTTCTTTCCCTCATCGTCTCTACCGGATGAACTCTTCAACACTGCATCAGCTAGCTCACCGAATGCTGCCTGCAGCAGCACGGAACAGGGCCCATTCTGCTCTCAGGTTCACAGATCTGGCTCAGGCACACTCACACTCCCAGGGCCAATTTATTGCTTTGCCTAGTGGAGGTACAGGACCCTCTCTCCTGATTACTGTAGGGGACATATAAGGGAGGGGGAGACAGGGCCATCTCCTTTGTTCTCATGCTCTTAGGGCTGGCTCATCCGCACACACAACAGAGTAAGCTCTAGTGTGCTGCCCAGGTGAGTTGTACAACCATGGTGAGGGGTGGAGCCATTTTTCCAGAGTGGGCGATGGGGGATAAAGGTGGGGGAGATCTGGATTGGGGATGGTTGAGAGAGGTAGCTCTCCCTTGAGGGTCAGGACCCACGCTCCTGCTATAGTGCCCAGTGAGGCTCAAGGCCAGCTATCCCAGCATCACTGAAGGGCAGGACTGATTCAGGACAATCTTTGAATTTCTGCTTGTGTGGTTCCTATGAGCCCCTGTGCTCACACTGGCCATGGACATCCTTACCACAGCCACTACAGGACTATGCACCCAGACATGGCCCTACACAGTGCTCCAGGCCCAGATGTCTCCATGACCATAGGTGGCAGCACAGGCTACTCAGATCAGTATAGGTCAGCAATGGCATGGCCCTCACACACTGAGATGTTCTCAGGTGACTGAACAGATCCCAGTCATTCTCACAGCTTTTGGTGGTACCACGAATATCAACTCAAACCCTGGCTGCCGTAGGGCCCTGGAGCCAGACAAGTCCCTCGGCAGCTGCTCTGGCCCTGATAATACCAAGACTCCAGGTGAGAGTGCAGGCCACTTCAATCAGTGTGGTCCTGACAGAGGCATGACCATTGGACATCCTCCTGACTATAGGTTAGGGCCCAGACCTGGATATCCAGTGTGGTCTCTGGTGGTAACATGGGCGACAGACATTCTGTGGCTAAATTCTGTATTGGATGTTTCTCCTTTACTTGTTGGAAAGTTTACAATAGAGTAATAGCATAAATCATAGTAATCTTTTGAGTGTGTATATATATATATATACATATATATATGTTACATATAATATATATGTTACATAATTTATATTTTCTCTGAGATTGAGGCCAGGTGGGAGAATAAGCCTTTTTGTGAAAGTTACTTTTAGCAAATTCTATTTGCTAAGCTTTTATTCTGTTTCCCTTCTCTGTGTTTGCTTAGAAAAGTTCTGAGTTCCAAACTTTAACATTCACCTGCTGTTTTTGTCTTGTGCTTTGTATTTCTCTGTTGTTTTATCCTCCAGCTCTGGAGTTTGTTTTGATGTACTGCATTCGTCTGATTTACTTCCTGTAAATTGAAGACAGTGAAACCTGGGACTACTACCATATCTGTGTCTGTCTCCGATCAGCTAGCTGAATGTTCTGTCATTGAAAAGTCTCCTTTTCCCAAGCTTACTGAGCCGGCTCTGATTGCAGACACACCCTTCCTCCCCAGGAGTCTGTACTTGCTGATGTGTGTGGAATGACAGCTGCTGCTAACTGGTTACACGAAAAGCACAAAGGCCCTATTTGCTGTTATATGTGGCTGCTGCTATTGAGGTAAATTGATGTCATTGTCCTAGTTTAAGTGGATCTAGCTCATGTTACTAGTTATCCACGCATATTCTCACTTGGTCCTCATAGGAGTAAACACAGCATGCTACTGATTCTACGTTACTGATGACGAAAATGATGCCTTAGAGGCTGGGAACACTCCCAGGTTGGATGTATAGGAAGTGGCAGAATTGTGGCACGTCTGACTTCACAACCAATAGTAGAAATTTGCAATGTAATGTTTGAGTGAATTTTATGCCCCACGTCTGAACTAACACATTTTATTTCAGTGAACCCCCACAGAAGCCTATTATACCTATACCACAGATGTGGTGATTAAGATTTATAGACCTGCTTAAAGCTGCACAACCCATATGCTGCAGTGTTTCCAATCACTGCTTAGAAATGCCTTTGGGTGAATATGATTTTTGTTAAAAATTTGCACAAAGTAGACTAAGCTAACTCTGATACCACTGAAGTTCAGAAATGTAGAAGCATTCAAACTCAGTCACTGTGTAACTATGAAACTTCAGTATATCACTTCTTAAAATAAACAAACACATATAAAAAAGTGACCCACCCATTCCACATTCCACACGTTAAAGTAAGACATGAAGTATGAGCTGAGGCATGTCATTTCACACCCATAGAACTTTATAATCTGAGTATTTCAGTCATCAAGGGACCCATTTCCTCCTGGGTACTGTTCTGGATAAGGTATAGGCATCAGTGGTCCACAGAATGATAGCTAACAGAGAGCAGAAGAAATGACAGTGGAGCCATTGCATACACTGCTATAATGGTGAATACATAACAACATTATGCATATATCAAACCATAGAATTTATCTGGGAGAAGCCTATTTTAAGGTGTGGTCTTTGGGAGATCATATTTATAGGTTGGGACATACATGAAGGCTGTCAGTAGTGAGTGAGGCTATCCATACATATGGTGGAGAATATAAAATGATTCATCTATGCTTTCTGCCCAGTTTTGCTGTGAATCTACAACTGGTTCCAAACATATTTTAGCTTGGTTGGAGTAATGGCTTAGCAATTAAGAGTGCTCAGTTCCCAGGAGTCACATTGGGCAGCACTTAACTTTAGTTCCTAAGAATCTGGTGGCCTTGTCTGACTTCCATGGGCACCTGTACTCGCATGCACACACCGTACAGACACACATTCATACACATAGTTAAAAATAATATCTAAACAAAACAAAATAAAATCCTGGAAGTATGATTAAGTATGCTTGCCCCTACTGTGTTTATTTTTCTATCACCTAATCACATATCTGGAACTTGTATCCATCCAATAAGCATTCATTATTGCATTCAATTTGACTGTTATCCTGAATGTTGGAAGAAAACATGACTTAGAACAAATGATGTCATATCTTCACATAGTTTATCTTCTAAGAACTGAAAGGAGAAATATAAAATATGCAAATAAGTAATGAGAAAGAAACATCCCAAGAATAATTACCACTACAAAGAAAACAATTTGAATGAAAATATATGGGATAATTTGGATAGGATACAACTGTTTTCTGGTGTGAATATTTGTGTCTTCCCAGAATTGATACATTGAATTGTAAATTCTAATGTAATATGATTTTAGGAAATCAGGCTTTGAGGAAGTGATAGGCCTTCAGAATAGAATCTCTAAGAACAGGACAAATGCCCTTTACAAATTACTATATTTCATTTATTTGTTTTTTTGTGCATATATGTGTCTGTGTATGTGTGTGGTCATAAGTGTGGAGGTTGAAAGACAACTTGGAATCGTTGGTTTTTCCCTTTACCTTCTGCGTCTGGGAGCTAGATTCAGACTGTAGGAACTTTTACCTACTTAACCATCTTACCAAAGGTCTTTTCTGTGGGAGCTCCTTCTGGTTCCTTCAGCCAATAGCCTTTAAGATACCAGCCCACTTGGGCATGGTCTCTTTTGCTTTAAAAAGTAGTGATAGCCCTTTTCTCTCTCTCTCTCTCTCTCTCTCTCTCTCTCTCTCTCTCGCTTCCAGCTCCTCTTTCATCTACTAGACTCTGTTCCTGGTCACACAAAGGGCTGTTGTCTAGGACAGTAACCTGTAAGTTTTCCCCTTAAATAAATAACCCCTTTATTAATCTTAATTACAAACTGGTGTGTGATTGTTTTGTGACTTACGTCTACAGGTCTTTAAAGAGATATGGGAAAGATGCCCGTGGCCTTCCTACATGTCAGGTTATAAGGAAATTGAACCACCTGTGAGCCAGACAACAGACCTTCAACAGACAGCAGATTTAACTGTGTGCTGACTTTGGATTATAGCTTCAAACTGAGTGATATATAAATTTAAATGGTGGTGCATGGCTTTAATCCTAGCACATGAGAGGCAGAGGCTGGAGGATAGCTGAATTAGAGGTCAACCTGGTCTTTAGAGTGAGTACCAAGACAGCCAGAGCTGCACTGAGAAACTGTTTTGAGGGAGAAGGGGAGAGTAAAATAAGCAATAAACAAGAATTTTCCAGATAGAGGTGCCTTGGGGCTGGTAAGAAGGCTAACGAGGCAGACGTATCTTTCAAGCACAGGAGCACTGATCTGAAGCAGGAGACTGCTCTTTCGTTCAAATGAGTTGAGAGTAGATCCTGAAAATAGGAAACAGGCACAGGGATGTGATGTGGAGGTGCTGCAGAGGGAGTGTTTGTGAAAGCTAAAAGAAAAAGACTTCAGCAGGCCGTATTGGTACACGCCTTTAATCCCAGCACTCGGAAGGCAGAGGCAGGTGATCTCTGTGAGTTCGAGGCCATCCTGGTCTACAAGAACTAGTTTCAGGACAGGCTCCAAAGTTATCCAGCGAAATCCATCTCGATAAAACAAAACAAAACCAACTAACCAATCAAACAAACAAACAAAAAGAAGTCAAGAATGACCACAGAATTGTGTATGCGAACACTGAACAACACACAAGAGACAAGTTGCAGTGACAATTATCACATAGAAGCACATGGCAAAGCCTTTTTCTTAACTCAGAACTGAAGTTTCTTCATTCTTTTGAATCACTTCCCCCCTTTCTCCTTTCAGCTATCTGTTATTGTTTCAAATTATGAAGTCAAATATTTGATTTTCCTTCTTCTGAAATTCTTTAGGGAAACCTGAAAACATTGTGGAATAAATATGGAGAATAGAGAGGAATTTAATACAGAGAGAAACAAAGTGGAAGAAAAGATTTCAGGGACAGGTAGGATGGCAAATTTCTGCCACTAAGCCTAGGACTTGAATTCCATCCCAGCAATCCACAGAGTGGATGGAGGAAATTTACCTTTTCAAATTATCTTCTAATCTCTACATACATGTCACATGCCTGGTACACACACACACACACACACATACGCACACACACACACATGCACACACACACACACCAGGCTCATGAATAAATAAATGTAATAAAATAACTTAATTAGACCATTTTTTCAAAAGAAAATTTCTACTTGTTAGAAAATATAATTATAGTTTAATATAGCCAAACAAAAGGAAAGGGACATTTAATTATGTAAAATACAATTTCCTATTCACTTGACTTTCCTTCCTATAGTCTAAGGATAAAACAGTCATAAAATTGTGAAAAGTAATTCATCATGACCCTCTGGGGTATTATAAATTTTCATATAGTCAAAGATTAGGCTAACTTCTTTTTAGTAGTTTTAATGGTGAATGAGGAAACCCATTGTGAGCAATCATGCATAAATATCCACAGAAATACTCAACCATAAATACCCCCACTCTAGAAAATGAAAACGAAGCAGTTGTCTGGCCCTGGTAATTGTATCACTTAACATCCCAGAGAGTTGAGCATTCGACTTAGATGAATATAGATATTTATGCCTAACTCAGTTAGGATACCCAAACTACAAGCTTCATCTTTGCAACTGTACTTTTTTCATTGGAGAAAAACTGTGTATCACTTCAAAGCACCCTGTAATGCTTTCTAATGGACTTTCATGCCTGAATGTTGAATAAATAGCTGTAATATTTTACATGGAAAGAATTCACTAGTTTTCCTGCATTTGCTGATACTAAGTTTTCTAGGCAAAATGCATAGCAATGCATAGCAATACTAGACTCTCAGAGGAGTTTATTATTACATATCAAATCATAAACAATCGCAGTTTCTAGGAGGGGTGATGATGTTACCAACCAACTTGTTATAGGTTAGTTCAAACTTGATTGCCAGAAATGAGTTCTTTGAAAATAGCCTGGCAATTTTGCAACTTTGCAAATTTTAGTCTACTGTCTTAAATTGAAAATGAATTACAGAATGAAAGAAGTACTGAGGTGGGTGAAATATGTTTTACAGAATTAACAAATAGACCATAAAATTAAGCAGGAGAAGATAGTTATTAGGAAATAAACATCTTACTATTATGGTCCCAGCAGGCAATTAGAATCTCTGTGTCAACCAGGGTGTTTCTTTACGAATCAATTTCTCAACAAATAAATGAGTTTCCAAAAGGTCCTCATCTCACTGTGTGTAGACATAGCTGAGAATGCAGCATTGCCAGTGTTGGGCAAAGTAACTCATTTCTTGACACTTGGAGTGCTGTCTCTATAAGTGTTCAATGGAAGATGATTTCAGCAATGAATGTAATGTTCCCTGTTTGCCATGGAGCGATATTTAGTTAATCATTTTTCTAAAACTTGTTTTAGCAATGAAAATCTTTGTGATTTTCTGATTAGAAATACACAAGTTGCTATCCAATATTCCACATGGGTGCATGCACATGGATATGGAGTGTATTTATGTGTCTGTGCATGGATGTGTTTAAATGAGCATGTAGCTGAACATTTATGAGTGTTGTGCATGTGCGGGTGAGGACTAGTTTGTCCACCTTCAGCTGTCTTCCTTGACAGGTTCCCCTTATTCTTTTGAGACAGAGTCTCTCAGTGAATCTGTAGCTTCTCAATTTGCTTAGGTTGGTCACTGAGCTCCAAGGTCCTGTCCCTATACTCTGGTACTGGGGTTACTGGCAAACACCCATTCTATTCAATTTTCATGTGAATACCAAAGTATGAACTCAGATCTTCATATTTCATGACAGGAACTTGATACCTGCTGCCTCGTTTTCTTACTTATGTTGATTTTTATCATTTTCTAGGCAGATCCTCATTCCCATTTGGTGCTCTCCTGTGCCTGTTTCTGAATGCAGAGATGGAAATTAACCATACACACATTAGTTTAGGACATGACCTACATTAACTGAGTGTGTGGCTAGAACTGATGTGTCATCAACCCTGTTAGCATTCCTAACTTGTCCTGCTGTGCTAGCTAGTCTTTGTGAGCATGATACAAACTAGAGTCACCAGGAGAAGAGAACATCAACTTAGGAAATGCTTCCATGACCTAGGTAAGTCTGTGTGGCATTTTCTTGACTAAAGGTTGATGTGAGAATGAATGGCTCACTGAGGTCAGAGCCACCATGGCACATAATTCCGAGAGGCATAAGAATAAGTTATCTTCATTTGTGCTTGAGGAAAAGTCAGTAAGCAGTGTTACTCCATCTTCTCCACTTCAGGTCCTGTGTTCAAGTTCCACCTGGCTTCTCTCCTTTTTTTTTGTTTTTTTTTAATTTATTTATTTATTAAGGATTTCTGCCTCCTCCCCACCACCGCCTCCCATTTCCCTCCCCCGATCAAGTCCCCCTCCCTCATCTGCTCGAAGAGCAATCAGGGTTCCCTGATCTGTGGGAAGTCCAAGGACCACCCACCTCTATCCAGGTCTAGTAAGGTGAGCATCCAAACTGCCTAAGCTCCCACAAAGCCAGTACGTGCAGTAGGATCAAAAACCCACTGACATTGTTCTTGAGTTCTCAGTATTCCTCATTGTCCACTATGTTCAGCTAGTCCGGATTTATCCCATGATTTTTCAGACCCAGGCCAGCTGGCCTTGGTGAGTTCCCGATAGAACATCCCCATTGTCTCAGTGTGTGGGTGCACTCCTCGCTGTCCTGAGTTCCTTGCTCGTGCTCCCTCTCTTTCTGCTCCTGTTTGGACCTTGAGATTTCTGTCCCGTGCTCCAATGTGGGTCTCTGACTTTGTCTCCTTTCATCGCCTGATGAAGGTTAATATTCAGGAGGATGGCTATGTGTTTGTCTTTGGATTCACCTTCTTATTTAGTTTCTCTAGGAACATGAATTATAAGCTCAATGTCCTTTATTTATGGCTAGAAACCAATTATGAGTGAGTACATCCCATGTTCCTCTTTTTGGGTCTGGCTTACCTCACTCAGGATAGTGTTTTCTATTTCCATCCATTTGCATGCAAAATTCAAGATGTCCTTGTTTTTTACTGCTGAGTAATAATCTAATATGTATATATTCCATACTTTCTTCATCCATTCTTCCATTGAAGGGCATCTAGGTTGTTTCCAGGTTCTGGCTATTACAAACAATGCTGCTATGAACATAGTTGAGCATATACTTTTGTTGTATGATAGGGCCTCTCTTGGGTATATTCCCAAGAGTGGTATTGCTGGATCCAGGGGTAGGTTGATCCCGAATTTCCTGAGAAACCACCACACTGCTTTTCAGAGTGGTTGTGCAAGCTTGCATTCCCACCAGCAACGGGTGAGTGTACCCCTTTCTGCACAACCTCTCCAGCAAAGGCTATCATTGGTGTTTTTATTTTAACCATTCTGACAGGAGTAAGATGGTATCTTAAATTTGTCTTGATTTGCATTTCCCTCATCGCTAAGGAAGTTGAGCATGACCTTAAGTGTCTTTTGGCCATTTGAACTTCTTCTGTTGAGAATTCTCTGTTCAGCTCAGTGCCCCATTTTATAATTGGTTTGATTAGCCTTTTACGGTCTAGTTTCTTGAGTTCTTTATATATTTTGGAGATCAGACCTTTGTCAGTTGTGGGGTTGGTGAAGATCTTCTCCCAGTCAGTGGGTTGCCTTTGTGTCTTAGTGACAGTGTCCTTTGCTTTACAGAAGCTTCTCAGTCTCAGGAGGTCCCATTTATTCAATGAGGCCCTTAATGTCTGTGCTGCTGGGGTTATACGTAGGAAGTGGTCTCCTGTGCCCATGTGTTGTAGAGTACTTCCCACTTTCTCTTCTATCAGGTTCAGTGTGTTCAGATTGATATTGAGGTCTTTAATCCATTTGGACTTGAGTTTTGTGCATGGTGATAGATATGGATCTATTTTCATTCTTCTACAGAATGACATCCAGTTTTGCCAGCACAATTTGTTGAAGATGCAGATGCTCTCTTTTTTTCGATTGTATACTTTTAGCTCCTTTATCAAAAATCAGGTGTTCATATGTTTGTGGGTTAATGTCAGGGTCTTCTATTCCATTCCCTTGGTCAACTTCTCTGTTTTTATGCCAATACCAAGCTGTTTTTAATTCTCTAGCTCTGTAATAGTGTTTGAAGTCAGGGATGGTAATGCCTCCAGACGATCCTTTATTGTATAAGATTGTTTTGGCTATCCTGGGTTTTTTGTTTTTCCATATAAAGTTGATTATTGTCTTCTCCAGATCTGTGAAGAATTTTGATGGGAGTTTGATGGGGATTGCATTGAATCTATAGATTGCTTTCAGTAGAATTGCCATTTTTACTATGTTGATCCTCCCAATCCAAGAACAGGGGAGATCATTCCATTTTTTGGTGTCCACTTCAATTTCTTTCTTCAAAGACTTAAAGTTCTTGTCATATAGATCTTTCACTTCCTTGGTCAGTGTTATCCCAAGATATTTTATGTTATTTGTGGCTATCGTGAAAGGTGATGCTTCTCTGATTTCTCTCTCTGTTTCCTTATCCTTAGCGTGTAGGAAGGCAACTCATTTTTTGGAGTTGATCTTGTATCCTGCCACATTACTAAAGATGTTTATCAGCTGTAGGAGTTCTTTGGCAGAATTTTTTGGGGTCGCTTATGTATACTATCATATCATCTGCAAATAACGAAAGCTTCTTCTTCCTTTCCAATTCGAATCCCCTTGATCCCCTTATGTTGTCTTATTGCTATTGCTAGAATTTCAAGCACCATATTGAAGAGGTATGGAGAGAGTGGACATCCTTGTCGTGCTCCTGATTTTAGTGGGATGGCTTTGAGTTTTTCTCCGTTTAATTTAATGTTAGCTGTCGGCTTGCTGTAAATAGCTTTTATTATATTTAGGTATGACCCTTTCATCCCTAATCTCTACAAGACTTTTATCATAAAGGGATGTTGAATTTTGTCAAATGCTTTTTCAGCATCTAATGAAATGATCATATGGTTTTTTTTCTTTAAGTTTATTTATGTGCTGCATTACATTGATAGATTTTCATATGTTGAACCAGCCCTGCATCTCTGGGATGAAGCCTACTTGATCATAATGGATAATTTTTCTAATGTGTTCTTGGATTCGGTTGGCTCACTTGGAATGATGGTCTGGGAATATTTTAGAAAGATAATATGAGAACCAATAGAGAGTGCTGTTTCTGAAGCATGACTAAATTTGTAAATATAAAAGTTTTGAGAATTTATAGCAGGTAATGAGTGATGAGGAAAGAAGAGTCATTTCTTCAGTGGTGTAGCTACTAGTGAGATGTACAAACTTCTGTAAACAAATTCCCATCCACACTCCTATATACAAACCCTGGAAGACTCATTCAGCCACATTAAAAAAAAAACATAAACAGGAAGGGGTTCAACACAACTGGGAGGGGAAGAGAAAGAGTAATAGATGCATACAGTTGAAATGCAATATGAACAAGTGTGAAAATTTCACATTACTGTGTATAGCAAATATATACAATGAAAACAAAAAAAGTACACATGAGAGAAAGTGTATTATTTCTCAGCATTTTATGCCATATTTGAAAATATAAAATTTAAGTTAATGTTCTATTTGTTTTTTCCATTAGTGGCTTAATTTTTATCTATACTGGTTTTTTTTGTCACTATTCTGCTGTTATTAAGAAAACCATGAAAACAACAAGCCACAAAATCAAGGATCCAAAGGTGCTTGCTTACCATTTCATAGTGTCAGGGAAGCATAGTGGTGGCACATGGTGCTGGAACAGTAGCTAAGAGTTACTATTGTAAGGAGGTTGATTGTTTGGTTCCCAGTCACCCAGTTAGCTTAGACCCGAAATAATCTCACACAGAAATTGTGTGATTATTAATTAAATCACTACTTGGCCCATTAACTCTAGCTTCTTATTGACTAACTCTTAACATACTAATTTAACCCATCTCCACTAATCTGTGTATTACCACAAGGTCGGGGTCTACTGGCAAAGTTTCAGCATGTCTGACTCTGGTGGTGGATCTATGGTCTGTCCCTCTAACTCCGGCATCCTCCTTCCATGCTATAGGCCAAGCCAGTTCTTTATTCACTAATCAATAAAAATAGCATGTAGACAGAAGGACCTCCCACATCATTTCTCCTTTTCCGTTTAAAGAAAAAGGAAGGTTTTAACTTTAATATAGTAAAACTACATATAACAAAACAGGTATTGATCAAGAATTACAATTGCTATACTTATATCTATTTTATCTTTTATCATAACTAAGAAAAACTATAATTAAATTTTTAGGTTCATCAAAAATTCCAGAAGGATATATATAATATTACTTAAGTAAACAGGAAGTACATTGTAAGCAACTTCTAAAACTCTAGAATTGACGGAGACATCTTGTTGCCTCGACAGTCACCCAAAGTTCTTCAGTACCATTGGGGCATCCAATCTTCAGCCCACAAGCCCATAATGCCCAGCAGACTTTTTAATAAAGCAGGAAATTTCAAAATTTCCATGAAGCAAGAAATTTCCTTTAATGGTGGTTTACAAGTTACTTTCTTTTGTATCCTGTAGAATGTCTAGCAGACTCTTTCATGAAGCAGAAACTCTAGAAGATCATCTCACCTTTAGGCAAGTTCAGCAGTCATTTCTCTGTGGATCCTGCATGGCCAATTTATCTAAAAAATTCCATAAGGAGCCTCTTCAATGCCCATCTTTCTCTTGAAGTAGATTGGTGCTGCCAGGAGTAGATGTGTCTCACTCTCATAAAAAGTTCTAATTTTTTAAAACATTTAAATGACATATTCCAAAGGTCGCTGAAACATTTGGAGACTATCTAACTGAAATATATCTCTATATATCTAGAAAACCTAATGAACATGACTAAAATCTTGACTATGATAGATGTCTATCTATTAATCTATATTTCTTAATTTTACATCACATTTGTAAATAAACTATACAAACACAAAACCTTAATCAAGGGCAGAAATATACATATACAATATAACAAAATTTACCTTAAATTTGTATTAATAAACCAAGACCCATACCAAAGCAAATTATTCACTGCTATAACATATCCCCCTTTAAATGTAAAGAAGCATTTACATACAATATTTGGGAATATGGACGTAGTTTTGCCCATATTGCTTCCTGCTGTTTGAGGGTTCTATTAATCAGGCCTTTCATGGTGTATCCTGTGTGCTAGGTTCATCTCAGTCAGCAGTTTGGCAAAGTAATTATTGAGGATGTTCATAGTGACCTTTTAGGGGATCATGCTCTATCAACCCATATTAGCCTGAAATGAATCTACAGGTTCTCATCCTCTGGGGAAATAAAAGAAGAACCTCTTTTCCAAAGCAAAATTTGACACAAATTTTGAAGTCAAGATAGCTTTATAATATAATGCTGGTTTAGCTTAGCAGCCCATACAATGAAATGTCTCTCTGTACTTAGCTCCTTCACAGTCAAAAAATTCAAAGAAAACACAATAATATACATAATCCAGACTCTCTGTGAATTTTTCATCTTTATGTGGCTTATTTATTTTTATTCTCTTTCTTTAAAGACTTTATTTTTATACCTTTTACTTCTTTTTCAACTCTCTATACTTTTTTCTTCTCTCTTTCAAGCCTAATACATTTACCCAACACTGTGACCCATTTAGAGGTCTTTTATGTCTGAATCTATTCTTCTGTGTATCTGTAATCCTTTACTGTCCAGAGCACTTCTTAAAATGCTAAGTGTTTCTTAAAAACTTAAGCTACACTATTAATATGGTATGTATACCATACTGCTCACTCTGCATAGTCCAGCATGGCTATGCCACTTGTGCCTTTGAGCTGTGCACACCACCCCAGTTCCAGGCTGAAAGCTGGTCCATGTTGCCATCTAGTAAGTTTCAGCATGCTGCTCACAGACCCCATCCAAATACTTGGTCTCCTAAAAGAGTCAGAGGTCATGTTGGCAGCATGGCCCTAAGAGCCTGCATTTTAAATTGGTGCAGATTTTTTTTTCTGCTGCTGCTGAGTTTTGAAAACTTCTTTTAATGGAGCTGTGGCAAGCCACCCGGTAAAAAACAAATGTGACTAAACTTTGCTTTTTGTGTGTAGAATTTCTTTTCAAGCCCGCTCAGGTTTTACATGGATTTAGTCCACCATGTTGGCACCAATTTATTGGGGAATGGGCTGCTTGGTTGTTCCTGGCTGCTCAGCCCTAAAATAATTACACAGAAACTGTATTAATTGAATCACTGCTTGGCCCATTAGCTCTAATTCTACATATTAATTTAACCCATTTCTATTAATTTGTGTATCACCACAAGGTTGTGGCCTACTGGCAAAGCTTCAACATGTGTGACTGCAGTGGTGGATCCATGGCATCTTCCTCTGACTCTGCCCTCCTCCTTCCATTTTATAGGCCAAGCCAGTTCTTTATTAATTAACCAGTTAAAGCAACACCTAGACAGAAGGACTTCCCATACCAAGTTATACCTGATCTGAGAACAGTAAGAGACTGGGCCTGGCATGGGCTTTTGAAGCCTTAAATCTAACCCTAGTGATATACTTTCTTCAGCAAGGTCATACCTCCTAATTCTTCTAATCCTTTCAAAGAGTTCCAATTTCTAGTGACTGATGATTTACATGCATGAGCTCATGGTGTCATTCTTATTTAAACCACCACACACACTTACACATTCACTTTGAAAAGAACCATAGACTGTTGATCTAACCAGGGAATGGGGATAGGAGAATAGGGGATATCATAAAAACTATCAGCATGGAACAAACATTACACCTTGAAAAAGCATTAGCTATGATCTTTTCATATGGATATTGTTTTGGAAGTTTAGTTACACATCTTATATGTTTTGAAACCAACAGATCATGTGAGGGAATCCCTGCAGTATGAGATTAAATATTCACTTGATCATGTTCATGAATACTGTTACAAGAATATTATATCTAACAAAGGAAGCAAGTTAATAAAGTTTTGCAGCCTGTACTCAGATACCAGCCCATTCAATGCAATGAATTCCTATGTTCTTAAAAATGTATCTAGTGTCTTATACTTTTCAGATGGTGGGAAACAAATCTATGTTTGACTCTTTTTATTTTGTCCTGTTTGATGAATGCTCCATAAGTCAGCTAGACATTCTGTTTATCAATTACTGTTTTGAGTCAAATAATTTGGCTTATACAATCACTATACAAACTACAGTATATTAATGAAAATAAACACCCTTCTTTGAGGATACCACTGTAAGAAAACCAAGGTGAAAGAGTCCACTTCTATCTAGCCAATTCCCATACTCTTATCTAGACAGCACCTATAATGGATGACCCTTTGTCTTAAAATTGTTAGAAGGACCAAATACTCATTATACCTATGACTTTCTATAAACTTATTTATTCCAGTATTTAATCTTACGTTATTCAAAAGAAGAAGGTAAAAGCTTTAGCTCATTTTCAAGGATAATGAAGTTGTTCTCCCAAGACAATTGCATCTAAAAATAAGTATTTTAAAGAAAAAAAAAACAGGTCTATGTTACCTAAAACAGAAGTATTTCTTTCTAGGTCAGTGGCTTTAGATGAGTTGTGAACAACAGTGCTTTGTCAGGAAGGGTTGGTTTTATCTAAAAGAAAAATAGAATTCTCAAATACATAGTAATTATATATCTCCATAAATGTGTACTTAACAAATAGTTTTAAAAATTTAAGTTATGTGTATGTGGGGTCGTAGGTATATGCATGTGAGTGTGTGTATTCCTGGAGGCCAGAAGAAAGCCCCCTCGGAACCAGAGATGCAGGCTTTTAAGAGCCACCTGATGCAGGTGCTGAGAATTGAGCTCAAGTTTCTGCAAGTGAAGTGCATGTTCTTAAACATAGATTCATCTTTTCAACCTCAATACATACTTTTACATAATGATTAATCAAGAATTTTCATCTAGATTTTCTCCTAGCTCATTCTAAATACTAAAATCAGTGTACCAATGCCATTTCTTCCCTATATTTTGAGTTGATTCTCTCATCATTTGTTATATTTAAACACATAACTCGGAAAGTGGTGATAGATATGTACTAACCATGTTCTGCAAACAATAGAACATGTAGTGTCAGACATGAGGGCTTGAACACTGTTTGGACTTGGGATTGGTAATTATGCTTAGGAATGTCTGCTTCATCACAAATTGTTTCTAGAGCAATATAAAAGGAACTCCAAGGTTTCACAGTGAAGGTATAGATTAAGAGATATTTCTTAGGCTCCAACTAAGTAAACATAAGCATCGATTTATGCTTGACAAGACTTACTCAGTTGTAAACGAATATAGTCTTAAAAAAAACTTAAAATAATTCAGGTATTAATTCAAATGAAGAAAGATGAAGCACAAAACCCATGAATCAGTGTGCCTTTGGTAAGAAGAAAACTCACTCTGTGGCTTGTCATACAGTTGATCTTGGTGTTTCCTTTGTTCAATACAGGAAGTCACCATGATGAGACTATATTACTTACTCTTAAATTATGTCTTGTAAATGTACCCTGGATGGCTTATTAGATACATTATGAGTAGACCTTGAACTGAGTCCAAATTTTCATTTTCATCTTCATTGAAATATTTGTCTGATCTGATACCCAGGTACACAAAGTTTCTAGCAAAAGTATAAGAAAAATCTCTGGGATCATTTCCTTCTTCCCACCCCTCTCTTGGCTTTCTATCTGGGATTATTTCCTTCCTCCTACCCCTACCCCTCTCCTTTCTGAGTGGGAGCACTTCTTTCCCCCATCCCTCTCCTGACTTCCTGTCAGGGATCACTTCCTTGCACCTACTCCTACCCATCTCCTTTCTGTCTGGGAGCACTTCCCTTCTCTCACCCCTCTCCTGACTTCCTGTCTGGGAGCACTTCCTTTCACCTACCCCACCCCTCTCCTTTATGCCTGGGAGACTTTCTTCCTCCCACCCACCCCCTCATGATTTTGTATCATAGACTGATGTATTTTATTTTGGTCTGCTGCACATTTTGTATTTGAAATGTCTCACTAAAAATTACATACCTTTGTCAGAGTCTATGTCTCTTAAATACATAAATATTTAGTTTCTGTAAAATATTATTAAGGAATTGATGGACTGAGTAAAAATACTGGCTGAGTACTTTATTCTATTCAAGTTGGAGATTTCTGAAAGTATGGACTGATGGCTGACCTTTTGACTTTAAATAGTGCCATTGTTGGTTAGTTTTTCAAGTATGTGGGTGGTGATGTGAATAGTGCAGTAATATTTTTATTGGCATGAAAACTGACAGTGTTCTAAGATATGTTTAGCACACATTGCTTCTTATTTCTGTGACCTGAGTGCCCTCCACCCCACTGTAAAAATACTGAAGAGAAACATCGAAAATTGTCCTCCATTCTCATTTTTAAGAACTGTGAATTTGCTCAAAGTTTTGTTCATAATTTGACATATACAGTTCACTAGAACAAGGATGTAAAAAAGCATAGAAACCACACTTGGCCTAAAATGCTCCAGTCTCATTCCTTTTACTTATAATGAAATTGGAATCTGATAATTTGTCCAGTATCTTTCATCATCTGGATTCTTCCTTTTCTCTGCAACATGAAGCATTTCCTCTGTTTTTCTTGCTCCCAACATTTTGGTCACACTAACTTTTGCTTTGCATGTTCATGCTAGGCTCATGGACACATCCTTACACACTGCTCTCCAGGTATGGTCATTATCCCTGCACTCTTATTTAGCTAGTTTCCAATTTTTTTTGTCCTTAGTATTGTTGCAATGGAGAGAATTTCTTTACTAACATTGTAAAGGACAGGGAAACTCTCTCTTCACTATGAACTCTTTCATTTACATAGTCACTATCTTCACTTATTTGCTTATCTTTCTTGCACTTTTTTTTCTCTTTAAGAGGTTGTCAACAAAAGTGTTGAATGTGAGGTAGCATTCCATCTCAGTTTTACTGGTTACCAGCTATTCTTTGTTAAGATACTTCAGTTTCTATAGCTAGCAAACAAAGATAATGGTTCAACTCATAACACTATAGGGACCTGAGCGAACACAGGTCAAGATTTCAAATAGTCCTTTACTAAACATTCTGGCCTTACCGTCATCATACCACTTACAGTTTTAGGATAAGATTTTTAGTACCTTGGATAATGAGTGTGAGATCTGCCTGAGCCATTTTGCTGAAACTAAAAGTATTTAAAGAGGCAGCATATCACATTAGATTTCATGACTTTATATATTTATTCTTCACTTCCATCTTATTTTGAATCTCAAGATTCTATAAGTGAAGCATGAAAAATTTCATCTATAAAGCGTGTATCAGCTGATTCCCAGACACTATATTTCAAGATTTGTAACTTTGTTTAGTTTCTGCTATCACACCTTTGCCTCTTATCTCCTAGTGTTACATTTTCTTTCACCAAGTTTTGAAAAAAAAATTATGGTATCAAAAGCTTTATTGTCTAACATTTTATCCTATCTCCTTTTGTCCTGATGTGGGAGTGTCATATATCAATCTGTTGATTTCATTGGTTAAGTAATAAACAAACTGCTTGGGCTCGTAGCTTAGAACATAGGTGGGTGGAGTTAACAGAACAGAATGCTGGGAGGAAGAGGAAGTGAGGTAAGACGCCTCAGACAGAGACGCCATGCCCCGCTCCCGGGCAGACACACGCGATGAAGCTCCAACCCAGGATGGACATAGGCTAGAATCTTTCCCGGTAAGACCGGTGCACACAGATTATTAGAGATGGGTTGATCGGGATATCAGAATTAGCCTAGAAGAGGCTAGATAGAAATGGGCCAAGCAGTGTTTAAAAGAATACAGTTTCCGTGTAATTATTTCGGGTAAAGCTAGCTGGGACGCAGCCCAGCCTGCTGCTCCTAATTCAACATTGTCCCACCCTCTTGTGCTTCAGCTAAGAGAGTATTGAAGAAATTATCAGGGGAAAGACAGCCCTTCCTAATAACCAGTACTCACTGCCTCAGCTGGATTCTGAGGATTGTTGTGTGCAATTTTATGTTCTACTGCACATAAAAGCATAAATCTCTGCCTCTCTCTATGCATATGTCTACATGAGCATATATGCATATAGAGGCTGGAGCAAGCTCAAGAGCCTTCCTCCTTGTTTTTTGCAAAACAGCCTCTCATTAGCCTGAACTCACAATGTAGGCTAGTCTGATAGCTAGCAAGCCACAAGGATCCTCATGTCTCTTCCTACCCAGGACTAGTATCCCAAGCACACCCCACTGTGCTTTGCCTTATCCTATTTTTTCTGGGGATCAAATTCAGGTCCTCACTCTTTCAGTGGTGGCACTTTACCAACTGAGCCATCACCCTAGCTCTGCAAAACATGCGGTGCTAAAGCTCCATTTTAAGCTCCTTCATTTCTGTCACCTGCTTTTCTTTTCTTAAAAAGCATTGTGGTTCTTCTTAATCCTAAAACTCGGTCTACAGTGTCCCTTTTTCCTGAAGTGCTCAACCCTGCCCTTACTCTCCTGGTTCACTTTCAATTTCATATCCACTTTAAATGTTTGTTCTGTGTGAAATCCTTCCTGAACGCTTCAGATAGACTCAAACTCCATCCTGTGAGATTCCATTAAGATTTCCATTTTGGCATGATACTTACTGCCCAGCTGCTATACAGAGTGAAAAAAATGCAAGCACAAGTTCTAGCGAGCAACAGACTTAAATTGGAACTGTCAGGAGAATTTAGGATGTGTAGCCCTTTGATTTATGACTAGTACTTGTGCGTTTCCATGAACATTTTCTAGGACAATCCTAATGGGCAATTCAATGTCTACCATCGTATTGTCAGTTTCTAGAATGATCCCGGACTGGTTAAAGAATGACTGGAGTATGTTGAGCTCTTAACAGGTAGCAAAGGGAGAAAAAAATTACAGAAGTCCTGGCATCCTGTTTGGAGCTGCTGATGCCCTGGCACCCTGTTATCAGGGCTGGTGATGCCAGGCACCCTGTTTGCAGGGATGGTGATGTCACGCACCTTATTTGCAGGACTAATGATGCCAGGCATCCTGTTAGCTTGGCTGGTGATGCCAGGCACCTTGCTAACAGGGATGATGATGCCCAGGTATCTATTAGCAGAGCTGGTAAAGCTCAGCCACCTTGTTAGCAAGACTGGTAGTACCAAAGCACCTTGTTAGCAGGGCTAGTGATGCCCAGGCACCCTGTTAGCAAGGCTGGTAATGCCAAATCACCCTGTTAGCAGGGCTGGTGATGCCCAGGCACCCTGTTAGCAAGACTGGTAATGCCAAAGCACTCTGTTAGCAGGGCTGGTGATGCCCAGGCACCCTGTTAGCAAGGCTGGTAATGCCAAAGCACCCTGTTAGCAGGGCTGGTGATGCCCAGGCACCCTGTTAGCAAGACTGGTAATGCCAAAGCACCCTGTTAGCAGGGCTGGTGATGCCCAGGCACCCTGTTAGCAAGACTGGTAATGCCAAAGCACCCTGTTAGCAGGGCTGGTGATGCCCAGGCATCCTCTTAGCAAGGCTGGTAATGCCAAAGCACCCTGTTAGCAGGGCTGGTAATACCAAACCACCTTGTTAGCAGGGCTTTTGATGCCCAAGCACCCTGTTAGCAAGGCTGGTGATGACCAGACAGATAACCTGATAACAAGGCTTGTGGTGCCCAGACAATCTGATAACAAGGCTGGTGGTGCCTAGGCACTGTACTAGAAAGGTTGTTAAGGGTTGTGCTCTTCCTAGCTGTCCATTTTCTTTCACTTCCCTCTGTGGCAGCTTACTCATTTGTTGTCCTCTCTATTAGTCTGCTGTCTACTCTTAGGCCACATATCTAGAGTTGAAAAAGATATAACTGAGGAATCTTTGAATGTCAAATAAAAATGTTCCTCTCCTGAGGGTTTTTATAACATTGAGCATTAATTTTCCTTTTTATTTTTATTCTCCATTGCCAAATATTTTAGAAGATCACTGGTTTCTTTCTGCAGAAGCATTGCCACTGAGCGCCTTTGTTTCTTTCCTATCTTTGTGAAACGCTGTCTGAACTTATGCTGTTGGGTCTTTGTTTCTGCCAACAATGACAATTATTCCATGTTCAGTGCATGATTGTGAAATAACTGAAATTGGTGGACATTTCATGTTTTAGTCCCTCACCATTCACTCAGTTAGCGTAGACTGAGAACCCAGGGAGCTGTGGACTCTGGTACAAGAGCTGTAGTCTTTGGTGAGTGAACTCTAGTCCTCTTCCAATAATCTGTATGTAAGTCATAGGAGTTTTTATGTTGTCTGACATGAATACTAAGAATTGAACTTAGGTCCTCTGGAAGACCAGTATGCACTTTTAACACTAGAGTTAAAACCTTTCCACATCCCTGAAACAGCTTTTTAAACCACTGTCTCAATACTTTGCTTTAATTTCAAATAGTCTTATGCTTCCTATTTCTTTCCTTCCCATCACACATACTGCTCATAAAAAAAAATCATTGGTACCTCTTGCTCAAACTTCTGTGTAAACTGGCATAAAACCTTTGGTGATGGTGCTGGAAAGATGACTCATAGATTAAAAGCACTGTCAGCTCTTTCAGAGGGCTTTAGTTCAATTCCGAGCAACCACATGGTGACTCATAACCATCTGCAATGAGATCTGGGGCCTTCCTCTAGCATAGAGGCACGTATGTAGGCTATAATAAATAAATAAATATGTATAATAAATAAATAAATCTTTAAAACATACCTTTGGTGGTAATGTCTGAATTAGATTACGAGAAAAAAGGCTAGTGGGAGGGATCTCCAAGGCATACAAGGAAACTTGGAGGGTAGGCTGGGTTTGTACATTACAGCTGTGGTTATGGTCTCAGGTAAGTAATTAAGTCAAACATAAAGGACAATAGAGTTAAAATGAACACAGATTAGTTATACAAAAATCATATGCAATATATGCATATGTAAATCATATATGTAATGACATATCTGCTTTGTTGGTTGTTTTGTTCCTTTTTTCCCCCAAGATAGGATTTCTCTTTATAACTTTGGAGCCTTCCCTTGAACTCATCTGTATTTCTGGCTGCTCACAAACATATAGAGATCTGCCTGCCTCGGCCTCCCAGTGTTGGGATTAAAGGCGTGTACCACCACTGACTGGCTATCACAACATATATGTAAATTGCATATCAAGACAAGAAAATGCAATCACTTAAACAAGGTTAAGTGTTTATTTTTCTCCCATGTGTAGGCTTGTTTTGTATAGTGTGGCTAAGAAATGCCATTATCCAGAAAATCCAGAAGCCTACATTGTCTTTCTTTCTGATTCTTCCTGATTAAGGATTCATCTTCGCTATCCTTCTTGGGCTCTCTGCAGGGCCTCTACTCCCTGCATGCTGCCTCTTTCTTCCTAGCCCACCCAGATTCCATCCAGAACCCATCCCAATTCGGCCCCACTGCCCTCTTTCGGCACATAACATCACCCAGCCCAGCCTGTCTGGGCACTGGGTCCGAATCCTCGGGGCACCCAAGCGGGCGGGAGTTCCTTTGTTTCTATGGCCTGCCTGCACCAAGCAGGGTAGGCACTTTGTTTGCGACCTGCCCAACCAGCACGGAGGCCTGATCTCTCGGCGCCAGGAGAGCCAGCGTTGGGGTGAGTTTCTGGCCCCGTGGCGCCAGCCTGGGAGAGGGAGCTCAGAGGTTCCTTGGCCCCCTATCCTTCTGGGGCTCTCTGCAGGGCCTCTACTCCCTGCATGCTGCCTCTTTCTTCCTAGCCCACCCAGCTTCCATCCAGAACCTTCCCCACTTCGGCCCCACCGCCCTCTTTGGGCACATAACATCACCCAGCCCAGACTGTCTGGGCACTGGGTCCGAATCCTCGGGGCACCCAAGCGGGCGGGAGTTCCTTTGTTTCTATGGCCTGCCTGTACCAAGCAGGGTAGGCGTTTTGTTTGCAAGCTGCCCAACCAGCACGGAGACCTGATCTCTCGGCGCCAAGAGAGTCAAAGTTGGGGAGAGCCAGCGTTGGGTAGGCAAGGAGACCTGATCCGGTAAAAGAAGATCCATAAGGAGAAGAGATCCATTTGGAAAAAGAGATGGGCAGACGCCAAGGCAAGAATTCGCCCAACAAGCTGAAAAGCAACATGAAGCCACCAGAAACAAGCGACCTCACAACGGGAGGACAAGAACCCCTTAATCAAAAAGAAGTAGAAAAGATTGACTTCATGAAAGTGATTGACGCCCTTAAACAGCATGTAAAAAATGCCCTTATAGAAATGGATGAGAAATATAACAGAAAGTTTGAAGAATTGAATAAATCAGTGAATGATACCCTAGAAAACCAAGGAAAAACAATCAAACAGATAATGGAAACAGTTCAAGACTTGAAAACTGAAATGGAGGCAAAGAAGAAAACACAAACAGAGGGCCGGCTGGACATGGAAAATTTAAGTAAACAAACAGAGTCTACAGAAACAAGCATAACCAACAGAAAACAAGAGTTAGAAGAAAGAATCTCAGATTCTGAAGATACCATAGAGAAGATAAACACACTGATCAAAGAAAACAGCAAGTCCAACAAACTCTCATCACAAAACATTCAGGAAATATGGGACACAATAAAAAGACCAAACCTAAGAATAATAGGAGTAGAAGAAGGAGAAGAAGTGCAGCTCAATGGTCCAGAAAATATATTTAATAAAATTATAGAAGAAAACTTTCCCAACCTAAAGAAAGATATACATATGAAGGTTCAAGAAGCATACAGAACACCGAATAGGCTGGATCAAATAAAAACATCCCCTCGCCATATAATTATCAAAACACAAAGCATACAGAATAAGGAAAGAATATTAAGAGCTGCACAGGAAAAAAGGCCAAATTACTTATAAAGGTAAACCTATCAGACTTACACCTGACTTCTCCATGGAAACCATGAAAGCCAGAAGGTCCTGGATAGATGTACTGCAGAAACTGAGAGACCATGGATGCAAGCCCAGATTACTATACCCAGCCAAGCTTTCATTCACTATAAATGGATAAAACAAAATTTTCCAGAATAAAAACAAATTTAAACAATACGCAGCCACAAATCCAGCCTTACAGAAAGTAATAGAAGGAAAATCACTAACCAAGGAGTCCAACAATGACCACAATAACTCAGACATCTAGAGACCCTACACAAACACAAATCAAAGAAGGGAAACACACAAACTCTACAACTAAAAAAATGACCGGAGTTAACAACCACTGGTCATTAATATCACTTAATGTCAATGGACTCAACTCACCTATAAGAAGGCACAGGCTAAGAGATTGGATACGAAAACAGGATCCAACATTCTGCAGTTTACAAGAAACACACCTCAACCACAAAGACAGGCACCAACTCAGAGTAAAGGGCTGGGTAAAGGCTTATCAAGCAAATGGACCTAAGAAACAAGCAGGTGTGGCCATACTAATCTCTAACAAAGTTGACTTCAAACTTAAATCAATCAGAAGAGATGGAGAGGGGCATATTATACTCATAACAGGAACAGTTCATCAGGATGAAGTATCAATCCTGAACATCTATGCCCCTAATATAAAAGCACCCACGTACATAAAAGAAACATTGCTAAAACTCAAGGCAGCCATCAAACCGCACACACTAATACTAGGAGACTTCAACACTCCTCTCTCACCAATGGACAGGTGAATCAGACAGAAACCTAACAGAGAAATAAGAGAATTAATGGAGGTAATGAATCAAATGGACTTAAGAGACATCTATAGAACATTCCACTCAAATAGGAAAGAATATACCTTCTTCTCTGCAGCTCATGGAACCTTCTCAAAAAGTGACTACATACTCGGTAACAAAGCAAACATCTGCAGTTACAAAAAAATATTAGTAACCACCTGTGTCTTATCAGATCACCATGGATTAAAGTTAGAATTCAACAACAATGCTACCCCCAGAAAGCCTACAAATTTATGGAAATTGAACAGTCAACTACTGAACCATACCTGGATTAAGGAAGAAATTAAGAAAGAAATTAAAGTCTTCGTGAAATTCAATGAAAACAAAGAAACAACATACTTAAACTTATGGGACACTATGAAAGCAGTCCTAAGAGGAAAGCTCATAGCACTAAGTGCCCACTTAAAGAAAACAGAGAAAGCTCACATTGGAGACTCAACAGCCCACCTGAAAGCTCTAGAAAAAAAAGCAGCCTCACCTAGGAGGAGTAGAAGACTGGAAATAATCAAACTGAGGGCTGAAATCAACAAAATAGAAACACAGAAAACAATACAAAGAATCAATGAAACAAAAAGCTGGTTCCTGGAGAAAATCAACAAGATTGACAAACCCCTATCCAAACTAATCAAACGGCAGAGAGAGAATATGCAAATTAATAAGATCAGAAATGAAAAGGGGGACATAACCAATGACACAGAGGAAATTCAGAGAATCATTAGATCTTACAACAAAAGCCTGTATGCCACAAAACTGGAAAATGTAAAAGAAATGGACACTTTTTTAGATAAATACCATATACCAAAGTTAAAGCAGGACCAGGTGAACAGTCCTGGTCGGGAAGAATTAGAAGAGGTTATCAAAAACCTCCCTACCAAAAAAAGCCCAGGACCAGATGTTTTCAATGCGGAATTCTACCAGAACTTCCAAGAAGACCTAATACCTGTACTCCTTAATGTATGTCACAATATAGAAACAGAAGAGGCATTGCCAAATTCCTTTTATGAAGCTACAGTTACTCTGATACCAAAACTGCACAAAGCCTCAACCAAGAAAGAGAATTATAGACCAAACTCACTCATGAACATCGATGCAAAAATCCTCAACAAAATACTGGCAAACCGAATCCAAGAACACATTAGAAAAATTATCCATTATGATCAAGTAGGCTTCATCCCAAGGATGCAGGGCTGGTTCAACATATGAAAATCTATCAATGTAATCCATCATATAAATAAATTGAAAGAAAAAAACCATATGATCTTTTCATTATATGCGGAAAAAGCATTTGACAAAATTCAACATCCCTTTATGATAAAAGTATTGGAAAGATTAGGGAGGGATACAAGGGTCATACCTAAATATAATAAAAGCTATATACAGCAAGCTGACAGCTAACATCAAATTAAATGGAGAGAAACTCAAAGCCATCCCACTAAACTCAGGAACACGACAAGGCTGTCCACTCTCGCCATACCTCTTCAATATAGTGCTTGAAGTTCTAGCAATAGCAATAAGACAACATAATGGGATCAAGGGGATTCGAATTGGAAAGGAAGAAGTGAAACTTTCGTTATTTGCAGATGATATGATAGTGTACATAAGCGACCCCTAAAACTCCACCAAAGAACTTTTACAGCTGATAAACACCTTTAGTAATGTGGCAGGATACAAGATAAACTCCAAAAAATCAGTCGCCCTCTTATACACAAAGGATATGGAAGCAGAGAGGGAAATCAGAGAAGCTTCACCTTTCACGATAGCCACAAACAGCATAAAATATCTTGGGGTAACTCTAACCAAGGAAGTGAAAGATCTATTTGACAAGAACTTTAAGGCATTGAAGAAAGAAACTGAGGAGTATACCAGAAAATGGAAGGACCTCCCTTGCTCTTGAATTGGGAGGATCAACATAGTAAAAATGGCAATTCTGCCAAAGGCAATTTATAGATTCAATGCAATCCCCATCAAGGTCCCATCAAAATTCTTCACAGATCTTGAGAGGACAATAATCAACTTTATATGGAAAAACAAAAAACCCAGGATAGCCAAAACAATCCTATACAGTAAAGGATTGTCTGGAGGCATTACCATCCCTGACTTCAAACTCTACTACAGAGCTACAGTGATGAAAACAGTGTGTTACTGGCATAAAAACAAAGAAGTCGACCAATTGAATCGTATAGAAGACCCGAATTTTAACCCACAAACCTATGAACACCTTATTTTTGATAAAGGAGCCCAAAGTATACAATGGAAGAAAGAAAGCATCTTCAACAAATGGTGCTGGCATAACTGGATGTCAACCTGTAGAAGAATGAAAATAGACCCATGTGTATCACTATGCACAAAACTCAAGTCCAAATGGATCAAAGACCTCAATATCAGTCAGAACACATTGAACCTGATAGAAGAGAAAGTGGGAAGTACCCTACAACAGATGGCCACAGGAGATGGCTTCCTATGTGTAACCCCAACAGCACAGACATTAAGGGCTACATTGAATTAATGGGACCTACTAAAACTGAGAAGCTTCTGTAAAGCAAAGGACACTGTCACCAAGACAAAAAGGCAACCTACTGACTGGGAGAAGATCTTCACCAACCCCACAACAGACAAAGGTCTGATCTCCAAAATATATAGAGAACTCAGGAAACTAGACTTTATAATGCTAATTAACCCAATTAAAAAATGGGGCACTGAACTGAACAGAGAATTCTCAGCAGAGGAAGTTCAAATTGCCAAAAGACACTTAAGGTCATGCTCAACCTCCTTAGCGATCCGGGAAATGCAAATCAAAACAAGTTTGAGATATCATCTTACACCTGTCAGAATGGCTAAAATAAAAGACTCCAATGATAGCCTTTGCTGGAGAGGCTGTGGAGGAACGGGTA
Organism: Microtus oregoni; assembly: GCF_018167655.1. Taxonomy (NCBI): domain Eukaryota; kingdom Metazoa; phylum Chordata; class Mammalia; order Rodentia; family Cricetidae; genus Microtus; species Microtus oregoni. The sequence continues at coordinate 24,342,177 of NW_024543067.1, read as the reverse complement.
CCCTTATCCATTGCTTGTGGGAATGCAATCTTGTGCAACCACTTTGGAAATCTGTGTTTCAGTTTCTCAGGAAATTCGGGATCAACCTCTCCCTGGACCCAGCAATACCACTCCTGGGAATATACCCAAGAGATGCCCTATCATATGACAAGAGCATTTGTTCAACTATGTTCATAGCAGTATTATTTGTAATAACCAGAACCTGGAAACAACCTAGATGCCCTTCAATGGAAGAATGGATGAAGAAAGTGTGAAATATCTACACATTAGAGTACTACACTGCGATAAAAAACAATGACTTCTCGAATTTTGCATGTAAACGGATGGAAATACAAAACACTATCCTGAGTGAGGTAACCCAGACCCAAAAAGATGAATATGGGATGTACTCGCTCATAATTGGTTTCTAGCCATAAATAAGGGTCACGGAGTCTACAATAGGTGATCCTAAAGAAGCTAAGTAAGAAGGTGAACCAAAGGAAAAACATATAGTTATCCTCTTGGCTATGTGAAGTAGACAAAATTGCCAGGGAGTAAATTGGGATCTTGGGGGTGGGGTGGGATGGGGTAAGGGGAGATGGGGAGAGAAAAGGGAGAAGGGGAAGATGGGGGGAACTTGGGGAAAAAGGAGGATTGGGATAAAGGAAGGTTGGATAGGGGAGCACGGAAGCACAATTCTTAGTTAAGGGAGCCACCTTAGGTTTGGCAAGAGATTTGAACCTAGAGTGGTTCCCAGGTGCCCAAGCCGAGGTCCCCAGTTAGTTCCTTGGGCAGCTGAGGATAGGGAACCTGAAATGACCCTATCCTATAGCAATACTGACGAATATCTTGCATATCATCACAGAACCTTCATCTGGTGATGGATGGAGATAGAGACAGAGACCCACACTGGAGCACTGGACTGAGCTCCCAAGGTCCCAATGAGGAGCAGAAGGAGGGAGAACATGAGCAAAGAAGTCGGGACCACGATGGGTGCACCCACCCACTGAGACAGTGGGGCTGATCTATTGGGAGCTCACCAAGGCCAGCTGAACTGTGACTGAAAAAGCATGGGATAAAACTGGACTCTCTGAACATGGCGAACAATGAGGGCTGATGAGAAGCCAAGGACAATGGCAAGGGATTTTGATCCTACTTCATGTTCTGGCTTTGTGGGAGCCTAGCCTGTTTGGATGTTCACCTTCCTAGATATGGACGGAGAGGGGAGGACCTAGGACTTCCCACAGGGCAGGGAACCCTGATTGCTCTTTGGACTGGAGAGGGAGGGGGAGAGGAGTGGGGGGAGGGAGAGAAGGGTGGGAGCATGGGGAGAAAGTTGGGAGGAGTGGGAGGGAAATGGGATGCTGGGAGGAGGTGGAAACTTGTTTTTTTTTTTCTCCTTTTCTAAATAGAAAAAAAAAAAATAAAGCATGGACCGGGTGCCTCAGTCTAGGAAGGTAAAAAAAAAAAAAAAAAAAAAAAGGATTCATCTTCATAGTAAGTATTGATTTTCTTCCATTCCTCTAGCATATTCATTGAGAAAGATAATAGAACATAGAAAGAACGATTCAAGATAGTGATCAGTCTGACTACGGGACAAGGCCAGTTTAGGCATGCTTTCCTCTACTGCCCAAGGACCTAGCTGGAGACATCCCTGTGGACACCTGGGAACCCCTCTAGAGCCAAGCCTCTTGCCAACCCTAAAATGGCTCCCTTAATTAAGATATCTTCTTCCATGCTCCCATATCTGCCCTTTCTCCATCTAAACCATCCCACTCCCCAAAGCTCTCCCCAATCCTCCCCTTCTCCCTTCTCTCTCCCCCTCTCCCCCTTCCTTTCCCCCACCCCACTCCAACCCCATGCTCCCAACTTTAGCCTGGTAATCTTGTCTGCTTCCAATTTTCAGGAGGATCTATATATGTTTTTCTTTGGGTTCACCTTATTATTTAGCTTCTCTAGGATTGCAAACTATAGGGCCAATGTCCTTTGTTTATGGCTAGAATCCACTAATGAGTGAGTATATACCATATTCATTTTTTTGGGTCTGAGTTATCTCACTCAGGATAGTGTTTTCTATTTCCATCCATTTGCATGCAAAATTCAAGATGTCATTGTTTTTTACCGCTGAGTAGAACTCTAAAGTGTATATGTGCCACACCTTCTTCATCCATTCTTCTATTGAGGGACACCTAGGTTCTTTCTAGGTTCTGGCTATTACAAATAATATGGCTATGAACATAGTTGAAAAAATGCTTTTGTAGTATGGTTGGCCATCTCTTGGGTATATTCCCAAGAGGGTTATTGTTGGATCCTGAGGTAGGTTGACTCCCAATTTTCTGAGAAACCACACTACAGTGATTTCCAAAGTGGTTGCACAAGTTTGCATTCCCAAGAGCAATGGATGAGTGTTCCCCTTACTCCACATCCTCTCCAGCATAGGTTATCATTGGTGTTTTTGATTATAGCCATTCTGAGCGATGTAAGATGGTGTCTCAAAGTTGTTTTGATTTGCATTTCCCTAATCACTAAGGAAGCTGAACATGCCCTTAACTATCATTTGGGTATTTGAAATTCTTCTGTTGAGAATTCTCTGTTCAGTTCAGTACCTCGTTTTTAATTGGGTCATTTAGAATTTTAATGTCTAGTTTCTTGAGTTATTTATATATTTTGAAGATCAAACCTTCATCTGATGACAGATGGAGAGCAGAAGGAGGGAGAATACGAGCAAGGAAGTCAGGACAGCAAAGGGTTGGTCCACCCACTGATACAGTGTGACTGATCTAATGGGAGCTCACCAAAGCCAGCTGGACTGGGACTGAACGAGCATGTGATCAAACTGGACTCTCTGAATGTGGCTGACAATTGGGGCTGACTGAGAAGTCAATGATAATGGCACTGGGATTTATCTTTACTGCATGTACTGACTTTTTTGAGATCCTAGTCTATTTGGATGAATACCTTCCTAAACCTGAATGGAGGGGGGCCTTGGACTTCCCTCAGGGCAGGGAACCCTGCCCTCTCTTAGGACTGGAGGGCCAGTGGGGAGGGTGAGTGGGTGAGCAAGTGGGAAATGGGAGGAGGGGAAGAAGTCGAAATTTTGAATGGTATTATTTATAAAGCAGTAAACATAATGATTCATATTTTTGACTGTGATTTTAGCCTTTAACAGCTAAGCCATTCTCCATCCTACCAACAAGGATGCTTGCTCAACTATGTTCATATCAGCTTTATTTCTAATAGTAATAAACTGAAAACAACCTAAATATCTCTCAACTGAAGAATGAATAAAAAAATGTGGTATACGCAACGGAGAATTACTCAGCTGTTAAAATTTTACATCATGAAACTTGCAGGCAAATAGATGAAACTAGAAAATATCTTCCTGAGTGAGGTAACCCAGGCCCAGAATGACAAACATGCTATGTACTCACTCATAAGTGCACATTAGCTGTAAAGTAATGGATAATCGTGCTAGATCCACAGACCCAGAGAGGCTAAATTGACAGGAAGGGATCAAGGGGTGTGCATGCATAGAGTAGATTTCAAACATGGGCTGGGAGCAGATGGGGATGCGAACATGAGCAATCAGATTGGGGAGTATTGGGGGACATACTGAAATTGGGGTGCATTTTAGAGGTAAGGTAGACCCTTGCACAATGGAAACTACCAGGGATCCACAAGGGAGACCCTAGCAAAGACTCCTAGTCATGGGGGATATGGAACTAGGCAAGGCTTCCAGTGGAGGGACTGTGACGCCAACCCAGTCACAAAACCTTCACTCTACAATTTTTCCTGTCTGTAAGATTTGCTGGCATAAAGGTGGTGCAGAACTTGTGTGAGTGGACATCCAACGATGGGTCCAATTTGAAACCCATACCATTAGAGAGAGTCCATGTCTGATACTGCCTGGATATATCAGATCAAACACAATGGGGGGAAAGTCAATGAAATAGCTCCTAATGCTAATTTTTTATACTCAGAGCTTGGAGGATGCTGAAGAAGAGGACTTGGAAGGATTGTAGATACCAGAGGGTTCAAGGACCCCAAAGACCACAGAATCAAATAATCAGGGCTCATAGGGGCTAAGAGAGACTAAACCAATGATCAGGGAGCCTATGTGGGTCTGAGCTAGATTCTCAACATATTTGTTATGGTTGTGTAGAGCTTGGTATTCTTGTGGGACTCCTAAGAGTGAGGGTGGGTGTTGTCTCTGACTCTTTTGACAGCTTTTGGGATCCTTTCCCTCCTACTGGGTTGCATCATTCAGCTTAAATGAGAGGAGCCTAGACTTTTTACTTGATATGCCATGTTTGGTTGATATCCCTGGGAGGCCTGCCATTTTCTTAAGGGAAATAGAGGAGTGGATCTCAGGGGGAGGGGAAGTGAGGGGAAGACCTAGAAGGTGAGGAGGGAGGGGAAACTGAGGTTGGATATGATATATGACAAAAGAATAAATAGAAAGGTAAAACAAAACAACAAAATGAAAAGATAATATGCAGTTTGCACTTTTCTCTTTTAGTCATATGTTTTCCCCAGAAAGCAGGAAATATGGAACTTTAGCTGAAGACAATCAGAGAGATGTGACTGGGAAGGCTGCTGGAAGTTTGTTATGGTTACTCCCCTTACCGCATATATGTTGTGTTAGGCTCTGTTCATCACTGAACTTTTCCCTTAGCCCTGCTATGGGCAAATTCTATCCTTGAACATTCACAAACCATATTAGCTGCATATATATTGCATGAGTCTGTGGTCAGTCTTCATATTTACTGTGAAATAAATTTTATTCATGGTGTTGTGTAATAAATAGTCATCAGTACCGAACTCCATGGCCATGTCTAGGGAAGTTTAGAACTCTTTCCAAGGTACTTGCACAAGTAGTCAAGCTTCTCTTTGAGTCTGGGTGTGGTGCTTTAAGGACTTGTGTGCATTAATGTATTGTCAGGAGGTAGGGCTTAGTTCATTATTAATTTTTGCAAAGGAAATTATGTTTTGATTGTTTTTTTAAGTATTGTCTCATGTGTATGGGAATTTTGCCTGGGCAGCATGTGTGTGGAAGCTAGAGGAGGCCAGAGGAGTGTGTCTGATTACCTTGAGTAAGAGTTACAGGTATAAGATCAAAAATACTGATGACAACTTATGCTGGAGAGGTTGTGGGGTAAAGGGAACACTCCTGAATTACTGGTGGGAGCACAAACTGGTATAGCCTCTTTGGATATCAGTATGGTGATTTCACAGAAAATTAGGAAACAACCTTCCTCAAGATCCAGTAATACCCCTTTGGGGTATAAACACAAAGAATGTTCCATCGTACCACAGGAACATGTGCTCAACTATGTTCATAGTAGCATTGATTGTTATAACCAGAACCTGAAAACAACCTAAATACCTCCAATCGAAGAATGGGTAAGGAAAATGTGATTTACACAATGGAGTACTACACAGCAGAAAAAAATAATGACTTCGTGAATTTTGCAGGCAAATGAATGGATCTAGAAAACATCATATTGTGTGAGGTAACTCAGACCCAGAAAGACAAATATCATATCTACTCAGTCATAAGTGGTTTTTCGACATAAAGCAAATAAAACCAGCACACAAATCACAATACCAGAGAACCTGGACAACAATGAGGACCCTAAGAGAGATATACATGGATCTATTCAACATGGGAAATAGAAAAAGACAAAATCACCTGAGTAAATTGGGAGAATGGGGACCATGGGAAAGGGTTGAATGAGAGGGGAGAAAAAAGGAGGGGAGCAGAGAAAATGTAGAGCTCAATGAAATCAATTTTAAAAAGCGATTAAAAAGGCAGGTTTTGAATTCAAGATCACCCTTGGATTGAAACTTAATCCAATGCAAGTAGCCATGCAAAATTTCTTCAATTATAAAATAAAAATGAGGAAGGAACACATTTAGACAAAAAAATATACTCTTATTTCTTGTGAAAGGAAATTGGTAAGTACTGGAAGCAGAAGAATTCAAACAGATAGTGTAATGATAGGATGAAGAAATAAAGGGAAAAGGTATGTTTTAAGCAAACTGAAGTGTGTATGAAGAGTCTAACTGGGAAAATTTAATCTTGCTATTGAGTAAAACCTATTGGGAGATAATGGAACACATGCACTATGAAAGAAAGTAAGAATAATCCTGGGACTTGCAGTGCTAATGGAAGAGGAAGACAAGAGAGTTGGGTAAGGAGAATTATGGGTAAGTTAACAAAAGCTGTGTATAAATAAAAAAGTTTTATGAAAAAAAGAGTTATAGGTGTTTGTGAGCTGCCCTGGGGGTGCCAGGAATAGAGAACTGAGTTCTCTGGAATAGCAGTCAGAGCCATTTATCCAGCCCCACTTGTTTTTCTTTTAATTGGAACATTATAGAGGAAATCATACTCACAGCTAGATCAACAATTGGCAGGCTTTGCTTTTCAATTTTTCTGTAAAGGACTAGAGAGTAAATCGTTATGTTTGTAGCCCATCTGGTCTCAGTCACAAATATTTTACTCCTTCTTGTAGCATGAGAGCATTCATGTATAATATTCAAATGAATGAAGATGGCTGGGTTCCACGAAAGCTTTATTTCACTAACAGGAGGTAGGCTGAGATTGCCTTGCAAGCAACAAAGTACTGAGTCAAACTTAGAGAGATGTTTCAAGCCAACACAGGATGTGTTAGGGCAGGGTGATATTTTGCCCACTCCCCATGTAAACTACAAATGACTTTTATCTACATTAGCTGTCATCTGGAGTTTTTAACCAACTCTTAGAGATATGTGAGCTGTGAGCTGGCATGTTTGGTCCTGTCCTGAGTCCTTCTACTTTCTACCAAGAAAACTGTACTCTCAAGTTTTAAACTAAATTTCCAGATTTCATAGTTCTAGGAAATTATCATCTCTTTATAAGCACCAAAAACTATTGTGGCATACATTTGAATAATGTGTATTATTGTTCTTTCTTTAAATTTAAATTGCTTCAACTGCTATATTAAAATATGTCAGTTGATTTACAGTGTATCATTTGATAGTTTGATGGATGCAGGCATTAATGTTGAAATTTGGTTAAGCATAGCTTTCTCCTTAACTAATCATTTTTAAAGTACAATATCATTCAAATTTTCATTATCAAGTATTAATCATTCATATTAAAGGGACTCAAAGTACAACTTCAGCATATGTACTGACCAAATTAGGGCAACCTTTTCTATTATTTTTTTCTTGGAACTCTGGAGCTTCTCTCTGCTGCTTCTCCATAAAAACCACACACTAGTTTATGGTAAATAACTGTGAAATGTCTTATTTTATAGCTCAAGAAAAGACTGATGCATGCAACTCTTTCTTCATCAGCTTCCTAGGTCCTGAAATAAAAGGCATAACTACCAAGTCTGGTAATTATTGTAACCTCTCTATTCTACTGCAAAACATCAAAATTCTTTTCATTTGTGGAAATGGGTTTTTGTAAGAGTATTCTACTTCCTTTTATATATCCCTATTTTTTTTATCACATTCCATTTCTCCTACATATCTGGGGTCCCATGTTCTCAATTTCCCATCATGCTTTCAAAAATCTGTTATGTACCTTGTTTCATACCTGACCATTGCCATTGCCACTTTCCTGTATTATCGGACAATTTCTCTCTTCTTTGATTGGTCAGTTCCTGGCCATCTTTTCTGGTTAGAGGCGAGTGATCCTTACGTTTCAAAGCTTCTATTGCTGACCTATAGCTTTTCTTCACAAGCAGAGCGTCATTTCTTTCTCTTTATGTCTGAAGATTTCCTGCTGTCTTATTGAGTCAACTGTATGCTGGTCCTTCTGATCAGGGGTGAATATCTCTGACAAGAACACTGCCTTTCATTTCTATCTCTTTTATACCTGGGATTACAGCCTCCTGTAGAGAATGTAGAGAATGCATATGAAATGCTGATAAAACCATGGATGAGGGAACAAATGGTCTGGATATAACAATACCCTGTGGTGTCTGAGGAACATAGAAACACAGGTGTATGATAAACATTCATTAAATAACTTCATTAAATTTAACAAATTGTACATATAATTTTTTTCTTTAGTGAAAATGGGTTAACGTCTCAAGGATTTATAAAGTATGGTGTAATTAAAATTTTCTTCTAAAGACAAAAAGAAAATATATGTGCTGGACAACCACTGTTACACTGTGCACAATCAGTGACAACTATTGCCTTCTTAGGATGGCCCAGCATTGAATGCACTGGTCTTCAGCACTGGATACACATTTGTATCTCCTGGGAAACTATAGAGGATGCCCTAGCTTAAGGTTCAACACAGGCCAGTAAAATCAGTATCTCTGGGAGGAGTGTGCAAGTATCAGAATGTTGGAAATTCCACAGGTGACTCTAATATGTAGGCCAATCAGAGAAGTATTCAAGATAACCTGAAGTTCTAGTTCTCATGTCCAGTTTTCCTCCATGCTAGTACTTGGAATTTTAAACATAGTATCATGGTTGACTGTGTATCTTAAACATTTTTGTCCACAGTGAGTTGATAGAGAGTGTAGGCATTCATGAAACATGAACCAGTGAGGAGGTAATCAGTAAGTTATCATGTAACAGTCAGGAATGATGCTGGGAAAGTATTTCTCTTTAATTCTCAGTTACACATACAACTCAGTGAATGAAATGAACACATTTGAGAAATGTTAGCATATTACTATTTTATTGTGCATGTATGTCATGTTTACTGTGCCATCTGTTATTTGTAATTACTGAAGGACCTCATGCATGCTAAGTTTAGTGATTATGTCTGGCTTGTGAGCATCTCACACGTGTAATTTGAGAGAACCACTGGCTCATAAACTTTCATGGTGCATTTTAAAGTATGTACAATTTAATATGATTTCGAATAATTACATTCCTTTAAAATTTTAGCAGTTAATATGCATTCCAATTAAAGTTTATTAAGAAAGTCAGTGCCTGCTGAATATGGGAGAAAAATAAAAGGTTGCTGAATCACGCGCCTTGCTGCGTTGCTGTTGTATGACTTCCACACGTCTCTACCTCCAGCTGGTCCTCTCATTTCTGAGGACTGTCAGGAAAGGCCACAGATATGCTTCTGGCTCTACTCTCTCCACCACTGGTTCATTTTTGTAGGTGACATGTATGAATTACCCATTTAGTCACCAAGAAAAGACTCCTTTGTCTGCTATCATGGCAGAAATTCTACCACTGGGAAAAATAACAGACATTTCCTTGAAAAGCGACACAAGTCTGAATTCTTATCAATTGGATGGAGGATTAGGAGTGCAAGATCATCTTCAGCTTTGTATCAAGTTCCATACCACCCAAAGATACATGAGAACCGACTTAAATTTTGTTAAAATTTGAATTATCTATTTGAAATGGAAAACAGAATTCTCAAAGATAGCAATAAACCATGAAAAAGAAAAACATTTATTGAGTCATTTAAGATTCAACATATATTATTAAAATTATGAGGCTTAAAATTTAATATACCTTGAGAAGGAAAATTTGTCACCCAATAATTTATGATTAGGGAGCTATCACATTTGTGAACCAGTAGTTCATAAAGTGTTATTTATGTGATGCATGAGTACATCAAGCGCTATGGAAGGTGAAAGAGAGTTTCCGTACATAATTGGAATGCTGTCGGGACTTCATGGCGTGGAAGACCTTGGCTGCAGGCCAAAAAGGATGACAAGGTTTGTGCTTCCAGAAATAAATAGGAGTATAGTATTTCTCAGGAAGTTCCATGGAATTACAAGGAGTTTGAAAACATATCATTAGAGTGAAATCCTAATAAAATATGTGCGAGTCAAATGTTTCTTTCTTCAAAGGACTTTAGTTGAGAAATCGTAGGAGTTAATTCACATTACTATTTTCTGCAAAGGCTTAGTGTGTCAGAAAATTGATTCTCTGTGAAACAGCCATCCTCTGAAGCTAGTGTGGTCAACTTAAGAAGAGTTCAGCCTTTTGGCTAAGGCTTACAACTGACAAGTTTGGTTTAAGAGCAGGTCAAGCTGTTGACCTTGATTTATTCTTTTTCACATAGCGTTAAGCATCTGTGGACACTTGCTCTTTAATTTTAATTTGGGAACACTTATTCTTCCTATGCCTCAGGAGATCCTTTGGATATTGCTTCTGTACGTTAGGGAAAGTGTTTTTGGTGAACAGTTTACTGTTTATATTTTGTCCCATATTGTCAGTTCTACAGAAGTCATGAATTGGGTAACCATATAGGTGTCACTGTGGCACTCAGGAGAGAGTTGATGGCCAAAGATACCCTGTGCTTCTTGGTGACCACAATGACACATTCTTGCTGTCTTTTCTATGAGTGGAATTCTACCCCATGTTGGCATTTTGCAGCTCAGTCTGGTGAGGTAAATATCAATTTTTTCTCATTTAATGAGGAACATTATGGCTTGGGTGGATCAAATTTTATTTGTTATGGTCACACAATTATGACAGGATGAAATTGGTCCTCAGATCTAGTGGTCATATCTGCACCATTCTGTTTCCTATAAAATGAAGATACTTTTTGAAGCCCCACTCACTGGCTGAGTCAGTCCATGCTTAGGTTGCAGAACTTACGGTGTGTGGGTGCTCCTATAGACACAAGACTTTGGTTAACCTCTATAGTCATTCAATCTGGATTCAGCATCTCTTGAGCACCAGATTTAGACAGTTTATTTATTTATTTTTAGGAAATGAGGCATTGGGAAATAAAGTCAAAACTATCTTTGAACAAAAAGGTCACCAGCCTACCAACTAGTGGCTTGGGAACAATGGAGAATAATATTCTGGCACTATTTCACAAGATAATTAAAGTAACAGAGCATGGTGGCACCTAAGACAAGACACACATTCCTGGAAACTCAACAGCTGGAAATAAAGCTTGCTGGTGGTAGGACCAATTCTACAGGGCAAACAAAGAAGCAAATGAAAAAATAAACTCCCTTACCCTAAATTATAGAGGCTGTTAGTGTTCAGGCAACTGTACTGCCATTGGGGTTCTGACAGGCTATGTCCTCAGCTGCAGCCTCTAAGAGTACCTCCTATGCCCATTCACTACGTTCCCTGCCCACCTTCTCTGTCTCTGTCTCTCTCTCCCCTCCTCTCGTCTGTTACTCCTGTCTGCAGAGGTCAGTTTGTCCTCTCCCCTCCCCTGATTGCCCATTCATTTTCCCCCAATAAAAACCTCTCCACCTTAACTCTGTACCTTCGCATCTTTCTCTCATGTGCCACTTTTTAAAAAATTACAACAGAGACAATATTGCCCACACACAAAAACAAAACCACAAACAAGTTTCTCAAACTAGATAAAAGTCTACAAAAGGTTATTAGATTATGGTCCAGAACTCAGCACACACCTAACATAGCCTTGTCGATTGAGACACTGAGCTCTCAGCATTTGAAGGTCTATGTGAGAGGATGCCTTGCCATTCTGGTAATATCATAGATTGGGAAACTGAGGCAGAAGATCAGCATCTGGAGATCTATGTGAGAGGACACCTTGCCGTTCTGGTAATCTTCTTTTCTGGTGTAGTACAGTAGTCACTCATAGAGCAGGTTTGCTTAGTATTTACAGAGGATCCTAGTAAGGAGATAACCACAGCTCAGGATGAAACAATCAAGATAGATGGAAATAATCACAGGGACATTGTACCATGATCAATCTATCTGTCTGAATCCTTCCTGAATCATAGCACCTTGGCTAGGAGTGCAAAGAGCACTTTTGGTGAAGAGTCTGTTGTTTTATGTTCTGTCCTTAGCTTCCACTTGGATAGGGGTTGTGTAATGTCACTGTTCTCTGTATAAACCTACTCTAACAGTTGTGAGAGGGCTCTACCACTTTAATCACATCCTAGAGAAGCTTAAAATACTTGACAGTCCTTTAAGACAAAACAGTTAAGAAAAACACTTGTAAGTCAAAAGTATAAAGCAAAACTAAATAGTAATTTTCACTGGAGAAATAATTTAGAGTTTGAAGTAAATCTGAAAAGTAAAAGAAAAACAAACCACATCTGTACTTCTCTATCAAGGAGGCACGCAGCATTAAAGAAAGAAACTACAAATTCTATTAAGTGAATGTATTTAGTTGTTCCAAGAACTATTTATGAATCCAATGAGGTTATCTGATTTCATGTGAAATTCAAGCTATAGAAAAATGAAGAGATGCTTTTAATTTCATTAAAATTATATTCTTTATCAATCAATTAAAATATTAGAGATAGAAAGCTGATATAGAGGATCCCTTGAGCTTAGGAGTTTAGGGCCAGTCTTGGTAACATATGATCACACTATCTCTAATATTTTAGTGGAGTATTTAATATAATACTTAATATTTAATTAAGTAGCTAGGATACAGGTGTGTGTATCTGGTTTAAAAACTGTTTTAATAAAGACTGGGGAGATGGCTCCCTGGGCATAGTGCTTGCCATGCAGGAATGAAGGACTGAATTCAGACACACAGCATCCACGAGGATCTGGGCATAGCTACCCACATATGCAAGAACAATGCTGGAGGAGTTGGTAGAGACAAGACAGATGCTGTAGCTCACTGCCCAGCCAGCCTAGCAAATGGGTAGGTGTAGTGAGGAGCTGTTCTAAAAAATTAAGATGTAGAAGAGTACTAGAATAAGGCACCAACTTTGGTCTTTGTAAGTATATTTACACACACACACACACACACATCTTCATACAACTGTACAAGTGTGTACAATACAAATTCATGTACACATAAATAATAAAATATTATATAATCATTTGTTTTTCAATACTTAATATGAGGAACATTTTTATTTCTTTGAAAGATAAAAATAAGTTTTCAAAAAATGCTCTTGTATTCTAAGAGAAATATAAGAGGCATTTGAGCTACCCTGCAAGTCTCCTGATGTTTATTCTCATGTGACCACAATTACTGCATTAATTTATTCAATACAAAAATGTTATTATTAAATAATATACTTAAAGTTCTGTCATTGACTTTACAAGTTAGTAGGTCTTAATAACAAAAACATTTCATTTTCTTTGAAGAACATACAAAGAATTATGAAAGCTCATCCTTCATCCTACAAGTATAAAAATTCACAATTTTAGTGATTTTAAGAGACACAAAAGTAAACAAGATACAAATATTGTTTTCAAAACTGATTATATGGTGAAGAAAATAGAAAAGTCAACATCAATTCTGAACATCTAAAATGACTGGGCCATATAACTCTGGGGCAACATTAAAGATGTATTAGAAGAATATCTTAGACTTCGTTAGTTAGAATTTTGATGGTTTGGATGAAAAACATTTTTTTCCATTTTAGATAAGTATATGCTGAGTGAGTGATGATCATTTGTTCATTGGTTAATGACTTTAGTTTTCTTTCAATTTGAAGTAAAGGGCATATACGTGCTCTAGGGCATATTTGCGTGCTCTAGGGATGTGCAGAAGGTCTGTCCTGAGAGCACTAGACTCTGCTGGTGATAGGATCATGAAAAGATGTCAGATCGCTCCTTTCTGTGCTGACCCTTCTACGTGCTTCTAAGCTGTGTAGCTTCTACAAAAGATATCAGTCGTCAGTGTTACAGAAGGCACAGCATGAACAGTATCCTCTCACCGTTTTTAAACTGGGTCTGTGTTTCTCTCCACTCACTTCTTCTGTATACATATAAAATAATAGAAGATGGGACTTATATACCATATTTAATGACTATTAGATGTAGCAATAAGTATGACTGTCAAAGAAAGGTAGTTTACTTTCTGATTGAGAATAATGCCTTGGTCTTTAAGAGAGGCACTGAAACAAAAATTCATGGATGAAAATAGAAAGCACAAAGGCAGCACTACCCTTTGCTTCAGCCAAGTTGCTGAGGTCACGATGAGTGGTGAGAAACGGCTATACATGCAAAACTGTAGGTAAAAATGCACCATAGTCATTTTTAGGACAGCATAACTCATTAATAATGGGAAACTGGAATAAAACACTCAAAAGACTCTTTTTATTGTTTGTATTTGAATCAGGAGCCGAAACTGTTTCCTGTGATTAAACAAGAAATGATTTATTTCTAAATAGCATTGCTCAAAAAAGGAGAGATCAAATGACAAATATGCAAATTGGTTCTATACAATCTTGAGCCTGTCAAATAATTTTTTTCCTAGAAGAAATAAGTATACATAAATGGTCTGGTTGGAATTGAAATCTAGAGAGTTTATTAAGTATTAAAGAACTTAGAAAAATGCAATATTTTAAGAAAGAAATTAAAATAAATTCAATTAAATTCAAATTGTATATTAAATATATATTACATGCTTATCACTGATCATTTCTTGACATTTCTTTCTGTCATTTATTTAGCTGGCTTACTGTAAAATATGTTCTACTCATATACATACAAACTCAGGAGAGACTATGACATTGGTTTTGCTCTTGAGGTCATGGAGAAACACAAAACAGTTATAGTAACTTGTCTTAAATAACAGAGACTAAGGGAACACCAAGCATTGATAATACAAAATTATAATGTTTCCTAGTGATACCACTTTCTTGTTGCTGTGAGGCTATTGTGTGCTGTGTAAACCCATTCAAATACTGCTCTATCATGGAAATCCACAAACTTGAATTTTAAACCTCACATAAAAACATTCTGATACAAACTCTTTTCTTTGTTAGCTAACATTGTCTCCCTAACTGCAAACTCATTCTCTTCAGTTTAACATGTATCTCATGCATTAGTGAACACTGAACAATCTAGGTGAATCCATTTCCAGATAGTAGTAAACAGATCAAGAAAGTTAAAAGCCCAGTGAGGATGGAGTGGGATGCAAAATCAACAACAGGGCAGTGAAAATCATCTGGGACAATTGCTGAGGGGCTCCAATAAGTTTAATTTTATTGGCAATCTTCCATTTAGTGCTCAAATGCACTAGACCTTGTTAAAGGCAGTCACGGAACTGGCAATTGCTGCACTTACGACTGCTTTTCCCACTGAGAGTCTTTCGTGGAACTTGCTTTTCACAGTGAACGGAGGTGCATCACATCCTGAAACCAGTTCAAAAATAACACGCAGGTAAGACAATGAGTTTCTACCCAAAACTTGCAGTACAACAGGCTTACCTTCTATAATAGGAATAAAATATAACACGTATTTATATGTATATTTACATATGAATACATAACCATTATTTTTTGTCATTCATTAATTAGTTTAACAAAAAACATTTGGGCAAAGAACTAAGCAAATTCCTCAAATTGGGTGCTTATAACTTACACTGTGTGGAACCAAAACAGCAAGTTGAACTTGACTAAATTATTTCTTGTCTCTCTCAAGTTATTTGATGGCTCTACATTTCCACTCCTTGACTCTTTAACACTAAAATTTCCTTCTAAAGCAATTCTATTATTTCTTTTTACTGCTCTATTTTAATATAGTTTTTTTGTCAAATTGTTACCTCAAAAAAGCTACTCATGAGATGAAATTAGTTGGGTAATGGTAGAGTTTCCAAAACCTCAGTGGAAAATTAAAGTGAACTACTTCTGAGTTGATATATCTAGCTGATCCATAAGCTATGCTGGAAGGCAGAATTGCTTACTTACAAGTCAATAATAATATTCAAGAAAAATGGCTGCTAATGAAATGGCTGAATATAAAAGCCAACTGGAAACCTCTATGCTATAAATGTGAACAAAATAACATGTTTAGTGCTGAAGTATATAAACTGAATGAATTGGTCAGGAACAATTTCAGGTGAGCATTGATTAAAAAAAATCAAAGTGTGGGCAGCTCTCAAAGTCAGTCACTAAGGCGCAGTCTCCACCGGAGCCTAAATTACTAGAAAAACTTAGGCGGTTGAGGTAAAATCATCAAGAACAATTTTTCTTTGCTTCTTGTTGAGCAACCTTATGACACCGAGACATGAATAGGTCCTGATGATGCTAGAAGTACCCAGAAACCATCTAGGAGCCTTCAACTTGTGAAAACAGATAATCAGAAAGAGATTGATAAATAAATAAATTCTGGAGCATTATGGAGCCCTCCACAACTATTAATTCCTGCTTCTTTCCTTGATTTTCAGTGATCTATTTTCTTGAGCCTGTCACAGAATTTTGTGTGTGAAGAATCTATGGAATCATCGAGGCTATACAGCAAGGTTGCCCACATGCAGACACTGGAGAAAAATCTGGGTATGAATAGTAAATTTAAGATGAGATTCCTGAAGCTTCGGGAAGAGAATGGATAAGTTGGTATGTGCACGGCTAT
Organism: Microtus oregoni; assembly: GCF_018167655.1. Lineage (NCBI taxonomy): Eukaryota > Metazoa > Chordata > Mammalia > Rodentia > Cricetidae > Microtus > Microtus oregoni. The sequence continues at coordinate 24,325,959 of NW_024543067.1, read as the reverse complement.
AGTAGCTATTGGCAATTGATGGCTACTTGGAGGTGCAGTTGTTTTTTCTTAGGGGTAGGACTTTTCTATGGAGCAAATTTTTCAGGCTTGGAGAACATGGTTCTTTATTCACACCATTGGGACACTCAGGAAATCAAATTTCCAGCAGAGATGAATCAACAAAAACAAAATACGAGTGCATGCTTGTATGTAGTTAGCAGATGCATCATTTGATTATATTTTGTAGGAGTGAAACTTCTTGGCAGATGCATACAGAGTTATAGGCAGAAGCCTTTCCAGCTAAGAAGTAGAGTGCCATGGGTGTGATTTTCAGATGTTACCCAGCTAGCTTAGGACATGCCTAACTAAAAGACATTTGAGATGAAACTCAGTTTTATTATCTTTAAGTGTATTGCCCAGCACTGCAAGTAGGTAGAAAGGCAAAAGAAAAGAGAAAAGCTCAAAGACACAATTCAGCCTGAAGACCTACTCTTAGTTTATTAAGTTCGTCATTTCACGCATGTTTCACAATTTTGACTTAGTTCTCTGCAAAACAAAGATCACATTCTCTACTTTATAGAGTTATTAAAATGACAAAAAATTAATAGCATGTATATCGTACTTAGATATTCATCAGATTTTGTTAACAGAGATTTTAAATAATAGTTTTTTGAATAATAGTTTAACAGGAAGTTTGCAAACAATGTGGTCATTAATCAATTTATTTAAACGTTTTATTGAATGTCTTAAAATGCATTGATTAAAAAAGCAAAATTGGGAAGGGAAGGGGTAGATGTTGGTCCTGAGAGAGTGGTCCTGGCTGCTTTGGAGGGTGAGACAGATCTCAGCTAAGCAGGTGCAACTGGGCTGCTTGCACTTATTCAAACTTCAGCCATGAGGGAAGCTCGGGGGAGCGCCAGGAATACCACACAAAACTATGACAATGATTGTTTAGCACAGGCGGTAAGATGGGCTCATAATTTCATCTTTACAATAGTAGTAGGCTGAAGAAAACTGGCTAGAATTTAAATAGGACACTGGGCCCTGACCCTGGGACGCCAGCTATATGAAAGAGAGATAACTTGGCGTTTGTCTTAGAATGAACAATATAAGTTTTCCAAATTTGAGTTATGGAATTTTATGTCCCTGCAATGTAGTTCTGAAAATCTGAAAGACTTTTTCACAAATGATCCAGGGGAGTTTTCACTGTGCAGCACTATTGACCTGCTCTCAAGTGCTAAGTCAGCATTTGTACAAAGACTTCCCTTGCACTGAAGACCACACCATGATCTGTCCCTGCTCTTTCTCTTTTCCCTTTCCTTCCTGTTCTCTTCCTGTGCTGGTACAGGCAAAATTCTTCACCCATTTTAGTTTTGCTATGATCACAGTAGAGATAATAGATATTTTCTTGTAATTTGTCAATGTGTATGTGTGAGTGTGTGTGTTTGAGACAGTGCCTATTGTAGCCCAGGATAGCTTTTAATTGATGTTAGCTGAGAATGACTTTGAAATCCTGACCCTCCTGTCTCTACTTCCTATGTGCTAGGAATGATCATGCCCTGCTTACTATATTTTAATTTACTAATATCTATAGAATAATTGAAAGACATTTATACAGTGTAATGGCTCAACAATGCATGGTAACTCTAGATAGTTACATTCCCAAGCCATAAAAATGATGAATTAAAAATTAAATGAGTAATGTATGCATTTTCTGCTTACAAAGTGCATCAAACCCAATCCAATTATAATGACTCTAATTCAAGTATATCGCCTGTATTTATGATCTAAAATTAATGCTTTACCTTTGCACCATATTAGAATCTTCGGGACATCTCAAGGGTTAATTTTATCAGATACTTGGTAGTTTTGATATGGATTGCTAAATTTTTTTTATTGGTAGACACACGGAGAAAAAAGACAGCACTAAAGATTATTATAAAAGAAAGCAGAGCTTGATTAATTAGAAAGTAATAAAGCTATTGAACGACATTAGCAAGATTATGGTGTCAAAGGTTGCAGGCAACCAATACCTTGGGAAGTGAAAGGTTACAGTGTTTAGGGGAGCTCTATATCCCTGGCAAGAAATTTCTTGGGCTGTAGACAGCTAGGCTTTTCTGTTTTCGGCAGTGCATTGTTGAGGTGAATTTTCACTACCCACTAAGTTGATTCAATGCTTTAGTCTAGATTTTATTTCTATCTAGACCAGTGCTCAATCTTATTAGACTTAATGACTTCTTTTTATAATAATTCTTTAGATCTGAGTCCACTTTTATAAGACTTAATGGTGCCCTATTTTCATAATAATTAGGTTTTCATGTCTACTTTGCAAGTCTGAAATGAAATTAACAGATAATGACCTATCTACCATGGAAACTTAAAAGATTCAAGCTAATGTTGTAACTCTCCTAGAAGGAGTTAGTTACTGTGTGTTTCATGAGAATCAGTGCTTGGTCTTATTGTATCAAGGCTTGTTTGTCATCTTGGAAAATAAGATGGAAATATTCTCAGTATTTGAGGAGAGAAAATAACAACAGCAACGCAACTGATCTAATTCCCCTGAAGACACAACATGGGGTTATTTCCATCTGTCTTCAAGTATAGCTACGCAAGAGTAGTCACACATTGAGATGTACATTATATTACATTTACTATTGTTTTTTGCTTCCCCTTTGTATATGGTTAGAGAATGTTACTTTACTGCATTTTACATTTTCCCCATATTGATAGGTTATTGTCTTTTAATTGGATTTTAGAGAACTAATGCAAGCTAAGAATTCAGTTACCTAAAAATTCATTTTTTTTTGAAGATGGAACACTTTTGGGACTTTAATTTTGAAAAGATAGTATTTCACATGCTTGTGTGGCATAGCATCTATCTGAGAAAATATGTATGGGTTCTAATTGGCTCATTTCCAATACCTTATGGACTGCCAATAACTCCCCTACTTGTACTGATCCAGGTTTTAATTGAGTATAGGCCCTTTCCTTATGATTAATTTCCATTATTATTAACCCAAAATTAGTTTTATTGTCATCCATAAAGGCTGCTATAGTGGCCTGGGGGATGGCTTTTTTTTTTTTATTGAGAAAAGGAAAAAAAAGTTTCCACCTCCTCCCAGCCTGCCACTCCTCCCACCCCCCCACTCCTTTCTCCCTCCCCCCACTCCTCTCCCCCTCCCTCTCCAGTCCAAAGAGCAGTCAGGGTTTCCTGCCCTGTGGGAAGTCCAAGGTCCTCCTCCCTCCGTCCATGTCTAGGAAGGTGAACATCCAAACTGGCTAGGCTCCCACAAAGCCAGAACATGAAGTAGGATCAAAACCCCGTGCCATTGTCCTTGGCTTCTCATCAGCCCTCATTGTTCGCCATGTTCAGAGTCCGGTTTTATCCCATGCTTTTTCAGTCACAGTCCAGCTGGCCTTGGTGAGCTCCCAATAGATCAGCCCCACTGTCTCAGTGGGTGGGTGCACCCCTCGTGGTCCTGACTTCCTTGCTCATCTTCTCCCTCCTTCTGCTCCTCATTGGGACCTTGGGAGCTCAGTCCAGTGCTCCAGTGTGGGTCTCTGTCTCTATCTCCATCCATCACCAGATGAAGGTTCTATGGTGATATGCAAGATATTCGTCAGTATTGCTATAGGATAGGGTCATTTCAGATTCCCTATCCTCAGCTGCCCAAGGAAGTAACTGGGGACATCGCCTTGGGCTCCTGGGAGGCACTCTAGGTTCAAGTCTCTTGCCAACCCTAAGGTGGCTCCCTTAACTAAGAATTGTGCTTCCGTGCTCCCCTATCCAACCTTCCTTTATCCCAATCATCCTGTTTCCCCAAGTTCCCCCCATCCTCCCCTTTTCCCCTTTCTCTCCCCATCTCCCCTTACCCCCATCCCACCACACCCCCAAGATCCCAATTTTCTCCCCAGCAATTTTGTCTACTTCCCATAGCCAAGAGGATAACTATATGTTTTTCCTTGGGTTCATCTTCTTATTTAGCTTCTTTAGGTTCACCAATTGTAGACTCCGTGACCCTTATTTATGGTTAGAAACCAATTATGAGTGAGTACATCCCATGTTCACCTTTTTGGGTCTGGGTTACCTCACTAGATGGGCACAGGAGATCGCTTCCTATGTATAACTCCAGCAGCACAGACATTAGAGGCAACATTGAATAAATGGGACCTACTGAAACTGAGAAGCTTCTGTAAAGCAAAGGACACTGTCACCAAGACAAAAAGGCAACCTATTGACTGGGAGAAGATCTTCACCAACCCCACAACAGACAAAGGTCTGATCTCCAAATATAGAGAACTCAAGAAACTAGACTTTAAAATGCTAATTAACCCCATTAAAAAAATGGGGCACTGAACTGAACAGAGAATTCTCAACAGAAGAAGTTCAAATGGCCAAAAGACACTTAAGGTCATGCTCAACCTCCTTAGCGATCAGGGAAATGCAAATCAAAACAAGTTTGAGATATCATCTTACACCTGTCAGAATGGCTAAAATAAAAGACTCCAATGATAGCCTTTGCTGGAGAGACTGTGGAGGAAGGGGTACCCTCATCCATTGCTGGTGGGAATGCAATTTTGTGCAACCACTGTGGAAATCAGTTTTTCGGTTTCTCAGGAAATTCAGGATCAACCTATCCCTGGACCCAGCATTACCTCTCTTTGGAATATACTCAAGAGATGCCCTATCATATGACAAAAGCATTTGTTCAACTGTGTTCATAGCAGTATTATTTGTAATAGCCAGAACCTGGAAACAACCTAGATGTCCTTTAATGGAAGAATGGATGAAGAAAGTGTGGAATAAATACACATTAGAGTACTACGCTGCGATAAAAAACAATGACTTCTTGAATTTTGCATGCAAATGGATGGAGATAGAAAAAACTAAAAATTCAATTTTATATATAAGACAGATATTGGGGTTCAATCTGAAGATCAGAAAAGCAAAGTAGCCAGTACCTCAGACCAAAAATGGCTGAAGACTCCACACCCCACATCCCGCACTTCACACTCCACTGGGTTCCTGTCTCGTCCCAGCCTTATATTCATCCCTCCACCCAGCCATATCACTCCTGTCTTCACTTCCCTAGTGCTGAGATTAAAGTGTGGGATCCCAAGTCTTGGGATCACCATTGTGTGAGCTCTGCATCTCTTTTACATAAATTCAATCTTGTGTGGCCCAGGGTTTCCTTGAACTAACAGATATCCATCTACCTCTGTCTCCCAGTTCTGGAATGAGAGGTGCGTGACACCACTCCCTAACCTGTATGGCTGACTAGTATGGCTGCTTTGCTCTCTCGTCTTCCAACAAACTTTACTTATTAAAACACACACACACACACACACACACACACACACACAGAGACACACACACACACAGTGGGTAAGTAATAGAGAAAAAGATAGAAGGAGTTTTTTAACTGAGCATCTATTATGTATACTATAATACAAAAGAGTAATCAAAAAGAAGAATTCAATACAATGTAATACAATTTACATATTCAGATACTCTGTACAGCTGTAGCCAAAGATAGTTTAAAGTAATAAAATTATAAATTCTAAATGAGATTTCAAATACAGTTGTGTTGCTATTGTTATATTGTCTCCCCAAACAGTACAAGGAACATTTCCATATGATTTTTTTACACACAGACACACACACACACACACACACACACACACACAAAGAGAGAGAAAAGAGAGAGACACAGAGACAGGGAGGGAGGGGAAAGGATTGAGGGAGTGAGGAAAGGAGAGGGAAGGAGGGATGGAGGGAGGACTATGAATGAGAGAGATGAAGGATGAGCAAAGGCACATCTTTAGGATGGAAAATGGAGACAGTCCAAATTTAGAAGTATTGTGCATTCACTTCTGCCCCACCTCCGGATTCCTGCTTCATATCTCTAGTTGTTTGGAGAAGAAAAGAGATTGGGTACATATTCTGTTATCTGCTGTGTTACCATGGATACCACCAAACCCCAGCTTATTTGTTTATTCTTTCTTCTGTTATATATCATATGTTTTGTCTCTTACTTTCTATTTCAGCTGTCTAGTGTCCAGCTTTTTGATGTTATTGTTTAATCTTCTTTCTCACACACAAAATAGGTTCTATTTGTACCTTTCTGTTTCAGCTCTCTCATGTCTACCTTAAGAATTCTCTTTTCTCATTTTTTTTATACAAAGCAGACTCTACCCAGTTTTAAGTGATGTCATTGTTAAGCGAAATCAAGGAATAACCTCTTATTTTAAAGTCAGATTCACATAGGATGTGCTGCTGTGCCTCTAGATCATCGCCTCCCCTCGTGGCCTTGGCTCTAAGTGAAGTCCGTCAACCTCCTGAGTTCTCACTTAACCAGACACTCGTCTAAAGAACACATTCTTTAGGGCCGGCTTTCACATTTCCTATATTACCCATTTCTAAAGGTTCTGTCCTTAAATCCTTAAAATTTTCTGCATCTTCCAAGGAATATATTTGATAACACCAAAGATAAAACCATAGGCATTTCCAATGATCAGATCCATGTTGCAGTGAAATAAGTACTAATATGCTAGTAAAAGTCACGACTTCTCCCTCTGATGCTTCAGTGTCTGCAGTATATTAAGTTATCTGCCCTCACATATTATATCAGGTACTTTTCTGTTGCTGTGCTATGACACCATGACAAAAGGAGCTTGTAGAGAAAAGTCTATTTTGGTTTATTGTTCCAGAGAGCTAAGAGTCCATCATGTTGGACAGGCATTTTTTTCTCAATACCTTTGAGTGTAATAAAAATGGTTTAATAGATTATATTGTCAATATTTTAATTTTAGTGAGGCAGAAACCTATAGCCTTGCTTTTTCATTCCATCTTATAACCAGTTTATTCAGCAAAGAAGACTGGATAGGACACATTGGGTGTCATAATTGTACCAAATGGGAAGGTACTTAATGCTAAAGCTTTCTGTTGGATGATAAACAAATAAAGCTGGGAATTCTGTGAGTTTTCCTGTTGGAGAAACATTCCACAAGGAAGCACTTTAATAGCCTTATACTCAGAAGGTTGTTTTATGCATTAAGAACTTATACTCCATTGTACTTGTATTTTTTCCTTTGAATATACTTAACCTTTTTCCTCCTGATATGTGATATCACTACTGTATCTGATGTCCCTTGCTCCAAATTTAAGAGGAAGATGCCTTCTGAAGTTTTTCTGGTACTCTTGGAGAATACTGTGGTGTTGAGGCAAATAGGTAATAAGAATGTAGCGTCTATCCTAAGGAGTAGTGGGGGAATGGCAGGGTGTGGATTAAGTTATGGTGAGCCCACAAGTTTTATACAGTGAGTTTACAGCTGATAAATTCCTAGACAGATCCACAAATATACAACCCATATCAGCATATCTCCAACTCAGACCTTGTGGGTGTGCTGAGGCTGGTACCCAGGGACCCAGGTAGTAACTGACATGTTATATATACCACACAGAAGTCAGAACACACATCACCCTTCATGCTTCTTTTCTATATCAGAAGCGATGGATCAGAAAGTCAGGCTAGTTAGATACAAGGGACCAACTTAGCTCTTAACCCTTTCTCTCATTTATGTCATATTTGCCTCATTTACATTTTCTCTTATAAGATATTTGAACATATCATATATTTATAGTATAATCTAACTTGCTATAACTTCCTTCAAGACATAGATTTCAGATATCAGAAATAAAATTTCATATGAACACTAGCGTCTACTATAAGATCAAGTTCAAACCCTGAGTCTGTTACTTTGAATCCTCTATGAGGCCTCTATGATCTTTGGTAGGGAAATCAGCAGGTGATCTCTACCTTTCAAGTGTCCAGATCAATGCACTTACTGGAATGAGGTGTGCACTCATAGGCTGCCTTTGCCTTTGTCTTTCCGCTAAGTTATCTCAGAAATAGTACTCTGTCTTTGGTTGACTGATTACTAAGGATCTTTCAAATTGTGCCTAAATGTTAAACTTTCAAGGAGGAATTTTCCAAGTGTATCTCTGTTACAGAGTTGAACATACCCCTAATCCACAGTTCTAAAGACCCTGGCCTATGTCTAATACAGTATTTATTTTTATATTGTAAAAATTTATTTAATGCAGTAATTATTTTTTAATGAAACACTGTTGGAAGATGGAGCTATATGTTTTAATTTCATATCCTATCGCCAACCATGTTAACTGTTTTTAGAAAATTGAATTAAAGTCAATAGATAGTTTGAATTTTTATTTTTATTAAAATAAAAATGTAAAAAAAATTCTTGATTTTCAAAATATTTTATCAGATCCATAATTTTGAAGGATGTTGTTGATAAAGATATAAATGAATAATGATGGAGTAACATAGATTAAAATACGTTGGTTTTATTTAGCCATAAAGAAGAATGATATGGCACATTCAGGAAAATGAATAGACATAGGATTATTCACATTGATTGAAGTAAGGCAAACTCATGAGACAGGTGTTTCATGAAGAAAAGGAATTGGTGGAGTTGGCACAGGAGCAGTTGTGGGAGGTGAGTGTGCTCCCAGTACTTTGACTAAACTGTGGTGAAACAGTACTTTGTACAGTGAATGCATACTAATCAAAACTTAAAATAAATGTGAGTTATGTGAACGATAGACATCTCAACATCATAATAGAAAAAGGGGATTGAATTCTACATAGTTTGACTGTAAAGCAATGTAAAATAGTTGAGCTGGATAATACATTACTCATGTCAGTTTAATCACTCACTAAAGCATAGATAGATTGTAAGTAACATAATACACATAATTATTGCTTGACAACTTATAGTAAAATAAAGAACAATTTTTTTTAAAAAGTACAGTTGTCATTGTTCCTTAATAATTTCTCTTTGAAATATAGATATAACAAAGTAGATGGCAGAATTCCCAAGGGGCCTCACCAGAGAACCACTGCCTGCTAAGCAATGCTGAGAGTGGGAGAGTCTACCCTAGGGAAGAGCACACCAATTGGTGGTCCAGTATCAAATGGCCAACCCTTAAAACAGTCTTACACGTTAGATTACATAGACTGAATAGATTATGCATAGGAAAATATATGTACATACAAATATATAGCCATGAAATAGAAATTAATGCAAACGAGCCTATTGATATAAAATGGAGCAAGGGAGCTTATATGGCAGGGCTTGGAGAGGAGATGGGAAAGGGAGAAATGATGTCATTATGTTATCACGTCAAAAATTAAAGAAAAAGATTTAAAAAATACCTTTCAGGAGTCATAGACAGATATTGTAAAGGTTGACTATAAAAACTTTGTGTAATTTTTTTTGAAATAGTATGTTATTGCATTTGTGAATAATATAAATTAAGATATTGTAAGCTGAACATGTAATAAGAATGCATTTGCTGTTTAACACAAAGCCTTAAACTGTTGGGCTTTTCCTATTTTTAAAATTTATTCCCAAATTGGTGTTTTTGCAACACCGACTACCAAATCAAAATTGTTCAGAAAAGTGGCAATAATTGCCAGTGAAATGTCGGCTAATTAGCACACTCCCTACTTGCAGCATGATGTTGAGGGCTCTGACAAAGCGAATTAGGGGGCCTTTTGTCACCACAGCAACAATTTTCCACTTTGATTTGCTTTTCTGAAAATATAACCAGTCAAGCACAGTTAATTTAACTTGAGCAGAGTGAAAAATTGATTCCCCCCCTATGAGGCAATTAGACTTAAAAAAAAAATCAAGTTAAATAATGTTATGCAGAGCTTAATTTGTTTACAAACCTTAAGGAACTTTAGCCTGTTACAGAAAATAAAGAATTGAGTATAAAATAAAGAAGCGATTTAGCTGCTGACAAGCTTCAGTACTTTTGTTCACGTCATTGTTTGAGAGTAAAGATGGTTGGCATAAAGAGCTTGAGAGGGGGCTCAGCAGGTAAAATGCTTGCTGTGGTGTCAGAGGACTCAACTGTGGTTCCCATCACTCAGGTCACATCAGTTGGGAACTCTAGCTTCAGGGGATCTCCTTTAGCCTAACTGGGTGGGTGCCCACACAGACATGATATCACCCAACAAACACATGAATATAAAACTCAAAAATAAATCTTGAGAAAAAAGATAGTTAGTATAAGTTTGTCATTATTTGTTTGTATCTTAATCTCTATACATGCCTATTCATCCTGCCCATCTATTAACATAACCTAGTTAAAGTAGTTGCTCATTTAACCTTAAACAAACATGCCTTTTGTTGAGCAAATACATATATTTGAAACATAAATTAGGGGCACATGATAGAATTGTGTGTTTAAAGTCAAGTATATATTATCCATTAGTAACATAATTAGTAATCACAAAATATATCAAAGATTGAACATGGTGGTATTTGGGCTCAGCCTTTTTGGCTTAAGATCTGGGTATGTATTCTAGCCCATAAAGTAAATATTGACCTATTATTGTGAAAAATTACTGTTTATCTATGTCCTCACAGATTTCCTTGAGTTTTGAGGTTGTGATTGGGGTTGGATGCTGAAGACTGAACACACATTATCACACAAGCTAGGCAAACACACTCCTATTGAGCTTTTTAAACATTGCTTTTGAGGTAAGTTCTTACCAAATCGCTGACATTACCTTTGATGGCCCTTTGTAGCCCAAGCAGGCCCTAAATATTCTATTTCCCTTCCTCGTCCTCTCAAAGACCTAGGATGTTTGGATGTTCACCTTCCTAGAAATGGACGGAGGGGGGAGGACCTAGGACTTACCACAGGGCAGGGAACCCTGACTGCTCTTTGGACTGGAGAGGGAGGGGGAGAGAAGTGGGGGGAGAGGGAGAAGGGTGGGAGGAGGGGGAGGGAAATGGGAGGCTGGGAGGAGGTGGAAACTTGTTTTTTTTTTTCTCCTTTTCTCAATAAAAAAAAAAAAAAGACCTAGGATAAAATCTATGATACCAGCTATTTTTTGTATTTCTAGATTTCATAACATTTTCCTACACAATTCCACATAACTTATGACCTTAGCATTACTTTCTTCACCTGACATTTTATTCCCCATTTTTCATAGGACTGTATCATTCTACCTGTTTAATTTTGCATGTGAGCATCTGCCTTGTTAGTATTTCCTACCTTGGTACCTCTAATTGCTTATTAGCTTATAAATCTTTCAGTAGATTTGTCATAATCTTCCCATAGTTTGCCTAGTATAGATGTTAGAAATCTATAAATAAATTTACAAATGAATGAGCTTATGGATATGGAACTATTGTTTGGAAAGAAGTGCCTTTCAAACATGGCTATGTGTTGAAAGCTTGTTCCTGAGAAGGGATGTGATCATGAGGCCTTTATCAATGGGTTTATTCACTCATCTTAATTAACACAGCTTAATTAACACTTAGAAGTTTGACGACAGTTGGAGGAAGTCCGCCATAAGAGCCTTACCTTAGATGGACATATCGTGACACCTACCTCCTCCTGTCTTCACTCTGCTTTAGGGCCACCACAAATTAAGCAGTTCTGCTCCACTTGTCTCCTTCCAGCATATCATTCTGCCCAACTATGAGCTCATAGAAATGTAGCCATAAGCCCATGTGTTAACACCTCTGATGCCATGAGTCAAAAGAAATTCTTACATCCTTTAAGCAGTTTTCTGTTATTTTGTTGCAATGATGATAAATGAAGAATATAGTGATTAATACTGAAGTCTGTGAGTTTGTTTATCTTCCTATCACCAGATAAAATGTAATTAAAGTTTAGTAATATTTAATGGATGTACTCTATTGGAGAAAGTTATGGATGATGTGGAATAAAAGAATGACAAATGTTCATATTAATTTTTATAAAAATTTATTATTTTGTTTAAAAAAGACTATCTTTTCTTATTTTATATACCAATTCCAGTTCCAACTCCCTTCCCTCCTCCTGGTTCCTCGTCCATTCCTCCCACCCCACCCCATCCACTCCTCAGAGAAGGTAAGGCCACCAAAGCCTAATACAGTGCTTTGAGAAAGAACTAAGGTCATCCCTACTGTATTTAGGCTGAGCAAGGTATCCCTCCAAAGAGAATGGGCTCCAAAAAGACAGTTTGAGCAGGAGGGACGAACCCTGGTTTCACTGCCAGTGGCCCCACAGTCTGCCCCAGCCATACAACTGTCACCCACTTTCAGAGGACTGAGTTTGGTCCTATGCTGGTTCCCCCACTATCAGGCCAGAGTCAGTGATCTCCTATCAGCTCAGTTAAGCATTTTCAGTGCAATCCCCATCATGGTCTTTACCCCTTTGCTCATATTATCACTCCTTCCTCTCTCTGACTGGACTTGGGAGCTCAGCTCAGTGCTCCACTGTGGATGGTCACAACTGGCTTAGAGAACACATATGTTCAAAGACAGAGAAGAAGCAAAGCTGGAGAGCACAGTGAAGTCACAGCCTCCTTGGACACTCGAATTAATAATGCTGTGGGAGGACTGAAGTTTATAATGAAATTTGGATCAGCTGTGGCATTTGAAAATAGATTTTATAGTTGTAGAAGTGGAAACCATATTGCAACAGATTAAGTTTTTGTTGGGTGATATGGAATTAAAAGCTGTATATGAGACTGGTCTCTCAAGATTTGTGCGTTTGAAATGTAGAAGCTAAGACAGCTTGTTTGATCTTTGACAGCAAGGGATGGTGCTCTGGAGATGGCAACGACTTTGGGATACTCAGGAACTGAGAAAAACAGGATAGTAACTATTTTGCTGTAGAAAAGGACTTATGCAAGAGCTTCAGTGAGAGACGGAGTATGGCTTCAAAACAGAATATGAATGGAGGGAAAAGTGAGTCTGTCTCCCAGAACCTTTATACCAGAATAAGACAGAACTGTGTATTTAGCTTGGAAAGTTTACTTGTTATTGGTTGTTGGCTGAGAGAAAATAATCTATCATTCAATTATGGTTTCTAAAGTTCCAGCAGGAGTCATACACACAATCAGCGCATGCGCGCGCATGCGCCAGAGAGAGAGAGAGAGAGAGAGAGAGAGAGAGAGAGAGAGAGAGGGAGAGAGAGAGAGAGACAAAGAAAGATACAGAAACTGAAAGATTGCATCATAGTGTGCAATCTTTGCCGTGTATCCATAAAGCAACCTATCAATTACATACCTATCAGCTATATCTATCTATCTATCTATCTATCTATCTATCTATCTATCTATCTATCTATCTATCTATCTTCTATCATCTATCTATCTATCTATCATCTATCTATCTTTCTATCTATCTATCATCTATCTATCTATCTATCCTCTCTCTCTCTCTCTCTCTCTCTATCTCTATCTCTCTCTCTCTCTCCCTACCTATCACCTATTGTTAGACCTGAGAAAAAAACCAATTTCATGACTGTCTGATTAAAGCAAGCTGTATTTAGAAGTGCACCAGAGACTGGCCATACAAGTGCCTCTCCCTAATCTGGGATATTAGATAGAAGTCTTTCACTGTCTTTTGAGGTCCTTTTTATGAAGGAAGAGTTAGAGTTGATGGAACACAGCTGTCAAGATAATTGACTGTTAGAACCTGGACAGAGAGAGTGGGGGACTGAGGGATCAAGGCTGCCTGTTTGGTAGATAAGTGCAATAGTATATCATGTGGAAGGGGAATCATCAAGGTTTCCGGCAAGAGAGCAAACATATAGTATAGGTCTAGGAGGTTCAGGAGTTTAGTAAGGCAAAGGGGTGGGTATACAAATTCAGCACAGGTTGAGGTTTACAGAATACATTGTGTTTAGAAGACAGAAACTTATTCTTGTATGTTATGGAGACAATAACAATGTGACTCCTTAGCAACAATGTGTCTCCTGTTTTGGCTTCATACTAGTATCTATCATTAATCTATCTATCTTGAATTTTTGAAATGTAAAGTTCTTCAACTTTTATTTCTCATTACCAAATTAAAAATTTTACACACACACACACACACACACACACACACACACACACACACACGAGGTTTTGGGAGGGGGAAAGAATATCGGGGAATATAATCAAGTAAGTCCAGAAGAAACACCTGCACCTGCAGGAACAGAAGATCCCTCCTTGGGGAGCTGAAACCTACCTGAGTGGTGACATCTTGTAACCTCCTGCCTCGATCTGAAGGACTGCATAGCAGTGAATATTCTTTGTGTAATTAAGTTAAAGTGTTACGTGGCAGAAATTCCTTTTTAAAAATTCTCTGTGTACAAACCTACTGCCAACTATATATTGAAACTGTGACCTCTGTATACAGAGATGAGTCAACGTTTTACTCAATATACTGTTTTCTTAATCTCAAAAGCTGTGGAAAGCTTAGAAAAGATGTGAGAAATCCCTTCCTAAACATCTGCTGACGTTAACAGAGATTTCATTTGGAATGCATACTGTGTCTCTGGAACTGTCTGAACAGATGTCTTTACAGTAAGAAGAAAAGTATCTGTGATTATCATAGAAGACCTGAAGTTACGGCTAATTTCTGAGGAGGATTTTATGTCAATAACATGATACTAATTATTGGAAGTTGACAGTAAACTACTGTACCATGAGAGATCTTCAGGTTCTTTGGAAATTACCCTTTTATGTAGTAAAGCTTATTGTTTAAGTAGACCTATAGGTTAACTATAAATAGCTATATTTTCCCAAAGGCTTACCCTAAATTAGAGGAGGTGTGTGTATGTGTGTGTGTGTGTGTGTGTGTGTATCATTTATTCTTTACAAAGGTAGTATGAGCATAGGTTTCTTTTGATCCCTGCTTCCTGTTCTCTTCAGGGTCTCCTTTGTAGTTTCAGTGAATGCTTGGCTGATGCACCCAGAGGAAGCTGATGAGCTGGTGAGCCATATTCATTGGAATCCCAATGTAAATTTCATGATTGCTTTTATAGGAAACCACTTATTTCCCTGGCACACAATCAGGCATCAATGCCGAGTCTCATCTCCCTTTTCCCTAGCAAATATTTGTAAGTTCTTTTCAATTAAAAAAAAATTAGAAAAAAATCAACAGTTGTGGCTCCTGGAAAAAGCTCCAAGTGCTTGAAAATAGGAGCGACTGTAGGGACTCCATGTAGACAGCAGAGCTGTCTTGGGGGCCTGAGCTGTGCTTTGGGGTTGAGAGAGAGTGGTTTTGTCTCAGCATGCCTTAGGTGATTTGAGTATATATATATATATATATATATATATATATGAATACATACACATACATAGACACACATACACACATATACATATATCTACATACACACACATACATACACACACATGAGCTGTAGTCATCTGAAGACTTGATTGGGCCTGAAGGATTGGATACTGAGCTATCACATCAGTTGCTGAGAAGTCCCAGTTCAGTCTTGGCTTATGAGTCTCCTTTCCTTGACATGCAAGCCTCTTCCCAGACTGCTTAGCTATCCCCATGAAAGAGCAGCTATCTTTCCTGTAAGGTAGAAACTCAAGATAATAAGGAAAAAGACTTAAAAACTGGGGAACTGGATACAAATGCGAAAGAAGTTTGCTGCCACTTTCAACAACGTTCCTGGGAAGCTCCTCAATGTTGAAGCTGTTTTCCCCAGGTGTTCAGGTATTGTTAAGAGGAAGGGATGAAATGCATGGTGAATGAAACTATCTTCCTATGCAAGTGACGTCCCGCATGTAGGTAACATTAGATAGACAATTATGGCTTGTGGAAAAGTCTTGTTGGCCCCTTACCAGAGAAGGGGTTGATAACAAATGCATTCTTACTACTTGGACTTTCCTTGGTCTGATAAGTGAAGTAAGGAAAATTGTCTGTGTTTTCTGCTTTTTAAGTTTTTTTTTTTTTTTTAGATGGAAGTAATCGGCATATTAGAGAGCTTTCCCTAAAGTATTGGTTTCTCAACTCATTCTGTATTTAGCCTCTATCATCAGCCTCCACTATGGATCCCTTTGTCACCCACTCAGCCTCTGCCTGCTGACATTTCTAGAGTCAGTGACCCATGCTTTTGACTTTCATTGTACAAGACCCTGCTTTCAAGAATCATAATACGGTGTTTCACCCAAAGACTTTTTGGACCAGTGTAGAAAACCAAATTGTAGAAATCACAAAATCTTTATTGATTATGACTTTTGACAATCTGGTAGCAGAACTTTTCTTTCCTTCTGGACATACTGAACTCCTATAATAAATCTCTATTCTATAACATCTACAGTAGTTCTTTTCCTTTCATCTAAGATAGTGTATGTTGAACTAGATAAAACAGTATTATAGAAACACAATTTTAATTTTTCTTCTCTACAAAACATCCTGGCAGATCAAATGCCCACAAGGATCAAGGCATACACAGTTGCTTTGATCATCTCAGAGAAGAAGAGTAAATTATGATTTCTGTTGACTTTTCTTTTTCTTTTGGATTTTCGAGACAGTGTTTCTCCCTAGCTTTTGGTTCCTGTCCTGGAACTAGTTCAGGCTGGCCTTGATCTCACAGAGATCCACCTGCCTCTGCCTCCAGAGTGCTGGGATTAAAGGCATGCGCCACCACCGCCCGGCGTTCTGTTGACTTTTCTAAGTAAAAAGATTAAATGCCTGCTTCTTCAGAGAATGATCCTAATCCCTTTCAATTTTCCTTAGCTTTTTAGCAAAAATAAAAATTGTTATTAGGCTCTTATAGGACTAGAGAGCCCTCTCTTCAGAAATGTACTTAGAAAGCTGGATACTCTGGAAACAAGACTTTGTAGAGCCCATGTAGCTGCAAAGAAATAGTTAAAGGACATGAAGAAAGAAACACTGAAGAAATTTGTTTATAGCCGAGAGAGAGTACAGGTAGGAAAGAAGAGGATAAAGTAGAGCAAATGAGAGGGGTCGAAAGATGTATGAGAATGCTACACCTAGTTTGTGCTCTTACTTTTCCCACAAGATTTTTCTCTGTTGCGCACATTTGGTGAGGGATGAACTGTATGTTTCTGTTATTTTAAGACCATGTGCTATTTTCTGTTTCTCGCTGAAATATATGTAAAATAATGCCATGCTTAAGTAGCATTGTGCTGGTTTGTGTTTTGTCAACTTGGCACAGCTAGAGTTATCTGAGAATGAAGAACTTCAACTGAGAGAATGTACTTGTCAGATTGGCCTATACGCAAGCCTCTGAAAGCATTTTCTTGATTAATGTTGGATATGAGAAAGCCCATTCCACTGTGGCAGAATCACTCATGGTCCTGGGATGTATAAGAAAACAGGCTGATTAGAGTTACTCCAAGACACTTTATATTATTTGTGGCTGTTATAAAGGGTGATGTTTCTCTGATTTCTTTCTTGGCTCATTTATCATTTGTATATAAGAAGACTATTGATTTTTTTCAATTAATCTTGTATCCTGCCATATTACTGAAGGTGATTATCAGCTGTAGGAGTTCCCTGGTAGAATTTTTTGGGTTACACACACACACACACACACACACACACACACACACACACACACTATCATATCATCTGCCAATAGCTAAAGTTTGACTTCTTTTTTTCCAGTTTGTATCCATTGGTCTCCTTTTGTTGTCTTATTACTCTAGCTAGAACTTTGAGTACTGTATTGAATAGATAGATATGTAGAGAATGGACAGCTTTGTATTGTTTCTGATGTTAGTGGAATTTCTTTGAGTTTCTTTCCATTTAATTTAATGGTGTTGACTGTTGACTTATTGTAAATTCCTTTTATTATATTATGTATGGTCCTCGTAAACCTGATCTCTTCAGGACCTTTATCATAAGAACCATAAGGCAAAAACTTTAAGTCTTTGAAAAAAGAAATTGAAGAAGATATCAGGAAATGGAAAGATCTCCCATGTTCTTGGATAACTAGGATCAACATAGTAAAAATAGTAATCTTGAAGGGAGGAGGCCCAAGACAAAAACTTTTGCAGGACTGGATGAGAGTCAGGGACCACTGCAGGAGCAGTCTCCAGCCACAGACCTCTGCAGAACCAGACCCAAGCCAGAGAATCCTTAGCCATCAGAGAAAGGCAAATCAAAACAACTCTGAGATTCCATTTTCTACCTGTAAGAATATCCAAGATCATAAACACTAATGACAACTTATGCTGGAGAGGATGTAGGGTAAAATGAACACTTCTCCATTGTTGGTGGGAGTGTAAACTGGTACAGCCCCTTTGGATTTCAGAAAATTAGGAAACAACCTATCTCAAGATGCAACAATACAACTTTTGGGTATATACCCAAAGGATACCCAATCATACCACATGAACATGTGCTCAACTATGTTCATAGCTGCATTGTTTTTCATAGCCAGAACCTAGAAACAACCTAAATGCTCCTCAACTGAAAAATGGATAAGGAAAACGTTGTATATTTACACAATGGAGTAGTACGCAGAAAAAAAAAAACTAATGACATTTTGAAATTTGTGGGCAAATGGGTGGATCTAGAAAACATCATATTGAGGAAGATAATCCAGATCCCAAAGGACAAATATTAAGTCTACTCACTCATAAGTGAATTTTAGACATAATGCAAAGAAAATCCAGCCTACAATTCACAATCCCAGAGACACTAGACAACAAAGAGAACCCTAAGAGCAACATACATGAATGAAATGTACATGGGATGTAGACAAAGACAACATCTCCATGGGGACCTTGGGAAAAGGTTAGAGGGGAGGGGAGAGAAAGGAAGGGGAGTAAAGAAAAATATATAAATTAATAAAAACAATTTAAATAAATAAATGTGAAAAATGGCAATCATACCAAAAACAATCTACAGATTCATTTCAATCCCCATCAAAATCCGAACACAATCTCCTCACAGACCTTCAAAAAATAATATCCAACTTGATATAGGAAAACAGAAAATCAGGATAGCTAAAACAATCCTGTACAAGAAAGTAACTTCTGGAGACATCACCATCCCTGACTTCAAGCTTTACTGTGGATCTATAGTAATGAAAACAGAATGTTATTGGCATAAAAATGGACACATGGACCAATGGAATTAACTTGAAGATCCTGACATTAATCCATGTACCTATGAACATCTGTTTTTTGACAAAGAAACCTAAATTGTACAATGGAAAAAAGAAAGCATCCTCAACAAATGGTTTTGGCAAAACTGGATGTCATCATGCAGAAGATTGCAAATAGATCCATATCTATCACCATGCACAAAACTCAAGTCCAAGTGGACTAAAGACCTCAACATAAATCCAGTTACACTGAATCTGACTGAATAAAAAATGGGAAGTAACCTTGAATACATTGGCAGAGGAGATATCATCCTAAATATAACCCCAGAAGCACAGACACAATTAAGAAGTGGGACCTTCTGAAACTGAGAGGCTTCTGTAAGACAAAGGAAATGGTAAGTAATACAAAATGACAGCCTACAGAATGGGAAAAGATCTTTACCAACCTCACATCTGACAGAGGACTGATCTCCAAAATATATAAAGAACCCAAGAAACTAGATATCAAAATACCAAATAATCCAATCAAAAATGGGGTACAGAGTTAATCAGAATTCTCAACAAAAGAATCTCAAATGGAAACAATTAAGGAATTTTTTAGCATCTTTGGTCATCAAAGAAATGCAAATGCAAATGATTCCGAGATACCATCTTACCTCTGTTAGAATAACTAAGATTAAAAATACTGAGAACAACTTATGTAGGAGAGGATATAGAGAAAGGGGAACACTCCTGCTGGTTGGAGTGAAAACTTGTACAGCCACTTTGAAGATCAATATGGCAGCTTCTCAGAAAATAGAGAATCAATCTAACTCTTGACCCAGTGATACCACTCTTGGGCATACACCAAAGGATGCTCAATCATACCTCAAAGACACTTGTTCAACTATGTTCATAGCAGCATTATTCAAACCTGGAAACAACTTAGATTACCTTGAACCAAAGAATGAAGAAAGAAAATGTGATAAATTTACACAATGGAGCATTATTCAGTTGTAAAAAACAATGACATGAAATTTGAAGGCATATGGATGGAACTAGAAAAAAATTAATTCTGAGTGAAGTAACCCAGTCTCAGAAAGACAAACACAGTATGTACTCACTCATAAGTGGATACTAGATGTAAAGCAAAGAATAATGGGATTACAATTCACAGCTCTAGAGAAGCTAGGTAACAAGTAGTACTCTAAGAGGAACACACATGGATCGCCCAGGGAAGGGGAAATAGATGGGATCTCCTGAGTAAACTGGGGATAGGGGAGGGCAGCATAAGGGAGGGGATGGGAATGAGAACATGAAAGAATGGAATGGTTGAGTTGGGGGAGGGATGGAGTGGGAGAGCAAGAAATCAGTATCTTTATAGAGAGATCAATTATGAAGTTAGGGAGAAACCTGGGGCTAGGGAAATTCCAAGGGATTCACAAGGATGATCCCAGGTAAGACTCTTAACAATAGTGGAGAGGATGCCTGAACTGACCTCCTGTAATCAGACTGGTAAATACCTCAACTGTCATCATAGAGCCTTCACCCAGTAATTGATGAAAACAAATGCAGAGATCGACAACCAAACACCAGGCTGAGTTCCCGGAGGGATTCTATGAGTAAGGGGGTCAAAATCATGATGGGCAAATCTACAGAGACAGCTGAACCAAGCTCCTGGGAACTCACAAACTCTAGCCTGACAGCTGTGGAGCATGCATGGGACTGAACTAAGCCCTCTGTATGTGGGCAACAGTTGTGTAGCTTGGTCTATTTGTGGGACCTCTGGAAGTGGGATCACGATCTATTCCGCATGCATGAGCTGACTTTTTTGAGCCCATTTCCTGTGATGGAATGCTTTTGCTTTGCTTAGCCTTGATGGGGGGGGGGGGTGGATTGGGGAGTGGCTTGATCCTATCTTAACTTTATGTGCCCCGCTTTGTTGACTTCCCATGGGGAGGGTTTGTCCTTTCAGGGTGGGTTGGAGGAAAGTGGGGAAGGGAGCAGAAGGAGGGGTGGGAGGGGAACTACGGCTTCCCTCAGCACTCAACTTTGACTAAGACATATACGTCAAATAAGTCTTTCTTCCAATAAGTTAATTTGATCATGGTCTTTTCCACAGCAAAAGAGCAATCCAGGAAATCAGTATATTGTATGATGAAATGTGCTTAGAAATGTTATAGTTTATTTGGGAAGTCTGAAACTTCGAGATTATGGTATGTTGTATATCTTGTAGTAGTTATCAGCAGATGACCGTGAGTATGGAAGAATGAAGGTTTTCTGATGTTACTGTTTTATAATGTAGGTTAAAAAATTATTTCTGGGTTTTCATTTTGCTACAAGTGTGTATACTTAAGTTACAGCTTTATTCTTTCCTTTGTGTGAGTGGCTCTTTATTGTCTCATATTGGTTCTTATATCAACTCACCTTTCTTTGTTTAGAAGGTAAGGGAGTAGGCTTAATTTTATTTTTCAGTTTTTATTCTCTCATGTCAATAGTTAATGCATTCAAAATAAAATGAATTGTTCTCAAAGACAGCTCCACATTCATTTTTATTATGTGGAGCTCCCATGTCAAAAACCAATGAACTGAATTTTGTTCACAATAAAACTAAAAACAAATTATACAAGAAAATTTTGAGCAGCGTTTTGTCCATTTTTGTAGATTTCAATGCCTCAGTACTCAGAACCATTATGTACAATTTTAGTAACTTACCCAAATTAAGTAAGAATTAACAAATGCTTTTTAAAGTCATCATAGAAAGGCTGACATGATGACTCAGTGGTTAAAGGTACCTGCCAACAAGTCTAGTGAACAAATTATGATACCTGGGATCCACATGGTGCAAGGAGAGAATCAGATTTCATACCTTGTCCTCTGACTTCCACATGCACTAGGTGATTCTCTCTCTCTCTCTCTCTCTCTCACACACACACACACACACACACACACACTCTCTCTCTCACACACACACACACTCTCTCTCTCTCTCTCACACACACACACTCTCTCTCTCTCACACACACACTCTCTCTCTCACACACACACACTCTCTCTCTCTCTCACACACACACACATACTCTCTCTCTCTCTCTCTCACACACACACACACACTCTCTCTCTCACACACACACACACACTCTCTCTCTCTCTCTCACACACACACACTCTCTCTCTCTCTCTCTCTCTCTCTCTCACACACACACACACACTCTCTCTCTCTTACACACACACACACACACACACACACCTAATCACTAAGATGTACTAGCAATAAAGCAAAGTCAGCATAGGCTATAGTACTGAGAGTTTACACACTTGAGCAAGTTGCAAAGTACACCAATATGTCCATTTTTCTCCATAGAAATGGCTAGTTTTCCTCATTTGACAAGAAATCAGGGGGAAGAAATGTGGAGTAAGGGCTCCCAGGGAAATCAATGCCATCAAACATTAACTCACACTTGTTAATCCGAGTGAATTGGCTGGAGAAAGCACCAGGCCCTCACTGATTCGTTGCTGGAAGTAACTCAACTGATGGTTTTATTTAAGCAGTTTAAGGTTAAATTGATCAATTGGTAATTATTCATATTGTCATAGAAATTTAACAGTCAAGTGATTTTTCACAAGATATTGAACTATGAGAGTTGAGTTGGTGCTTTAGTATTTATGGAGTTATTTTATTGAAAGAAAATGAAATTGAATAACAGTAAAGTTTCATCTTGATGTGAACTCATTTGATTACATCACGATCAGAATTCTAATCTATGAGATTATGAAAAAACCATTTATATTTATTTTCAGAGCAATTTGCTCTAATAGAGTACAATCTGGACACACACACACACACACACACACACACGATTTAGTATGTATATATACTAAAACCAGTAAGAGACATAGATAAGGATGACTCAAATATGTATCTATTTAATTTATTTTACATGATTTATCTATTACTTTTGTCAAAGTTATATGCTAAATGGAGGGCTAAATAAGACAAACAGTGGTCATGCCAATGTGTCAGAAAATAAACTAGGATGTATCTCAACATGTGTCCCAAACAATGGAAATTTTTCCACATTTTTCTACAGATATTATGAATACCAGTATAATAAAAATTTACACAAGCAAATATATTAATATATTCTTAATCTCAGCTATATTGAAGAGGCTAGATATACAAAGAAATTTATATTAAACAATCTCCTTCCATGTTGTCCAGCACTAGATCATCTTAAAACTGCTAGATATCTTTCAAACAATGAGCAATACCAAAGTAAAGAGAAAATTTGCAGTGATTTCTAAGTGGATTTTTAGTTTATCTTACACACACATAAGCATACACATTTCACATATAAACACATATACATACATAGAAATATACATACAACTCACATTCATACATACATACATATAAACATCCAAAGACACACACATGGATATACATGCACACATATACAAATAAGGCATACATATATGCACATACACACATGCACCTATATTTATACAAAATAATAAACAAAAACATTAAATTTACTTTAAATTATATACATAATACCTCTTGATAAATGCTAGCCAATTGATAATAGATGCAACATATATTTTTAGTCAGATCAAAGTATAAAAATATTTCTGAGATTACAAAGAAATGAAAGATCTAACATTTCCTTCTGGTTTCATTCATTACCAAATATATTTTTCTTGTTATATGTTTGTTAAATAATGTACATGTGGTAGTAACATTGAAAAATGCCAGTTAAAGCAGTAGATTCTCTGTTGGTGATTGCAACTTCATAACAACTTTATTTACTTATTTTCTTCAATTATAGATGAGATAAGGTCTGGCTATGTAGTCATGCCCAGTCTTAAACTTACAATTCTAACCAGCCTGGTAATGTCATAATTTTAAATGAATAAAAGGCATGTTAATATTCTTGGTGTTGGTATTCATGGAATATTACCAGACGATAACCACTGTTTTGCTCTTAATATCTTTTTGTTATTAAGGTTTTTAAGTCCTCACTGTTACTCAGTGGCTGCTATTTCATCTAAAACATTTGATGATTAATCTTTTCAGTTGAAGTTTGTTCAGTTACTTGTGCTAGACATATACTTGAGGGCAATAAAGCAACACATATTTATTCATAACTATTTTATTATATATTTTGCTCATTCAAGAAGTCTACATGACAATGGGTGCTCCAACTGTGCTAGGGTACTGATTGGGAAATAGGTGTGGAAAACCCCATGACTCTTTTCCTTAGACCTGATATTTACCTTCCATAAGCTGAAATTCAGATGCAGCATCTGAGTACTCACTACAAGGAGACACCAGCTTTGCCTTTTAGTTTTCACAGAAAACTTCTTTCTTTGTTTTCAAGAAACTAAGGGGTAGTTCCTCTCCCCACATTTGTGTCCTGATTTTTCAGCTGCAAGCCCACCAAATACTACTCCCTTGTTATTAGGAACTCATGAGGTTCTCATGCTCAAAGTAGCTGCAAGCATAGGAAAACAAGTTGTTTCCTCTGGTAGGCAAGGGGTCATAGATATTTCAGGGTCTGAGGGTCTACAGTCCCCAAAGTACATATAGTTGACAATTTTACTATTTAATTGACAGTATGATTATCTATCTTTAGTAGATTTCAAGAGTGAGGGAATGCAATGCTAAAACATCCCAGGATAGCCATGAGCTTGACTTTGACAGGTTGAGCTCAGGACAAGAAGCAGTGCAGAACATCTGTATATTCCTGCGTGTTTGAATCTCACAGGAACCATCTAGATAATATCGATTTAGGAATAGATTTTAGACATTCTAGTCATAAAAATCAACTGGAAAGGTATTTAAAATAATTTCACTGACTATATTCATATCTAACGAGGAAAGTGTAGTAATTAGGGCGGCAGCGGGGCTGCGTCCCCAACACCCCAGCCGCCTGCTCGGCTAGCTTATGCCCCGAAATAATTACACGGACACTGTATTCTTTTAAACACTGCTTGGCCCATTCTCTTCTAGGCTAATTCTCACATATTAATTTAGCCCATTTCTAATCATCTGTGTATGGCACCTCAAGGTGCGCTTACCAGAAAGAGTCTAGCCTATGTCCATCCTGGGTCGGAGCTTCATCCCGGGAGCGGGGCATGGCGTCTCTCTCAGGCGTCTGCTCCTGGAGAGGAGAGCTGTCGAGACTCTGAGCTCACTTCCTCTTCCTCCCAGCGTTCTGTTTACTCCACCTACCTATGTCCTAACCAATAAAATGGGCCAAGGCAGTTCCTTTATTAGCCAATGACCTTCCTCCATCAGGAAAGAAACTGTATTCTTCTAATCAAACAAGACTGAGTAAACTATAGAAGAAACGGGAGGTGTCTCACAGGTGCTGGTGGATCATGAGACCTTTTCTTCTTCACTGGGGAGAGCATTCTTATTCATATACTCATATGCTTGCAGTCATGGAAGAAAGGAATTCAAGAGACTAGGAATAATGGTTTATTTTCTGATTGTATTTCTTCATTCATTTAAGTACTAGAAATATTTCTTTCTTACTAATGAAAATTCTCATTATTAGTTATAGAACTGTGTCATAGAATCAATCAAGATAATAATGAATATTCCAAGGTAGGTCATTGTTTATATGTTTCTTTACACACAATAACTTTGGTCAACATTCTGTGAGTTTATTAGTATTTGTACCTTCTGTGTTTATGAAATGAAAAATTGAATCTCTGAACAATTATGTTAATTATGTTATTGCTAATGTTGGCCACCAATAGAAAATTATTTCTAGGAATCTATGCAGGTTTTTTCACTATCCAATACATTCTCACCCCATTCCCAGAACCCCAAACTCTTCTGTTTTTAATCATCTGAATTCAATGAAGCCATACTATTTTGTTTGAATGCTCTTTCTTGCACCACAGTCTGAAAGCTGATTCCAGACACAAGGCAGTGGCTATTTCAGATACTGTAGGGCTGACTTTCTTTTTCTTTATTTCTAGGATTACCATTCTATATTCTAGGCTGTAAAACAGCTTGAAACATTTACTTTGTATGTTTGGTCATTTATAGTAATTTAGGATTGAGTACAGTTCTTCATGGCTAATAGTAGAGTGCAAAAGGCATTTTAAAGTAAAGCATTCAATTTATTACTTGACATGCTTTTCCTAGTTTACATTGATTTCCAGTTTTCAGTTCCTGTTTGCCCTTCTTTTAAGCTTTTTCTCAAACCTAGAAAAATTTCAAGGAGTTGATTTCCACTTGCTGTTTTTTAGCAGGACAGTCATTCAAGCTTCTGAATAAGTGTAATATTTGCTTTGACAATGTTGACAGATACAGGTGACATTCTCCCCAGGAATGGGGACATGAGTGTGACTGCAGTAGACAGAATTGTCTAGTTAGTTATGGACTTTGAAAGATATTGGCTTTTGAGTTTATTTCAAAATGAACTTTAATATGCTAAAATATGATAATTAGTTAAATTTGATAGTAATTTGTATAACCAACTCTTGAAAAAGCAAGTATCTCATCCATGTTCCTTATTGTTCTATTCATAATAGCTAGGAAATAGAGACAATTGGGATTTCTACTAATTAATAAATAGATAAGAAAAATGTGACAAATAAATACAATGGAATATAATTCATCTCTAAGGAAAAATAAAATTTTGAAATTCACGGGTAAATGGAGCTGAAAAAAATCATTGTGAGTGAGGCATCCCAGACACTGAAACATAAACTCTACATTTTTTTATGGGAATGGAATCTTTAGATTTTTGTGTTTAAATTGGAGAAGCTTTAAAAAGCGGCAAACCAGAAAGAGGCCATGAGGGTGATGGATCACAAGACTAGGGATACAGAAAGCATAAAATATGAAAGTGAACTGGAAATTATGTGGAAAGACAATAAATACAAAAGATCTTTGAAACTGCAATGTGGAAACTACTACTATAAAAATTAAAACATATACATATAAACTTATGTACAGAGTTTAAATGGATTTGCCTTGTAACAGAAAACAATGCCTCCCCAGATATCATAGATTGTCAATTAAAACGCTTACTGCTGGGTATGTACTTACCGCTTTTAGAGAGAGCTCCCATACACTAAAGACCATTGCCACTGCTATGTGTATGTATGTATATATATATATATATATATATATATATATATATATATATTTGAAACAGAGTTTCTCTGCATATCTTTGGCTCTTTGACTGTCCTAGAACTTGTTTTGTAGACCCAACTGACCTTGAACCCACTGAGATTTACCTGCTTCTGCCTCCTAAGTGCTGGGATTAAATGTGTGAACCACCACGCCTGGCTGCCACTGTAGTTGACTACCCACCAGACTTAATAGTGAGCGCTTATTGCTTAAAACACAGCAACATACCTAAGTCATAGGACATGGAACAATCAAGCTTTTATCATCCTGGACGCTTCAGCTCTATTAACCAGCTTTCCCAATACCGTAAGGTTCTATGCATGCTACTGGAGGAGGAGTCCTCTGCAGTACCATCCAGCTGTGACTCCTGTAAGTTATATGGACTGGTCAGGTAAAGGTATGTCCCATGGTATAACAGTGGCATAATGGAGTAAACAATCATTTTCTGCTTGTATTAAAGCCTCCTCCACAAGATGAAATCTATGATTGGTTCTGTAAATGGATCCCCAAACCTGTGACTGACTAGGTATTCTTAGGCTCTAGGGTAGGACCTAGCACTATTATTTTTCTAATTGGACATCTAACAAACTGTCATTTGAGGTCTTATCTTTATACCCATAGATGAGTACATCTCTCAACTCTCATCAGAGAAACTTCCTTATACGGTATATGGCAAGACAAAGTTGTAAAATTAATAAACTTGTAAAGAATTCTTGACCCTAAATGGTACACTCAAATCCCCTCACTTCACCTCTCAGGAATCACCAGGGAAGAGAGGACAGAAAGACTGTTAGCACCAGAGGTAGTAGATATTGGCAGCGAGACAGTTCTTAAGGACAAGACCTACATAAAATGAAGTCAATCAAAATTCCCATACAAATAGGGAAGGGGCTAAAAAAGTGATGCCACTGGCTGAAGAGCTAATGGCAATGGTGAATGCTGGGAGCAGAAGGGCTGTGGAACATGATTTTAGCTGTCTAAAGATGTGTTGCTTTTGTTTATGTTCTGGAATGCTACCTTAACTGTGTAAAGATGTGTTACATTTGTTTGTGGTGCATTTGTTTAATCATGTAAAGATGTGCTGTATTTGTTTCACCTTGCCTGCCTAAGGCACCTGATTGGTCTAATAAAAAGGTAACAGCCAATAGCTAAACAGGAGATGGATAAACAGGGATGGAAGGCAGCGAGAATAAGTAGGAGAAGAAATCTAATCTGGAAAGAGAAGAAGGAGAAGAGAATGAGGGAGAAGGGAAGGACAGTACCAGGGCCAGAAACCAGGAAGCCAACAGCCAGTGAGATATTGGAGGAGGCAGGAAAGTAAGACCCACAAAAAGAAAGGTAAAAAGCCCCAGGGAAAAAGGTCAATAAAGAGAAACCAGTTAATTAAAGTTAAAAGAGCTAGCCAGAAATAAGCCTAAACTAGGCCAAGCATCCATAACTAATAATAAGTCTCTGTGTTATGATCTGGGAACTGGTTGGTGGCCCAAAAGAGGAAAGCTGTTTTCTTCAGGTATGAAGGTCCTGAGAGATTACCTAGTAGATGGTCCCATATACATGCAGGCAGCATTAAATGGTTTCAGTGAGTATTAAATTTTAAAAATAGTGTCATGAAGTTTGGAGCGAAAAGTGGAAGGAGTATAAGGGAGGAATTGGAGAAGAAGGGATGGGGGGCATTTGTGACTTGGTGACTTTTCAATCGCTGTGAAGAGACACTGTGACCAAGGCAACTTAAAAAAGACAAAGTTTGTTTGGAGTTTATAGTATCAGAAGATGAATCCATGACCATTATGGTGAGAGATAGCAGCAGGCAGTCAGGCACTGGAGTAGTAAATGGGAACTTCCATCCTAACTGCAAGCACAAAAGAGACAGAGAAAGCTAACCAAGAATGCTAAGGGCTGTTGAAACCTCGAAGACCGTACCAGTGACATACTTCCTCCAACAAGGCCAAACTTCCTGATCATCCCCACATAGTTCCACCAACTGTGGACAACTATTTAAATATATAGGCCTATGAGGGACATTCTCATTCAAACCACCACAATTTGATTAAAACACATTATATGCACATATGGGTATTAAATAAAATAAAAATTAAAAACCACTAGTTCATAAGGCCACTTGCAGTGTTTGTGTGAAAGGGAAATGAGTTAAAAGGTAGGAACTCTGGAGTTGGGTGCCAGGTAGTTAGCATGACTTGGCAGGAATTTGTAAACTCAGAGTTCTGACAGCAATTAGGAATCTATAATTTATGAGTCTGTACACACATATATACGTATATGTACATATATGTGATATTATTTTACTTTATTTTACAGATATTAACACATTCTTATTTTTTATTATCTACTATGATGTGGTTGGCTAAGATATGTATATGGCAGTTGGTTTGCTTTATTCTCCTCAGTCCAGATGCAAATACAACCCTTCTCATTTGATCCACATACAAAAATTACGAATTTCATTCTAGGTATTGCCTAATGGATCTTAATTCCAAAGTTCAGAGAGAAATGGAGTATAACAAACTTCAAAATATTAATAAAATGTCTTTATGATTAATAATTTTAATTTTCTGGATGCAGTCTAGAATCATAGGCCCAGCACCAGATGCTTATTTAATGGATGAATGAATGCAATTTTCAAAAGGTTGTGAGACAAGAGACAGAAATTGATAATGTGCATAATCTTCTATTCTCATAGACATAATTAAGTGAAATATCTATGCCTAAAATCTGCCAGAAAAGAAACAATACAAAATTAAGACAGTTGAGATTTTATCACATGTAAAAGAATAGAAGGGCCTCAAACTCAATCGCTACTTTATCGTTAGTCTGATGCAGTCACAGATAGGGGAGCTATGGAGGGTTATAGGGGGCTATGTAGGAATAGGGACAGAGTGACCATAACTGGAGAGAGCTCTAAGACACTTCTGTCGTATATTCAGACAGGGGACCATACCTGCCTGACCTGCCCTCTTCCATGGCCTAAGAGCTCCCTGGCTAGAGGAAGTGCTAACTCTCTTTAGACCCTGAAAGCTTAGCTGAGGAAGACTACAGGGTGAAAATTTAAATAAAATATGCAAAGTCAATTACTTTTAGCCAACTGGGGCTTTTCTGCTATGAAGACGAGTGAGTATAATTCAAGATTAATGAGGAACATAGAAACCTCCTTCATTAAGATGGAAGCAGACATTTAAGACCATATTGAAAGTAAAGAAATGAAAAGGGCAAGACTGTTGTCAACCTGAGATTATCGTCAATGGAAATGCATCTGATTTGGATTTTGCCCAAGGAATTTTTTTCTCCCCTATAAAGATAAATTATTTTTGGTTCTTCTGATTTTTTTCCTTTCCTTTTGCAGAGGACTTGCAAAGTTCCAAGTCAAAGTCTCTTGGCTTGTAAAGCACAGATTTTGTTCCTCCACCAGGTAACCTCCAGCTTTGCCCGTCAACCCTCAGTCTAGCGTGGGCCCTTCCTGGATCTGTACTCTCTCAGGGATAACCCTGTACTGAGTGAAAGTCACTGATTTGGTGCTTTTATTTCTTTCATGATAGAACCGTTAGTTTTTGAAAGTACAGATGTTCAGCACTGCCTTATAGGACCAGGGCTTTATAGATGAGAGGAAGAGGGTCCCTTCAGGCCTTGCCCTGGGGCCTAGCCTCAGCTTATGCTGATTATGCTTTGTTTTAAAATGAGCAGTCTCTTTATGGTGGGAACTAATGGCCTCCATAAAAACTTGAGCAGCTGTGCCTGGAGTTACAGAGCAGCTGAACATTCCTGTGAATGGAAGAAATAGATTAGCTTCATAGCCTTTCTGAAGTTATCAGTGTAGGGAAGCTTTGTGTGCCGCCCAGAACCAGATCAAGAAGGCACAAATAAAGAAAATTAGACTCATCTCTTCAATCTCATATGCAGTGATAGTCTTTTTGCCTAAGACAGTGCAGTTTGGGAACAAAATAACCAATTATCTGTGTTAGGAATTTTCCTAATGTGAGTTCTCTGCCAAGGCAAACATCCCAATCAAGCCAAATCAAAAGTCAAATTTAAAAAAATATACAGGTTTAATGGGATTCCTGCACTCTAGGGTGGCCCTGAGGGGGGAACCTGAAGGCTGCTAATGAGACCACCAGGGCGGAGGAAAAGAGACCCTGAGGAAACTTTCCATGGAAGCAGTTTAAATAGACTGAGGGCATGGTCAAGATTTTGGCAGGCTCATCTTGACCCTCCTCTGGGGAGGGGTCAAGACTTGGCAGGCACATGGATGGGGCCTCCAAAGATAGAGGCCAAAGACTGGGGCTTACAATCTGGTATAATTCAAAGCATGGACAGTTATCAAAATACAAATATAAAGCAATAAAAGCTGTCAATGGTCATGAATGCCTGCCCAGATCTGTAGTATCATATACTTTGAAGTTTATGTCTGGAGATTACTTGAGCCCAGGATTTGACACCATTCTTAGGCAACATAGGAGGTCCTCTCTACAGTTCATGCACAAGCAGAGTAAACATCCAACTTTTGTCTACAAACCTACTTTGTTTTCTTAAAATTAATTCATTGCTTCTGTCCATTCCCCCTCATTCTATCCTTTCTTCTTTTCTTGTTTTGTTTTGTGTTTGTTTTGTTTATTTGTTTGTTTGTTCATTTGGTTCTTCAAACAGGGTTTCTTTGTGTAGTCATAATTGTCCCTGAACTTGCTCTGTAGGCCATATCTCCAACTCAGAGATGTGTCTGTTTCTGCCTCCCAAGTGGTAGGATTATAGCTGTATGCCATCAGTGCCCCACTGTTCTTCTTAATCTAGGGTCTTACTAAGTAGGTCTAGTTGGCCTTTCACTCACAGAGATCTGCCTGCCTTAGCTTCCTGAGTGATGAAATTAAAGGCACGTTCTTTTTCTTTGTATTTCTCCTCTTTTCTTAAGATGTGTAGTTTCTCATGATAAATATGTGCACAGAAAGCATAGACAATTTTATCTTGTATTATAATGATGAGACGTCCTTAAGAAACACTTGGCACCTGTTTGACAATAGACTGTTAACTATGTATCTGTGCTCCATCTAAGTTTCTTAACAAATATGGAGTACTTTTCCTGGTATAAGTTCTTTCTTGGACAGCTTTAATAGAATACCATTTCTGAGACAAATATATTTGTAGAAAAAATGGCCAGTTTATTCTCCCGCTAAGAAACTTCAGAATGCTATACTGAATCATCTAGGGCTAACTTTACTTATTTAAACAGATCCTGAAGTATCTGTTCTTCAAAACATAATTTTCTATTATTGTTCTAACCTATATTTTAAAAAAAGCAAAATTGCAATCACTAACGTATCTTCCATCAAATGACTCAAAATTATATAAAGGATTATATACCCCTATCTTGTTTTAAAGTCTATTTTCTTGTATGAAAATTACAGATAATCCCATCCAGTAATCACTACCATTTATATGACATAGATTTTACAACACATACGCACTATTTTAAAAATATTTCCTGTCATATTGCTTCTAAATTATATTTATTGCATATTGGTTGCATAACCTATTATTAATGAATGCTTAATGTGAATTTAGAAACATGATATTACAATTTATATGGTAGAGCTAGTGTATTTAATTTCTTTATATTTGTCAGTGCATTTAACAAATATTGGAAACCTATACTCTCATGTTTCTCTTAGGTTGATTATTTTCCTATTATCCATTGGATTACAGTGTAGCCAAATACATATGAGTCTTTGATATGTTGAACACACTAATGAAGACATGCTTATTTTTTGCTTTTGAAATAATTCTTTCTGTTGTGTTTGTGAAAATGCCAAACCTATGTCATATTCTAAAATTGTTCTTTCAGTCACCAGACTATTTATGTGGCTTCCTAATTGGATCTTCCAAAGTCAATTAACTCATATGTTTGATAACTTTGTATGAAGTCTACAGAGCAGTGGTTCTCAACCTTCCTAATGCCGCAACCCTTCAGTACAGCTCCTCATGTGGTGACACCCAGCCATGAAATTATTTTTGCTGCTACTTCATAACTGTAATTTTGCTACTGTTAGAAATCATACTCTAAATATCAGTGTTTTCCAGCGGTATTAGGTGACTCTTATTTAAGGGTCTTTCTACTTCCAAAGCGACTATGGCCCACAGGTTGTGTACTGCTCCTTTAGAGCCTTGCAAAAGTCACAGGGGTTTTACAAATATTTCTTCAGCCACACGTTATCACATCAGTTTCTCTCTTTCTTGAACTTCTAAGAACGTACTGATCTAATGATCTGGTAACAAATCTACCATCTGATCAGTAATGTTCTCTTCATTGTTCAATTTTCTCAATCCTAACAATCACCTTAATGTCTGTATTATCTTTAATGATAAAAATTTCAAGTGCTTACATGTACTGCCTCATTGAATCTTTGTAACTTTTGATGAGAGGCAAAAATAACTTTTAAAGTATTAACAACTTGCACATTAAGGTACTGACTAAGCCAATGGACAGTGACTTGAAGTCAACTATTAAAACCATAATCATGATCACAGGTGGGATTATCAATCAGATTGTCAGTGACTGTTTGTTTCTAATATTGGAGATCTATTATGTGAAAAATCCAAATGTTCACTGTGTTTATTTGAGAATAGATCAAATAAGGAAAGCACTGATATGATTTATGGAACAGGCTACTTGAGGTCACAGTGGGTGGGAGACAGACAGATACACCATGCAGAGAGAGCTTGGGTATAGAGTTTATTTAGTGGGTATGGGAAAGGCATAAGGGTAAAGGAGTTATGGAGGAAAGAGAGAGAAAGAGAAAAGAAGGGGAGAAAGGAGAGGTAGAGGTTGCCTCTTCAGAGATGGACAGAAAGAGAGCAAGTTAGAGAGGAGGAACAGGGGAGATGGGGGTGGACAGAGCTTGTCTCTTAAAGGGACAGGGTGGTACCCAGGTGACAGGGCAGGACAGCAGAATTATAACTACAACATTTCTGCCTTTATCTTGTAATAAAAGGTGAGGAATTAGGCATGGTAGGTTAAGGGGATGAGGGAAGAGTTCTTCAGACTGCTTTCTGCTGATTTGTGAATGTCGGAGTCTTGGGGGTGTCTGAGAAAGCTGGAATGCTGGTCATGCTTCACTCTATCCAGGATTTGTGGTGTGGAACTGTCTGGTGTCTCTTAGACCTGGTGAGGTGCTGGCAGAGTAGAGGACATAATTAAGTTTAGGAAGAAAAACATTTTTTCTTAAGTCATGGTAATTGAGGAGGAGGGTGTCAGTACCAGGAGATTGAGAGAGGGTTGTATCTGACCTGTTTAAGGTGAATCCTTCAATTTAGCTGTGTTACGTTCATAAGAATTCTTTCCGTTTGTGAAAACATAAATTTTGGACACATACATTGTATAAACAACAGGATATTTATGCCAGAATGACTGTGACAGATGTTTTTGTACAATGAAAAGTATCTTTAGAAAGCAACTAAAGAGATTTAAAAATCTTGATCTTGCAGTAGTGGTGGCACTCTGCCAGAGTTAGATTAATAGCTCATCAGCATTTTAGTAATCATGTTAAGACTATGAATGGCAACATAATGAGAGAGAGAAATTGGGTAACTTACATTTGTCCTCAGACTTTTATAAGTTGTAGGTATAGACCTTAATAACTTGCATTTATATACATTAAAACAACTTTTACTAGACATGGTAAGAGGTTATGCTAAAATCTGTAAGGTTGTCCTTTTTAAACTGACAAATCTCTCAGCTGTCAAACTGCATCAGAGATCATTGAGAAGGATAAAATTTTACTTGAGTTATTGATTTAAAAATGACAGAGAACTTACTTGGTTGACTACCTAGAGCCACTTCTCTGCGTTCTCCATGATCATTGAGGACGGGGGCTATTAGGACTGTATTTGTCTTCTGTTTTTAGTGCAGGGCCTGCCAGGCTTCAGAAGATCCTGTGGGTGAGGAATCTTTAAGAAGACAAGCTTACCTTGCTCTGAGCAGCTAGGCCATCATTCCAATCAATTCTGTTTACTGTCTGGAGATCTTCAGGAGTTTATATGAAAGGCAGTTTTGCCAGTGGTAGTGCTTTAACATGATGAAGTGAACTGTGAATGGATGTTGTTCTGTGCCCATCTGTCTTTTTGGGAGGAAATGGGGTACTAATTGAAGGAGCCAAACTACTCTGTTATAAAAAACGTGTTAATAATTAAACATTTAAATGCCATATTCCACAGACCTCTGAGCACTTGAAGTCAGTTTATTGGGTATATATTTAAAGATATTAATACAATATAGGATCTGCCTGGAGAGCTGGGTCCAAGCTTGACTGTATTGGTTTTTAACTTAACAGATAAGATTTATACCTACACATTAGAGTACTACGCTGTGGTAAAACACAATGACTTCTCGAATTTTGCATGCAAATGGATGGAAATAGAAAACACTATCCTTAGTGAGGTATCCCAGACCCAAAAAGATGATCATGGGATGTACTCACTCATAATTGGTTTCTAGCCATAAATAAGGGTCACGGAGTCTACAATAGGTGAATCTAAAGAAGCTAAGTAAGAAGGGGAACCCAAGGGAAAACATATAGTTATCCTCTTGGCTAAGGGAAGTAGACAAAATTGCCGGGGAGAAAATTGGGATCTTGGGGGTGGGGTGGGATGGGGGTAAGGGGAGATGGGGAGAGAAAAGTTAGAAGGGAAGGAGGTCGGGCCTTGGGAAAACAGGAGGATTGGGATAAAGGAAGGTTGGACAGGGGAGCACGGAAGCACAATTCTTAGTTAAGGGAGCCACTTTAGGGTTGGCAAGAGACCTGACCCTAGAGGGGCTCCCAGGTGCCCAAGCTGAGGTCCCCAGTTAGTTCCTTGGGCAGTTGAGGATAGGGAACCTGAAATGACCCTATCCTAGAGCAATACTGACGAATATCTTGCATATCATCATAGAACCTTCATCTGGTGATGGATGGAGATAGAGACAGAGACCCACACAGGAGCACTGGACTGAGCTCCCAAGGTCCCAATGAGGAGCAGAAGGAGGGAGAACATGAGCAAAGAAGTCGGGACCACGAGGGATTCACCCACCCACTGAGATAGTGGGGCTGATCTACTGAGAGCTCACCAAGACCAGCTGGACTGTGACTGAAAAAGCATGGGATAAAACTGGACTCTCTGAACATGGCGAACAATGAGGGCTGATGAGACGCAAAGGACAATGGCATGGGGGTTTGATCCTACGTAATGTGATTGCTTTGTGGGAGCCTAGGCAGTTTGGATGTTCACCTTCCTAGATATGGACGGAGGTGGGAGGTCCCAGGTCTTAACACAGGGCAGAAAACCCTGACAGCTCTTTGGACTGGAGAGGGAGGGGGAAAGGAGTGGTGGGAGGGGGACAAGGGTTGGAGGATGGGGCGTAGGGTGGGAGGAGGGGGAGGGAAATGGGAGGCTGGGAGGAGGTGGAAACTTGTTTTTGTTTTTTTTTCTCTTTTTCTCAATAAAAAAAGAAAAGAAAGAAAAAAAAGATTTATACTTGTGAAGTATAAAGAAGAAAAAACCGTTTACAATAGAAGCTTCACAGTAGAACTGATGATAGTGGAGAACAACTTAATATATTTTAAAGCAGAGTTGGATTACATATACAGTGTGTTGTAACAGATTTAAAAGTACATACCAATTTAAAATATTTGAGACTTATTGCTTTCTTAGTCTGGAATGGCGTATAATGAACATAGCTCATTAGGACTGATTAAAATACTTTTTAACAGTAAGTACATGTATAAAAATACACAGCTGAATTTAAGTTTTATGCACATATACACACACAGAATTAGAGCTAACATGCTCACACATAAAGTTAAATCAGAAGTCACATGCATACATACACACATATATATTAAACAGGGGTTGGGTGGTGTGGATGCTCCGGTGGACCCTAACAAAAGCTTGCCACTGTGCAAAACACACAAATAATAGAGTCAATGAAAGGAATTTACAGACAAAAACATAAGTAAAAAGGCAAGACAAAAAAGAGTGCTTTAGTAAAAATGGTAATTAGGTCACCAAACCTGCCCTTAGTCAAAATGGTGGTGGTCACATAGTTGCCCATAGCAAAGATGGCTGTGAGGTCACCTGCTTTGCTCCTCTCACCCTTAGTCAAGATGGCAGTGGTCACATGGTGCTTAGAGAAATGACATGCTTTTTTTAGAGCCACAGTGGGAATTTTGAACAGATACAATAACAGGAGGGACATAGAGGACTTGTAGAACATGATTTTAAAAAAGAATCACATCCATGTGGCCGCACCATTCACCCATTCTTTCATACATGAAGTAGACAAGAAAATTTCTCAGTGCCACCCACCCAGCCCGGTGGCCTGTACAGGCAGCGAGGTCTGGGGACTTGAACCGCCACCTCGAGTAATCAACAAGGTTTTCCAGCTCTGTGGGACCCACAGCAGGAATGGTGGCAGAGACAGAATAGCAGAGAGAAAAGAAGCATTTACAGATGGCACGGGGTAGGGGAGGGGGTTATTCTGTTCCAGGCAGGCTTAGCCATGGTGGGAGGCAGCACAGCAGAGGAAAAGCAGACTGCACGAGGTGCCGGTGGGACAGTTTAGCATGGCTGGATAGGTACTTTTACATTTGCCTGTTAGATGATAGAAGTTAGAAAGCCTCACTGTGGGTCTGCTGGTAGGCAGCCGCTTTAGGTTGTTATATAAGGGGTTCATAGGCCATTTCTTAGTGTAAAGGCCAATAAGCTTAGGAATATGTAAGTAAGGCATTAAACTTAGAGGTTTTAGGGTCTCTAAAAGACATCCCAGGGGGAAGGTTGGACTGATATTTTTGGAAGGTTTATTTCCCATGGCTGAGGATGGGAGAAAGATGAGACCTAAAGGTTAAGCTGTCTGCAAACATCTTTGAGACAGAACAAGGTTCGAGTGATTGGTTCAAACCATCCTAAGGTTTGACAGTGCAGAAGATGGGAACAGGACCACTCTGAGTGGCCCAAAGGACAACAGTCCAAGACACAGGACAACAACCAAGATGAAAAACAAGATCGCAGTCCCCAGTCATGGGAATTACTAAGATGAATGTCAGTGAAAACTGACTTGGAGAAGGGGACCTTACCATGTAGTTGGTGTTGTGTGCTGTGATGGAGTGGGCACAGGAAGTTAGAAAGTGGTCTGAGTCTAGGATCCCCATGTGCCACAGCCTGACTGCCCACAGATGGGAGGGAACATGGACAGAGAATGGCTGAATCACACCCCATGCTTATGATTTATATCAGCGTGACCCTGGCAGGTCCCATGGTGGGTAGGAGACAGATACACCATGCAGAGAGAGCTTAGGTATAGAGTTAATTTAGCGGGTATTGTGAAGGACATAAGGGTAATGGGATGATAGAAGAAAGAGAAGTGGGGAAGAGAAAGGGGAGAAGGGAGAGGCAGAGGTTTCCTCTTCAGAAGAAGGACAGACAGAGAGAGGTCAAGAGGAGATGTGAGATTAGCTTGTGTCCTAAATGTTGGGGGTGGGCAGAGCTTGTCTCTTAAAGGGACAAGGTACCCAGGTGACAGGGCAGGCCAGCAGAATTATAGTTACAACAAGCATATCTTATTGTTAGAGATTACTTAAAAGAACAAAAATAATTGCTAGTACCTTCATTTTAATCATATTCATATAGGTAGGTACAATGTCATCTGAATAATAGGTAACAAAAATATTTGTGTTTGCTGGTAGTAATGACAATGATGGTATTATTGTTTGGTCCTGAAGCAGCCAGTTTCCTTTTTGGCATGTGTTTTAAGAGTTTGTGTCTTATGTCTTCTGAACAATTATGAAAAATAGTAGGACAGAATAGCAGAGCTAGAGAAGCTGTATGGGAGCCATTTGCTTGTTTAAGTGGCTAATCTCCGGAGAATTAGCAAAGCCCAAACTGCATTAGTAAGAACAACATGGAATCTTGTTTTTCAGGATCTGCTTACCACACAGCATTAGGATGCTGTGAGGTAGCAGATTAAAAATCTGTTTCAAATTAAAACTAAAATATTTTTTTAATTTATTAGATTTAAAAAAAACACCAATCCAAATTCCTACTCTCTCCCCTCCTCCCATTCCCTCCACACACCCTCCCACCCTACCCCCTCTAATCCTAAGAGAGGATAAGGCATTTTGCTTTGTGGAAGGTCCAAGACCCTCCCTACTTCATCTAGGCTGAGCAAGGTATACAAAGAGAATAGGATCCCAAAAAGCCAGTACATACAGTAGAGATGTGCCACTGCCAATGGCCCCTCAGTCTGCCCCAGACAAACACAACTGTCAACTGCATTTAGGGGGACTAGTTTGGTTATATGCTTGTTCCTTCCCAGTCCAGCTGGACTTGGTAAGCTCCCATTAGCTCAGGTATACTGTTTCAGTGATTGTACCCTTCATGGTCTTGACATTTTTGCTCATATTCTCATTCCTTCAACTGGACCTTGGGAGATCAGTTCAGTGCTCCGATGTTGGTCTCTGCCTCTGTTCCCATCTGTTGTTGGATGAAGGTTCTGTGGTGATATTTAAGATAATCATCAGTCTGACTACAGGGCAAGGACAGTTCGAACACCCTCTTATCTATTGCTTAGGGTCTTAGCTGGAGTCATCCTTGTGGATTCCTGGGAATTTTTCTATAGCCAGGTTTCTTGTGAACCCCATAATGGCTCCCTCAATCAAGATATTTCTTTCCTTCCTCTTTTATCTGTCCTTCCTCCCTCTCGACAATCCCATTGCCTCAAGTTCTCCTCCACCCTCCCTTTATTCCCTCTTCTTCCCCTTCTCCCCTTCCTTCTACCCTACCTCACATGCTCCCAATTTTGTCAGGCAATCTTGTCTGTTTCCAATACTGTGTTGAGGATTGGGTAGTGAACTTCCCAGGGCAGGATATCAACACGCCTACTTCCTGGCTTGTCTTTATGCATGTCTCTAAATCCACTGGGCG
Source organism: Microtus oregoni (assembly GCF_018167655.1). Taxonomy (NCBI): domain Eukaryota; kingdom Metazoa; phylum Chordata; class Mammalia; order Rodentia; family Cricetidae; genus Microtus; species Microtus oregoni. Next base: position 24,285,986 of record NW_024543067.1, on the reverse strand, counting down.
TCTTGTATCCTGAGGACACTGTTGTACTGAGCTTAGTGATAGAGATTTATACTCAAAGGTTTCATAATGTGTTTGTTTCCCTTCTTCTCTCCTATAACACCCCTGCTTTGGACAACAGGTCTGATATTGTAGCCTCAAATTATGAATGCTTTTCTCAACACAGGATACATCACATTGTTGAAAGGCTTTCAACTCTTCTTTGTATTTGGAGAGGAAAAAAAAAACACTTTATCTTAAACCTGACTGTGAGAGATCATGGGATTTGGAGTTAGAGGTTCCTACTTCAAGTCCCTACTTTGCCATTTGTTAGGTCTCAGATAGAATTCGTGAGTAACTTTACTTTCTTTGGCTGCTAAGCAGGGGAAACTACTTGCTGACATTTCAGGTGTTCTGAGTGAATGACTGTATGACTGTAATATAGTCACTTGAAGTGTCAAGGTTGATAAGTGTACAACTTTTCTTAAATAGCATCATGATTTATGTTCTTAGATACATTCTTATCCAGTTGCCTATTATCTTATTTAATTTTTATATCTTCCTCAAGTAAGCACCATTAGTCTTGATCCAGAATATGGAGCTCACAGAGATGATCACTGTAGTAGCAGAGCTAGGATTTGACACCAGATTTTTAATACTCACATCAGCACCACTGTAGTGTAGATCTGTGCTCATCAGGGACTGATCGCCAAGGTAAGGTGCAGAAGGTGACAGGTGAAGGTGCAAGGGTTGTGCCTGGGAACATGACTGGATCTTAGCTGTGTGCCTTAATTTAGGGAAGCTATGAAATCATAAAGTTTGCAAAATTCCAAGTAGAATCTGTGCTACTTAGTTTATGTCAACATGACACAAACTTAGGAAAAATGAACCTGAAGAGAACCGCTTACATTGGACTGGAGATTTCTTGTGAATGATTGATGTAGGTGTCTATTCCACTATGCCCTTAAAGCTCCTCTCTGGGGAAGGTGGTCCTGCATTGTTTAAGAAAGAAAGCTGAGCAAACACCTTTATTCTATGGTATATGATTCTGTTCCAGGTTAAGTTTGTCGCTTCTCCTGCATCAGGAGGAACATGGGTGAACTAACACAGCAACAAAGTCATTTCACCTGTCCTCACCGCTCGGCAACAAATCACATACAATGTAAAATGTAGAAATTGCGTTTACAGCTGGTCATAATTTAAATGAACAAGAAAATGGCCTCTTCCGTTTCCAGACCCATTGCTTTGTTGTATTCCTTCAGTCACACCTGACAGGCCTGCAGCACCTACTGAGCTAAACGCTTTTCTCATATACTATGTGCCCTGTGACTTGCCACTAGGTATTTGAGGCTGTTAGGAATTCTTCATTCTCTCTTCTCTCACTGAAATTGTGCAAGAGCATCTCTTTTCTAGGAAAGATGAAGTTGGATAGATTATAATTGCCTTCTTATTCTGCTAGATTCTCTCCAGGACTTTAGAACGATCTATACTATTAACCTGAGGTGTTGAAGGAAGTAATTGCTTTGATAGTTCAGACTAGGGGAACATGTTGGGAAACAGCTCTGGTGAACTCAAAGTAAATAACACAGAGATTAAATATCATAAACCTATTGTAGTTTGTGTTTATCAGAACTATTATAGTTCAGTGTATCTAAGGCTCAAAAGACCGAATTACAGTTTTGAGGTAAAAAAAAAATGTCTTTTCTTTTTTTCTTCCTTCCTTCCTTCTGCTTCTTCTTTCTTTCTTTCTTTCTTTCTTTCTTTCTTTCTTTCTTTCTTTCCTCCTTCCCTTTATTTCTTTGACAGGGTTTCTCTGTGTAACACCCTGATTGTTTCGGAATTTGCTTTGTAGAACAGACTGACCTTGAACTCTCAGAGATCCTTCTGCCTTTGCCTCCCAAATGCTCTGAATAAAGGTATGTGTCATCATTGCCTGGAAAGTAAAAAACATTTCTTTTTGTCTTTTGTCCCATACACATTTCCAAGGAAATATTTTCTTATCTTGTTGCTCTTCTTACTAAATCAATGTCTACTTCTTTTATTGAAGTTCAGAAACGACAGAGAAAAGCTGATAAAACAAGGTATAAACATGTAATATTAGAAAATACTATTGGTGATTTTCTTCCATTCCATCTCATTCACATATTTCTGTATTATTCTTGCTAATCATAATGAAGACCAACATGGACTTGAATTGAGAGAATATTGAGAATGTGAAGCACACAGACACAGTAAACAAACCTCACTTGTAGTTAAAATGATGAAATGATAATCTAGTGAAGATGGATGTTTTGCTTTTGTTCAGTTTTATCCTTTTTCTTTTTCAGTGGTAGCTTTTTATTTTGCATTATGTTTGTTCTAAGCAGACTTGAGAAAGGAAAATATGTTGGGGGATATTATTTTCAAGTGTGTGACTTTTGTTTAACTCTGTGAATCTGTGATACTGTGCCTGTCTAAAACATCTAACATTCCTAATAAAGAGATGAATGGCCAATAGCAAGGCAGAAGCAAGGATCGGTAGGGCTAACAGGCAGAGCATACAAATAGAAGAAGAATTCTGGGAGGAGGGAGAATGAAGAAAAAGAGAACAAGGAAAGGAGGGTGTCAGGGACAGCCATCCAGCCACCCAGTCAACCACAGATTAGGAAGGAAAGTAAGATATACATAAGTAAGAGAGACAAAATCCCTGAGGGAAAAGGTAGATGGGATAGTATGAGTTATGTAAAGCTTGATTTGAAACAAGACAAACTAAGGCTAGGCATTTATAATTAAGAAAAGCCTTTATGCGGTTTATTTAGGTGCTGAGTGGCAGGTCACCAAGAAAGTAAAAGAAAATCAATCAACCAAAATTATTATCAAATTCATAGATTAAAGAAATACCAAAATTACTATCAGACTCATAGATTAAGGAAGTAAAATAATTTTGATATTTTAGAGAGGACAAGAGCCTAGTTCCTGACACTGAGTGTACTGGTGGGAGAAGGAGCTCATCTTTTAATAGTAAATGCTATCCTTCTATGTAGAAAAGTGGTTGCAAAATGATGCTTGCCATCGTTTTGCCTGTCACCAATTCAAATTGCTACATTAGCATTTATTGGGAACCACTGAGCTTAAACTAAAAAGCAAATTATTAGTTAACGAGTTAAAACTAAATTCTCAGCTGTACCCAATGATTCCTTGAAATTATTGAGTAGAATCTAACACTTCTCAGAAATTTGTAATTTTATGCTCTTTGTTCTTGCTAATCTCAATATTGATTGAAATGTGATTGCATGTTTGGTTTCTGCTATGAAAGAAGGTAGATTTTAGCATTAAATAAACTAAAATTTTCAGGAGGATGCCTATATGTTTTTCTTTGGGTTCACCTTCTTATTTAGCTTCTCTAGGATCACGAATTATAGGCTCAATGTCCTTTATTTATGGTTAGAAACCAAATATGAGTGAGTACATCCCATGTTCCTCTTTTTGGGTCTGGCTTACCTCACTCAGGATAGTGTTTTCTATTTCCGTCCATTTGTATGCAAAATTCAAGAAGTCATTGTTTTTTACTGCTGGGTAGTACTCTAATATGTATATATTCCATACTTTCTTCAACAGCATCAGGCGGTGAAAGGAGACAGAGACAGGGACCCACATTGGAGCACCGGACTGAAATCTCAAGGTCCACATCAGGAGCAGAAAGAGAGAGAGCACGAGCAAGGAACTCAGGACCGCCAGGGGTGCACCCACACACTGAGACAATGGGGATGTTCTATTGGGAACTCACTAAGGCCAGCTGGCCCGGGTCTGAAAAATCATGGGATAAAACCGGACTCGCTGAACATAGCGGACAATAAGGATTACTGAGAACTCCAGAACAATGGCAATGGGTTTTTGATCCTACTGCACGTACTGGCTTTGTGGGAGCCTAGGCAGTTTGGATGCTCACCTTACTAGACCTGGTTGGAGGTGGGTGGTCCTTGGACTTCCCACAGGGCAGGCAACCCTGATTGCTCTTTGGGCTGATGAGTGAGGGGGACTTGATTGGGGGAGGGGGAGAGAAATGGGAGGCGGTGGCGGGAAGGAGGCAGAATTCTTTAATAAATAAATAAATAAATAAACTAAAATTTTATATGTGTATCTTTAAAAATTGACTACTGAGCAGAAAAGAAAAATTAGTTTTCTCTGAGAGTCTTCCTTGGATACACAAACCACACCTAAGGACGAACTCCCTGCTCAGCAATGGTACTTTCAGAGATTTTTAAAATTTTATTTGATGCTGTTGTTGTGTTGCTTTTGTCTTGTTTTTGTCTCACAAATTTGCGTATATATTTTGATTTTGTTTTTATGGGTTTTCTCTGTGTGTGAATGTATCTGGGTGTGTTTCTTATGCCTTTTTTTTCTTTTTTGCTCTTTCTTTCCTATTTATTTCTGTTATTACGGTCTATTTGTTTGTTTGTTTTTATTTTATTTTATAGTTATTATTTTTAGATATCTATTTATATTCTAATAAGAAAGAAAGATTTGAGTGGATGAGGAAGTGAAGAAAGTCTTGGAGGAAATAGGGAAGAGGAATTGTATTCAGAAATATTGCATGGAAAAAACTGATTTTCATTAAAAGGGGACATGATTTAATATGTGACATAGTCTGTTAATCTGTTTCAAATCTTCTAAAGTTTATTTTCAAGATAAGAATTAAATAGAACACATCATCATATGCTGGGTTTGTTTTATAGTACTTGCGTTATAAGAGTGGCAAATATTTTCTAGAAAACAAAGTTAAGCAGTACCTGGTCTGAACTCAACTGACATGCCAGGACAGTGAAACAATAGCAGATTCAGTGCAATTAATCAGTTTTATAAAGGAAGCATTTGTGTTTATTTTATTACTGAACACTAAAGAGATTATACTTCAATTTTTGAAGCCTTATTCATTACATATTTACACAGCATTCATCAGAAAATGGTTTATTCCTGTAAAGTCATAAGAAAACAGTGTAACTGATGTTGTGACATAATCCTTCTGCACACTGAAGATTTGTCACTCAGATTCTTACAATAAATGACTGAATAGCCAATAGCTAGGCAAGATTTGGGGGGCGGGCAGAGAGGATGCTGGGAAGAAGAAGGAAAGAGATGCAAGAAGAAATCAGACATATGTGACACAAGTTGTATACAAAAAATGGGGCAGAGTTAAAAGCCACATGGTAGAACATAGATCAACAAAAATGTGTTGATTTAAGCTGTAAAAGTTGGTTAGCAACATGCCAAAGCTATCTGCTCAGATTTCATAATTAATAAGAAATCCTCATGTGTTTATTTGGTAGCTGACAGGTGGGACAGAGAAAGGCTCCTACAAATTGAGGGTGGAGAGAAAATTCAATGGTTAAGAGTTCAATTCCCAGTACTCACATGGTATCACATAGCCCACTGCAACTCCAGTTCCAGGGACCTGATGCTTTCTTGTGACTTCCATGTGTCCCAGGCATGCAGGTGGTACACATACATACATGCAGGCAAAATACTCATACATACAAAATAAAATTAATAAATCTAACCTGTTTTGAAAAAGAGAAAAGTATTATGAAAAGGTTATTCACAGTGATAATTCTTGTAGTAACTTGTTTAAAGATCAGCAAGCTTTATTGTTCGTTTCTGTTTGAATCTGTAATAAACACAAGTTTAGAAAAATAAGAATAAGTGAAACAACTCCAAAGATTATTAAAAATCTCCTATGTAATGTAGGAGGTAACCCAACTAAAACCTCCCTTTCTTTCTTTTGACACCAGCCTGGTGAGTCAGGATGATAATAAACTTGCAAATTATTCTTTATTTTACAAACTCTTCTTAATTAAAGTATGAAACTACAGAATGTGTAAACCAAAGTATTTATATGAAATTTTTCTCAGGAATTGTCTGTGTCTCTGAGATTAACCTCCTGTCTGATAAATTTGGAATCACCTTCATACAAGTACAAAGATAAATGAGGATAGAATAAGATTTAACCAAGTTATAAGATGTTTCTAAATGGTTTTCATGTGCCAGGTCATAAATTATTCTAAAAAATGAACATGAAAAACAGCTTAGTCAGCCAAGTCGACTGTCTAAGGAGACTGCTGTTCAGTTCAGTCTAGGATCTTGTGAGAAAAGCCACAGAATATTCAATTTTTTATTGTAATTTCTTTTCTTTCCTTTTTTGTTTTGGTTTTTCATTTGCTTCTTAAAACATTCTGCTTGCAATAAAATTACGTATGTTTTCATAACAAAGTCAAAAAAGGTAGTTTAATTGAAGAATGTTTTTATGTTCTAGTGGTTTGTATGAGCTAGGATTATGTGATTGGTGCCACCCTGCGAGCTTCAGAGCTCCATGTGCCCATTACTTTTATATTTTCAAAAATAGTTCTTTTCACTCACAAGGAAGGGAAATCAGAGCACACAAGTGTATGTTTGAAATAACAAACACAGGAAAGGGTAACTGTCTCAGGCCTCTAAGATAAGATTTTTCCAGAGAAATTTAGGTCCACAAATCAAGAGATTAAAAATATTTTAATTAAAAAAGTGTGTATAATATTAGCCTGGATGTATGCATGTGTGCCATGTGAGTGTTGGTGCCCACGGAAGTCAGAAGAATGTGTCCAATCTGTTAGAACTGGAATTTTAGAGAGCTGTGAGCAGCCATGTGGGTTCTGGAAACTGAATCCAGGTCCTGTGCAAGAGCAGCAAGTGCTCTTAACTACTGAACCCTCTCTCTAGCCACCAAGATATTTATAATTGAATTTCAGCTCGAATAGTTAGAAAGGTACATAAAATGGTCCTTCCAATTCACTTGCTGGAGTCTCCAGCCTCAGAGCTACAGAGTGTAACTCTGGAAACGATGCCATCTGGAAGCTGGGAATTCTTGAAAACGGACAAACTGTGAGGGCATTAAGTCAGGCTCCAGAGATGCATTGCACAGCATGAATGGCAGTGTGTGCGACAGAATGAGGGATACCTCTGCAGTCTGCTGAGAGAAACTTCTGAAGGCACCGGAGCTACCAGTGCCTTGAAGTCTTATCCCCAAAGCAGTGAGAGCATAAATGTCTGCTTCTGCAGCCACTCTGTCTTCTAAGCTGTGAGAAAATGAATGTTTGTTTTAAAACTTCCCTGACTGAACAGTTTAATTTTTGCTTGTTTTATGATAGCTCTAGGAAGTAAATATATTTTTCCTTGGAGTATAGAAGCAGATACAAAAGGCTAGTATTTTTTTCTTTTTTTATTCCACCCTGGGAATTGAACTCAGGGCCTTGACCTTGACCCACAATTCTCAGTTCAATGACAAGAAGAGTCATAAAGTCATAGGGCTTGTCATATGTATTTGGGATGACTCATGTTTTGAATGTTTACATGCATGCATGCTAAGTATGTCAGATATATTGGCTGAATCTACTTTGTGAACTCTGATGTGATCCAGACAACCTCAGCGAAGTGAATTCAGAGCTGAACGTGTACGTGGTGTGCATGTGTCATGGGTCTTATGTGTACCTGTAATAGATGGGCTTATGTGTACCTGTTAGCATATGTGTGTGCAAATAAGCACACATGCACTCTGTTATGTCACTCTGTCTACTTTGTTTGTTATAAAGTCTATTCCAATAATTTAAAACAAAGAATGAGAAAATTTAGGAAATAAGTATATAATAGCTAATTGGATATGTGATTTTATTTGTATGCACGATTAAAATTAAAGTGTTGTAATTTATGTTCAGGTTTGTCCCAAATTTTTCATCATCTGAAGAACAATGGAAAATATGGAATTTTAGTTCGATTTGTTAAGAAATGAAATCTATGTGATTTTATTTTAATGGAGGAGTCAGTATTATTTAGGAAAGAATAGACAATAGTACTTAGAACCCATTCCTCCTCAGCTTAGGCAGCTGTGATTCAGAGACTGGCTTGCAGAGGCACCTGACACCTTGCAGTTTAGGAGCTATAAGTTTCTAGGCAAGTTACTTAACATCTCTGTTTTGTTTCTGCCTGTGGGGCTATTCATAGCACCTGCCTCAGGGCCCTTGTTAGACTAGCATGTATTGATACATGTGTGCCAAATGGACAGAGCAGTCAGTGTGGATAAAGGACACAATGTCTTTATGAAGATAATTGCACCAACCTCCTACAGTTTCTTTAATGAATTGTTACAAGCTTGGATGCTTAAACAAGCCAACTCTACCTCCTCCAGTTTTGTAGGTGAGAAACTTCACGTGGGTTTCAGTTGCCAGAAAAAGCGGTGTCCGTGAAATTCAGTGCTCCCTTTCTGTGAGTTCTGGGAGGAAGGGTTTCTCCACTCAGCTGAGCTGCTAGCAAAAGCCAGATCTTGTGGTTTAAGATTTGTGTCTTTGTGTTTCTTGCTGTCAGCAGAGAACTTTTTCCTGTATCCCAGAGTTGCCACTTTTCCTTGACTCATTGCCTTTCCCCATCCTATTTAAGAACAGCCAAGTCATCTTCAGATGCCATATCTATGCCCCTTGTTTCATGGTCATGCTTTTCAGGCAAGCAAGGGGTTTTTATATTATTAGATCAAACACAACCCTGTTAAAGCACAACTTGAAAGGTGTTGGTGACTGCCCAGTTGGAATCTTTGTGTTAGGGAGCTCATTAATATGTTTCCTTCAGCTGCATTGGGGAGGTGGTCTGGGGTAGAGTGTTTCAGATTTTGTTTATGTTTTAAAGTGAAAAGAAGAGAAGCAAGCCACATTAAGAGCTGTCTTGATTGTTATATTGAAAGGTATGTCCTCCAAATTTTATTATCATGAAATGATAAACATGATTTTTCAAAATAGGGTACAGTGGGGACTTACGTTAGTTGTTAAGGTATCAGTAAAGAATATTAAATTTGATTACTTCAAGAGACATAATTTTTGCTCTTAATATGCAATGCCACTTTCAGGAACATTAAATTAATGTGTTTTCAAGTTATATTTAATTAAAGACATTTAAATTTTATGTATTTATCAAGAATTTTTAATTAACTCTGGAAAGTAGTACATGGTTCAGGTATTTGGTAGACTAGCAATGAATTTGACAAGTCAAGGGTAGATTTACAATGAGACACTTGACATATTTATTATACATACATACATATATATATTTAATTGAATATTTTATTTTCAAAAGTCATACAATGTATTATGTGATAAACATCACCAATTGCTCCCTTTCTCTCTTCCAAGAGCCACCCACCATCCTACTTACCTAACCTCATGTTCTCCCTTTATAATTTAGTTGCCTAGACTCTAGTTTGTACTTTTGGAATATTTCTAGATGTGTAGCCATTCACTAGATTTTTTTTATGCACCTGGAAGCTCACACATAAAGAAAATTGACTTTCCTTCTCACAGAAACCACCAACTGTTATAGCTCCTTGGGTAGTGGTGGGAGTCATGAACCCCTTTCCATTCTCTACTCGATTGTTCATTGGCTTGATTTGTATAGTCACCCATAGCTGCTATGACTTCATGAGTGCAGTGATCTTATTATGTCCAGGAGATACTGTTTTTCTCTAGTCTGTTCATACTCTAGTTCTTACATTATTTCAAACCCCTGTTCCATGATGGTCTTCAAGCTTTAGGAAGGAATGGTATATAAATATTCCATTTGTACCTGAGTATTCCACTCAATGTGTTTTTACCATTTATGAGTTTCTGTATTAACCACCATCTACTGTAAAAATAAATTCCTCTATAGGTGGAATGGATTTAGAGGTTAGTTGATACAATGTTGATTCAGCATAATAGGAGTAGGTTTTAATCCTATGGGACCTGTGAGAACCAACCATAGTTTTTGACCAGGTTTTTAGTACCAGACATGCATTTCATCCTGTGGAATGACTTTAAATCATCAGGAAATTGTTACTTATAATATATTATGAATTATAGCATTATTATAAAAATTTTATTTCCACAACATTTGTATCGCTATTGAACCTATGGGCATTTCTTTTGGCATCAATTGTAATTTCAGTTCACACACATACAGGGTACACAGCTAGGTAAGAGTGGCTATATTTAAACATTCATTTGTCTGTAGTTACTTACTTAAAAATTAGTTTTTGTTTCAAAATTTAGGAAATATTTCATACTACTCTATGTATTGAAAATCATTTGATGCATATACAGATAAAATATCTTGTCATTGTTTAATAATTATTAGTTGTCTCTAATCCACAGTACATATTTAACATGTTGGGCACTGTATGAACGGCTTCATGATAATGACAGTGTGGGTTGTCTTGTTTACTATGTTGTACTGTCACTGTAACTGTGACTACTAATGTAAGACGTGACATTGCATTGCGTGAAAGTGAACACAGAGAGGAAGTGTTTGTTATAAGAGCAGAGTAGATATGTCTAGATATTTCCTAGACATATTAGGCATAACAAACCAACAAGAAAATTCCCCTCTCCCTCTCCAATTAGCAGATGGCTTGTTTGTACAATTTTTATAGTAGTTCTATACTGATTCATCATAAATAATTAGACAAAGCACATTACTCCATAACCTAGTCAAAGTCAGCTTGACTGTATTTATTTGTTGAATATGAATTATGACATTTGGGGACCAAGTCACATTGCTGTGGAATAAGGCTTTTGTACACTCTAAAGATTTGCCACTCATACTGGTTTAATAAAATGCTGATTGACCAGTAGCCAGGCAGGAAGGGTGGGGCAACCAGAGTAAGAAAATTCTGGGAAGAGAAAAGGCAGAGAGATGCAGTCACCAGCCAGACATTAAGGAAGCAAGATGAGAGTGTCTCACTGGGAAAAGATATCAAGCTACATGGATAATCATATACAAGAATTATGGGTTAATTTAAGTTGTGAGAGGGAGTTAGTGATAAGCCTGAACAACAGACCAAACAGTTTATAATTAATATAAGCCTCTGTGTGTTTCTTTGGGATGGAATGACTGTGGAACCAGGTAGGACAGACACTTCTGTCTACATCACATCAGTCACCAGATAGGAAATCAAGTGAAAGGTTACTTAAAGCAAAGGGGATTTCCCCTTCAGAAACAACAATGTTGATAGTTTCTTCTCTGAACCTGAGGAAATGGCAAAAAAGATACAATGAAGTCTTGATGTCAGTAGGGTAATAAAGATTTCTGAAAAGTCAGAGGGCAAGAATTCACAGTCTTAGTGACAGGATAAGGGGGCTTGTTAAGTGGAAAAATTTGGCACTTAGGTAAGATTAACCTGGCATTTGAGAAGGGTGATTTGTGAAACTGTTATAGCTTGATTAAAGTATTTTGTGATGTATTTAAATTTCCTTCACTTTGATTTTACATTTTCTAAGAAACCTTCTAATCTTAATTTGCTTTTCCATGGAAGCTTCTCTAATAAGTGGCGAAGGTTCATTTTAGCTGACAAGAACATTCTTCAGAGTGAATTAATAAACTGTCACTCTGATGTGTATGTAAATCAGTCTCTGCTGTTAGGTCACAGTGAACCATCAGTCCTGTTTGCCTCCATGTAAACTCATAAATAGAGATTCAGAATATCTTGAGGCCAATGGCCAGAGTCAATTTACACCCTAGAGGGTGAATTTGACATTCTGACAGGAATACAGGTATTAGGTCATTAATTAGTCCCTAGCAAATGCTTTCTGGTTCTTCCTACAAGCCAGATGCTGCTCCACACACCAGAACCTTTGAATCCAGGAGAGTAGAAGGACATATACTTCAAGAAGGGATACACAATAATTTGAAATGCTACAATGTATCAGTACACATAAACATAAATAGATGTGAAGAATATAGGATAGGGACAGATATTAGGAAAACATTAAAATTAAATGATACAGGAAACCTGGAAACTTTCTGATAGTAAAATGTTTTTTGCTCATTTAACTTATAAAACAGCAATTGACTTGTAACTGCTATTATGCTCAAATTTCTGTTTCAACTTTGGTATACTTGGAGCCTAGTTTTAGATGGCCAATTGAGGAAGAGAAGGATGCTAGTGTAGACAAGGAAAAGACTACTTTTATAGGGGATAAGGGAGTTAGTGAATGGCTAAGTTATATGGGCTATGCACAAACACACACACATACTGGGAGGGGGTGGGCGTAGGGAGATATTGAAATAATCTTGGTAAAAAGACATGGGTGTTATATGCTAGAATGGTAGCATCAGTGATAAATTGGACTTTGAAGACACGATAATTTATGAATTATTTGATGATTAATATATTAAGTATTAAGGACAAGAATCCCTTGCAATACCTAGAATATGTGTAATGTACTTCATCAGTGAGCAGAAGAGCTGATGTCAGTGTTTGAGACGTTCACATATAGAGTCTTAATTGCTACTCAGCAGGGAAAACATCCTTTTGAGTATATGAGCATGGAGGTTAGGGAATCGAGTCTCATGTGCTAAATTTAGGAATAAAAATAGCATGATGATATTGGAAGTCTAGTTCTTATATGATGCATATAATGCATTATTAGATTGTTAGAGTGCCATCCACACTAAATACTGTAAAATTAGGAATACTAAAATTATAAATGTCAATAAACTAGCATGAACATGAACCATCTGATCCTACCACAGTTGTAGATATGAAGAAGAGGTCTACAGGCTGTGCATTGAGAAATTTTCTATCTCTGTATTGAGATATTTATGAAGGATTAGCAATGAAAATTATGAACAGAATCCCAAGGAAGAAGAGTGTTCCATAAATTCTGAAAGCCAAGTATTCATGACAAAAATAACAGTACAATTTGTATATATATTCTGCTGAGATATTAAATCTAATACAGTTGCTTAATTCATCACTAAGATAAGGCACAAGTATTTATGACTTCCTAAAATTAAATTGACAGATAGAGTAAGTAGTAACTTAATGAAGGCCTAATGGGGTCATTCCAACAGAGGGTGAGATGATCAAATGTGGAAAAGTCCATACATAATACTCTTTACAAGAGTTTGCTACAACAGAGAATAAGAAAGTGATAGGAATAAAGAAACCAGGGTGAAAAGTATACTTTTTGGGAGTTGTTTCTGTTTTTAATTTTCATGTGTTTCTGTATATATGCATGTATATAGGTGTGTGTGTGTGTGTGTGTGTGTGTGTGTGTGTGTGTGTTTGCACGTACCCCTGCATGTGGGCGCACATGCTCTTGTAAATGCATGTGGATGAGTAGGCATGTAGAAGCCTGAGATTAACATCAGGAATCATCCTTGCTGTGGGACAATGGTTTGCACCCTATCAATTGTATTTTAAATAAAATGCTGATTGGCCAGTATCCAGGAAGGAAGTGTAGGCAGGATAACCAGACAGGAAGTAGAGGTGGGTCAATGAGAACAGGAGAATTCTGGGAAGAAGGAAATCCTGTTCTACAGTAGTGACCCAGCCACAGAAGAAGCAAGATGTGACTGCTTAGCCAAATAAGGTACCAAGCCACATGGCTAACATAGACAAGAATAATATAAGTTATAAGAGTTAATAAGAAGTCTGAGCTACTAGGCCAATCAGTTTATAACTAATGTAGACCTCTGTGTGATTTCATTGGGACTGAACAGCTGAGAGACCCGGTGGCATGGAAAACTCAGTCAACAAATGGTGTCCATGTGGACAACTGCATCCACATAAAGCCTGAAAAAGCTTGGGAAGTAGTTCTAGACATAAAATAATAGAGTTAACCATGGCCTATTGATAGTAGCATTCTCTCAGGTGGGCTCTGTTTGCTAGAGACAAGCACTCTCATTTAAGAGAGACTTCCTGACTCAAGTTTAGCTATACAACCTAGCAGCTCTTTTAAGAGGTCCTGCCACAAAACACTTAAATGCTTTTTGGTTTTCAGCTGTAGTAGGAAAAAAGGCACACCATTTTAAAATGCTGGCTTTCTGGGATGTCCTGCCACTGCAAACTCTGACTCTTTCAAGCAGGACGTCTGGCTACAGAGCATTAGAATGTGGTTTGTGAACAGACTGCTGCAGCTTGCTTGCTGGCAGGGACCTTGAAACACCATAGAGTTCTGGTAATAAAAATGGCTATAGCCAGTACCTCTGCCATGAGGCTGGAATCTCAGAAAGCTAAGGAATGGGCTGGATCCAGCTGTCAAAGCCATAGCTTTATTTCTCTCCATATTGCTTACCAAATTAAAGAGGCATGTGATAAAAAAAAAGAGAGAGAGATAGTAAATAGAGATTAAAAGATGAATAAAACCTCTAAATGGTTCCCACTGTGTTAAAAAAATATATACAGGCCTACAAAAAAAGAATATAGTCCTTAAAATAAAGAAAGAGAGTAGTTGGGTGTGGTGGTACACACATCTTTAATCCCAACACTTGGGAGACAGAGGCAGGCAGACTTCTGAGTTTAAGGTGTGGTGGCACATGCCTTTAACCCAACACCTGGAAGTCAGAGGCAGACAGACCTCTGTGAGTTCAAGGTGTGATGGCACACACCTTTAATCCAAGCACTTGGGAGACAGAGGCAGGAAGATCTCTGTGAGTTCAGAACAACCTGGTCTACAGAGTGTATTCCAGGATACCCAAACATACACAGAGAAACCCTGTCTTAAAAAGCAAAAAATTAAAAGTAAAAATAAAAGAAATAAAATTTAAACTAAAGTAACATAAAGATGGAAAATACACAGAGAGTCTGGATATTATTATGTTGTCTATGAATTGCTTGACAGATGAGGAAGGAGCAACAACTGCTAAAAGACATTTAAATATAAATGCTGCCAGATTAATAAAACATAAATAGTTTGTAAATACCTTGACTTCAAAACTGAAGTCAAAAGGTATGTTTATTTGGAGAAGAGGTTTCACTTTTGTTTCCACAGAAAATGAGAAGCTATGGATTCATTCTGAGTTAAGAAAAATCAGGTTTGATCAAGGAAGACTACCTGAGAAAACTCCAGTAGGAACTGATGGCCCAGATGTCAGAGTTCTACATCCAGAACAGATTCAAGACTGCTGCCTAAGATGATCAAGCCTCTCAGAATACTTGATGATAATTATAAATTTTCTTTAGGTCCCCATAAGATTATCAGTGACCCCAACCAGCAATAAGTAGCCTGAAAAAATTATGCCCACAGTCCCAAAAAATGGACTATGGATATTTTCCTTCGTTTAGAATGTTGGCTAGAAGTTGTTGTGGATAATGATCAGGAGAAAAGCTAAACAAAGAATATTAGACTCAGAGTTCTTATTCCTTAAAAAAAGGGGAGTGAAGTACTTTGGCACAATGGCTTGAACCCTGTCAATTGTATTTTAATAAAATGCTGATTGGCCAATAGCCAGGAAGGAAATGTAGGCAGGATAACCAGATGGGAAGTAGAGGCAGGTCAATGAGAACAAGAGAATTCTGAGAAGAAGGAAGTCCTATTCTGCAGTAGTTACCCAGCCACAGAAGAAGCAAGATGTGACTGCCTTGCCAAATAAGGTACCGAGCCACATGGCTATCATAGACAAGAATAATGGGATAATATAAGTTATTAGAGGTAATAAGAAGTCTGAGCTACTAGGCCAATCAGTTTATAACTAATGTATACTTCTGTGTGATTCTTTGGGACTTAACAACTATGGGAATGGGGCAGGATAGAAACCTTGGTTAACACATCCTCCATCCCTCTTTTGCTTTGTTCACTGAGCAGAATCTCACAGTCATGCTCGGCGCTCAACAATATAGATAGTCTTGCTTGCTATGAGGTGTCTGGTCCCAAGAAATCCCTTTTCCCAAAGTCTGGAATTTAGAGAAAACTCAACACCCCCTCAGGGACATGAGAAAATTAGTCTCTACATGCTAAAAGAAAACATTCTCTTTATCTTTGTCAAAAGGAACTTATGAGGTATTGTTGAATATAAATGAAAAAGAAAAATAAAGAAAAAAATATGATATTCATGCTCCAAATCATATTCAATAAATATAAAAGGAGGTGTATAAATATTTGAGAAGTAACAGAGAGCATTTTGGAAAAAGAAGACAGCATTGCTAAGTGATATTCTTGAGACAGTGAGAATCAGGAGTAGTTTTGAGACCAGCAATTAGAACCAGGCCATGCTGCAGAAACCAAGCATACAGAAAATTTCCCACTCTGAGGAACAGAAAGTATATTTGAAGGAGGATCCTATAGGATCAATGCATATCCCTACTACAGGGACAAAGGAGCATGGGTAAAGAAAACAATACTAGGAAAGGATCTTGGTTATTTACAAACTGTGAATTAACCCCACCGTATATTATATTTATCTCATGGTAGGAGAAATCTTTTTCCATAGCAATTACTATAATGATGGAGGACAAGTTGATGCCTGTCTACCAGGCACTTTCTGCTTGTCTTCATGTTATTTGTGCAAATGTTATTTGTCAGCTGATGATGAAACAAAATCACACAAGCTGGATATGCTATCACACTCAAAGCCTTGAAGGCCTTATGATCAGAACTGGACATTCTTGGATTGTGTAAACTCTGATCAACCATGACAATCGATGGGTTCTTCCCACTGTTTTACGGATGCTATTGGAAAACTGTATACATTATGGCATATGTTTAATTTTGATGAGAAAGTATCATTCAAAGATACTTGAACTACACTCTGTGAGATAATATATAACTTTAATTTTAACATGACTATTTGATAATACTTGTGGAAAGTTTTACACTAAGAAGTAATGTTAATATAACTTGTCTTGTGGTGTCTCACATTCCTTGATTCATAATCTCAAGGCTTCCTTAGCTTTATTTTGTTTATGGAGCTAATAGTGTATAGAGGAAAATGAAGATTGAGGTTTTCACTCAAGCTCTATGAAATATAGTTTTTCTCACTATCTGTTTTTAACTTGACCATTTCTGGAATTAACTAAAACTCAAGTAGTTAGGTATGTATGTGGGGACTTTTTCTTTATTAAATTATCTGAAATGGGATGATCCACCAAAAATCTGGATACTTTGAGGTGGAAATATCTATCAAAACTCTGGGCCACACCTTCTGTTGGCAGACTATATAAAGGAAACGGAAGAACGAAGGTATTTCTTTTTTCCTGCTTGCCCTCCCCTGTAGGTGAATTTTTTTATCCTGACTGCCTGCTCCCAAATAACCAACACAGAGGCTTAATATTGCTTATACATGCCCAGCTGATAGCCCAGGCTTATTACTAGCTAACTCTTACATTTAAATTAACCTATATTTCTTATCTATGCTTTGTCATGTATCTCATAGGTTGTTACTTCATTTTCTACATGCCCTACTTCTCTACTGCTGGCTGCCTTCTCCCCTAACTCTGCCCTTATTCTTCTCAGTATCCTCAGTGTGATTGTTCTGCCTAACTTTATCTTGCCTTGCTATAGGTCAATCAGCATCTTTATTTACCAATGACAGTAATATATATTCACAGTGTACAGAAGGATTATGTCATAGCACTAATTCTCACTGGTATTAGAGCTTACTTCTTCAGGATCTAAGCATAAGCAAAGGACCAGCTGAGACATCCAACCTTGCAGACTGAACAACTACTGGATTCTTGAACTTTCTATTGGTGGAAAGCCATTGTTGGCCAGCTGGACCACAGATTGTAAAATTCTAATAAATCCCATATGCATATGTGTATTTATATGCCTTCGCACATGTATAAATATTTATCCTATCAGTTCTGGTCCTTTAGAGAAACCTGACTAACACACTAACTTCATTCTATCAATGTCTAGAACTCTCCAATGTAACTGATATGGGATAACTTTATTTTAGTTTTGAAATACTATTCAGAGTTGACTTCTTGATGTTTTTGACTTTCTGGGGTATTTTGAGGTAAACATTCCATAAATTATATTAAAAGATAGACCTGTTTCACAATGAAACAGTAGGCATAAAATAAAAAAAAATTCTTCAACTGTGAATATGACCCAGATCTCTAGGGCAATAGAACATCTGTATGGGCACCAAATTCCAGAAGATTGAACTGAAAGGGTTTGTCTTGTTCTGATCCTGAAAATGTAAAAGCTATAAAACTCTGCAAAGAAAGAGCAGCCTTGCCCTTTAAATTGTTCTTTCACCAAATTTGAGAGATGTAACATAAAATCAAAAATAGCTATGATTGAGGATGTTCATAACTTATTCATCTGGAAAGCCTCAGAGCCCTGATGCTGAGAGATTGGAAAAAAGACAATAAAAATGATAGAGACTAAATTCTGTGGTGTCCCCTCCAAGCTTCTTCAGTCAGATGGAATATGTTTAATTGCATTTTATTTGTTTCTTTTGCTTCTAGATTCTTCTAGATTCTGGAAAATTCTAGAATCTCTCCTTAGACTAATACAGAAACTTATTTTAATTTATTTTTATTTTTTAAATAAAATCAGACAGAAAAATAAATATCCATCATAAATTATGAGTGTGAGACAAAAACATTATGAAACTGCATCATTGATGTTGTGTATGTAAGGAATTTGATTTCAAGTGTAAGGAGTAATTCACGTATACACTTTGTAGGATGTTTTGGAAGGAATTAGCTTTTGGCAAACATTTATAAATGGATGTGGGATGCTCCTCTGCATGCTGTGAAAATGTTTTATTGTCATTGGTTAATAAAAAAAGCTACTTTGGCTATGGCAGATCAGAATACAGCTAGGCAGAAAAGCCTAACTAAATAAACGGAGAAAGAACGTTAGTTGAGGGATACGAAGGCAGCCACTGGAGAAGCAAGATGTGTGGTAATAAGCCATGAGTCTCGTGGTAAAATATAAACTAATAGAAATGGATTAATTTAAGTTGTAAGAGCTAGTTAATAATAAGCCGAAATTAATAGGCTAAACAATGTGTAATTATTATTAAGCCTCCAAGTGGTTATTTTATTTTTTTTTTTATTTTTTTTTCAAGTGGTTATTTTAAAAGCAAATGTGGGACCAGTTGGGATAGAAAAAAGCTCCAGTTACAATAAATAATATAAGTTAAAAGGAGTTCTCTTTAATTCTACGTAGAGGCAGAGACAGTCTAGAGGTACTGCTTTCAGCATAAGAAGATGACAGGGGCTAATCTCAATGAAGTCAACTTAGTCAAAGGTAGCATCAGGTGAGGGTACATAAACCATAGAAATTGAACTTCACAGAAGATCTAACATTGCTGTGTGACTGTAGCAGATATTTTATCACTCATTAATAATGCAATTGAGATTATTTAAATTATTTAAACAAAAGAGGAAGATATTATAAGTTTTTGGTGTTAGCTGTAATTGTTCACAGCACACAACCTGGAATTTCATTAAGGAACTCTTCACATTGAGTTGGCTTGTGGTTTTGTGTGTGTGGAATTTTAATTGTAATCAAGTCAATTAATTTGGTATGATTCAGGCCACTGCACCGTTAGCTAGGCAGAGGGTTCTGAACTGAGCATAAGTAAGCAGGTGAGCCAACTTTTTCCTTTGCACTAGACTACAGATGTGAGGTGAGCAGCTGCTTGAAGTTTCTGCCTTGGCTGTTCTACAATGGTGAACTGTAACCTGGAATTCTAAGCTAAAATTTTTTGTCACGGTAATGGAAATGAAACGAAAATAAACTTCATGGGAAGGGAGATTAAACCTTATTCAACTTATCCTTAGCACAATGTCTAATGAGTTGTGGGTACTCAATGAGCATTAAGACAAACTAAGCAATCGTACAGGATAAAGTAGAGCTTGATTCATGCTGCCAAATGACTTTCCCCTATTCTTTGGTAAAAAATGAAAGTATATGCTCTTCGAAAATGAATTTATACTTTTCTTCATTGTTGCATGTGACTTATGTGCAATATCTTTCATGGGTAAGTTCGCTGTCTTGGAAAATGAATGCTATAGTTTTTTTTTATAAAAGGAATTTGTAATATGATCCTTTCATATTCATTGAATGTCAGAATGTATTGTCATATATTTTATGACTAGATTTTGGATAATTTTAATCTACAGATGGTAGCAGAACAGACTGCTTGCTAACCACATTTTTGAAGCAGGTTTACATTGACATCATCAGGCACTTTCTGCAATAAGAAAATGAACATATTCTGAAGATTTTCTCTTGCTTCAGGACAACAGTGTAGGGCTAGGGTCTAACTAATTCTTTATTGTCTTTGTTCTTCCCTTTCAACATAGGGGGCTTAGAAATGCCTGGTGATAGATGGACTGTGGCCTACTGCTCTTCCTTGGCCAAACTCCCCTTCCAGGGAGAAGTGGCTCCTGAGAATAGATGTACCCATTCTTTCACTGATATGTGTTGATAGAGATATGTCATTCTTTCTCTCTGTAGCTTGGATACGTTCTGTTAATGTTAAGCTTTAATATGCTATCATACTTTCCACCTAATGAATACCCACAAGGAATCGGGTAAATTTTTTTTTTATCCTGAACATGCAAAAATCTTTTTACAGTAGTGATACTTATTCCCCCACTTGAAAGTCTTCAAGAACACTTGAGGTAGAAGTGGGAAGTGGTAGTTCCTTTGTTTCTGAAGAAGGTTAGCCTCAGGGAAAGTTCTATCTGACTGTTGGCTTTTCACTAATTGTTTCATGGTTATAAACTTCAAAGATGCCGAAAACGAATTTGAAGTAAAACATATAAGCAAATTAAAGTCTCATGTGAGGTACCTATTATGTAATGCTGCCTAATGGATATGTTTTCAAGTTATATAGCTGAAAGGCAAGTCAGTGGCTGAGAGGGTGATAGTGATGCCTCAGATTGGACGGTCAATAGAGGAGGAGCATTTGTCTGTGAACAAAATGCTTTTTATAAACCATATAAAAGTAGTTAAAATCTGTTACTTCACTAAATAATTCATTTTGGCTTTCAAATTCTAGGAAGTACAGTCCTCACCCATCACATCCCATAAACAAAATCTAACAATAAAAACATCAGGAGGTTCTTTGAGTCAGAACAAGAGTAATGAATTGCACTGCCCTGGCAAATGTCAGGTGACTTTGGTGTAGTCATCAGCGTCCTAAACTCCAGTGACTAACTGATGTCATGGGAATATATTTAGGTGGAAGTTATTCAGTCTTTTCATGATGCTTCCAATAACCACCCCTCATAGATGGATAGAGAGTTTATATTTGATGGGATCTTTGTTACTGAACACAAGTTAGAGAAAAGGACCAAACTGATACTCTAGGAATGAGTAAGAAGTTTGGCTGAACACAACAAATGACTTTTGTAAATCAAACAACAGGCAGATCAATGACCCTTGAGA
Organism: Microtus oregoni; assembly: GCF_018167655.1. NCBI lineage: Eukaryota > Metazoa > Chordata > Mammalia > Rodentia > Cricetidae > Microtus > Microtus oregoni. The sequence continues at coordinate 24,264,843 of NW_024543067.1, read as the reverse complement.
GAAAGGAAGCAGAGGGAGAGTCACAGTTACCAAACAAAGTCCCTGGAGAGAGTTTCAAGTCTATGATTTTTTCCCTTGAGAGAAAACTTTGGTGACAATATAGGCACACTAGCCCTGAAAATGCACAGAAAATAGAGTGTAGTAATATTTCATTTGTAATTTTAATTAATACAGCTTTCCTGAAGGCCAGAAAAACAAAATATCCATCCACTGGCTTTTACCTCTACCTCCGATTTCTTTTTTTTTTTTTTTTGCCTGAAGATCAGAGCGTAAAACAATTACCCTGGTCAGCCTTACAGACACAACCTTTAATCCCAGTAGCCATACTAGTTTGCCATAGAAACTGGGAAGTAGTGGTGCATGTCTTTAATACCAGCATTAAAGACGAATATAAGATGAGAGGAGACAGTTCCCAGTCAGTCTTAGTCTGAGATTCCTGGAGGCAGGATCACCATTTCAGACTGAGGTAGAGGTAAGAGCCAGTAGCTGGCTGCTTTGCTTTTCTGACCTTCAGGCATGCTTTGTTTTTTAAAATATAAATGAAATATCACTACAACAGAGAACGAAATCTACAGAGCCAAGATGAGTAATGAACACTGGTTACAGAAGAGTAAGTAAAGGACAATCAGAAAAAACAGGTGGAACATCTATGTATTTCATACAAGGCTATGGGTAGTTCAAGCCACCATCTGTTAGAGTGAGAAAATTGCATTGCACAGTGCATCAAGCCACAAGGCTAATAGATCCAGCTTGGTAGTAGAACAAAATAAGTTTGGAATAAAGGCCACTGTATGTTAGGATAACAAGTTTAGAAGAAAACTGATTTTTAAGTTTTTATTCAACTACATTTTATTGCATTATATCTTTTTATTGAAAACAGATTTTTTTCCTACAGTATATTGTTTCCCCTCTGGTAACTCCTTCCAGATAATTTCCACTTTCCTACTTACCAGAATTCACACTCTTTCTTTTTCTCTCTCATTAGAATATAAACAAGCTATTAAATTAATAATGATAATAACAATGATAAAGATAAAATAAAAGCAATTGATAATAAGACAAAACAAACATATAAACAAAAGAGAAAGCCTATTAAAAACACAAGAAATGTATACACACACAGATACACATACATTTACACACAGAGAAAACCCATAAAAACAAAACCACAAATTATAATATATAAGCAAAAGATCTATAAAGTGAAAACAAAACAACAACAGAAATAAATCCACCACTACCACTACCACTAAAACAAACCAACCAACTCAACATACAAATAATTGTCAAGCTAAAAATCCTCCAAACATACCACTAAGTTAATTTTGTCTTTGGCATCTACTGCTGGACTGGGAGCCTTCCCTAGAATGGTTTGTATACTAAGTGTAACTCATTTGAGAAAACTCACTTTTTCCTTTGCAAGCAGTCTTTAATTGGAGATAGCTTCTGTGTTGGTAATGGGGAGTCGTGATAACTTCCCCTCTCAGTCATGGAACCCCCGTTTGGGTTAGACCTGTGCAAGCCGTGTGCATATGGTTTCATATGTACATCATTTCTATTGTGTCTAGAATGCCTTGTTTAATTTGGTGCCCTCCATCCCCACTGACTCTTATGATCTTTCTACCTCCTTTTCTACAGAGTTTCCTGAGCCAGAAAGGGGAGATATGGTGGCCATATCCCATTTTGGACTGAGTGTTCCAAGGTCTCTCACTCTCTACATATTGTACAGTTGTGGCTCTTTGTATTCCTCCTGTCACCACAGAAGGAAGCTTCTCTGATGATGGATATATATCTGGAGTATAGGCGTGTAGCAAAATCTTGTTAGGCATCATTTTTATTGCTACTTGCTTTAGCAGAACAGTAGTATATGGTTTTACCCTAGGTCCATGGCAATCTAGTCTCAGGTTCTTGGTCATCAAAGCAGTGTCTGGTATGGGTTCTGTTCCATGGAATGGTCTTAATTCTAATTAGATAGTGATTGGCTAACCCCATGGTTTTTTGGGGGTCACTGTTACACTTGCATATCTTGCAGGTATGTCACCACTGTATATTGCAGTATTTGTGTCTGGGGTGGCATTTATCTTTCTCCTCTGGTGGGTGTGCAGAGAACCTTCCTGGACCAAGAGCACTAGTCAGTAGTGGTGAAGGCTCTAGGTAGGCACCAGTTCTTCTTCTCCATGTTCAGTGAGTTACATAGGTGTTGTCTTTAGCAATGGGGCTTGACCATCAGTCTTCACAGTACAATCAATGGTCTTGGCAATCCCTTGTCTGGTTTAGAGTTCCTATGGTGTCCCGTTGGCCAACAACTCATTTAAATGTAACGCATTCCATACACTGAAGGTTTCATTTGGTAGTTAGAGATGTCTAGTTTGGGCTTTGTCTCCTCTATTATTTGATAATTCCAATTTATATTTCTTTCATTTTTGTATATATTTAATGAGCTTCAACTATATTGGACTTGTCTATATCCATCAAAATTGTCCTTCATTTTAGCTGTCCCTCATATTGCCTCCCTTACCTTGCAATTCTACCTCCCCATTTGATCCTCCCATTCCTTCCCCCGTCCCTAGTTCTTGTCAATTCATAATAATCTATTATATTTCCCTGTTCTTAAGGGAGTTTCTCCTCTCTTCGTAGTCTCTTACTCCTCTCTGGTTATACAGATAATAGGATGCTTATCAAGGACTTAAGAGACATAGTCATATAAACAAATACATACCATATTTGTCTTTTGGGGTCTGAATTACCTCACTCAGGATTTTTTTTCCTTGCTCCATCCATTTATCTTTGAATTTCATAATTTTTTAACAACTAAGTATTATTACACTGTGTAAATGTACTACATTTCTTTATCCATTCATCCATAGATGCCTAGGTTGTTTCCAACTTCTGGTTATTATGAATACAACAGCATTTAACATGATTTAGCAAGTATCTCTTCAGTAGGGTGAACTGTCCTTTAGTTATATGCCCCATGAGTGGTATTGCTGGATCTTGAGGTAGATATATTCCCACTTTCCTGAGGAACCTCTAAGTTGATTTCCATCGTGACTATCCAAGTTTGTACCACAAATACCAATGGATGAGCGTTTCTCGTATTCCATGTCCTTGCCAGGATGAGTTGTCATTTGCCTTGTTGACCTTGAAATTCAGACTGGTATGCATAGATTAAAATCTCAAAGTAGAATGATTAAAGATATTGAATATTTAAGTGATTCTCAGATATTTGTTTTTCTCCTCTCTTGAGAACTCTTTGTTTAGATCTGTGTCCAGTTTTTGATTGACTTGTTTTCTTGGTTTCCAGGTTTTTTTTTTTTGAGTTCCTTATTTTATTTACTAACCCTCTATTAGATAAATGTTTTCCCACCCTGTAGGCTGCCATTTGTCTGAATGATAATGTCCTATTCCATGAAGAAGCTTCTCAGTTTCATGATTCCCTTTGTACCTGTGCTAATAGTGGCTTTTTACTAAATAATATTATTCTCCTAACCAACAAATCAGGCTTAAGAATCTAGACATTTTGACATCCCTAGTCCCCTATATTCACTCCAGTCTTAGTTTTCATTAGGAATTTATACCAACTAAATGTGTTGATGTTTGAGGATATTTCTTAATGAAACACATATATGTTTATAAATTAATTGAACCCTATGACTAATCTGAATGATTTTTAAAAATAAATAAAAGCATTTCAACATCTATAGTATAAAATTCATGCTCTGACATCAGTAAGGCTTTACCACCTCAGGTGGAAAGAGACAAGCAATGAAGTGAGGGAGCCCGGATGAGACAGAGCTGATAGAATCAATAAGAAGTGAGGGTAAAGCAATTCCATATTTATTTCAGGTGTTCAAGAAGCTGGGTTAAGAGCAGTTATTCCAGTCATCAAATAGGTCAAGTTTACATGGGGTGGATGTGAGCAACACAGAGCAGAAAGTGGTGGAGTGTGATTTTTACAGGATATAAACAGCGCAGGGAGGATCTGGCAGGTACGGTATTTATAGTGGTGTGGATAATGCAGAACAGAGGCTGGTAGAGTGTGATGTTTACAGGGGTGAGAATAGTACAGAACAGAGGCTGGTAGAGTGAGATGTTTACAGGGGTGTGAACAGTGCAGAGCAGAGGCTGACAGAGTGCTGTTTACAGGGGTGTGAACAGTGCAGAGCAGAGGCTGACAGAGTGATGTTTACAGGGGTGTGAACAGTGCAGAGCAGAGGCTGACAGAGTGATGTTTACAGGGGTGTGAACAGTGCAGAGCAGAGGCTGACAGAGTGATGTTTACAGGGGTGTGAACAGTGCAGAGCAGAGGTTGACAGAGTGAGATGTTTACAGGGGTGTGAACAGTGCAGAGCAGAAGCTGACAGAGTGTGGTGCTTACAGGGGTGTGAACAGTGCAGAGCAGAGGCTGACAGAGTGCTGTTTACAGGGGTGAGAATAGTGCAGAGCAGAGGCTGACAGAGTGTGATGCTTACAGGGGTGAGAATAAAGCAGAGCAGAGGCTGACAGAGTGTGATGTTTACAGGGGTGTGAATAGTGCAGAGCAGAGGCTGACAGAGTGATGTTTTCCGGGGTGTGAACAGTGCAGAGCAGAGGCTGATAGAGTGTGATGCAAAGAGAGAGGGAAACTCTAGTCTTCCTACTCAGACCCTTACCCTGTGAACACAGCTGTAGAACACAAAAGTTTACTGAAAAGAATTTAGCACCAAAAGGGAAACATTCCAGAGAACTCATAGCAGTAATCTCATTAGAAGTATTTTCATGGTGATCTGAATCTAAGCAAAGAAATGTAAACCACCGGAGACAGGAAACACATGAGACTGAAGTGGTTTCCTGCTGCAGGGAAAGCTTCCAGTTCAATTTCATGAGGAAGTCCAGCTTTCCATGCTGGACTCAGACATAGACATTTACCAGGTACTCAGTTCCTCTGGACAGCAGAGGGAGAAAAGTTTGGTTTAAAATATAGTATGCGAAAAGCTAACTTATGGGTTTCCTTATGGTCAGAAAAATAAAATATAAAGGGAAATGGAAGGTCTAATTATCCCTGATGTAAAATTCTCCTCTCTATACTGTGAATATGTTTTATTATCATTGATTAATAAAGAAACTGATTTGGCCTATGGCAGGGCAGGAAAGCTAAACTGAATGCAGGGAGAAAGAAGGCATAATCAGACAGATACCATGTAGCTGCTCAGGAGATGTATGCCAGAATCTTACCAGTAAGACACAGCCTTGTGGTAATACACAGATTAACAGAAATGGGTTAGTTTAAGATGTGAGAGCTAATTAGGAACATGCCTCAGCCCTTGACCAAACAGTGCTGTAATTAATATAGTTTCTGTGTCATTATTTGGGTCTGAGTAACTGAGAAACTAAAACACAGTTTCTGCCTACATGTCCCTGATAAATCACCAGCATGAGAATTATCTGGTCTTTTGTTTCATTTTGTTTTTCTTTCTTTGAGTTTCTCTGTGTAGACTTGGCAGTCCTGGCACTAGTACTGTAGACCAGGCAGGCTGGGCTTGAACTCAGAGATCTGTCTGCCTCCTGAGTGCTGGAATTAAAGGAGTGTGCTACCACCTCTGGACAATTATCTGTTTTTGACCATGTGTTGACATGACAGAATTGGTTATTACTAACACAATTGAGGTACAAATGTGTCTTTTTGGAAGAGTGTGGTGAGGCACAACATATTTGTTGCTGTTTTCTGTGAAGGTACACGTTTTATTTTATACTAGCATATTGAATTTATCTTGAATATTTGACAGATTTTTCCGTATAGGATTTAAGAAAATCTGTGAAGTTTACATCACACATTTATATTTGATAGGGCAATACTTCTCATAACAAAGTTCATGAATAAATTAGTACATGGGATATAAAAGTGATTTCATTATGTGTTTCAATAAAGCATACCAGCAACCTAAATTATCCTCTAGTTACTATCACAAAGGCTTTAAATTTAATTATTTTTCTAAATTAACAATAATTTGTAACAAATAGCAGCCTTGCTAGAGAAAAGGCTGAAATTATTCCAATATCTCTGATGTGTGAGAGAACATCAGGAATGTTCATCATCAGACTGCAGGCCAGGAAATGTATAGCAGCTGACCATCAGGCCATCATCAATACTTCAATCATAATTTATTTTATTATTCTTGTGTTTGGGTATGGGTGTGGGTGTGCATTTGCACACACAAAATTGCATCCGTGCATATTTTGAATAAGTGTGGTATTTGTGTGGGTGGATTTGGTTGTAGGTTCATGTGTGCAAAGCACCTATTTGAAGGTCCGAAGAAAACCTTGGGTGTAGGGTCTCTCATTAGCCTAGAGTCTGACCACAACAGCCCAGCTTGCTAGTTTACAAGCTTCCATGGATTTGCTGATCTCCGCTCTCATCCTGTGAGTGCTGGGGTGGTGAGTGTTGAGGCATGTGCTGCTGTGCTCAGATGTTACATGGCCTCTGGAATCACCAGTCAGACCCTCATATTAATGTGTCATATTACAAAACCTTTAGCTTTATACCTAATGTAGTTCAGTATATATGAAACCTATATGTCCAACAAGTTCAACACATTCTTCTAAATAAAACCTGTGATACTGTCTTGATGAAAATTTTATTGTCTCTTTGTTTAGGTCATATTATTGGCAATAACTTAATATATGCACTCGGCCGCCCGCACAGCTAGCTTTACCCGAAATAACAACACACAAATTGTATTTTTTTTAAACACTGCTTGGTCCATTAGCTCTAGCCTCTTACTGCCTAATAATCACATCTTGATTAACACATTTCTAATAATCTGTGTAGCACCACGGAGTGGTAGCTTACCAGGAAAGATCTTTTTTTTTTAAATTTTTTTATTGAGAAAAAGAGAAAACAAAAAAGTTTCTGCCTCCTCCCAGCCTCCCATTTCCCTCCCCCTCCTCCCACCCATCTCCCCGTCTCCCCACTCCTTTCCCCCTCCTTCTCCAGTCCAAAGAGCAGTCAGGATTCCCTGCCCTGTAGAAAGTCCAAGGTCCTCCCCCCTCCGTCCCTGTCTAGGAAGGTGAACATCCAAACTGGCTAGGCTCCCACAAAGCCAGAACATGAAGTAGGATCAAAACCCAGTGCCATTGTCCTTGGCTTCTCATAGTTCCTTGGGCAGCTGAGGATAGGGAACCTGAAATGACCCTATCCTATAGCAATACTGACAAATATCTTGCATATCACCTTAGAACCTTCATATGGTGATGGATGGAGATAGAGACAGAGACCAGGAAAGATCTTAACCTGCATCTGTGTCAAAGAGGAGAATCATGGTGACTGCCTCATTGCCTTCTTTCTCCAAGCATTCAGTTCTGTCTACTCTGCCTATCTAAGCTGCTGTCCTATTAAAGGCCAAGCAGTTCCTTTATTAATTTACCAATGAAAGCAACAGATAGACAGATGACCCCCCTCCATCAAATATAATCTCTATTTAAAAGGAATCTAGAAAGGGTAAAATGATACGTTATAAATAAGAGAGGATGAATGAACATCTTAGAGATCCCTCATTAAGATGAATAATAATTATTAGTGATGAGCCAATAATAGGTGGCATATTGTAATGTGTAACAATGTCTACATTTTGTTTATCTTACATTCACAGATCTGGCAATCGTGGAGTAACACAGACAACATCTGGAATCTCAGCACTCCTGGGACAGGTAAGATTTCTCCAGTTCCTCCTGCTTACTTTCTGACTTTTCTGCCTTCACAAACTTGTGTCTTTGAAAGTATTTTTCCCTCATATCACTCATGTACAAATCTGTCCCATTAGAAATTGCAACATAATGTTTGTTTCAGCCTCCAAATTAATGAGTCACCTTGGAAAGGGTGAGAGAGAACAGCAGAAAGGCTACATTCATCTTTTAGCTGAGTGTTGAAAATGGAACTTGGTTGACAGGTTTTAAATGGAAACAAAGCTTAATGAGGAATCGAGGAGTCCTCCTCTTGTTCCCTAGTCCTGCTCACGGACTTGTTGTTTTACTAGACATGACCTAAGGGAAACCACTTCTGGAAATTATTTCTGAGATACATTCCTTTGGGGCCATTGGGAAGTTACCACTAAAAGCTCAAAAGTATTTTCTTCTGATCCTTCAAACTTGTTTTTACAGTTGTTGCGATGTTTTATATCTAGATATAAGAGGAAAGCCAGTAATTATCACAGAGCCCTAAATATACCTCAAGGGCCTACAATAGCCAAGTTTTCTTGTCATCCTGTACTGCCAATAGCAGCACGTCTTTGAGACATATAGTAGAACATCCCAGTACCTCCTTGAATATTGTCTTTGCTTCTTGTCTGCCATAAGAGGAGGAGGAAGTGAATTAGCTCCATCTCACAGGCCCTATCATTAGCTTAAAAAGTGCATCCATGTGAGTAGGGTCTACAACCATTAAAACCACTACCCCAACTCATTATGTCCTTCTTGTAAGTTGATGACCTCAGATGTTTTGTTATGGCAATGGCGAACTGACTCTCAGCCAGAATTGACTTTCAGTATGAATGAGCAAAGAGCAACCACACCTTTTATGCTTTAGAGCCTAACAACTCTCTGAGATTTAGGGAGATATTTGACTGGAAAAACTTCTGTTGGGATAAACTTAACATACATATTTTTCAAGGTAACCTTTGACGGTATTTTTGTACGTTACAGAGAACCAAGAGGCACCCTGAAGAAGTCACTGTAATATGAACTTTTTCTTTATGAAATAGTGTGTGATGACAACTGTGACTAAGGTGTGACATATGAAGGAAATTTTAGGAATTATCTATGGTTCACCTTTCTTTTCAGTCTTGGGACAATCTTGGGTTTAGGTCATTTACCTCCAAGAATGTGTGCTGTATCTGAGACAAATGGATAAACTGATTTCACTTTCCCTCTTCAACACCTCCTGGTGAACCACTTATATGACCTCTAAGGGGAAAATATTATATTTAGAATGAGCATGCTGAAAAGCCTACAAAGGTCATTCTGTGTTATGGATGACTTGTGGACTCATTTCTGAAGAAAAGACATCTGCAGAATTATGATTATGTATGCTTTGAAAACACAACATTGAGGAAACATCATTGAATATGTTGTTTCACTGGAAAGGTTTTGTTTATACACAAACATCAAATGTCATCTAATAAGACATATTTCATTTCCCTGGAGCTATTGGTTTGCATAGTTGACATATAGTTGACAAAAAGGTCAATGGATGTTTGCTTATCAGTTATAGAAGTGAAATCTCACATTCCAAAAAAAAAACCTCTTATTATTCATCGTTAGCTATTTAAATTTTAGAAATAAAGCAAGCTTTGCCCAGGTACAAAAAGAGTCAACAGTTCTCAGGCAAAATTCCATAGACTTTCTACAATATTCATTTACAAATTAATTTGTTTTCTATAACATAAAATCAACATCAGTTAATATTTACTTTGTATATGTCCCTGTAGTTTCTCCTATCCCAACATATATTAATTGAACAGTTGGGAAAATTGGTACTGGTACTCCAGCCAGGGAAGATGGTAGACTATCTGCAGGTCTTCACCACTTCTTCCTCTCCTCAAATTCCATGCTCCCAGTCTCATGACTAGCCCTGTAGCAGAGCAGATCTTTACTCTGGCCAAGAAAGCACGTAGGCTGTCTGCAGATCTTCACCTCTCTCTTCTTCCCTGCAAACCCAATACTCTAGTCTCAGTCCCAGTTCTGTAGCTGACACCTGGTATGGCCTCTTCCATAGGCCCATCTCCAGAAGATCACACAGATCTTTCTGCATCCATTATCCCAACACACTTTGTTATCTCATCACCCAAAACCATCAAGTAGTACCTCAAAGCAGGACAGTAAGCTTCATAACATCACTCTCTTTCCTTTCTTCCATATTCAATCCCCCAGTCTCATTCACAGCTCTGTATAGAACACTTCTGGTTTGTGTATACTACCTCTCCTCAGTCTTTGCCACTATTCCCAGGAGACTAAGCAGATTCTTTTGGAAAACCCTGTTTTCTTCTCTCCTGTGGGCTTCTCAGCCACCACCCTCCTGCCCTTCCCCATTCTTTAGTCTCAGCCCCCCAAACCTAGAAATACTTTTTCATGGAACCCACAAGTGGCCACATGGAGTAGGATCACAGAAAATTTTTTGAGGGGTGCAATGAACTTTATTGATGGTATTCAAGAGAGTGGGGCTCCCTAACCCCCCTCTTGCTATTCTGGGGGTCCGGGATGGAAAGTGTGAGGGAGATGCTCAGTGTCAAGGGTTGGTTAGGACAGGGACTGCTCAGCAGCCGAGGGCTTCTCTCTTGCTGTGTCCTTGCTGGGATGGGTGGTCCAGGGCAGGCTTCTTACTCTTTGGAGGCCATGTAGGCAATGAGGTCCACCACTCTGTTGCTGTAGCCGAATTCATTGTTGTACCAGAAAATGATCTTTACACAGTTGTCATTGAGAGCAATGCCAGGTTCAGCATCGAAGGTGGAAGAGTGGGAGTCACTTTTAAAGTCACAGGAGACAACCTGGTCCTCAGTGTAGCCCAGGATGCCCTTTAGTGGGCCCTCGGATGGCTTCTTCACCACCTTCTTGATGTAGTCATATGTGGCAGCTTTCTCCAGGCGGCATGTCAGATCCACAACGGACACATTGGGGGTAGGAATGTGGAAGGCCATGCCCGTGAGCTTCCTGTTCAGCTCTGGGATGACTTTGTCCACAGCCTTGGCAGCGCCAGTGGACGCAGGGATGATGTTCTGGGCAGCGCCACTGCCATCTTGCCACAGCTTCCCAGAGGGGCCATCCACAGTCTTCTGGGTGGCTATGATGGCATGGACTGTGGTCATAAGTCTTTCGACGATGCCAAAGTTGTCATGGATGACCTTGGCCAAGGGGGCTAAGCAGTTGGTAGTTCAGGAAGCGTTGCTGACAATCTTGAGGGAATTGTCATACTTGTCATGGTTCACACCCATTACAAACATGGGGGCATCGGCAGAAGGGAAGGAGATGATGACCCTTTTGGCCCCACCCTTCAAGTGGGCCCCAGCCTTCTCCATGGTGGTGAAGACACCAGTCGACTCCACAACATACTCGGCGCTGGCATCCCCCCATTTGATGTTGGCGGGATCTTGCTCCTGGAAGATGGTGATGGCCTTCCCGTTGATGACAAGCTTCCCTTTCTCAGCCTTAACTGTGTCTTTGAACTTGCCATGGGTGGAGTCATACTGGAACATGTAGACAATGTAGTTGAGGTCCATGAAAGGGTCACTGATGGCAACAACATCCACTTTGCCAGAAGTGAACGCAGCCCTGGTAACCAGGCGTCCGATACGGCCAAATCCGTTCACTCCGACCTTCATCATCATGTCTCTGGAACGAGGATGGCACTGCACAAAAAGAAGCGGCTGTCTCTAGAGCAGGCAGGAGCAGAGAGCGCACAGAAAAATTTTGCACCAAATAGAGCACAGTCACCACACCCTCCTAAGAACCAGAGAAGGGTAACAAACCAAGGATCAAGCACATACCCAACAAAGCTAAGACCAGCTACAAGTACCTAGAAACCCTGATGCCTAGATCCCATCATAAAAGCATAATTGATAACAGCCAGAAAAATACATGTCCACTAGAGTCAAGGGAACCTACCACAGTAGGATCAGATAATTGACATATAGCTGAAGCACACAATAAAGACTTGAAAATAGCCTTTATTAATATGATAGAGATCCTATAGAAGAAATTAATAAATCTCATAAGGGAATCTACAAAAACAGTGGAAGGAAATGAATAAAACAGATGAGACTGGAAAGTTGAACTGCAAACAATGAAGAAATGCCAAATTAAGGGGAATCTGTAAATGAAAAATTTAGAAACTTGAACAGTAACCACAGAGGCAAGTCACACCAAGTGAATACAAAAGAGAGAATCTCAGGCCTTGAAGACAATATAGAAGAAATGGACATATCACTCAAACAAAGTGATAAATCTAGAAAACAAAAATAAAACAAAACCAAAAACAAAATCCAAGCACAGAACATCAAGGAAAGTTGGGACACCAGGAAGATAGCAAATCTATGAGTAATAAGTATAAAGAAAGGACAAGAAATCCGGATCAAGGACATAGAAAATATTTTCAAAAAGATCACAGAAGAAAATTTTCCTAACTTCAATAAAATAAAGAGACATACAGAACAGCAAATAGACAATTTCAGAAAAGAAAGTGCCCTTGGCACATAATAATCAAAACAATAAACTTTCAGCACAAAGAAAGAATATTAAAAATTTCAAGTGAAAAAAAAAACCTTGAGAAACATATAAAGGCAGAACTAGAATCACATCTGAGTTTTCAAAATACAGAAGGGCCCAGAATGATGTTATACAGACTTTAAGTGACAACAAATACAGGAGAATTTCAAGGGCTGGTTGATTCTTCAGTTTGGTAAACATCTATTTGCTCCTTTACCAGCTCTTCTAAAGCCTGTGGGTTCTGTCCTGCTAAAGGTAATTTTTAACACATCTTGGTTTCTCAGTTAACCATTACTTTAAAGGTAGGGCCGCTTGTACCTCTGAAGGTGTGCTAGTTGTTTTGTGTTCTATTATTATTGTTATTATTATTATTACAAATGTCACCACCTCCCCTCCTCCCATTTCCCTCCCCCTCCTTTCATTCTCCCTCCCCCTCCTTCTCCAGTCCAAAGAGCAGTCAGGGTTCCCTGCCCTGTGGGAAGTCCAAGGTCCTTCCCCCTCCATCCAGGTCTAGAAAGGTGAGCATCCAAACAGACTAGGTTCCCACATAGCAAGTACATGCAATAGAATCAAAACCCAGTGCCATTGTCCTTGGCTTTGCAGTCAGCCCTCCTTGTCAGCCACGTTCAGAGAGTCCGGATTGATCACATGCTTCATCAGTTCCAGTCCAGCTGGCCTTGGTGAGTTCCCATTAGATCAGCCCCACCTTCACAGTGGGTGGGGACACCCCTCCCCCTCACGGTCCTGACTTCCTTGTTCATGTTCTCCCTCCTTCTGCTCCTCATTTGGACCTTGGGAGCTCAGTCCAGTGCTCCAATGTGGGTCTCTGTCTCTGTCTCCATCCATTACCAGATGATCTATGTTGATATGCAAGATATTCAACAGTGTGGCTATAGTATAGGGCCAGTTCAGGCTCCCTCTCCTCAGCTGCTTAAGGAACAAGCTGGGGACATCTCCTTGGACACCTGGGAACCCCACTAGAGTCAAGTCTCTTGCCAACACTAAAATGGCTCCCTTAAATAAGATATATACTTCTCTGCTCCCATATTCACTCTTCCTACACCCCAACAGTCCCATTCCCCCAAACTCTCCCCATCCTCCCCTTCTCACTTCTCTCTTCCCATCTCCCCTTACCCCCACCTCACCCCCACCCCCAAGCTCCCAATTTTTGCCTGGAAATCTTGTCTACTTCCAATATCCAGGAGCATAACTACATGTTTTTCTTTGGGTTCACCTTCCTATTTAGCTTCTCTAGGATCATGAATTATAGGCTCAGTGTCCTTTATTTATGGCTAGAATCCACTAATGTGTGAGTACATACCATATTCATCTTCTTGGGTCTGTGTTAACTCACTCAGGATAGTGTTTTCTATTTCCATCCATTTGCATGCAAAATTCAAGATGTCATTGTTTTTTACCGCTGAATAGTACTCTAATGCGTATATATTCCATTCTTCCATTGAGGGGCATCTAAGTTGTTTCCAGGTTCTGGATATTACAAATAATGCTGCTATGAACATAACTGCTATGAACATACTGCTTTTGTAGTATGATAGGGCATTTCTTGGGTATATATTCCCAGGAGTGGTATTGCTGGATCCTGAGGTAGGTTGACTCCCAATTTTCTGAGAAACCACTACACTGATTTCCAAAGTGGTTGCACAAGTTTGCATTCCCACCAGCAATGGATGAGTGTTCCCCTTACTCCACATTCTCTCTAGCAGAGGCGATCATTGGTGTTTTTGATTTTAGCTATTCTGACAGATGTAAGATGATATCTCAAAGTTGTTTTGATTTGCATTTCCCTGATAGCTAAGGAGGTTGAGTATGACCTTAAGTGTCTTTTGGCCATTTGAACTTCTTCAATTAAGAATTCTCTGTTCATTTCAGTGCCACATTTTTTAAGTGGGTTCATTAGGATTTTAAAGTCTAGTTTCTTGAGTTCATTATATACTTTGGAGATCAGACCTTTGTCTGTTGCTGGGTTGGTAAAGATCTTCTCCCAATCAATAGGTTGCTTTTTTGTCTTAATGACAGTGTCCTTTGCTTTACAGAAGATTCTTAGTTTTAGGAGGTCCCATTTATTCAATGTTGTCCTTATTGTCTGTGCTACTGCGGTTATATGTAGGAAGTGGTCTCCTGTGCCCATATGTTGTCGAGTACTTCCCACTTTCTCTTCTATCAGGTTCAGTGTGTTCAGATTGACATTGAGGTCTTTAATCCATTTGGACTTGAGTTTTGTGCATGGTGATGGATTTGGATCTATTTTCATTCTTCTACAGGTTGACATCCAGTTATGCCAGCACCATTTGCTGAAGATGCTTTCTTTCTTCCATTGTATACTTTTAGCTCCTTTGTTGAAAATCAGGTGTTCATAGATTTGTGGGTTAATATCTGGGTCTTCTATTCGATTCCATTGGTCAACTTCTCTGTTTTTATGCCAGTAGCAAGCAGTTTTCATTACTGTAGCTCTGTAATAGAGTTTGAAGTCAGGGATGGTAATGCCTCCAGAAGTTCCTTTAGTGTACATTAGTGACCCCCAAACCTCTACCAAAGAACTACTACAACTGATATATAACTTCAGTGAAGTTGCAGGTTACAAGATCAACTCAAAAAAATCAGTCGCCCTCCTATACACAAAGGATAGAGAAGCAGAGAGGGAATTCAGAGAAATTTCACCTTTTACGATAGCCACAAATAGCATAAAGAATCTTGGGGTAACTCTAATCAAGGAAGTAAAAGATCTTTTTGACAAGAACTTTAAGGCATTGAAGAAAGAAATTGAAGAGGACACCAGAAAATGGAAAGATATTCCATGCTCTTGGATGGGTAGGATCAACATAGTAAAAATGGCAATTCTACCAAAGGCAGTCTGTAAATTCAATGCAATCACCATTAAAATCCCAACAAAATTCTTCACAGACCTTCAGAGAACAATAATCAATTTTTTATGGAAAAGCAAAACATCCAGGATAGCCAAAACAATCTTATACAATTAAGGAACTTCTGGAGGCATTGCAAAATTCCGGATGGACTTACTCCAAAGCCAGGGTCCAGTGAAGGAGAAGTGGTTTTTAGAAATTTGGGAGCATCTGGGTAAAGTAGGAACTGGCCAATTTTCATGACTCCCTTACAGATAGTGCAGTTAGAAATTGGTAAATCCCATTACATTTTTCTGAAACTTTATTGCCAGCAGTCTTATGTTATGGGCTGACTACACGAAAGAGTTTTGATTGCAGCCAGGCTACACAGAGAAATCCTATCTATGAAAAAAAATTAAAAGCAAGACAAATCAAATAAAGAGTTTTGATTGTGCAGGCTCAATACCCATTTTTTTCCAACTAGCAATAAGAAAGACTGACAAATGTTTTGAGTTTCCCACAAAGCCAATACGTGCAGTAGGATCAAAACCCAGTGCCATTGTTCTTGACTTCTCAGCAGTCCTCATTGTCCGCTATGTTCAGCGAGTCCGGTTTTATCCCATGCTTTTTCAGACCCACTCCAGCTGGCCTTGGTGAGTTCCCGATAGAACATCCCCACTGTCTCAGTGTGTGGCTGCACCCCTCGTGGTCCTGAGTTCCTGGCTCTTGCTCTCTCTCCTTCTGCTCCTGATTTGGATCTTGGTGTTTCAGTCCGGTGCTCCAATGTGGGACTCTGTCTCTGTCTCCTTTCATCGCTTGATGAAGGTTAATATCCAGGAGGATGACTATATGTTTTTCTTTGGGTTCACCTTCTTATTTAGCTTCTCTAGGATCACGAATTATAGGCTCAGTGTCCTTTATTTATGGCTAGAAACCAAATATGAGTGAGTACATCCCATGTTCCTCTTTTTGGGTCTGGCTTACCTCACTCAGGATAGTGTTTTCTATTTCTGTCCATTTGCATGCACAAGAGATGCTCTATCATACAACAAAAGTATATGTTCAACTATGTTCATAGCAGCATTGTTTGTAATAGCCAGAACCTGGAAACAACCTAGATGCCCTTCAATGGAAGAATAGATGAAGAAAGTATGGAATATATACATATTAGAGTACTACTCAGCAGTAAAAATATTGTATTACTTTTTAAAATGTATTCTTCTCTCATATAAAATATCCTGGCCACAGTTTTTCTTCGCTCCACTCCTCCCAATTTTTCCCTATACCATCCCTTTTCCCAAATCTATTCTTCGCCTGTTTCAGTTCAGAAAAGAATAGGCCTCCCCGGAACATCAACTGAATATGGCATAGCAAGATCCAATAAGACTAGGCATAAGTCCTCACATCAAGGCTGATTTTGAATAATTCATTATGAGTTCTAAAAATATTTTATAGTTATAACACATAAACCTGACTAAGAAATGGCCACAGATTATAGCATTTTGTATTTATTTATATCACTAGGACTTTTGATTTTCATGTGACATGATGGATCATTTAGATTGGTGTCAAATAAAGTGACATCTAATTCTGAATTCATTCACCTTTTGTCTAAAGATTTTTTTTTTTGCACTAAGAACAGAGAGATTGATGAGTAGCCACTAACTGTGTGGTGACCTGAGTTGGAGCCCTGGAATCCATGTGTTGTAAAGAAAGGGCCAACACCCGCAAGATGTCATCTAACTTCTATACATACACTGTGGCAGGCATGCAATCAGACCCCCACCATGAATAAATGTAATAAAAATGAGTCTTTCTGCTCTAGGCTTTTCTATACTTGATAATGGAGTTTCCAGTGGATGACTTAAGTACATCTATGCTACTTTGGATTAGCTAGAATAAAATAAAGACCCTAACAGTTGCCTGAACTTGAATTATTTCCAAGGGCAAATTCTTCTGAGTTATTGTATTGATTTAATTTGCATTCAGATTGCTCAGAATTTTTGGTGATGTATTTTCAGTTGAATGATTTGCTATCAAGTGGGGAATGAATAGATGACATGTACAAATGTGAGCACTGAGCTGAATTTTAAAATATTTACTAGTTCAGGGGAGCCATACTAATAACAAAATGAATGCAAAAATGATGACAGCAAACAGGTTTAAGACTGTTACTGAAACCCCAAAAACTTTCTGAATTGTGAATGTCCCTTCTGAAGTTAACTTTACATAGCCTAGATATTCATATTATATTTATGCAAATTTTATTCTGCATCTTAAGTTGTTAATTTTTAAATTATAAATTACAATGTAAATCATGAATAGTCACTTTCGATGCACACTGACCCGAGAAAGTAATAATTATTATTAAGACCCCCTTTATAATATATGACATAGAGTTAACTTTGGTATATGGTATATTTATTCTTTGAACCATCTAGCTGCATAAAATCAATGAGGAAAACCTTTAATTATTTCATTTGGTGTTCCAGTTAATAGTTGAACCTGCTTTGGGACTAACAGAGTTTTTCAACTATCAGTAACATTTACAATGTCATCTGTCGCTACCTCCTGCCCTCTTGTGCATGTGATAATTGCTTCTAGCTGTACTCTGAGCTAGGAGAACCTTCCCTTACAGTGTACTCAGCGTTGGTGAACCAATTCACTTAAATGTCAGCTTTATCTGTAGTACTATGTTTGTTCAACAGTGCCACGGACAGTAGTGGGCTTATTCTCCCATCAACTTGTTAGTCTGTTTTGCTAGTGTTGGGGCAGAAGTGAAGAGAAAATCTCTCATTTTATGATGTGTTAGATGGCAGCAAACATTGTGCTCATTGCTTTCCAGGCACTTAGATTCTTTTTACATGAACCACAGGTGGAAATCTGAGCAAATGAAGAAGGCAGGGGCACATGGGGAGTTTACTGCCCCGACTCTCTTGTGACTGGAAGGATATTGGCCTCTAGTTTCTTCTTCTAGGACACCAGGATTAGAGCTAAGAAAATATTAAGCTAGTGAATATTAAGTGGTTAACATAGTAAAATTATGAAGATATCATTAAAATGAGCATAGTTGATTTGGAAGTAGAATTGTGCCTGGATTATATATTTAATGAGTGAATTCTGTGTAATCCACCATGAGTGTCAATTTGCTGAGTTGTGGCCAGCATTTATGTTTTTCTTGGGTACATTTTATCTTCATTTTATATGGAAACAGATCTGTGTCTGTCAAGTACTCGCATCATAAGAACAACACATTTTTTTTCTTGTACCACTTGGATGAATTATCATAATTTACCTTGCTAGTTATAATTAATATGCCCTGAAGAGAGTGTCTTTTCAGTTGATTCATCCTTTGAGTCTGTGGCTATTGAAGAACTGAAGGGTAATATTAATCAAGTTTGTGAGGTAGAAATAAGAGAATAGACTACATTGTGACATAAGTGAATCATGGGACATGATGGACACTTCAAGAAATATTGGTACTAGGGCACTGTGAATTAGAGTGTTGACAATTTCATAAGTATAACATAATTTATCAGGATATTTTGTGTTAGAGATTAACAATTAAATTATTTCTTTCTAGATAAAAATCTTAAGAAAATATTTTATTATTTTTAATTTAAAAGATTCTCAGCATTCCAATGCAGATTATGAGTCTGAAAAGGTTTACAAACCATTCAGAAACTATGATGATTCAAGCAAAAAATCAATTTCTAGCCTGCAGAAAGTGGGTGAATTCTTATGGGAATATGTAATCACTTTATGTATGGGCAGAGTAAGTATTTCTTAAAGCCTGGAGAGGTCACGAGCTGAGCAACAAGCACAAAGTGTGGCAAAGCCATAAAGGAGTCTCACAGATTTAAATACACAACAGTGGATTGTGGGAAAGAATAATTAGGCTCAAAGTACTTGTCATCTCAGTGAAACTAATTATCTTCCCTCTAACCTGTATGCTTTGTTTACTCTCTGGCACTTTGCTTACATTTAATTTTTGTAACCATTCTGTACATTTATGAAAACTTGACCTTTGAAGATGGAGAAGTTGAGTCTCATCGCGACTGAAATTACCTACCTAGTGAACAGGAAAGCATGGGGGAAATCCTTACATTTCCTTTAAATCCAAAGGCTTTCGGTGTAAAGACACTAAGCTGTTTTTAAATACAGGTCAAGAAAATATGACAGCATTAAGTAATTATTCTGAAAATTAAATTTTAAAATAATACCTTTCAGTTGCTAATTTTTAAAAATCACTATTTCCTCTGTAATTATATATCTATTTAAAGGAAAAGTATGTGTCTGCAAGAATGAAAGGAAATAATTTGTCTGTTATAGCACCAGAGAAATATGAATTTTTTTAAAAGAAAAATATATTTAACTTATATAAATTAGATATAAAAAGGATGATAATTACAAACATTAGTTGAAAATAATTAAGCTGAAAGAAAGACACCTTACAAAGAGAAGACAACTTCTAGAGAAGATTTATAATGGTGCCATTCTAACAGGACAGAGGTGTGGGGGTTGGTGGAAAGCTGGTCAGATGGCACTTACGGTATTTTTAGTAAAGAATCCACATGGGCTATGCATCTTCTATGAAAGAATGATCATTGTTTAAAAGCAAAGTTACTGATAATTTTTATATAACCAGTTTGACTTCTCAGAACTTTAATGCATGATATACTAGATATATCTAGAGACATTATTTTCCTTGAGTTTACATTCAAGAAGAAAGTTGCTTTGGAATTGGAGGAACAGAAGTCATAGGAGTGGGAATGGCAAGTAGTGCCTCAGAATGAAGGTAAGAGCCTGACTAAAACTCTCTCAGTCAGAAAAGTGAGATGTGTAATTTACAAATTATCTTCTATAATTTTCTAGTACAGCTTGTTACCTAGAATAAATCTCTCTGAACTCAATTGGCTTTCTGGAGCTAACTCCTGACCTTAAACATCTCTCTGCATGAGACACTTCAGGGTTCTGAACTGTATATTGAACAGGTTGAGAAGGATTATATGATTTGAACTTCAAAGTACTTAACAGAATCCCATTTAATCTTCAGCTAAACCAAATGAAGGAAACAAGACAGTCTCCACTTAGGTAATACCTTAACTTTCAAGAAAATTCGCAACATGAATAGGTCTTTCCTTCCTATGAGTAGATAGCATTCACAAAAGCAGTTACGTCATGCGTTTTTTATGTGCTAGCCTCATCCCCATCAGTGTTTAGTGGATTCTCTACTATATGCATTGAAAGAACAAATTGCAAAATATCTGGATAATATTCTTCCCACTAGTTGACACAACTTCACAGTCTCAACTATTAATTGTCTACTGTGTAAAAAATAAACGTAAAAGTTGGGAAGAAGTGGGTGGGGAAAAAAATCTTGAAAGACTCATACATCCAAACAGGTGTGGAAAGTACAAACAAAAACCCACAAAAATTATGAGACAGCAATCTATATAACATCTCCCCAGATACAATGCTTCATCAGAAACTGATATTAATTGGCTAAGTGAAATGCCAGAGAAAGATTTCAGATTCTTATTATTAAAAAGGACCAGTGAGTATATAAGGCATAGAAACAGTAGATAAATTAAAGAAAGACAGTTCAAGACCTACACAAAAACAATCTAAAAAATAGAGCAAGGAAATGGAGACACTGAAAAGGAATCATACATAAATACTGAAACAGAATCAACCATTCAAATGAAAATCATAGTGGAAAGCACAGACAAGACTAAGCAGGATAAAACTTTCAAAAATGAGTAACAGAATTAGGACAAATGCATGCAGATATATATTAAGAACAAAAACCAAAACTACATAATGAAAACTTCCAAGAACTTCAGGGTGAAACTGAGAGGCCAAACCTCAACAAATATACATGTCAAAAGAATGAGTTGAGGTAAAGTCTAAAGGAATAGACTATTGATTCAATTAAGTCACAGCAAAAAACTCCTTAAACCTAGAGAAAGAAACAAATATTCAAACAGAAAGGGCAATGATGAAAACAATCAAAATGGGGATTTGCTGAGAGTATAGTGTTGCTTTCATAAAAATTATCTTATTTAACATAGTGTAATGAATTTAAAAATAAGTTGTAAACCAAATAGACAATATTAAAACCTGTAAGGTAAACTGCCAAATCATATACAAAAACAGAAGCATCATATAATATCCAGTCTGTAATTGGAAACCCTAAAGTGTAGTAATACAAGAATGGCTTATTTCAAACTTTGTAAGTAAATAAGTGAGTTTGACAAACTCAGCAAATGTAGTAATATGGGCGGCGGGGCTGCATCCCCAGCACCCCGGCTGAATCATCCATTGAAATAGATAGAGCCGTAAGAATATTCTAGAGCCCCAAAATTTAGGCAAGTCATAACTACGAAGGCAGTACTGCAGAAAATATTTAGAAGAATAATATACACAGAGAAAAAAAAGCCACAGTCATCCACGAAAGTATAGGGATCTTATATATCATTAGAAGAAGTGAGGGCAGGCAAAAACAAATGAATAACATTCAATACAGTTAATAAGAAAACTCTTAATACTAATAGGGAAGTAACATAATTATAGAAAATAGTAAACTGATCTCAATAACAAATTAAATGCAAATGCACTATACTACCAATTAAAACTCATAGACTAACTGACTAGGTTTAAGGAACCTAATACAGAACTCAGTGATTAAGAAGGATTGTTGCTCCTGAAGAAGACCCAAGTTTGGTTGGTAGCTCCCTTGTTGAACAGTGTATAATCAGTGATATCTCTACTTCTAGAGGATCAAATGCTTTCTTCTGGCCTCCACAAGTGTTTGTATACACTTGGCATACACATGTTCTCAAATATATGTAATAAAAATAGTCTAAAAAGATCCTCAATCCAATTATCTGCTTTTATAAATATGCATCATATTAAAAAGACACCCAAAACCTTAGATTCAAAGGATGGAGAGTAACTACCAAGAAAATAGAAACTCTAACCAAGTGTGTGTAGCTATTTTCATATCCGATAAAGTATCCATCCAAACTTCCAGAAGACATCAAGAAATCTGTTTCATGTTAAAGGAAACAACTGAATAGTAGTAATTAAATATTTATCCCCACAATTTGTGGTTTCTGCTTTATAACAAATTCTCTCCACAATGACTCATTGCTCCTGTTTTATATTCTGTTAAAGTCTATCCACAGCAGGCAGATTATTTCTTGTTTAATTTTGGTATTAGGTTATGAACATATCAGCACTTAAGGGTTTTTGTTTCTTTTTCTTTTTTTCCTTTTTGATGTGAGATTCCCCTTTTTATGCTGTGAATACCTTGAGGAATAAGCCTCTGGGTTTGAGAGCTTACCCTGTAGTGGCTTCCGACACTAAAAATGCTGATCATTGCTTCTTCGCAATCTCCACCCTAACAGAACAACATTAAGCCACTTGTAGTAAAACCACATAGTGTCTCTAAGACTCAACTTCTTAATTAATGAAATAGTCTTATTTGATCTCCTTTCTTCATCTTCATAGAGAAATTAGAGAAGAAATATGTTTTTTTCAGTGCACAGTAGTACTTGTAATATATTTGTCTATCCTCATTTCTCCTTGGTGAAAATTGATTGGTATTTCATGCATATTTTTTCACTGATGAATAGAATTTGTTTGCATGAATTCACAAAAATTTCTACTTTTGGTAAATACTATGTATTTACCAAATAACTCTATATGCTTTTCTTTTTTGAGAGAGGGTATCCCTGTCTGTTCTGGAACTTTCTCTGTAGAACAAGCTGGACTTCAACTCAGAGATCTGCCTACCCCTGACCGCTAGGGCTCTGGCACCAAAAGGTGTGCACAACCACACACTATTCTCTATATGCTTTTTAATTGACAGGGTACAACATATTAACACTGTATGAGAAGGACACCTGTGAAAATCAAGCCTGCCTTCTGTTGAAATTTGTGGTTTTTATCATGGACTAAATAAAATGGAATTTTACAAACCATAAGAAAATAATAATCCATTAATTACAGTTATCTGAGTAGCCCTATTTACTGTTTAAGTACTAACTGATTGCATCAAGACATATTTAGTGGTATTTGGCATTCAGAAAGATTAATGCTGAAATTTTACTTCATGACTTACATGGTGTAACTTGAGATCACATTTGATATCTCTGCACAATGGCAGTTATAGCAGGTCAAATGTAGATGGCAATTTCCTTTACAAAAACTTGAAATTGTCACTTTCATTAAGACATGTGCTGGCAATTTGTGTTTTGTCATATAATCAACATATTGTCTCCTGTTTGACACTTCCTATATAGTCAATGTTTCAGTTATGGTTAGCATTAGTACTTTCATTCTTTTAATCTACTAGACTTGATGTTTTCAGATTCACAGATGCAGAGGGATAGACTCCAGACTTTGAAAAGAGATTTTTTTTTTTTACATAAGTAACCTATCACTATCTGAGAGATCAATGCAGGTCATTGTCTCTAAGGCTCAAGGTCTTCAGTGTTAAAGTAGAGACAACAATTTTCTATAATGCTGAGGATTGAAGAGAGAAACCATGAGCTCTTGGCATATTATTTATCAGTATTGCAATGGCACCACAGGCTATAGAGATGTAGCTTAGTTTCTAGAATGCTTGCCTTGCATACAGAAAGCACTGATTATGACTTCCAGCACTACATAAATCAGGTGTAGTGGCATATGGCTACTATCCCAGCACTTGAAAAGTGGAGGCAAGAAGACCAAATGTTGAAGGTCCTTGGCTGTAAAGTGAGATGAAGATCAGCCTTGGTTACAAAAGATGCTGTCATCAATCAACCAACCAACCAACCAATCAACCAACCAACCAACCAACCAACCAACCAACCAACCAACCAACCAGTCTATCAATCAGTGGCATCTCTGTTGTCAACTGCTGATTTCAATATTGCTATTTTATTCTGTAGATTCTAAGACTTATAAGAGCATCATCAAAACTCATAATTCTCTAGCATAATGTCCCTCCATTAATATTAAGTTTTTGATGATTTCTTTCTTGTTTGTAAACTCTTAGAGTGATCAGATCACTTCTTTTTATCTTGCTCATTAAATATCCATCATTCCAACAAATATTTAGTTATGCTGCCGATTCAGTTGTCTAATTTCTCCTAATCCAATTGGGAATATTCCAACATGTACTCTCTTTTTGAATAGATTTTAATTCAAATTGAAAGGCAGATCTTCTCTGCTTCAATTACGTTGCCCTAACACAACCCCTGATCTTAATTTTTCTGTGAACACTGCACTGGCATTTGGCCATTTCATTCTTTGCTTGGCTCCTTCTGCTATGTGTGATTTCAAGATGACAATTCCCTTTGGACTTTTGGCTGAAGGCACTTGTCACTTTCAATTCAATATTTTCTTAATATTTGCTCATTGTGGAGCATCTGTCCCCATGCAAGCAGTTTTGGAAAGAACGTACATCTCTGTAAAAGCAAGATAAATATGATGCATGACTGTACACTTAAGGAAATAAAAATGCAGAAATATTATTTTAAGAATTTCAGGATCTTTCTCTGCTGTTGTCGTTTACATGCTGCTGTTTTTTATTTCCAATAGGCATACTACATATGACCTATTTTTATGGAGAAGCTTCTGTCAAGAAGATAATCTGCTATGCATATGATTTATTTAACATTGGGTACCACTGAATGGGCAAGTTGTGTATCTTTAAATCCACACATTCGAGAAGTTCTTGTTGGGGAAAATAAACAAGAGTAAATAGAGGCATATGTCACTACTTTTGTTTAGGCTCATGCCATGTCTTGGTAAATTTTATTTTCATCTCTCATTATTTAAGCAACAACAATGAGAAAAACATTCAGCAACTCTCTCCCAGGAAGTTATCCATTAAATTCTCACAATCCTGAAGCTGTAAGATTTAATGATCAATTAAAGGTACAATTGTAAGACATCAGAAAATTAATTGCATGCTCTGATAGAGTCCAGATTGCAGCATGCTATAGTATGAGGAACAGTTGACACAGAATCAGAAGTCTCTGAACATTTTTTGTTACTGAGACTTTGCCTAAGTGTATAGAGTTCTAAGAGCCCATGAAATACCTTTCTCTGGAAGGAGAGGCCCTTGGGAGGCCCAAATGACATAGACATGGAATAGTTAATGCATACAGGAAACAGGTTTTAAAATGACAAAACATGGGAGGGATTATGTTATTTTCTTATTGTGTATACAGTTTTCATTCTTTGGCATTTTTCTTAAGAAGAGAAAACTCAATAATTCATTCCAGACATATATTTAGGTACCTTGCAGTAATAGGTACTATGGACACAGTACATTCAAAAGTGCAACATCAAGTTGGAACTAAGAATAGAGTCTTTAATAGGGGGTGGCTCTGGTTGTCACATTGTGGCACTGTAATACATTCTAATTGATGTCAATGAAGATACAAGGTTAAAAGTAGAACACACCAACAAACAATAGTCTTTCCATCTTCTGATATCTTCTTCAGTTTCTTTCTTCAGTGTTGTGAAGTTTTTATCACACAAAAGTCTTTCATGGACTTGGTTAGGGTTATTGAAAGATATTTTACATTATATGGAGCTATTATGAAAGATGTTGATTCTCTGGTTCTTTGTCACTTGTATGTTTGCTGTGTATTTGAGGTCTAAAGATTTTTATGAGTTAATTTTTGTGTCCAGCTACTTTGCTAAAAGAGTTTATCAGCTGTAGGAATTTCTTGGCTGGAACTTTAGAGTAACTTATGTACTGTATACTATCCTATTATCTAAGAATAAAAACACTCTTTTTCTTTTCCAATTTTCAGACTCTATCTTTTCTTCAGGCATCTTACTGCTCCAACTAGAACTTCAAGTACTATATTAAATATGTATGAAGAGAGTGGACAGCCTTGCCATGTTCCTAGCTGTAGTGGATTTGCTTTGAGTTTCCCTCCATTTAAGCTGATGATGACTATGGGATTGCATTTATAATGTTGAGGTTTGTCCCTTGTATCCTTATCTCTACAGGTCTTTTACCATGAAGGGGTGTTGAATTTTTCCAAAAACTTTTCAGCATCTAATGAGATGATTGCTTTTTTTTTTGTCTTTCAGTTTGTTTCTATGGTGGATAATATTTATTGATTTTTTTTTTGTGTATTGAGCCATCCCTGCATCATGCTGGATTATCTTTTTGATCTGTTCTTGCATTTTGTTTGCAGGTATTTTATTGAGAATTTTTGCATCTATATTCATAAAGAAAATTGGTCTGTAATTCTCTTTCTTCTTTGAGTCATTGTGTAGCTTAGATATCAGGGTAACTGGCATTTTAAAGCTAAAGGAGCAGTGTTCCTTTGTTTTTATTTTGTGGAATAATTTGATGAATATTGATACTCTTTGAAAGTCTCATAGAATTCTCCTCTAAAACTGTCTAGCCTTAGGATTTTCTTTTGGGTGGGAGACTTTTAATGACTACTTCTATGCCACTAGGGAGTTATAGGTCTATCTAAATTGCTTATTTGATTTAACTTTGGCATATATATATAAAGAAATATATATATTTCTTTTAGATTTTACAGTTTTGTGGATTACAGTTTTTTAAAGTATATCTTTAAGGTTTCCTGGATTTTCTCAGTGTTGTTAGGTTACCCTTGTTGTTTCCAATTTTGTCTATTTTTGTATTTTCTCTCTGTACCTTTTAATCACTTTGTCTAAGGGTTTTTCAATATTGCTGAATTTCTCAAAGAACCAACTCTTTGTTTCCTTGAATTTTGTACTTTTTTGTTTGCTTGTTTCTATTTCATGGGTTTTGGGCATGAGTTGGAATATTTCTTTGGGATGTGATTTCTTTTTTTATTTGTTCTAGAGCTTTCAAATTTGTGGTTAAGTTAGTAATATTAATTATCTCCATTTTTTTTATTTTAGTTTTTCGAGACAGGGTTTCTCTGTAGCTTTGGAGCCTGTCCTGGCACTAGCTCTTGTAGACCAGGCTGGCCTCGAACTCACAGAGATCCACCTGCCTCTGCCTCCCGAGTGCTGGGATTAAAGGCATGCGCCACCACCGCCCGGCTTATCTCCATTTTTTGTATGTAGGCATTTTGTGCTATGAACTTGTCTCTTATAACCACCTTCATTGTGTTGAATAAGTTAGTAGGTTGTGTTTTCATTGTCTTTCAATTCTAGAAAGTTTCTAATTTCTGTCTTGAAGTTTTTTCATCCAGTAGTGAGTTGTTCATTTTTCATGAGTTTGTAAGCTGTTTGTTGTTTCTGCAATTGTTGATAGCTAGATTTAATCCATAATGGTCAGATAGAATGCAGGGTGTTATTTCAATTTTCTTGACTCTGTTGAGACATATTTTGTGTTCACATATGTGGTCAATTTTGGAGGAAATTCTATGAGGTACTGAGAAGAAGATACATTGTTTTATTTTGGGAGGAAGTGTTTTATAAACATCTGTTAGGTACATTTGATTCACAAAATCAGTTAGGTTCAGTATTTATTTGCTAACATTTTGTCTTGATGACCACTAGACTACAGATAAGGGTGTGTACTTAAGTCACCCATGATTAGTCCGTGAGGGTCAATATGTGATTTCTGCTGTAGTATTTTTTTTTAATGAACTTACGTGTCCTTGTAAGCATAAGGTGCATAGACATTAGAAACTGAACGTCCTCTCAGTGCATTTTCCAGTTGGTACATACGCAGTGTTTGTCCTTATTTCTTCTGATTAGTTTTATTTTGAAATCTACTTTTTTTTTCAGATAATAAAATGGTTACATTGGCTTGATTTTTAAGTCCTTTTGTTTGGAATATCTTTTTATCCATTCTTTTACCATGTGGTGATCTCTAACATTGGTATTGAGGCCTATTACATGGATACAATGAACACAGCAAAAGGATGGATCCTGATTTCTTTAGTCTGTGTCTTGATTGGGGGACGGATATGATTGATGCTGAGAGTTATTTGTAACTAGTGGTTTTTTTATTCTAATTATTTCGTTGTGGTTTGGAGTCCTAAGCTCTCCCATCCCTTGATCTGCTGTTATAAAATTATTTATTCCTTGTGTTTTCTTTGCTGTGGTTACCTTTTCAGGTTGATACTTCTTTTAGTACCTTCTATAGGGCAGGAGTTAGATAACAGATATTATTTAAATTTGGTTTTTATCATGAAATTTCTTTCTCTGTGTATTGTGATTATACATTTTGCTTGTTTAGTACTCTAGGCTGGCATCTGTGGTCTCTTAGAGTTTGTAGAAAATCTGCCCTGACCCTTCAGGCTTTTAGAATCTCTGCTGAAAAGTCAAATGTTGTTCTAATATGTCTGCTTTTATGGTCTTTTGACATTGCAGCTTTTACTATTATTTCTTGTTCTGTACTTTTAGTGTTTTAATTATTATATACCATGGGGAGTTTTCTCTTCTGGTCAATTCTGTTTCATGCTCTGTATGCTTCTTGTACGTTGATAAGCACCTCCTGCTTTAGGTCATAGGAACTGTCTTCTGTGCTTTTGTTGAAAATATTTTTGGTGACTTTGGCCTGGATTTCTTCTTCCCCTTACTCTATTTCTATTATTCGTAGATTTGTTCTTTTTATAGTGTCACAGATTCCTTTGATGTGCCAATTTTTTTTTGATATATTTCTTTGACTGAGGTATCTATTTCTTCTACCTTGTCTTCACTGCTTGAGATTCTCTCTTGCATCTTTTGTATTTTATTGGTGAGACTTAACTCTGTTTGAGTTTCTAAAGTTTTCATATCCAGATTTCCTCGTTTGGGTTTTTTTTATTGATTCTATTTCTACTTTCATATATTGGACTGTTTTATTCATTTTTCCTTTGTTTGTTTGTGTTTATACATTTCTTTAATGTTTTTATTGATATCTTCTTTAAGTCCCTCTATGATATTAGTAAAATTTGTTTTGAATTTCTTGTCTTGTGATTCAGCTATATTGCATTTCTCTGGGGCAGCTGTAACGGAATTGCTGGGTTCTGGTTAGGACATAATGTTCTGGCTGTTCTTGATTGTTTTGTGCTATATTCTGGGCATGTGGGCTTAAGATGATTGTAATACTAGGTGTTGATATTTGTTTTTTTCTTTGTTTGGTGGGTGTTTTGTTCCTTGGTTTCTATTTCTTTCCCTGGTTCTCAGTAGAGTGTGGTGGCTCTAGGTTGCCTGGTAGGGAATGCTTCTGAGATCCTGCCTGGTCTGGTCACTTGAGGTTCTGGGTAGGATGTGTTTCTAGGAATGGGAACTGACACTTAGGAATTGGGCTGGGTTAGGAGGGTGGGGGTTGACAGGGTCCATAAGAGGTAGGAAAGCCGTCTGTTCCACCAAGATCTATCTAGTCTCTGGTAATGGGAGCAGAGAGTGAGGATCAGCCACCTCAAGTATTCCGCTATAGAGCTGGGGATGAGAGTCAGGGCTTGGATTTAGACTTCTCTAAATCTACATTTAGAGATTTAGGAGGAAGAATGCAGATTTTAGGATTGCCCATCTGCTTCCCTGGTTAGCTTGGCCAGTGGGTTCCCATGTAATGCCTGCAGGAATGGTGAGTGAGACTGAGGATGGAGATGTGAGCAAGGTTGTAGGAGAAGTCCTGTGGGATGCCCTTGAGATGAGGACAGAGAGGATGGAGAGGCAGCAAATGGTTTACTACGGCTCTGGGGATGAGACTGGAGGACTAAAATTGGGAGAAAAGACAAGAGAATAAATATCCAAAAATTGCCTACTTGCTTCCCAGGAATCATGCACTTCTTTTCTTTTCTTTTCTTTTCCTCTCTTTTCTTTTCTGTTTTCTTATTTTTCTCTTTTTTAAATTTTACTTCCTGACTGCAGTTTCACACTCCTTCCTCTCCTCCCAGCCCATATTCCCAACTTCCTTTGTCCCTACCACCCAATCCACTCCTCATCCATTTCTGTTGAGAAAAGGGAATGGATACCAACAAAACATGACATATCTAGCTGCAGTAAGACTAAGCACTTCCCCATGCATTAAAAGCTAAACAAGGTGATCAGGTATGAGGAACAGAGACCATAAACATGTAAAAGAGTAAAGAGACTGTCCCTGCTTCCACTGTTAGGAGTACCACAAGGGAACCTGATTACACAACTGTAAATATATGTGGAGTACCTAGTTCAGTCCCATGCAGGCTCCCTGAGTGCTGGTTCCATCTCTGTGAGCTCCAATGAACCTTAGTTAGTTGATACTCTGGGTTTTCCTATGGTGTACTTGATCTCTCTGGCTTCTACAATTCTTTCTTCTCCTCCTCTGCAGTATTTCCTGAGCTCCACCTACGGTTTGGCTGGGGTCTCTGGATTTGTTTCGATAAGTTGTTGAATGAAGCCTGTCTAATAACTGGGCTAAGCACCAATCTATGAGTGTCACAGAATCTCCTCAGTTATTGACTTTTTTTTTCTCTAGTTATTTTTGATTCTATTCTGGGTCTCTGAGTCATTCATCCTGTGGGTTCTAATGCTCCAGGCAATGTCAGGGGTATGCTTACTCTCCTGGCATGATTAACAGATAATACCTGTCATTGGTTGACCACCCCTTCATTCTTTAGGCAACCCTAATCCCAGCATATCCCATAGACAGGATAAACTTTACATCAAAGGTTATGTGGCATCCTAATCCTTCCACTTGAAGTCTTGCCTGGTCACAGGAGGTGGCTGGTACAGGCTACATATCTGCACTGCTAGGAGTCTTAGCTGGTTCATCCTTGTACATTCCTGGGAGAGTCCCTTGTGCCAGATTTTTACCTGACCCCAAAGTCCCCCTCTTTCCGTTAGTCTTTCAGAACTCTACACCTCCATCCTTCCCCCACCCCCACCCCCACAGTCTACTCCTGAAATCTCTCCTGTTTCACCTTCCCAGGGAGTTCTGGGACCCTCCTTGTTAACTAGTCTCTCTCGGTCTGGATTGTAGCATCGTTATCCTTTATTTTACAACTAATTTCCACTTATGTGTGTGTACATACGTGATTTGTCTTTCAGGGCCTGATAAACATTTTTTCCTGAAAGAACTTTATTTTGTCTTTGGTGCCCAGAGTGGAAATATGCATGTTTCTATCTTCAGATGATGTAATTTAAATATGATTGTACAGTCCACAGCCACAATTGTCCAGGTTTTTCTGTGGTTGTGAGTCATAATTTTTAACAAGTTAGCTAATTGACTTCAATTAATTTGTCTCTTACCTTATTCTAAAACTTACAGTACCCAAGTAAAGAAAATTGTCAAACACAAGCCTTTGATAAATTTTAGTCAACAAGACTCATTTTTTTCCCACAAAAATAAAAGATTTACAAGATTTCCTCTTACAATTTTTTATATGGTGCTTTGGTTTATTTTAATATGCTTAACGAGAATCAACAAAAAGGATTTGTTGTGAATAAAATATAATATGAAGAAGTGGGCTATATAAATGCAAAGTTATAATAATCTAAATGCAAAACAATAATTATCCATAGTCTGGGTACTTCACTGCCAGTGGTGCTGCTGCCAGGAAGGCGATCACGGAAACACTCTGGCTGATTAAGGCAGTAATGAGAGTGGCTTAGAAGAGGCAGAGTTAAGCAAGCACGGCATGAATAGGGAATAGGTAAATGCTGGCAGGCTATATGAAAGTCAAATCTATGATGAAAGAATAAATTTATGGTCTCCAACTGTGGGGCCAATAACAATATGGTGAATGGAAATTTTTTAGAAAAATATGCTAAGTACGATTAAATTATCACAAACTTATAAACCTCTAACTGTGAGAGTCAAAGTTACATGCTAAGTTTTAATTACTGTGCCTAAGAGATCAATGAAAAAAAAATCCTTCTGATCTGCAAGCCCTTTGCCCAAGGACAGACAATTCCCTAAATGCTGGAGGCTAATTTTTATGGGAGATAACAAGCTGTGTGTTTTCACTCCCCTAAACAAGTTTGTTTGACCCAACTACACTAGATGTTCTTGAACTCCTGTGGATGGAAGGATCAGAGACAAGAAATATCAGGAGGTATGCTCACCACTAATTGCAGGTAGGCTGTGGATGTATAGGTACAAAATACATCAGGATGTATGCTTGCCCCTGATTGGACTTGATGGGAAATATTTTAAACACCCACAAACTGACATGAAGTCATTTCCTGGGATGATATAGATTTGACCAGAGTCCATCTACCTGGCTAGTGTTTTACTACAGCTTACTTTAAATTTGACTTTAAGCTTTGGTAATGGTCTTATTCTTGACCAGTAGGACTAACATTTACTGTAGGACTCCAGCGAGATGAACACTACCCACCCAAACTCTAAAGCTGGAACTTTACTCCAAAACTCCATGGCTGAGGGGCTGCTTGAAGGTCATATTCCTTGAGACATTTCAAAGCCGTCTTTTTTTCACAGACTACCAGAGTGAACTACCTTCCTGAGAAATGCTGCAAACATCTACGGCGGCCTCCTGGCAAGTCCTAGTCTGATTCTGTTTTGTGGGATCCCTATCTTTGATGTGAAGGGGGTTAGATGGGAACAATATTCTTCTGTCTATGGCAAATAGCGAGATGCTGCCTGCCCACATGGCTCTGGTTGGTTGGAAAGCATTGTCTGTCTGATTCTTGAGAAAGTTGTATCTGCCTGTTTTGTTGGAAATTTTTAATGTTTTTATCAATCTGTGTTTTCTTGTGTACCCTTAAGTTTTCTTGCAAACATGGAGCTGAGACAGAAAGGGGTCAGGTATTTTTTGCTGCCTCTGCTGCCACAAGCAGCTTGTCACCGACACTGCCAGGGCTCCTTTTATGGCCAGGGATCAGAATATACATCTGAGCTACATGGCCATTGAATTTGAGTTAGCAGGAGTTCACATGTCTTTTGAGTATGGATAACATTACAGTTGTTTTATGCTGACTCTCTAGTTGGTTTATGGCTCTTCCTTCTCTAGACCCAAGCATATTTGAAAGTTCCCTCTATATCTTGTGGCAGTTGAGTCACCTGATACTGTGATAGTGAAAATAAAGCAAAGTAGAATGGCCAAAAAATTAGACTTTATGTATGTGAACATTCTGTACCTGAGATTAAAAGTTGGTTTTAGTGGATATTGTTAACATTTGTAAAATCTGTGAAAAAAGGTAACTTAAAACTGGAGACATTGGGAGTTGTCAGATAACTATGCATAAGTAATCTTAGAGGAACCATGTGGCATGATCCTATCTTTAGGCAGCCACGTGACTGACAATCAATCATCTTTGCTAAGGTTGGAGAAAATAGATGCCCTAAGACTTTACTGCCATCTTGATTAAAGATGACCACATAGAGTGGGCATACCTACCAAGGAGCCAACAACAGATATTCAAGATATTTTTGATTAGAATAGATTTTTTGTATGATAATACCTGTTCTTTCCTGAATACAAGTTTTATGAAAGGCAGAATTTAAAAACAATACTTGTATAATCAAGTATTAAAGCTGAATTTCCAAGCTTCTGTATGTAAGAATATACCTTGTGCTGTCAGCTAAACTTGGGAACGTAAGAGGTACCCTAGTGATAATGGTTTTAAAGACATGATGAGATCATGGGGAACAGCTGAGGCTTCCCAATGTGTGGCTGAGATGGATTTCCCAAAGAGAGCTCAGTTGCAGTTGGGAACCTTAGTACTTCTGGAAATGTCAGTACCATGTGATAGTCACCAGAAGCACCAGACACAATGAATGGAGCAGACTGAAATATCTATAGGACAGGCTATGTATAAATTGTGATGTAGACAGGGGTGTGGCCAAAGAGATCATCCAAGGCTCTAGAAAACTCAAAGGATTGTGAATGAATCCCAGATACTGATCTTTGAGTTGTTCTCACAGGTGAAGCTTGGTTCTGGCCTTAGGCAATGTGGTTGTGTCCCTTATCTTTTCTCTTGAAGTAAAAAACAGACACTTTATTTTTTGATATTGTAAGCACACACAGTGAAGAGATGTTAAATTTTTTAAGAGGGAATTTTGGAGTTTTACTAAAAACTTAAAGTAAAAACTGGATATTTTAAGAAACAGTTTTTTAAATATTTAAATTTATAAGACCATTGAAAATTTTAAGTTTCTAAAATATTTTATAATATTAATATTCAAATTTAAAAATGAAGAAGTAAAAGCTTAAAAATTAAAGCTACAAGTATGAATACCAAAAACTGAATACCAGAACACCAGAAACTAGATGTTTCTGTCTTACAATGTAGTAAGAAAATGACCTAAGCAGTCTGGCAAAGGAAACAGCTTCTAAAACCATTAAGTCTCAGCCATTTGTGGGTTGAAAGATCTTTCTAGAGGGGTAGCCTAGGACCACAGATATGTTGGATATTTATATTGCAATTCATGACAGTGGCAAAATTACAGTTGTGAAACATCAACAAGAATGAATTTATGACTGGGGGTCAGGACAATATGGGGATTGTGTTGAAGAGTCACAGCATTACGAAGACTGAGTACCACTGAATTAGGGAATTTCTCTCCTTACCTGAGCTCTATTCATGCTTGAAAATGTATGTCTAGCCTCCTCATCTTTGCTAACTTTATTAAGTTTAGGCTGTTTTTATAAACTGAATCATACAAGAAACTGCTATATTCTGTAATGGTGTATGATGAAAGAATCAGGGAATTTCCTAGTCTCCTATGGCCTATGTCTTCGAGTTGAAGGCTTTATTTTGATACTAAATGGAGCTTGAATACAGACACTGTTATTCTTAAGGTTCACGCTTAACAGACATGAAGATATAAAGTCCTATTCATGTAAAAGCTTATAATTATAAACTACCAAATAAGTTTTAACATTCAAGTTAATGGTTACCTTATAAATGATATAATCCTTTAATGTATTCAGAACTATACTTGCAGTCATGTTAAACACTACTGTCATCAATTATAGAACAAAGCTTTA
The DNA here is from genome assembly GCF_018167655.1 of Microtus oregoni. Lineage (NCBI taxonomy): Eukaryota > Metazoa > Chordata > Mammalia > Rodentia > Cricetidae > Microtus > Microtus oregoni. The sequence continues at coordinate 24,229,862 of NW_024543067.1, read as the reverse complement.
TTTATCCTCATATATTTGTTTTCAAAGTTAAGACTAGGTTTATTTATCTCAGATGTATTTAATAGATAATGGTCTTCAAACTTTTCAGAGATCTGATGGATATGTCATTTAAAATGTGTGATGTTATAAAAAAAAAAACTATGACAGAGTGACCAGCTCCTAGCAGTGACTCTCTGGTACCGAAAAAAGATCACAGAGTACCACAGTGACTCCACCTGCATTGTGGCAATACTAACCATTTGGCAAGATTGCTCCAATGCTGTACCTGCAACCAGCATATACAAGAAACTGTGGACAAGCAGGACACTGGGGAGTTTAATATACCACTTTGCCTAGAGAAGCTTTTTGGATTCAGGAGGTCCCATTGACTAATTGTTTCTCTCAAAGTCTGTGCTACTGGGGTTATATTTAGAAAGTGGTCTCCTGTGCCCATGCATTCAAGGCTACTTCTGACTCTCTCTTCTATGAGTGTGGCTGGGTTTATATTGAGGTCATTGACCCATTTGGACTTGAGTTTTGTGCATGGTGATAAATATGGATCTATTTTTTATTCATGGTTCCATGAGGAGCTGGGAAGAAGGTATATTCTTTTGGTTTTGGGTGGAATGTTCTAGATGTCCTTTAACCCCATTTGAGTCATAATATCTCTTTTTTCTTTCATTTCTCTGTTATATTTATGTCTGGTAGTCCTGTCCAGTGGCGAGAGTAGGTGTTTAAGTTTCCCACTGTTAGTGTGTTGGTTTGATGTGTGATTTAAGCTTTAACCATTTTTCATTTACCAATGTGTGTCGTCTTGGGGGCATAGATGTTCAGAATTGAGACATCAGACTTCTGCATCTCTTTTGTTAAATTTTAGTTTGAAGTCTATTTTGTTACATATTAAGATAGTACACCAACTTAGTTCTTAGGTGCATTTGTTTGGACAATGTTTTCCCAAATCATTACTCTAAGGGAATGTCTGTCCTTGAAATTGAGATTGTTTCTTGCATGCAGCAGAAGCAAGGGTCCTATTTCTGTATCCATTTGGTTTGCTTATGTTTTTCTTAGGTGAATTGAGATATTAAGGGATATTAATGACCAGTGATAGTTATTTCCTGTTATTTTTGGTTTTGGTGGTGGTGGTAGTGATATTGTGTGTGTGTGTGTGTGTGTGTGTGTTTCCCTTCCTTGGGCTTTGCTGGTGTGGCATTATCTATTGCTTTTGTTTCTCTGGGTGTAGCTAACTTTTTTGTGTTAGAATTTTCTTTCTAGTAATTTCCTGAGGCTAGATTTGTAGATAGTTATTGTTTAGATCTGGCTTTGTCATGGAATATCTTGTTTTCTCTGAGTATAGTGATTGATAGCTTTGCTGGATATTGTAGTCTGGACTGGCATCACAGTCTCCTAGTGTCTGCAGATATCAGGACCTTCTGGCTTTCACAGTTTCCATTGAGAAGTCAGGTTTAATTCTGATAAATTATTGTTTAGATATGAGTTTGTCATGGAGTATCTTGTTTTCTGTGTCTGTGGTGATTGATAGCATTGCTGGATATAGTTGTCAGGACTGGCATTGCAGTCTCTTAGTGTCTGCAGAATTCAGGACTTTCTGGGTTCCACAGTTTCCAATGAGAAGTCAGATTTAATTCTGATAAATCTGCCTTTATATGTTACTTGACCTTTTTTCCTTTGCATATAATAGCTATAAGGAATCATTGCAATTTTGAGGAAAAGCTCTTGGAATTCTATTAACAGATTGTAACAGATTGTAACGATTTGCCCAGCAAAATGGGTATAATACATCCTATCCCACATAAACTCTTATATCCTGCTGGGAGAGTAGGATAAGTATTATTTCCACAGAAAACATTCTTTCCAAAGGGCAATTGTTTTTCAATGTGAAGGGTATGATAAGAAATGGAATTATAAAAAGAAGGCACATTTGTACATTAACAACACAGACAGTGGAGGAGAAAGACATTATCAGTAAGAATATCAGCCACAGCCTTTGAAACATTAGCAAGGATTGCTTCCATTTTGTTTCCCATTATCCTTATAGTTTTCATTAAAAACTCTTATTCTATACACATTTCTTTTTTTTAAATATTTTTATTTATTATGTATACAATATTCTGTCTGCCTGTATGCACATTTCTTTTTTTAAGAGCCTGGAAATCGAGAGATTTCCTCTGATACAGGAGGAATTTTCTCATTGGCTTTTTAGTGCTAGATAGAACGAGAGATTATGTTCCATAATATTAGTTATAAACAATGATACCCTACATACATTGTTAAATTCAATTGAAGTAATTAATCAATCTTCCCTTCCCCTTCTCATTTTAGAACACCTCTAATTTCCATTACCAGAAACCTTTAAAGAATATTTGATTATGCTGAAGTCTGTGCTAGTATGTTGGAATTTGCCAGTTAAATTAGTCCATCCCAAGTAGCCTCCCTCCATCTGAGTAAAGACTATTTGTTCCCTTTCTTTTGCCCAAATTATGAGCCCAGTGGATAAGGGCAGTCTTTTGTATGGTAAGACAATATCAGGATGTTTCCAATGATGGGGTGCCTTTTATTTCCCCCACCAAGATGCATTTAGGTTCTGTTTGCATAGGTTGAAAATAAAACATCAATTTTTTTTTTTTTTGGTTTTTCGAGACAGGGTTTCTCTGTGGCTTTGGAGCCTGTCCTGGCACTAGCTCTTGTAGACCAGGCTCGTCTCGAACTCACAGAGATCCGCCTGCCTCTGCCTCCCGAGTGCTGGGATTAAAGGCGTGCGCCACCACCGCCCGGCAAAACATCAAAACTTTAAGTTATAGGGCAATCATGTTGTAAATTTCAATAGTAAGAACACAAAGTTATTTTAGAATCTCAAATCTTAGGAATTTTAATTTTTAATGATCCCTTTACAGTTACCTTCCATCTATGGGGGTTGGGTTCTTCTTCAGTATATTCCTCAAGTACATTTTTGAGGTATGTGTGATGAAGCCAGGAAGAAATACCAAAAACTTTAACAACTGTAGGAGTCCAGTGAACCATGACATAAGGCCCTTTCCATCTAGATTCAAGCAGTCAATTTTGAGACAGTAGACAAACACAACATCTCTGAACTGGAGCAGGTGATGAGGTAGGTAGTACCCAACAGGTAAATCAGCCTAGATCTGAGAGAGAATCTTATACAAAGTTGACTGCAATCATTTTAAGGACTCAGAGATTGGAGTTGGGCAATCTGATAACTCTCTGACATGTACCCAATTGATCATGGGAGGTGCTCACCCATAAACTATTTCATATGGAGTGAAATTTTCTTAGTAGGAGGTACATCAGATTTTTGAGATGAGCATACAACAAGAGATAAACCCAGTTACCGCTAGTTTCAAGAGTATATTTCATTAAAATCTCCTTTAAAGTTATCTTCATCCTCTCTACTTTTCTTGAGAATGATGCATACAAAGAAGTTTCCAATTTATGTTATGAGCCTTAGAGAGCAATTGAAAAAACCTAGCCATAAAGCCAGGACCATTGTTAGACCCCAGAGAAATGGGAAGGTAAAAATCTGAGAGTAATTTCCATTATTAATTTCTCAGCAACCACTTGGGCCATTTCTATTTGGGATGGAAAGGCTTCTACTCAGTCTGTGATGGTATCGACAAAGATCAACAGATATTTGTAGCTATAGAATCCTGACTTGACTTCAGTGAAATCCATTTCCTAAAATTCCCTGGGTACTGTACCTTGACTTTGTTGCTATGGGGGAACTATGTCTTTTGTGTATTTACCTGGGCATAGGTCAGGCAGTGGTCTGAAGTACTCTGAAGTTTTTCTTGGTGTCCAGGTCACCAGACGTGAGGGGAGATGAGTTCTGAAATCTTAGATGACAAATGCATGGCATGACATAAGGCAGTTAGCCAGGTTTAGCCCAGTACCTTTATCATGAAGATTCTTCCATCAGCCAAGACCCAACATCCATTGTGACTCTTCTGAGCCGCCAAGTTAGAATATGATTGGATCTCTCTAAATCATACTCAGGAACATCATCAGAGTATGGGCTCAGGGAGAACAGGTAGTTCCAAAACAGTCAGGGATTTGGGTTCCCCAAGAACAGCATCTTTGGCAACTTGATTTTCATTGTTCTTACCTTGAGTTTAGGAACTTTTTATTTTTGGTGTCCTGGCCACTGAGTAGTGGCCACTTCATTTGGTAGCTAGATGGCCTCTAGCAACTAAATAATTTCACATTTATTTTTAATAGTCTTTGGCTCTGAGGTGAGTAAATAAACATCCCCTTTGTTTGTTTAATCTGTTCACGAAGATGAACCATGACAAAAGCATACAGGGTATGTGTGTAAATGTTCTTTTTTTTCCCCCTTTAATTCATCTTAAAGCATATGAGAGAGTAATTATTTCTGCTTTCCAGGAAAAGGTACCCCTGGGCACAGCTTGGGCCCAAATGACCTCCTTCTAGTCTGTAATCACAGCTACTCCCACATACCTGCTTTCTTCTTGGATGAAGCTGCCACCATCTGCAATGAGACCTATTGAGAGAAATGTCTGCCATGTCATGTTGCATACCTTGGATTATGTCAAGCATCTTGAGGCAGTCATGGATGGGTTCCTCAGGGTCATCATTCAACAACAGGGTACGGGGCTTAATGGTCAAGGATTTATCAAAAGTCAGTCTGTCCTCGTCTAAAAGGAGGACTTGGTACTAGGTCAGATGGACTTTAGACATCTTCTAGTTTGGTGGATGTCTTCCACAATGTGTGGAGATGTTACAGTTAGAATACATCCCTATATGAGCTTGTCAGATTCATTTGCAAGAACTGCAGAGGCTTCAATGGTTCTTAAACAAGAGGGCCATCCAGAGGCTACAGGATGTAGTTTCTTTGACTTGTAAGCTATTGACCATTTCCAGGAACCCAGGGTCTGAGTTCGGACTCCCTTGCAAGTGCCCTTTCTTCCAAAGATGTAAAGATAAAAGGGCTGGGAGATATCAGGGAAAGTTTATCTGGGACCTCTTTTAAATTCTTAAAGAACTATTCATATTCTTCCATCCATTCCAAAGAAGTGTTGCACCTAGCCACAACAGCATGCAAGGTATTGGCAATTTTGGCATATTCAAAGACTGCAATATCCAACATCTCCCAGAATTCCCTAACTTGTTTCTTGGTGGTGGGATTTGGGACTTTTAGTATGGCTGTCATGCAGGCCTGAGACAACAGTTGTTTTCCCTCTCTCAGCTCATATCCTAAGTAAGGAACCTGGAATGAGCAAATTTGGGATTTCTTCTTAGAAACTCTAGCCAAAGTGGGCTAGAGTTTCCAAAAGGCCTCTGGTGGCTCTCAAACAGTCTTCATCTTTAGCAGCCAATAACAAATCATCTACATATTAAAGCAACATTACTTCGGGATACTTACTGCTGAAGAGACTTAATTCCTGGTTGAGTGCTCCACTGAAGATGGTGAGAGAGTTTTAAACCCTTGAGGCAGTCTGGTCCAGGTTTGCTTTCAGATATCCCCAATTCAGGGTCAGTCAACTCAAATGTCAAGATGGGTTGACTTAATTTTGACAAAGGGATGGAGAAGAGTGTATCTTTTGAATCAGATTCTGTGTAAACTTTATGCTCTAGTGGTAATAAACCAAGCAAAGTATAGGGATTTGGAACAGTTGGGTAAATGAATTCTATCTTCTTGTTCACTTCCCTCGAGTCTTGTACTGGTCTATAGTCTCGAGTTCCAGGCTTTTCAACAAGAAACAAGGGGGGGGGGGTACTCAAGACTGTCTGGAAAGGAATAAGTATGCCTGCTTCAATAAGCACCTGATGTGAATCTTAGTCCCTTCCCGGGCTTCTGCACTGATGGGGTACTGCTTGACTTGAATGGGTATTGCCCCAGATTTTAGTTGCAGTATGATGGGTGCCGTACATTTCTCCAAGCCAGGAGGATTGTCCTCTGCCACACTGTGGGTATTTCTTGGATCAGCAACTTTTCTCATCTCCTTCCAGAGAATGGGTAGGATTTTGGAAAAGCAGATATTCCCTCCTTATTGGGCAGGTTATAATTAAAGCTTTAGCAGGCCTTCCATTTGCAACCTAGGAGTATCATGAGAATAATATTGTTGCCTGGAGCTTACCCAAGAATTCCCCTCCCAGTAAAGGGTAGGGACATTTACCAATAACAATAAAAGAATGAATCACAGTTCCTTGTCTTAGGTTAAGAGTCCAGTTAGTGGTCCATTTGTATTTATTGACATCTCCTGTACTTCCATTGTTTGGTTGGTATGGGGTCACAGGGGCTCCTGTAATACCTAATGAGTAGCCCCTGGGTCCTCCAGAAATTTTACATGTTGGCCCCTAGTGGTGAAAGATACCATCAGCTCCTGGGAGCCTTGTTTTAAGGAGCCTTAGCTTCACTGATCTTCCATAGCTAGGATTGGCTTGGGTTTGGGGTGTACTAACTGTTTCCACTGTGGACATTCATCTTGCCAATGACCCATGACTTTGCAATGGGCATATTGGTCCTTTTGTAAAGGTCTCCTTTTTTTTAAATCATGATTTGCATGGGCAGAGTTAAGAGTGACTGGGGCTTGTAGTGCAACTATGATGGTATGCCTCGTCTTCTGTATCAGATCTTCTTTGCTGTCTCTGCTGTCAATCACTTTCTGACCTGATCTTTTCTGAAAACCCATCCATCTTTTGTATCTTTCTACATATGTCAAGGGTCAACTGAGTAGCAAAGACCATGTTAATTACCTTGAGAATTGTGCCAGATACTCTGGGTCAATAGGAGTGGATAACTGATAGGCATTCAGGAGGAGCTGAAGGTAATTCATCTGGTGTTATTGCACATCTGTTACCTTAGATAGGTTAATGGGCCTTTGGGCTCCCCGTTTCAGAACCTGGTGATATTCACTGAGTAACGTCCTACCCTATTCTGTGTTGCAGTACCATTGGGGTTCCTTTCTTGGAAGAGCATGGTCAGTTGCCTCAGCTGTTAAAGCTGTTCTGGGGAGTGCTTTATTTGCTAGCTCTTTGGTAGTGAAAAGGGAATGAGTCAGTTGACTGTCATCCCATGTTGGGGAGATGATTGAAAAAGATAGAATCAACTAGAGAATGAAGGAATTGGGGTAGTGCTGAAGGGGCCCTTCTAATTCTTCCAGTTGTAGAGATTTTTGGTTGAGAAAGGGACATACAGGTAATGATGGTCATGAAATGGCTTAGGTCAGTGAGGACTGCAGGAGGTTCCACCTTAGAACTAGGATCAGGGAAGTCAAGAGGGCCACATGGGACTCCCTGGTGGGTAGGGGGGAAGATGGGGCTATAGAGAAGAACTGGAGGTGTAGAAATAGACAGAGGTAAAGAAGAACTAGATGTTGAAGTAAGGGTAGACACAGATAGTTAGGGGCAAACTGAGGCCTCAGGGGTAGGGACTAGTGTGGCAAAGGTGGAGACTAGGTTAAGGAAGGGAGAAGAGAGTAAAAATGGTTATATGGAGGGAGAAGGGATTCTTTCTCCTGTGAGTCCTACAGATTAGTCTTCAGATGGGGGCTTATTAGTCTCAACTACCAGCCCTCAAAAGATCTGTCTTCTGACAACCAGGGCTTGGCCAACTTACTCATTGTGGACCATACAGACTGTCATTCATAGGGGTGGGTTGAAAGTTGCTTCAGCCCAAAGCAAGATGTATCAAATCTGACTTAGGAGGCCAGGTTTACTAAGTGTGACATTAAGCACTGCCCAGGCTCTCTGAGAATCAAAACTACCCTGAGAGGACCTGGATGTGGGCAATTTAGTTTCACAGAATGTTAGGAGTCAACTCTTGTGATAGAATAATCCTAATCCTCCTTTAACTATATTGGGGGTAAAGGTTATCAAAATTTCTTAGAACACTGGTTAGAGGACTGTTAAGCTTGCAGGTCTTACTACCCATACTGTCCATTAGTTTAGTGCCCCAAGTCCAACAGAAACCAATGAAGGCAGAAAGAGGGCAGTAAATATGAATCCAAAGAAAAGACAAGATGTACCAAGACAAGCAAAACAGGACATAAAATCAGACCAAGAGCCCCAGGTAGCTAGTGTGACATGATGGTCACTTTTTTTCCCTGGATGGATAGTGAGTTCCTGTTGAACCCCCTCCACATCCCAGACAGGGATTAAAAAAAAAAACAAAACAAAAACAAGCAAACAAACAAACAAACAAGAACAAACCAGAACCAGACTGCAACTCACCAGGAGGCCTTTATAGGTACTTGCTGCTTTTCTGGGCACAAAAGTTCCTCCTGATAATCCACAAACTGAAGGAGGCCTCAGAACCTTGAAATATCTCGAGGTATATTCCTTCTTAGCCCCCCCCCCCCCCCACTTTCCTCCCTGGAGTTTCAGAGCAAATATCAGGGTTTAGAATTTGGTGGGTGGTCTGAACCCCACTGGGGTTTTCTAGAAAATGTGAATCTTAATGGTGAGAATAAGATCACTATCACAATGTAAACTAAATTTGTACTCAAGAGCTAGCCAGCAACTTCCACCTAAGTTGGGTACAGAGAGCAGCCCTGAATCCATCTCTTTTAGGTGTGAAAGCACAAGTAGTTTTACAGAAGGGAGGCAATCAGCAAATAGGGAAATAAAAATCTTAAATAAAAACATGACGTGGTCACCCACCTGTGATTAGGGAGAGCTCAGGGAGGATAAGGGTATTCTCAAAAACAAATCTAGGGCATGGGTTGGTGAAGGTCAGGTTCCAGGAAACAAAGAACAACTCAACTCTCACAGTAAACGGAAATACAGCATAATGGCTCCTGCCTTTATAAAGGCAGGTTCCTCATTGGGGCTTCCTTTAATCCAGTCTCAAGGCTTAGAATATTTGTGCAAGAAGAGCTTTGCTTATAGTAGGAGTTTTTGCTTGTTATCTATTTTTGTGTGTTATGGTGAATTCTGTAAACACTGGGTTTTATTTATTTAATAAAACCACTGTATTGTTGAGCTAGTTTTATTCAGTGTATGATGCTGGTACCAAACAATAATTAACTCAGGAACTTTAGTAAGTATATTAATTTTAAAATTAGATTATTGTTTAACAGACTGAAATATGGTTTTTTAACTTTAGATATTTTGATAGAACTGTGCTAGCTCTGTTGTTTTTTTCCCTAGAATTCATTTTCAATCTCTCTCTGGTTTTAAGTGGATTTAGCTGGCCATGTTGGTGTTCCAATCTGTAGTAGGAGGTTGCTTGTTCATTCCTGGCTTCTCAGACCTGAAATAATCACACAGAAACTATATTGTTTGCAATATTGTTTGGCCAATAGCTTAAGCATATTAAGCTAACTCATATCTCAAATTGATCCATCTCTATTAATCTGTGTATCACCACGAGGCTGTGGCTTATTGGGTAAAGTTTTGGCATCTGTTTCTGGCAGGGCTGCATGGCTTCTCCTGACTCTGCCTTGTTTCTCCTGGCATTCAGTTTAATTCTAATGACCTAACAAAGTTCTGACTTGCTAGAGCCCAAAGCAGTTTCTCTATTCTTTATTTATATAAAAGCAACATATAGACAGAATAACCGCCAATACCAACTCTTGAAATTGTAATTTATTAGGCAAACCTGGAAAGCTATTCTTTCCTATTAGCTCACAATAATTTCCTTTAATATTGCTAAGGTTAATCTTAATTACTAACTGAATTACATAACTATTGTTATGGATTCATAGACTTAAACACATTTGGTGATTTCAATAACTGGCAATTATTAGTTGCTGAAGTTCAAGTTTTTCCATTTTTGAGAGATGCCTTATCACTCTGGAGTCTTTTGGACATGAATTTCCTATCTGTTGAAGGCCTCTACTTTAGAATGACAAAGGGCTTGAGGTTTGCCCTGTGCAATGATTTCCCAGACATGAAATTAGCTTGTTCTCTACAGTTGAAATTTTCTTGTTGCAGAAACATGTATCTATCAGACTTATTCTGGGAATGATTGTGCGCCTATGTGCTGTGTTCATAGTGATAAGGCATTGAGTTGGCCAATGTTATGGAATGAATATTTGTGTTGTCCCTCAAGTTTGTATGTGGAAACTGCAACCATCAATGTGACTGACTATATTTGGAAATGGAATCTCTAAGACAGTAATTAAAGTTAACTGAAGTCTTCAGGATAAGGCACTCAGAACAGGGTTAGTATTCCCATACAAAGAGCAAATAAATAGATGGATAGCTTTGGCCTGGTATCTTGTCTTCTGGAGAGTCATGGACAAATGTCTATTCATTTCACATATAGTACTAGCTATAGATTGGAGAAACAATTCCATTCAAGCCCAATTTCATGAATCAATATATTGATTGGGTTTACTTGCAATATGTAGGCCAGAAGTTCCTTATTTAAGTGTAGTGACACTAAAATAAACTGTCATCACTGAAGGATCACACCTCACCATGGGAGTATCACTATATCCTTGCATTTAGTTATCTTTACAACTTAGTCCAATACCACCAGAAACTGAGAGATTGCATGGACTGGTAGGTGGAATGTCATTTGAGTGTCATGTGACCCTTAACATCCTGACTACATTGCCATAACCCTAAAACTGTATTTTCTGCTTGTCTTAATATTTGACTACAGGCTTAGCAAAATGTAGGGCAGGTCAGCTGTCTGCAACAAGGTGACTGATGTCCTGAATTTCAGTTCAGGAGATAAAACTATATGTGAACATCTTGCTCTTCATATTCTTATCTCTGTGCATCTTTCTCAATGTGCACAGAGCAGAACATAAGGCAAACTCACAAAGATACCATAGTCACCTGTGACCCAAAGTCACTAGTCTGCTGAGAATTTGATGTTGAGATTATACATTCCAAATATCTCACATAACACATTTCTGTGGTTTGAGATCTCCAGTTTAAAGTATTTGTATAACAACAGAGGTCATTATAATACAGAATATTGAGCAATACTGTATTTTGCAAAGCCAATGACATTCTGGTTGTATCATTTGCCAATGGCATTGATAGACTTCTGAAAACAACTATTTCCAACCAACTAAGACCATCACAATAAACAAGGTTAATGACAAATGAATACAAGCAACTAAGTCTCCTGGGCTAAATTATTTATGCATAGTGATACTTAGATGTCACTCTGTATTCTTTTTGTCTCCCACGTTTGCTATCTTGATGGAAGAAATTCAGATAAGATATATTAGGCTTGGTGGAAAAGGAAATAGATTAAGTTTATCACAGAGCAATAGGAAACAACCTCAAGGTGTTAGAGTGCACAATAGCCCAATGTAGCATTATTCTAACATGTTGAAGTAGATATAACACACTTTGATGGAGGAAGGTCATTGGCTAATAAAGGCACTGCCCTGGCCCATTTTATTGGTTAGAGGATAGGTGGGAGGAGTAAACAGAACAAAATGCTGGGAGGAACAGGAAGTGAGCTCAGAGACTCCACAGCTCTCTCGGGGGCAGACGCCTCAGAGAGAGACGCCATGCCCCACTCCCGGGATGAAGCTCCGACCCAGGATGGACTAGGCTAGAATCTCCCTGGTAAGCGCACCTTGGGGTGCTACACACAGATGATTATAAATGGGCTAAATTAATATGTGAGAATTAGCCTAGAAGAGAATGGGCCAGGCAGTGTTTAAATGAATACAGTTTGTGTGTTGTTATTTCGGGGCATAAGCTAGCTGAGCAGGCAGCCGGGGTGCTGGGGACGCAGCCCCGCCGCTCTTATTACTTCAACACTTCACAAAGTTTTGCCTTTACTCCCTGCTGTAGACACACATAGAAGACATTATTTTATCTAAATCTTATATGACAAGTAGAATGAGATGAATTAAACTTGGAAAATTTTAATGTTTAAAAAAACAGTCATGCTATACTAAGAGGAAATAGGTTCCCTTCATTGGCTTCAGCAAAACCCCTTGATGATCACATATCCCCTTTTATTTGATATTTGAAATCTTCTAGGACAGAAGTCATCATGTGCTCCCCTTACTTTAAATATCACCCATTCACTTACAGAATTAGAGTGAGCTGGGTGTCAGGAAGTGATGCCCAAAGCTATTTCTGAACAAGAAATCCTCTCTCAATGACCTTCAACTCTCATCTCTAAGGAATTATGTAACTAGTCACCATTACATAAAACCCGTTCCTTTTGAGTTCTCCTTACTCTTGTTCTTAAATTTAATTTTTGAGATTTTCACATGTGAGTATGATATTTACTTCACTTATAACAATCCCATTCCTCTGTGTTACTGCACTCCCTCTCAAATTCTGATTTTTTTCTTTATTCTTTATTATTTTAACATGAGGTTATTATTATCAGGTCTTGTTTAAGGAACCATGTTGAGCTTTGCTATGAAGTCTAGATGTTATCTAAACAGCAGGTAGCAATCTTTCTTCCCCATTTCCATGATTTTCCCTGAGCCTCAGTTGCATGGTTTGCATTGTAGATGTATCAACTGGAGCTGGACAATACATGGTCACACACAGTCTGCATTTTAAGCAGTTCTGAATCTCTCTAACAGTCTCTAGACATTTCAAGAAGAAGATAATATGTGTTAATGTTGACCATTAATCTTGGAACCACCCCAATGTGCAGAATTCTAACATGTCCTCTCTTCCTGCCTCTAAATTTCTGCCTTGACTTTCTCTGATGATGGACTGGTACAGGTAAGGTACTTTACTCTTGAAGGTGGGTTTGTTATTGTTTTATCACAGCAGGAGAAAACAATGTAAGGCAATTCTCTGTGGAGGCTGAGAAATGTAGCCCTGTTTCACCTTGTCTGATGGTTCTGTCTATTGTGTTCTGAAATATGGAGATTTTGTTGTGAAACAGATAGCATCAGTATATAACCATCTGTCCTTTTCATTTCTGGGTTTTGTTTTCATACCCTTTATTCTAATTTGCTGAATTGTTTTTCAAACATCATTCAAATCTTTAAATAATTTTAATAAATAAAAGATGAACATGGCGGACAATGAAGGTTGCTGAGAAGCCAAAGACAATGGCATTGGGTTTTGATCCTACAGTATGTACTGGCTTTGTGGGAGCCTAGCCTGTTTGGATGTTCACCTTCCTAGACCTGGATGGAGGGGGGAGAACCTTGGACTTTCCACAGGGCAGGGAACCCTGACTGCTCGTTGGACTGGAGAGGGAGGGGGAGAGGAGTGAGGGGAGGGGGGAGAGGAGTGAGAGGAGGGGGAGTGAAATGGGAGGCTGGGAGGAGGCGGAAATTTTTTTCTGTTTTTTTGGTTTTTTGAGACAGGGTTTCTCTGTAGCTTTGGTGCCTGTCCTGGAACTAGCTCTTGCAGACCAGGCTGGCCTTGAACTCCCCAGGATCCGCTTGCCTCTGCCTCCCAAGGGCTGGGATTAAAGGCGTGCGCCACCACCGCCCGGCTAAGGAAATTTTTTTTTCAAAAAAAAAAAATAAAATAAAATAAATGATTCACCTCACAAATCAACAATTTATATCTTAAGATTCAATTTATTTTAAAATGTTTTTATACAGTCTTTTTTTTTAATTTTACACACCAATTCTAGTTCTCCCTCTCAGCCGGGCGGTGGTGGCGCACGCCTTTAATCCCAGCACTCGGGAGGCAGAGGCAGGCGGATCTCTGTGAGTTCGAGACGAGCCTGGTCTACAAGAGCTAGTTCCAGGACAGGCTCCAAAGCTACAGAGAAACCCTGTCTCAAAAAACCAAAAAAAAAAAAAAAAACAAAACCCTGAGCAGAACCATGGCACAGCGGTATAAGCTAGTTCTCCCTCTCTTTCCCCTCCTCTGGCTCCCCATGCCTACTCCCCACCCCATATCTACTCCTCAGAGAGGGTAAGGCCATCACTTTGAGGCAGGACGATGGCCTCCTCCCTCTGTATCTATGCTGAACAAAATATCCCTTCATAAGGCATGGGCTTCAGAAATCTAGTTCATGTACTAGGGATACATACTGATCCCACTGCCAGTGACCCCACAAACTTCCCAGGAAACACAACTCTCACCCACATTAATGGGGTCTAGTTCAGTTTTTTACAGAATCCCTGGAAGTCAGTCTGGAGTCAGAGAACTCCCAGAAGATCAGGCCAGCAGTTTCAGTGGGTTTTCCCCATCGTGTTCTTGACCACTTTACTCATATTACTGCTCGTTCCTCTATTCACTGTATTCCAGGAGCTCAGTCCAGTGTTTAGAAGTGAGTCTCTGTATCTGCTTCCATCAGTTACTGAATGAAGGATCTATGATGACAATTAAGGCAGTCATCAATCTGAATACAGGGCAAGACCAGTTTAGGCACCCTCTCCCCTATTGCTTTGGGTCTTAGCTGGGGTCATCCTTGTGGATTTTTGGGAATTTCCATAGTGCCAGGTATAAAGATATCTCTTTCCTTGTTTTCTCTCTATTTCCTTCCCCCAACTTAAGGAACCTTTTCCTCATGTTCTCCTCCTCTTTCCCTTCTCCCTTCCTCACTCCCTTTCCTTGCCTCCTCTCTCTCTCTCTCTCTCTCTCTCTCTCTCTCTCTCTCTCCCCCCCCCAATTTACAAAGAGTATATTGTTTATTTATGCTTGCCATTGGGATCCATGTATGTCTCCTTAGTTACCTAGCTTAGTGTCCTAAGTTACCTAACTTAGTGTCCTCCTTGTTACCTAGCTTCTCTGGGGATGTGAACTGTAGGCTGATTATCCTTTGCTTTATGTCTATTATTCACTTATGAGTGGGTGAGTGCTGTGTTTGTCTTTCTGGGTCTGTGTTATTTCACTCAAGATGGATTTTTCTAGTTCCACCCATTTCCCTGCAAGTTTCAAGATATCATTGCTTCTTTTTTTGAATCACTGAGAAGTACTCTGTTGTGTAAATGTACCACATTCTTTTTCATTTAGTCTTTGGTTGAGGGAAATCTAGATTGTTTCCCTGTTCAGGCTATTAAGAATAATGCTGGAATGAACATAGTGGAGCAAATGGCGTTGTGGTTTGAGTAGGCTTGGGTATATGCCTAAGAGTAGTATTTATTGCTGGGTCTTAAGGTAGATTGCTTCCCAATTTTCAGAGAAACTGTCGTGTTGTAGGAGACTGTTCATTTGTTCCTGGCTGCTCAGACCCAAAATAATCACTTAGAGACTGTATTAATTAAATCACAGCTTGGCCTATTAGCTCTAGTATCTTATTGGCTAGCTCATACATATAGAATCATTTCATTTCCATTATTTTATATTTTATCATAAGGCTTGTGGCCTACCAGCAAATTTCCAAGTGCCAGCTCACATCTTTCCCCTCCAGCAGCTGCCTGGCATCTCCCTGACTCTGCATATATATATTATATCTATTAAAATTGATCTTAAATTTGTATCAATAAACCAAGATCCATACCAATGAAATTGGTTAATAAGTAAATAAACTGCCTTGGCCTATGATTGGGTAAAGTAGACCTAGGTGGGAATAAACAGAATGTTGGGAGAAAGAAGGTAGAATCATGGAGAAGCAATGGAGCTGCCCCCAGGGATAGATGAGCCAGAACCTCGCCAGTAAGCCACAACCACTTGGCAATACACAGATTAATAGAAATGGGTTAAATTAAGAGGTAAGAGCTAGCCAATAAGAAACTAGTACTAATAGGCCAAGCAGTGATTTAAATAATACAGTGTCTGGGCAGCCAGGAACAAACAAGTAGGCTCCTACAACACTGTCATTCTAATTTCCAAGGCAACTGTAAAAGTTTGCACCACACCACCAAAGGAGGAGTATTCTCCATCCTCTCCAGGATAAGCTGTCTTAAAAGTTCTTGATCTTAGCTGTTCTGACAGGTGTAAGATGGTATCTCAGAGTAGTTTTGATTTGCATTTCCCTGTTGTCCAAGGATGTTAAGCAATTCCCTAAGTGTCTTTCAGCTATTTGAGCTTCCTCTGTTGAGAATTTGCTGTTTAGATCTGTATCCCATTTTTAAATTTGATTATTTGATAATTTGATGTCTAGTTCCTTGAGTTTTTTGTATATTTTGGAGATCAGCCTTCTGTTAGATGTGGGGTTGGTGAAGATTTTTATCATTCTATAGGTCTGCCTTTTTGTCTTATTGACTGTGTCCTTTGCCTTACAGAAGCTTCTCAGTTTCAGAAGACTCCATTCATTAATTGTTACTCTCAGTAGCTGTGAGATATTTAGGAAGTGGTCTTCTATGTCCATGCATTAAAGGTTATTTTCCTCTTTCTCTTCTAGGAGGCTCACTGTGGCTTGATTTATGTTGAGTTCTTTAATCCATTTGAACTTGAATTTTGTGCATGGGGATAGATATGGATCTATTCATATTCTTATAAATGTCAACATCCACTAATACCAGCACTATTTTTTGAAGATGCTTTCATTTTTCCATTGTATAATTTTAACTTTGTTGTCAAAAATTAAGTTTTCATAGGTATGTGGGTTAATATCAGGATCTTTGAATTGATTCCATCGGTCCACCTGTCTTTTTTTGTGCCAATAACAAGGTTTTTTATTGCTAAAGCTCTATAGTAGAGCTTGAAGTCAGCAATGGTGATGCTTTCAGAAGTTCTTTTATTATACAGGATTGTTTTGGCTATCCTGGGTTTTTTATTTTTTCTAAATGAAGTTGAGTATTATTCTTTTGAGGTCTGTTAAGAATTGTGTTGGGATTTTGATGGGGATTTCATTGAATCTGTAGATTACTGTTGATAAGAATACTGAGGAGCGGAAGGAGGGAGAAGATGAGCAAGGAAGTCAGGACCACGAGGGGTGCACCCACCCACTGAGACAGTGGGGCTGATCTATTGGGAGCTCACCAAGGCCAGCTGGACTATGACTGAAGAAGCATGAGATAAAACCGGACTCTCTGAACATGGCGAACAATGAGGGCTGATGAGAAGCCAAGGACAATGGCACAGGGTTTTGATCCTACTTCATGTTCTGGCTTTGTGGGAGCCTAGCCAGTTTGGATGTTCACCTTCCTAGTCATGGACGGAGAGGGGAGAACCTTGGACTTTCCACAGGGCAGGGAACCCTGACTGCTCGTTGGACTGGAGAGGGAGGGGGAGAGGAGTGGGGGGAGGAGAAGAAGGGTGGGAGGAGGGGAGGGAAATGGGAGGCTGGGAGGAGGCTGAAATTTTTTTTTCCTTTTCTCAATAAAATAAAAAAAACAAAAAAAAAAGAATACCATTTTTACTATGTTGATCCTACCTATCTAAGTGCGTAGGAAATCTTTCCATCTTCTGGTATTTTCTTCAAAGTGTTAATGTTCTCATCATAGAGATGTTTCACTTTTTGGTTAGAGTTATCCCACAACATTTTATGTTGTTTCTGGTTATTGTGATGTTACTCTGTTTTCTTTTTTAACCCATTTATTACATGTACATAGAAAGGCTACTGATTTTTTTGAGTTAATGTTTTATCCTGCCACATTACTATAGGTATTCATCAGCTCTAGGAGTTCCCTGGTACATTTTTTAATGTTCTTTATGTATTCTATCAAATCATCTACAAAGAGTGAAAGTTTGACTTCTTCATTTTCAATTTGTATGTCCTTGATTACTTCTTTTGTCTTATTGCTCTTGCTAGAACTTTGAGTATTGAATAGATATAGAAGGTGGACAGTCTTGTCTTGTTCCTGGAATTTTAGTGGAATTGCTTTGAGTTTCTTTCCGTGTAGTTTAATGTTGACTGTTAGCTTGCTATATATTGACTTTGTTTTGTTTAAGTATGTTTCTTATATCCCAGATCTCTCTCTAAGACCTTTATCATAAATGTGTGTTGGATTTAGTTCTAAATTTTTTCAGTGTCTAATGAGATGATTGTTTTCTTTCTTTCAGTTTGTTGTTTTCAGCCCTCAATTTGATTATTTCCTCCTGTGTAATTTTGCTTTTTTGTTTTGTTTTGCTGTTCTAGAGATCTCAGGTGTGCTGCTAAGCTGCTAATGTGAGATTTCTCAAGGTTCTATATGCTTTCATTGTGTCCCTTATTATTTTCACTGAATTCTAGGAAATCATTAATTTCTTCCTTGTCCCAGTGCTGTTTCAGTTGAGCATTGTTAAAGTCCATGAGTTTGTGGGCTTTCTGTAATTAATATTGTTGTTGAATTCTAACTTTAGTCCATGGTGACAAATTAAGATAAAGGAAATTAGTCCAATTTTTTTTGTATCAGATGAGGTTTGCTTTGTTACTGAGTATGTGGTTGGTTTTAGAGAAGGTTCCATGTTGTGCTGAGAAGAAGGTATATTTTTTTGTTTTGGTGAAATGTTTTTTCCATTTGAGTCATAAATTTGTTATTTTCTTCATTTCTCTGTTACATTTCTGTCTGGCAGGCCTGTCCAGTAGTCAGAGTGGGGTGTTGAAGTTTCCCACTACTGGTGTGTAGGATTTGATGTGTATTTAAGCTTTAGTAATGCTTTTTTAAAACAATATTGGCTCACAGATGTTCATAATTGAGATTTCATATTGATGGATTTGTTCTTTGATGAATTTAAAATTTCCTTCTTCATATCTTTTCTTTAATTTTAGCTTTAAGTCTCCTTTTTTAGATATTAAGAAAGCAACATCAAATTGTTTCTTAGGTTCATTTGTTTAGAATATACATTCACAAACTTTTACTCCAAGGTAATGTCAGTCTGTCTTTGCAGTTAATGTTTGTTTCCTGTATGTAGCAGAAGGATGGTCCTGTTTTTTATCCATACTTTTAAATTGTGTTTTTTTATTTGCAAATCGAGACCAGTGATATTAAGAGATATTAATGAACAATGATTGTTAACTCATGTTATTTTTTTGTGGTATTTTATGTGTGTGTTTATCTTCTTTGGGATTTGCTAGTGTGGGATTATGTATTTCTTGTGTTTTTGTGGGTATAGCTAACATTTTTGGGTTGAAATTTTCCTTCTAGTACTTTCTGTAGGGTTGGTTTTTTGGATAGGTATTGTTTAAATCTGGTTTTGTTGTGGAATATCTTTTTTTTTTCTTCTATAGTGATTGAAAGATTGACAGTTCGTAGATCTGTCACCATTTTCCATTTACCAGATATCTTTTTTACAAAATATACTGGAATATTCCAAGGGCTAGTTGATTCTTCAATATGGTGAGCATCTAGTTACTCTTATACCAGCTGTTCTAAAGCCTGCGACTTATCTTCAGTCAAAGGCCACTGCTTAACCCAAATAGGCTTCTTAGTTAACCATTTTAAAGGTGTGACTGTTGGTACCTCTAAAGGTTTGCTAGTTGCTTTATGTTCTTGCACAGCCTGAATGCCTTGTAACCTTTGTGTATAGTACCTTATGATATCGTTCCCAGAATTATGAGTTCCTAGAACTATAGGAATGTTATTCTAGTAATTCCTTTGCTGCAGCAGGTCATGACCCCATAAATTTATTGCAATATTAGCCACATATGGCCCCAGCTTCCCTCTTTGACCTTCTGGTCCAATATAGTCAACACATCTCATGCTTTGTTTAACTTGAGATATGGTACATTTTTTACTAATTTAACATCTTTCTCTTGAAGAGGCTAATTTGGATGCCAAGATTCTGGAGTAATGATACTCACATCTGCACCTGTGTCTATCAAACCAACAATTACAGTGCCATTTATATGTACTCTTAGCTTTGGTTTGATCATTTATTGAACTCTGCCAGAATATATATTTCCTATTGGAATTTTTGACTTATCCTCCATGTTTATGCCATCATATAGAACAGTATGGTTTTTTACATGTTGTCCACAGTTACTGAGAATGATTGTTCCACTTTTGGCTAGGGGGCCTGTGAGAGGCCCCTCAAGGAGTTTCCCAATGGTATCGGCTTGCCTTGCCTGTCTATTGTTGGTCTGCATTCATTGGTCCAATGTTGGCCTTTGCCACAACTTTTACATATACCCGAAGGCTGAACCCTCCTATTCTTGCCATTCCCAGAGGAGATATTATTCCTAGGAATTTCTTGTGTACAATCACTTCTCAGATGTCCTGTTCCACCACAATTAAATCATTTGGCATTTTGATTCTCCTAATTCCATTGGAAATCGATTCTTCTACCCAAGATTCAGTATTATAGTCAAAGGTCTCAATGTTCATTGTATGCAGGATCCATTCCTCCATAGGTGCTGATCTAATCTTTAAAGGCCCAAGTGTCCTTTTGCATTCTAAGTTATCATTTTCAAAAGCCAGAGATTCAATAAGTACTCATATAGTATCTGGGTCTGTTACTCCTATTTGTATAGCCTTAATTAATCTTTCTAAAAAGTCAGTAAAGTGTTCTCTCTGGCCCTATTTAACCCTGCTATATGATTCAATTCTGTTTTTCTAGTTCTTGAATCCTGTCCAAAGCATTTAAGGCTGCTTTTTGGCATAAGGACAAGATTTCTTCATTGCAAAGAGCTTGATCCTGTCCTTCAGTATAAGGGCCTTCACCAAGAATTTGGTCTTGGAAAGTCTCAAGACCTTTTGCTTTTCCCTGTTGTTCCAAAATTTTGTACTCTTCTCTGAAATAAACTAACCGAAAGAAATCATGTGGTGTTGTTTGATGCTATAAGCCCAACCAAGTCTTTATCATCTTCTTAACAAATGCAGAATGCAAGCCATAAGTTACAACAGCTTGCTTAATTTCTTTTAGATCATTCGTTCCTATAGGTATCCATCTACCTTCTTTGGATCGTTATGGGCCTTTAGAACTTCATACTTTTCAGAGTTGATTACAGGGTAGGAAGCTAAAATCCTTGGTAAATCATCTCTGATAGCTACTGGCTATGTTGAGTACTGTTGATGTGTCTTTTTTCCCCAAACATCAGCTCCAATAATTTCCTCAATAATTTCAAATCTTTATTATTGTCTTTTTGTAAAACCTAAATCTCCTGGCCTGTATATATTTCTAATTATTTCATTGAAGCACATAGCCTCTGATACTCATTCTGCACATGTGATTTCAAGGTCTGAAGTTTCTCCTTTAAAGATAACATCTCATCCTTGGACATTACTTAAATAGCATGCAGATTGCCATCCTGGAGAGACAGTCTTTCTGCTAACTTATCATAACTTTTTAACAAATTTTGATTGTCAAATTCAACAGTATGAATTCTTCCAGATAACTTCTTAGTACCCTTAGACATGCATTCAATTTTGTCTATAAAATTGTTATCCTTTTTAATAGTATTAATTTTTTTCAGGTAACTTTTGATTTTCAATGGTTATCAATCCTGTCATCTAGCAGTTCATTATTAGTCTGTAAAAATTTTATCCTTCCTAAAAGTACCAAATTCTTTCCTAATGATGAACTATGGAGAAGAAAACTGAATCACAGGGCCCAATAAATTAAAGTATTGCCATTACCATGTAAGCCTCACATAATATATTCCATTGTATTAGCAAAAAAGTTACTAAAAGTTGCAATATTAATGAAGTCTGCCATATTGATTTATTAATTACCTGATATGTGATCTGGTATACTGCAATCTTTATTGTCTAGCAATAGTCCTGCCTATGCTTGGGAAATTTCTAAGTTGCCATACACAGTAAACTCTGTTGTGGCAGGGATTCTATAAAAAAAAAATGCTTAGGTAAAAGCAAGTCAAGCAGGCAGGTGTGAGAGATTGTCTGGGCTGTGGACTGGCTAGGCCATTAGGCCCTCCACCCTGTAGGCATTGGGTCCAAATCAACATAGGTGCCAAATGAAGAAGGACACTAGATTCTGTCTTAGGAATGGTGCAAACAAGTTGCTTTGGAAATTTCCTGAAAGTTAGTAGATTTCAGCTTCCCTATTCTATTTTCTCACCATGAGTGTCTCATACTTACCTAATGCTAGAGTCACACTTAACTAATATTGGAGTAATACACATCATTTGTTTCATTGTCTCTTCCAGCTGCATAGTGATGCCCCATCAGTTGAGACTCCTCTCTCCTTCTGCTGGACAACCTCAGCTACTTTACTGATTTCTTTAAAACACCTGACAATTGCAGTCCTCTGTTGGAGCGGACAATTTGGTTAAACTTCGATATCTTGGCCCTGCTTTTACTTTTGATAGTTTTTATACAGTTTGGAGTTGTTTACAGGCCAATATCTTTTTAAATGAATATTTACACCCCAGCATACCTCCACTCAGACCTCATCACATTGGATCTTTAGTCTATATATTCTGATGCTCTTTGGGTATTTATTTTTTTAATTCTGGATAATCTGCAGACATATGGTTTTGAATCATATAGATGCAATTATTTTCCATGTTTATCTCTCTTGCCCACATATGATGTATGTTCAAATTTCAAGAAAAATTAAAAACTAACTTAGGCATTGGTGGAACAATAGAACTGAGAAATGGAATTTAAATTGTAAAAATATTTCTTGAGTGTAGATAATGAGATATTTATAACTGATTTAAACTTTTAATGGTTTATTAGAAAGCTATCCCTCTGGACATTATGAATGAACTCAGCATATATTGAATAAATACAAATATATACAATGTCTATAATTATAATTTTGGTATATTTAAGTACACAAATAATAAAATCATTCTGTTAGACAGAAATAATAAAAATATGGCATGTAACCATTTAAAATAACACATATTTATATCTAAAGAAAAAAGCTCTGTGACCATACTTTCTCAACCTCTTATGATAGAATCACATTTTTACAGATATCATGTGTCTATGAATATGTTCATATATATACATGTTATTAATTTATAGTAATATAGACACTGTCAATTAAAATTAACAGTATTTTACAAACCTTTATTTTTCTAATTGAAACTCCCTTATGTTTATGATCAAAGTAATGATGGAGATCTTTTCCTTTGGGAGAGGTTGAAGAAAAATGTTGACATGACTTAGAATCTAAAATGTCTGTCTTTCTTTATTGGTAAAATCTGTATTTGTGGACTTTACACTCATTAAGAGCTACACCAACATTCACAGCATTTTCGTAGGGTGTATAACTTCACATAACATTTGAGTTGCTGACATAGCAGGTTCACCAACCTTAAGCTGGAACAATGAGACACTCTCTTTGGCTGTTATGCTGTGTCTCAATGTTCATTTTGTAATCTCTTGATGTCATGATTTAAAAAAACAATTTGTTTTCTGTTTGTTCTGAGAGTAGGCTGTGATGTACTTTATGTAGTTTACAAGTTAGCTAGCAACACAGTCTGTGAATCACAAGGTAATAAGTAGATCCTGAGTAAAGAAATGGTGTTTATAAACAGATGTACAAATGATACAACTCACATGCAGATCAGTACATAATATTGTGAAAACCAGAGTCTTATAGAAACTTTACCCTATCACCCCTCTCTCACAACAATAATTCAGTATTTATTTATAACACTGATATGTACATACATGGAGAAGCTTACAGAATCAAGTGATAGACATGATATTCCATGATATAGAAAGGTTATCATTGTTAATTTGTCTTGTGCCTGTGCATTTTATGAGGTTTATCTAATGGAAAAATTAAGGTTAACACAGTGCTCAGGAGACATCTCCATCATCACTGTGTGTCCATATTCATGTACAGAGTAAGAATAGACTACATTGACTTAGTAATTGCTAGGGTTTTTGCTTCACTTAATTTACTTCCCCATTTCTAAATGGTGATAGTGGCACTTTTATCTGAGGTCTAGCATTATAGATTTGAAGATCTCATGTCTCTGTTTAATATTGCAAGCATCTTAGCTACACTCCCTTCCTCCCTCATACTGCCATTGTGTACTGGTGAATTTTTAACCCTGAATGTTCATATTGAAAACAATTGATACTAGTTGTTCAGTTTCTATTTGTTGTAAGCTCTGAGACCCACTACATCATGCTAATGAGATAAAGGCTGGAGTTCTGAAATTTTTTCTTTAATGATTTGCTAGGTAAATTTTGCTTCCAGTCTTGATTTTATCCAGTTTTACGGTCTTCACGTTTGCTCATTTGACTTGCTGCTTTGGGGAGATCATTGTGAAACAGCAGACAAATGAATAATAAATGTGTGTCTGAGAGCAGATAAGGGGAAAATAATGACTCAACTCTTGGGAGTCCCTGAAGATGAAACCATGGTATTACTAAAACAAGGAGCCATTTCTATTTATCATTCCTGGGAGAACTGGTTTGTGAGGTATAACATCTGTTCGCACTCTTCCTAAGAGATGAGGTCTGAAAATCTAAAGCCTGAGAGATTCAAGAAGTGTTTCTATGATAGTTTAATGAGTAACATGAAGAGAAGCACACACAGAATTTGGCCACATCAATGATTTTTAATTACCTTGCAGTGAATTTGTGTTCATGAAGTGACATTTGACAATTATGTATATATATATATATATATATATATATATATATATATAGTATTATCACATGTATAACGATATTTGCTTCTAGGCCAAATTGTTTTCATGAATGCTTATACATCTAACTGGCTTAAGGTAACACACACACACACACAGAGAAAACTTGAACACACTAAACATAATGTTGACAAAGAGACTCTTTCAAAATTATAACCTGTCAGATATTAAATCAATCATATGTAAATCAATCACATCCTTCCCATTCCTCCTGTTCTGATATAAAATATGAACAATGCTTCCTGCTAGACATTCTTTTGTAAATGGTGAAAGGAATCAAGTGTTTTTTTTTTTCTTTTCTTCTAGGTAAATGTCTTTACCTCTTTTAAAGAATCTAATTTGGAAAGATTTTGAAAATTTAGAAGACAGATGTTTAAACTTCAGTGATACTTTGGAGCTCAAAGAATGATTCAGCAGGCAGGTGTGCTTGGTGTTTGTAGAGATTCCAAGTTCAGTATCAACACGAGGTGGCTCATAATAAACTGTAATTTAAATTGCAATGAATTCAATCTCTGAAAGTGGGTACATAGACACACACACACACACACACACACACACACACACACACACACACCTGCACACATTCACAGACACATTAAAGTGCAGCCACAACCATTCATATGTATACAGACACATATAAAAAACAAAACCAACTAGTTTTAAGGAAAGTGGGCACTCACTCCATGGATGTGAGCCAACAGCACAGAAAGGATCTTGGTAGGGCAGATACAAGTGCATTTGTATGAGCATGTGCACATGCAGATACATAATGGAATCTGTGCAGAAGGAGATGGCCCACTTTTAGAGTAAAAGGATGAATGTGATAGAATTCATGGCAGCAACTAAAGGAATCTCTAAAAGTGTATAATCAGACATCCTTTCTAAGTTCTGTTAAAGTTTTGAAAAAGTTAAAACAATAAACATCATTGTATCTCAACTTCTGTATTCATGACAAGTTTTCCTTTGTCATATTTATCTACTTTATGTCCTACTACGTTCCTTTCCTCTATTCTCTCTTAAGCCATGTTCCTATTTATTATGCTTGTTCCAGTCATGTTCCCTTGACCTTATCACATGTATGATGAGATTTTGTAGAACCCTGCATTATTTGGCATACTTTCATCTCCAACTGTTGCATTTGTTCAGTAGTTCATATACAGAGCCCATTACTAAAAGACATAGAAGCTTCAGAGTTTTGATGATAAAGATCTTCATTTCTAATGTAATGATCAATAAAGATTCACCTTAAATTATTAAATGTTAACTTATCTGTTATTTTTTAGTGGCTCTTATTTGCTACCCAATGTCATAGGCACCTGGGATGCAAAGGCAAGAGGGAAGAGTATGAGAATTCAGAGTATAGTGCAAAGACAGAACAACAGTCACAAGCTTGGTGTAATAGGTAAAATTGAGAGTTGCATATAGTTACAATGAGGACATAAACGGGGCCATGTCAAATCAGTGGGTTCAAACTGTACAGCATGACCTCTGATTTACTGAACAAGAAACTTCTATTAAGGTAAGAAACAATAGCAATAATATACCTTCTGTCCATCATTTTCAAGTTTGTACAAAACAAGTTTTTTTTTTAAACTTTATGAGTATTTCAACAGATAATGGCTTTCCATTAATAGTAAAACAAATTTGGGCACCGAAGTAATGGTTGTCTCTTGCAGAGGACATTTCTTTGGTTCTCTGCACTGACAACAAAATATTTGATGGCTCAGAAACCCCTATGACTGCAGTTCTATGATTCTGATGCCATTATCTGACCTCCTTAGTAAGCATGCACATGCATGATGCACATGCATATATGCAGGCCAGAGAAACTTTATACACATAAAATAAAATAGACCTAGAAAAGAGAAACCTTAAATAAAGGTACTATTTTCATGGTTAGCACTTTTCGTCTGATTTCAGAAACAGGCCTTGGGGGAGTTACTATAACAGGGACACTGCATTTGATTGATGAAATGACAAAGCTGATTTTACCTTGTGTAAAAGACGTATTTTTCATAAATACTAATGGATAAGATAATTCTAGAGCTATCATCTTATAACCCATGCAAAACCAGTTGTTAAGTTTTATTAGAATTAAATCAAACTAATTCATCCGAGAAATTTTAAATGACAGTTATCTACAAATTATACATCAAAGAAAATTTAAAAATTGTTATGATGTGTTAAAGATGACTCATTTGCATTAGAATGTTTCATGCTAAATTTCTACATTAGAATGTTTTATATCACTTTTAGAATTAATCAAATTTTAAGTGATTTATTGGAGTCAGTATTGTTTTGTGGATAAAAGTGCAGTCCTTGGAGCAGCCTCCCTGGTTTTGAATTCTTCTGCCATTTTATCTTGTGGCCTTGATTAGATATTAAACATTTCTGTGCTTCTGTTTCTTTATTCACAAAAGAAATGCATAAAATAAAATCTATTGTATAATGATATAGTTTAATTATATTTGATCAAGGTGTGTAAAGCACTCAGAACTATCAAAGGCATGCAGTAACCATGACAAGAGCATTATTATTAAAATGAGAAATGAATAAATTCTTATTGAGAAAATATTCATGAAGCAGTCTGGGCTGGCATTTTCTTGGTATTATTTTATAAATATTTCTTTGAGTATGTGAAAAAATCACAAATCAATCAATAGAAAGAATAATTTGCAGGTAATGTTTGTTTAATTAAAATTTATAAGTGGATAGAAATGTGGTTGAAAGAAGTTGCAAAAGATATATAAATGTTTCCTTAACACAAATTAATACTGTATAAAACACCCTTGTATTTAGCAAAATAAATTAAAATGATTTTTATAATACTAGAATCTTTTTTCTTTTTAGCCAAGTTATTATTTTTTAAATTATTTTAAAAAACTATCTTTTCTCACAGATGGAATCTCACAGATGTAATCTGAGTTGTTTTGATTGGGATTTCTATGATGGCCAAGGATGTTGAGCATTTCCTTAACTGTCTTTCAGCCATTTAAGAATCCTCTCTTGAGAATTGTTTATTTTGGTGTGTACTCCATCTTTTCAATGGATTATTTATTCTTTTGATGAAAAAATTCTTGAGTTCTTTGTATATTTTGAATATCAGTCCTCTGACTGATATGGGATTGGTAAAGATCATTTCCTGTTCTGTAGGCTGCCATTTTACACCTGTAACAATGGACAATACCAGAAACACTGATTACCCCTCCACTATTGTTTTGGGTGTTAGCTGGGGTCATCCTGGAAATTTCTCTAGTGCTTGTTTTCTTGTTAGCCCAACAATGGCTCCTTCAATCAAGATATCTCTTTCCTTGTTCTCTGTCTCTTTCCTTCCCCCATCTCAACCATCCTGTTCCTTCTAGTTCTTCTTCCACTTCCCCTTCTCCCATAATCCTCCCCTTCTGCCTTCCCTTCTCCCCACATTGCCACATTCACATTTTTTTCAGAAGATCTTTTCTTAGAGTTCTCATTGTTTCTTTGCTTCTCTGGGGTCATGGACTACTGGTTCATTATCATTTGCTTCACAACTAGTATTCATCTATGGGTGAGTACATACCATGCTCAGCCTTCTGGGTATGGTTTACATCAATCAGGATGGTTTCTTTTAGTTCCATCCATTTGTATGCAAAGATCAAGATGCTATTTTTTTTTTTCTGCTGAGCAGTTCTCCATTGTGTAAATGTACCACATTTTCCTTGTCCATTCTTTGGTTGAGAGACATCTAGGTTGTTTCCAACTTTTGGCTATTACAAATAAGGCTGCTATAAACATAATTGAACAAATGTCCTTGTAATATGTTTGAGCAACCTTTGGGTATATAACCAAAAGTGATATTGCTGGATCTTGAGGAAGGTTGTTTCCTAATTTCCTGAGAAACAGCTGTATAGATTTCCAGAGTAGTTGTACCAATTTACACTCCAACCAGCAATGCAGGAATGTTCCCTTTAACCCACATCCTTTCCAGGTGTAAGATGGTATCTCACAGTCATTTGATTTGGATTTCCCTGATGGCTAAGGATGTTGAACATTTTCTTAAATGCCTTTCAGCTACTTGAAATTCTTATGTAGAGGATTCTTTGTTTTGATCTGTACTCTGTTTTTAATTGGATTATTTGATATTTTAATATCTAATTTCTTGAGATTTTTATATATTTTGGAGATCAGTCCTTTGTCTGATGTGGCATGGGTGAACATATTTTCCCATTCAGTAGGCAGTTTTTTTGGTTTTATTGACTTTTTTGTTTTACAGAAGCTTCGTAATTTCAGGAGGTCCCATTTTTTTATTGTTTCTCTCAGTGTCTGTGCTACTGGGGTTATATTTAGGAAGTGATTTTCTGTGCCCATGCAGTGAAGGATACTTCCCACTTTCTCTTCTATCAGATTCAGAGTGGTCAGATTTACAATGAGGTCTTTAATCCATTTGGACTTGAGTTTTGTGCATGGGAATAGATATGGATCTATTTTCACTCTTCTACACGTTGACATCCACTTATGCCAGCACCATTTGTTGAAGATGCTTTCTTTTTTCCATTGTGTAAATTTTAGCTTCTTTGTCAAAAATCAGGTGTTTTTGATTTTATTCCAATGCTCAACCTGTCTGTTTTAATGCCAATACTGAGTTGTTTTCCTTACTGTAGTTCTATAATAGAGCTTGATGTCAGGAAGTTCCTTTATTGTACAGAATTGTTGTGGTTATCATGGGTTATTTATTTTTCCATATGAAGTTAAGTATTGTTCTTTCAAGGTCTGTGAAGAATTGTGTTGGGATTTGATGGGGTTTGCATTGAATCTGTAGGTTGCTTTTGGTAGGACTGCCATTTTTATTTTGTTGATCCTACCTATCCAAGAACATGATAAATCTTTCCATTTTTTCTGATATCTTCTTAAATTTCTTTCTTCAAATACTTGAAGTTCTTGTCAAACAGGTCTTTTACTTGTTTAGTTAGTGTTCCCCCAGGATATTAATGTTATCTGTGGCTATTGTGAATAGTGATGTTTCTCTGAATTCTTTCTCAGCTTCTTTATCATTTGTATATAGGGATGTTGGTGATTTTTTTTTTTTTTTAGTTGATCTTGTATCCTGCAACATTACTGAAGGTGTTGATCAGCTGTAGGAGTTCCTGGGTAGAATTCTTGGGGTCTTGTATACTATTACATCATCTGTGAATAACAAAAGTTTTACTTCTTCTTTTCCAATTTGTTTTCTCTGAATGATTTCCTTTTGTTGTCTTATTGCTCTAGCCAGAACTTCAATAACTATGTTGAATAGATATGGAGTGAATGGACATCCTGGTCTTGTTCCAGATTTTAGTGGAATCACTTTGAGTTTCTTTTTTGTTAGTTTGATATTGCCTGTTAACTCGATGCATATTGCTTTTATATGTTTAGATACATTCCTTGTATTCCTGATTTCTTGAAGACTTCTATCATGAAGTATTATTGAATTTTTGTCAAGTGATTTTTCAGCATCTAATGACATGATTACGGTTTTTTCTTTCAGTTTGTTTATATGGTGGATTACATTGATAGATTTTCATATGTGGGACCATCCCTGCATCATTAGATTGAAGTCGACTTGATCATGATGGATGATTTTTTTGATGTGTTCTTGGTTTTGGTTTGTCAATATTTTATTGACTATCTTTGCATCAGTGTTCATAAGAGAGATTGGTCTGTAATTCTCTTTCTTGGTTGAATCTTCCTGTGATATTGGTATCAGGATAACTGTAGCCTCATAGAAAGAGTTTGACAATATTTCTCCTGTTTCTGTTATGTGAAACAATTTGAAGAGTATAGGTATTAGCTCTTCTTTGAACTTCTGGTAGAATTCTGTGCTTAAACCATCAGGCCCTGGGCTTTTTTTTACTTTAGAGGCTTTTGATGACAATGTCTATTTTTTGTAGGTTATAGGTCTATTTAAATTGTTCACCTGGTTATGCTTTAATTTTGGTATGTCATACCTATCCAGAAAATTATCCACTTCTTTTATATTTTTCAATTTTGTGGAGTAAAGGTTTTTGTAGTATGACCTAATGATTCTCTGAATTTCCTCCGTGTCTGTTTTTATGTCCCCCTTTTCATTTCTGATTTTATTAATTTGTATATTCTCTCTTTACCTTTTGATGATTTTTGGATAAAGGTTTGTATATTTTGCTGATTTTCTCAATGAACCAGCTCTTTGTTTTATTTATTCTTTGTGTCACTTTTTTTGTTGATGTTTTATTGATTTTGGCTCTCAATTTAATTAATTCCTGTCATTTTTTCCTCCTGGATGAGTCTGCCTCTTTTTATTCTAGAGCTTTCAGGTATGTTGTTACGTTACTAGTATGAGATTTCTCCATTTTCTTTATGTAGGCACTTAGTGCTATGCACTTTCCTATTAGCACTTATTTCAAAATTTCCCATATGTTTGGGTATGCTGTGCATTTATTCTCATTGAATTCTAGGAAGCCTTTAATTTCTTTCTTTATTTATTCTTTGATCCAGGGTTGACTTAAATGGGCACTCTTTAATTTCTATGAATTTGTGTGTTTTCTGCAATTAGTGTTGTTGTTAAATTCTAACTTTAAACCCTGGTGATCTAATATGATACAGATAGTTATTCCAATTATTTTGTAGCTGTTTTGTTTTGTCTTGCCTTGTTACTGAGAATGGGTCAATTTTAGATAAGGCTCCATGAAGTGCTGAGAAGAAGGTATATTCTTTTGTGTTTGGGTGGAATGTTCTATAGATGTCTGTTAAGTCCATTTGATTCATGACATCTGTTAATTCTTTTATTTCTCTGTTAAGTTGCTGTTTCATTGACCTTTCTATTAGGGATAGTAGGGTGTTGAAGTCTCCTACTATTAGTGTGTGGGGTTTTATGTGTAATTTAAGCTTTAGTAATGTTTGTTTTACATATGTGGGTGCTCTTTTATTTGGGGAATAAATGTTCAGGATTGAGACTTCATCTTGATTATTTTTTTCTGTGCTGATTATGAACTATCCTTCTCCATCTCTTCTGATTGATTTTAGTTTGAAGTCTATTTTTTTTTTTAGATATTAGACTAGCTACTCCCACTTGTTTATTGGGTCCATTTAATTGGAAAATCTTTTCCTATTCCTTTACTTTGATGTTATGTCTGTATTTGAGTTTTAGGTGAGTTTCTTGTATACAACAGAATATTTCTCTTAATTTTGTAACCTTGTTGTTATGAAAGTGGAAATCAATAACATTCTTAAATCACTATATCTCTCTTATGTAACTCACTAATATGTCATTTTTACCTTTTAATATTTATAATTATTATTTTTAATTGTGTGTGTATGTCTATATGAGTATGCATTTGGGTTCAGTTGCCTGCAGAGGCCAGAGATAATGTATCCCTATAGATCTCAGTTTAAAGCATCAGGAAGCATTATAACATGCATATTTGGAGTGAACTCTGGTCCTGGGGAGAACCACATGGTGTATTCTTGTTGTTGTTGTTGTTGTCAGTCTCCTTCTGACATTTTAGTAACTTACCTGGGACAAGACTTGGCATGACGGATTTACTTATCTTCAATGTATCCTTTGTGTCTGATTTCATAGCTTCCAGCCTCACTGCTCTGACAGGCATCCTGAGCATTTTTGATTTAATGTACAATAATTGTCTTCAGGTTGAGTCACTTTTGGTCACCTGCCTTAGTAATCATTCCACTTGTTTTGACTTGTTTTCAGTAATTTGCTTAGGGAATTAATGAGGTTAACCTACTTTCAGATCATTGATTTGAATGTTGAAAATGCAATTTTCCTTAATTAGTGCTTAAGTTATTATTTAAAAAAGTATTGATTTTACTCAAAAAAATTTATTAGTTCACATATTCTCTTGTCACTGATACTTTGACATCGTTTTGCTGTGTGTATCCACATGTGCACACATACACATGTGTGGGTCCATGTGGATGCTAGGGGACAACCTTGGCAGTTGTTTCTCAGAATACATCATCAATATTGTGAAACTGAGACTTGGAGGATTGGAACTTGAGCTGGCAAAGGAGCTACAGATCAATCTGTCTCTACAGCATAGAATTACATACAACCATCTATTTTTTTTTTATATAAGTTCAGAGAATTGAATTCAGCCATCTCCCTACTGTTCTAGCTGTGTTTCTGTGGCTGTGACAAGTACCCTAAAAAAGCATTTAGGGGAGTTCATTTGGATATAAATCCAGATCACATTCCAACATTGAGTGAGACTGTGATACCAAGGAAGGAACCTGAGAGTATCACTTCCTCTATTCCATACAGCTTTGCCCAGAGCATTACACGAAACATTTTATTATGTCCATTAAATTGATCTCTCTCTCTCTCTCTCTCTCTCTCTCTCTCTCTCTGTGTGTGTGTGTGTGTGTGTGTGTGTGTGTGTGTGTGTGTAAAGAATCTACTTTGGGTGTATAGCAGAGCTATAGGAGAACAGAACTAGATGGGGAAAACTAAGCAGAATGCTGAAAGAAAGGACACAGAGTCAAAGGGAGATACAATATGGACCCAGAGCCAGAGTCAGACATGCTTAAACTTTGCCAGGTAAGCCACTGCCATGTGGCATTACACAGATGATTAGAAATGGGTTAAAATAATATGTAAGAGTTAGCCAATAAGACATTAGAGCTAATGGGCCAAGCAGTCTTTTAAACAATATAGTTTCTGTATGATTATTCCGGTTCTGGGCAGCTAGGATGAACAAGTGACCACATCCTGTAACAGATTGGTGCATATAAAACCTGAGAAAACTTAAAAATTAATTCTAGACACAAAAGAACAGAGTTAAGCATGGTTTGCTAGCAGCATTTTCTTGGATGGGCTTTGTTTGCTAGAAGCAAGCAGAGGTATGGCTCCTTCTAGAAAGGGTTTCCTAATTCAGTCTTAGCAGAAAGAAAGCACATTTTAAAAATGTGGCTTCCTTGCCAATTCTGCCAGCACAAACTCTGGCTATGGAGCATTTCAATGACATTTGTGGGCCCCAGGTGTTTGTGTGTCTATTCGAGGTCCAGAGGAAAGTTACTAAGACCATGGCCATGGCTCAGCCCTCCCTGCCTGGGCAAGCAGCAGGATCAGGACTGCTAGGAGTTCACAGGCAGAAGAGCATGGCAGCTTTCTGTCACCATACACAGAGATATTTCTAGGCTGTGCAGTGCTCTGCCTGGCAGATTTAGCCATGGGTATATGTGCTGCACGTTCATTCTCAGAGTTAAAATGCTGAGCATAGCTCCTACCTGGTTGCCCCAGAGCCTTCACCATTTTAAAAGTTGGGAGAGGCAAAGTCAGCATCCAGAGCAGCTGCAACCAAGCTGCTTACCATTACTATTTAAGACAATAAAGAATTACAGATATGCAATATAGACAAATCCAGATGAATCATGGTGTTGGATAAATGTATGTAGGCTTGGAAGGGAGAGGAAAAAGAGTATGGAGAGTCATGAAATAAAGTTAATGCTTTAAAAGAATAGGTAAAGTCTTTAAAGAAACAGAATGAAAAATAAGTCACATAAAGATGGAAAATGCACAGAGTCTGGATTATATATATATATTTGTCTTCTGAATTTTTTGACTGTGACTGAGCTAAGTACAGAGGGACATTTCAATGTATGGACTGCAAAGTTAAAGCAACATAAAGGTATCTTGATTCTAAAATTTGGGTCTAAGGATATGTTGCTTTGGAAAAGAGTTTCTTTTGTTGTTTTCACAGAAGATGAGAACCTGTGGATTGCTTCCAGATCAATATGATTTGATGGAACAAGACCCCCTAAAAGGTTGCTGTAAACACAAATAAAATACTTCACTAAAAAAAAAAAAAAAAAAAAAAAAAACAGCAGGAATCAGTTTGGAGAAACTATGCCCTTATTCCCAAATATTGTTTATAAATGTTTCTATACATTTAAAGGGGGATATGATATAGATATGAATAATTTGCATTGGTATGGATCTTGGATTATTGATACAAATTTAAGGTCAGTTTTGTGTTAGGTAGTTCTGATCTTGATTAAATTATTGAGTTTTTTGGTTCATTTAAAATGTAATGTATAATTAAGAAATACAGGTTGATAGATAGTCATCTATAATAGTCAAGCTTGTAGTGATGTTAGTTAGGTTTTCTAGATATATAGATGTTGTAGTAGTAGGAGCGGCGGACTACTTTCCTGGCACCCGGCCGCCCGCACGGTGGGCTGCGTCCCGCCACCTGGCTAGCTTTACCTGAAATAATTACACGGAAACTGTATTCTTTTAAACACTGCTTGGCCCATTAGTTCTAGCTTCTTATTGGCTAGCTCCTACATATTGATCTAACTCATTTCTAATAATCTGTGTAGCCCATGAGGTGGCTTACCAGGGAAGATCTTAACCTGCATCTGTCTGGAGTGGGAGAATCACGGAGACTCAGTGACTCAGCTTTTTTCTCCCAGCATTCTGTTTTGTTTACTCCACCCACCTAAGGGTTGACCTATCAAATGGGCCAAGGCAGTTTCTTTATTAATTAACCAATGAAAGCAACAGATTAGAAAGAAATAACTCCCACATCATATAGAGATACATTTCAGTTAGCTATTCTTCAAATCTTTCAGAGATCTTCAGAATATATCATTTAAAGGTTTTAATAACTTAGGAATTTTCAAAACGATAAGACACATTTGCTCCTGGCAGCACCAACCTACTTCAAGAAAAAGATGGGCATCAAACAGGCTCCTTATAAAGTTGATTAGCCATTTGGACAAGAAACTGCTCTTGCCTGAACTGCTTAACTGGACATGCAGGAACCACAGAGAAATGACTACTGAACTTGCCTAAAAGTGAGATGATAATTCGGGGTTCCTGCTTCATAAAAGTGTCTGTGAGACATTCTGCAAGATACAGAAGAAAGTAACTGGCAAACTGCCAATGTAGTCCTGTCTTTGAAAGTTCCTGCTTCATGAAATAGTCTGCTGGACACTATGGGCCAGTAGACTGAAGATGGATGCCCCAACAGTACAGAAAATCTTTGGGTGACTATCCAGGCAGCAAGATGTCTCTGTCAATTCTAGAGTTTTGGAAGTTGCTTACAATGTATTTCCTGTTTACTAAGGTAATAGTACGTCCTTCTGGAATTTTTGATGGAGCTGAAAAATTTATAGTTATAGTTTTCCTTAGTTATGATAAAAGATGAATTTGATATAAATATTGTAACTGTAATTCTTGTTTGTTATATGTAATTTTACTATGTTAAAACCTTTCTTTTTTTTTAAACAGAAAAGGGGAAACTGGTGTAGGAGGTCTTTCTGTCTGTTTGTTGCTTTTATTGATTAATAAAAGAACTGCTTTGGGCCTATAGCAGAACTATAGGGAAACAGAGCTAGGCGGGAAAACCTAAATGAAATGCTGGGAAAAAGGAGGCAGAGTCAAAGGGAGATGCAATGGTACCACCACTAGAGACAGACATACTGAAACTTTGCCAGTATGCCATTGCCACGTGGCAATGTACAGATTGTTAGAAATGGGTTAAATTAAGATGTAAGAGTTAGCCAATAAGAAGTTAGAACTAATGGACCAAGCAGTGTTTTAAATAATACAGTTTCTGTGTGGTTATTTGGTTCTGGGCAGCCAGGATGCTGCTTCCCCCCCCACACACACAATGTGTGTGTGTGTGTGTGTGTGTGTGTATGTGTGCACAGATATGTGACATACATGTAAGGACAAATGTCCAGAGAGGTTGAAAAGGAAGATCAGATTGCCTGGAGCTGAACTTTCAGGTGATTGTGAGCTTCCTGTTCTGTGTACTGAGAACTGAATGGAGGTTTTCTGCCTGAGCAGGCCATACTCTTAGCTGTTGAGCCACCTCTCCAGCCCCTGCTATATTAAAGTTTTCACAAGTGAAGCAATTGTAGTTCAGAAAACTTTAGTGCCTTTCTCAAAGTAAAGAGGTATGCAACAAAGTTAGGATTCAACCCAGCTCATTCCAGAGACTACAAGAGAGAGATAGAGAGTGAGACAGAAAGAGAGAGACAAGAGAGAGAGAGGAAGTGGATGGAGAGAGGGAGAGAGTGAGAAAGAAAGAGAACTTTATCTAAACTAAGGTAGGGATTGATGCTAGCTATGTTGGGTTGGGCTCTCCTATATCAACTAAAAAATCAAGACTAATTCTTTAGACATGCCCACAGGTCAGTCTGATATACGCAATTCCTCAACCAAGATTCTTTTCTCTGATAAATCTAGGCCATATCAAGTTGACAGTTAAATTAATGTGGACACTTACCCTCCTTTTCTATTCCTAGATAACATTAATTTTATTTAGGTATTTCAGAAATTAAGTGAACTAATTCTAAGCATCTTATTTTTCTTTTTTGAGTTGTTTTCCTACATTCTGGCTCATTTATTTTACAGCTCTTTTTAATTACAACTTAATAGATTTTGTTGCTCTTTCCTGTTTTGATTGACATGTCATTTGTTGTCACGTTATTCTGATAGGCAAATTCTCCCTGAAAAAGTTCCCATGCAAGCTAATCCTTGGTTAGAAACAAGACTAATTTTTTTTTTTTAAGATGCTTTAGCAGAGTGGAAGTTGTGGGAGTTATTTGGGAAGGGAAAGAAAGTTTTATGTTCATGATGAAGACCTGGAATCTCATCTTTTTTCAGAGACCTTGTTAGAGATCACTTCTCACAGGGTTCTCACTGGACAAAGCCTTGGATACCACAAGTCATGGTTTTGACAGCTAAGGTCTTTTTTCTATTAGGTTCTCATTTTAGAGAACTGCATTATTTTGCATGCAGGCACACATACACATATACAAACATCAGATTTTCTATCATACGGCAGTGAAGGAAGACTTCTAAACCTACTTTCTTTTCCTGTATTTAGATACTGTTCATATCTTTTCTTCTGACTTACCTTCCTTTTTCTTTGCTCTTCAGTGCTGTGTTACAGCTTTGTTTGAATTACTTCAAAAGAGCTTTGCAACTAGACTTCTCTCATCATGACTCCAAAGACAGAAAAACACGTAGATTTTCATTTCAGTGAAATTATATACAGACCTTGAGCCCAGAGCACTTGTAATTGGTCATGTCATATCTGTGACTATTTTACAATGTATCCTTATGCCAGTGACATGGACATTAACCACAGGTTCTATGTAGCTAAGACAATCCTGCCAGACTGTTTGAGAGAGATGTATGTACGCGCACGACACGCTCCTTTTGATATCGTATACTACTTCAGCTCACACTGACTTTAAGTAAGACATAGACATGAGGCACTGGAATGCATTCATGAAGTTGTTCGTGAGTCTGTCTTCCTTAGACTTGCAGAAAAAGATCAAGGCTTTACTTTTAAGCTTTTGTCAGATGAACTCAAGTAACTTGAAAAGTATGTTTTTTCCAATGGATTTAAGTTCTCTCTCTCTCTCTTTTTTTTTTTTTTTTTTTTTTGGTTTTTCGAGACAGGGTTTCTCTGTGGTTTTTGGAGCCTGTCCTGGAACTAGCTCTTGTAGATCAGGCTGGTCTCGAACTCACAGAGATCAGCCTGCCTCTGCCTCCCGAGTGCTGGGATTAAAGGCGTGCGCCACCTTTTTAAAATGACATAATGGGGTAACAATAGTTATTTTTAAGACTTAAAGAAGTTTCACTAAATATTTATGTGATCTAAAGCATTTTAGATGACCAAGAAACATGATATATATCATGCTATGTCCTTTTCTGACTATTTTAGTTTTGGTAAACACCTTGTTAATTGTTCTGTGACATTGCAGAGGTGATCATGAATTGATGTTTTATGCCTAATCTGTTCTGACCCCATTAGAATAGAAAACCCAGAACTGATGAGAAAAAGACATTTTAGATTTTCACCATTATTTTGTCTAATCAATTGGAATCCAATTGACAGGTTACAATTCAATATACTGTATTTTTAATTTCTAAGATTACAGTAAAGCTATGACATCTCTACCTTTCTAGTCCCAAACTCTCTATATACCACTGACCATTCTCCTTCAAACTCATGATCTCTTTTAAAATACCTTTACTATTAAATGTACAAAGAAGAGCATGGAAGCAAAGGGACTGGATTCTGCATTCAGATATTTTGGACTTTAATCCATTCTCTATTCTTTGGGACTTTGTTCAAATTATTCTTGTATTTAGTACCTTGAACTTTCTATAAATATAATCAGGAGACTTTTCATTTATTTCTTCTAAAGCTAAGGAATAAACTAATCCATATGAATTGATTAGGATAATGTGTAACCTGAAGATTAATCTGAACAAATGTTATATCCTACAAGAGACATACTTATATTAGCAAGACAGTGTATTGGTTATCTCTTAAAACTGACTTGATCATCTCAGTTTCTATAGGTACAGTTTAACTGCATTCTTTTTAGTAGTCCATTTTAGACAGCACATACCATTATCATAGCATTTTAAAATATTTTGTTATGACTTAAATATCAGATTTTACACTTTGAGTAAGATTTTATATTCAAGATGACAAATAACATATTTATTCATTTATGGATCTTCTATATAGGCACAGCTTGTTATACATTGGATGCCATGTCATGGTTAAGAACAAACACTGAAGTCAAAATATCTTGACCTAAGTAGTAACTCCTTTGCTTCTTAGGTATGTGACTCTAGCTTGATTATTTAAACTCCCCATTTACAGTCTTTTTTATAGTAAAATAAAAACAATAAAGAAGAGTAATAGAGATCTTATAAAATTAGTAGATACAGAGAAATGACTGAGCTAATTATAAATAAACTATATTTTAGTGGTTTGGTTTCTTAAGAATAAATCAATCAGGTAAAGAAAAATAACAAGCAAGTCCCTGTATTTCCTGAAAGTATAAAATGTTTCAAGTCCCAGCTGTCATGAAAGACTCAGGAGGAGGAGTTTTACTATGACTACCTTTCAGCAGATGTCTGGTTCTGTTGCTTATAAATTATATAATTAAAGATAAAATTCCATGTGCTCTTTACACTGAGTCATCTGAGAATGCTATAGACAGAGACAGCTCATTCATTCCTGGCAGCCCTAAACCAAAATCACCACACAGAATCTGTATTAATTATAACAGTGCTTGGTCAATAACTTAGACTTCTTATTAACTATCTCTTACAGCTCAAATTTACCCATTCCAATTCTTTGATATTTCACCACAAAGCTCATGGTTTACTGGTAAAGTTCCAAGACGTATGTCTCCTTTGGCAGCTGTGTGGCATCTCTCTAACTCCACCTTTCTTTTCTCTGTCTCTCCTAGGAATTCTCACCTTTCTGTTTTCTGTCCTGTCATAGGCCCAAGCAACTTAACCAATAAAGCAACAAATATACAGAAGTACTTCCACACTGGAGTATTGTCCTGAAAATCTGCAGGTTTCATTACAGGCCTCTCCTTACATTCAGCCCTCTTGATATCACAGCTTACAAATTTACCTAGAGACATGAGTTTCTACTTTTCAGTCTTTACTATACAGATTGGGCCTTACCCACGAGAAAGGCTGACTGTTTCAGTTTGCTGAGCTTTAATTTCATGGTCCACTGGGAAGTAGATTTTTTTTGATGATATTCCTAGTAACCATCAAAGTAAGGTGACACAGAGTGAACAGTGAAATAGAGAAGATTCATGTGAACCTATAATTTCTAATAGCTGGAAGTTTATAGCAAATATTAATAAACAATTTATCACTGGAACAATTTTAATCAAAAAAGCAAACAATATTATCTCTTGACATTTTCTTTCCACAATTGTTTTCTATTGCATTATTTATTATGGTAATAATGAATCAAAGTCAAGAATATTGCAATTAAAATACTTTCTGTAGCACATGTTCCCCCATCTCATCCTCTCTCCCCTCCTTATCCCCTCCACCCTCTCACACCTCTTCTTTTTCCATCACATATACACTTGAGCATACTTGTGTTTAAATGAACCTGTAGAGCTGAGCCTACATCCCCTTGGATGCTAAAGGGATAGCACTAGCATCCAATATAGAAGATAGCAGAATAACTTATACTCAGTAAATTTTTATTAACTGAATGAATATAAGGTTTTATAAGATGGTAAGTTTTTATGCACCCATCAACACTCTCCATGTTCTATGTCTAAGAATGAGCAATGCTCAGTTATCAAATTAGTACTCAGTATGATTCTCCGTGAGCAGATTTTGTTAGTTTTTTATATATAAAATGGAAATATTATATTTCAACTATTTAACACCAGTTTTTAGCACATTTTAGGACACAAAAGTAAAAATAGTGATACAATTTATAATTTCATGTGATTTTTCAACAATGCAAAACAATTTTATGAATACTCAGAAAAGGAAAATTAACGTAAAACTTTTATTTTTGCATGCTTATATTATTGGAATTAATGAAGTCATTAATATGAAACCTGCCATGGTGTGTACACGTGTATATATGCACATGTGTATGTATCTACGAGTTTGTGTGTGTTTGTAGATGTATGTGTAGTTATGTAAGTTTTTCTGCTTGTGTATGTGTGTGTACATGTGTCTCTATGTCCATGAATGTGTGTATATGCATGTGTATGTGTGTGTGTCTCTTTTTCTGTGAGTGTGCAAGTTAATAAATACATGTGTTTGATATGCATGTGTTTATGTGTTTGAATATGAGTGTGCGAGTATGTATGTGCATGTGTGTGAGTGTGTCTCTGTTGTGTGTATACAAGTATATATGTGAGTGTGTATATTTTTATAAGTATGTGTGTGTTTGCTTTTACACATAATTATATACTCATACTCAAAATTAAGACATTGGGTTTGGGAGGTAAATTGGTTGAGTCAGAGAAAAGTTTCTGTTGGTAAATAATGATTTATGGTGCATATATGTATATACACACATATACATACATACATATATGTGTGCATGTATATGAGTCAAGGTCCCAAATTCTAGGCTACATAGTCAATATTTTACATGAGTGACTAGGGATAGCTTTCAGTAGTTAAACTCTTACAGAGTGTCTAAATACAGTTTTACTACTCACAACCTTCTGTAACTGGAGCTGGAGCTGATCTGTTGCCCTCTTCTGAACTCCATGGAAACCTGCACTCACAGGTGTTTATCACCCTACATAATACCCACATGCACCTCATAATGAATATATTTTAAAATCTAAAATAATTCAAAAAACGAAGTGTTGATCTAGAATGTTTTGCCTAGTGGAGCACAAATCCATTAGAGAAATGGTGACTGTGAGGCCTATGCAGAGTCATGATTGCCTGTGGATCCTTTTCCATCAGGGCATCTCTGACTTTGGTTCATTGCACTGATGCTACCTCAGGTCATAGCTTGGTGCTGAGTCAGCACAAAGGTATTGCTACTACTGTATATCATTCTTCCAAGTGTTCTCTAAGCTTTCACATATGTTTGACCAGATATCTGCTGAGCTTGCATCATATACAATTAAGGGATGAATCCAAGTAGTTCTCTTTATGAGGTTAATTGTATCACTTTTGGGATAGTTCCTATAAATCTCCAATAAAAAATTAGCACAAGCTCTTTGCCATAGTTCATTGTCTTCTCAAATTTTTAATTTCCTCTCTATTAAAAAGTACTATAATTTTTGCTTGGTTTATTCCTGCTAATTGAGGAAATCTCAATTTTCTTTTTATAATTAATTCAGAGACTATTTCTATGTAACTTTTTAATTTTCTACTTGATTTATTTGGTAAAAGATTCATTCTAAAATAATCTCTCCCCTCTGCATTAAAAATCTTACAGAGGAAATTTTGGAGGGAAATATGACTAGAATGCAGTTAAGATTTGCACCCACCCAATCCACATGTGCCTCCTGTAATTTATCTTCAATCAAAATCAAATTTTTCTCAGATTCAGCTGTTAATTCCCTGGGCCTATTTAAGTCTTTATCACCATCTAATGTTTTGCTTAATGAATTATCAGTTTAGGTATCATCCCAGAAGTGGGTTGTAGATTGGAAATGTCTCTTAGCAATCTTTGAAAGTCATCAAGAGTCCACAGTCAATCTCTCCTAATTTGCACTTTTTGTGTTCTAATTTTCTGTAAACCTATTTCATAACTTAGGTAATTAATAGAATCTCATCTTTGTATTTTTTTCACAGTAATTTGTAAATCCTATTTAGACAAAACTTTCTTTACTTCTTCAAACTTTCTTTCTAAAGTATCTGCATTTGAACCAAAGAGCAAAATGTCATCCATGTACTGGGAAATTATATATTTAGAAAACTACTTATGTATAATTTTCAATGGCTGACTTTCAAAATATAGGGTGGGGTCATTGAGCATTTCTTGTGGGAGGATATTCCATTGATATCTCCTAGTAGGCTGAGAATTATTGTAAGTAGTCACTGTGAAGGCAATTTTTTCTGTCATTTTCTTGTAAAGGTACAGTGGGTAAACAATCTTTTAAATCGATAACTATAAGAGGCTACCCTTTAGGTAATATGGAAGGCAAAGGAATTCCAGACTGTAGAGGGCCCATAGGCTGAATAACCTTATTGACAGCTCATAGATCTGTCACCATTCTCCATTTTCGAGATTTCTTTTTTTTTTCATTTATTTATTTATTTTTAATTAAAAATTTCCACCTCCTCCCCTCCTCCCATTTCCTTCCCCTCCTCCCATCTCCCCCCTCCCTCTTCAGTCCAAAGAGCAGTCAGGGTTCCCTGCCCTGTGGGATGTCCAAGGTCCTCCCCCCTCCATCCAGGTCTAGGAAGGAAACATCCAAACGGACTAGGCTCCCACAAAGCCAGTACATGCAGTAGGATCAAAACCCATTGTCCTCGGCTTCTCAGTCAGCCCTCCTTGTCAGCCACATTCAGAGAGTCTGGTTTGATCACATGCTCCATCAGTTCCAGTCCAGCTGGCCTTGGTGAGCTTCCATTAGATCAGCTCCAACGTCTAAGTGGGTGGACACACCCCTCATGGTCCTGACTTCCTTGTTCATGTTCTCCCTCCTTCTGCTCTTCATTTGGACCTTGGGAGCTCAGTCCAGTGCTCCAATTTGGGTCTCTGTCTCTAGCTTCATCCATCGCCAGATGAAGGTTTTATGGTGATATGCAAGATATTTACCAGTATGGCTATAGGATAGCGCCGTTTCAGGCGCCCTCTCCTCAGCTGCCCAAGGATCTAGCTGGGGACATCTCCATGGACACCTGGGAATACCTCTAGAGTCAAGTCTCTTGCCAACCCTAAAATGGCTCCCTAAATTAAGATATATACTTCCCTGCTCTCATATCCATCCTTCCTCTATCCCAACCATCCCATTCCCTCAAGCTCTCCTATCCTCCCCTTTTCACTTTTTTCTCCCCATCTCCTCTTACCCCCACTCCACCCCCACCCCCAAGTTTCCAATTTATGCCTGGCAATCTTGTCTCCTTCCAATATCCAGGAGGATAATTATATGTTATTCTTTGGGTTTAGTTTTTTATTTAGCTTCTCTAGGATCATGAAATATAGGCTCAATGTCCTTTATTTATGGCTAGAATCCACTTATGAGTGAGCACATACTATATTCATCTTTTTGGGTCTGGGTTACCTCACTCAGGATAGTGTTTTCTATTTCCATCCATTTGCATGCAAAAGTCAAGATGTCATTGTTTTTTTTTTTACCGCTGAGTACTCTAATGCATACAAATTCCACTTTTATCCATTCTTCCACTGAGGGACACCTAGGTTGTTTCCAGGTTCTGGCCATTACAAATAAAGCTGCTATGAACATAGTTGAACAAATGCTTTTGTAGTATGATAGTGCATCTCTTGGGTATATTCCCAAGAGTGGTAATGCTGGATCCTGGGGTAGGTTGATCCCGATTTTCCTGAGAAACCGAAACACTGATTTCCAAAGTGGTTGCACAAGTTTCTTTTTAACAACAAATCAGGGGAATTCCAAGGAATGTTTGATTCTTCAATATGCTGAACATTGAGTTGTCCATATACTAGCTGTTCTACAGCCTATAGTTTCTCTTCTGTTAAAGGCCATTTTTTT
The DNA here is from genome assembly GCF_018167655.1 of Microtus oregoni. Lineage (NCBI taxonomy): Eukaryota > Metazoa > Chordata > Mammalia > Rodentia > Cricetidae > Microtus > Microtus oregoni. The sequence continues at coordinate 24,185,617 of NW_024543067.1, read as the reverse complement.
AATCCATATTGGTTCCTTAGTTAACCATTTTAAAGGTACCTCTGAAGGTTTGCTAGTTGTTTTGTGATTGGTGACTTTTTTTTATAGTACCTTATAATATCCTTCCCAGAAACATGAGTTGTTTGTGTTTCATTTTTGAGACTGCAGGAATGTTAATCCAGGTATTCCATTGCTGCAACATGACATAGATTCTCTGCTACATTAGCCACATATGGCCTCAGTCTTCCTCTCTCTCTTTCTAGCCCTATGCATTCAACCCATCTCAATCTTTGTTTTACTTGAGATAGGGTTCACATTCCTAGGAACTGAAGTCTGCCTTTTGAAAAGGCCAATTTAGATGCCAAGATTCTGGAGTAATAATAGTCACATCTGCACACATTCCATAACAATGTTTTTGTTTGTACTCTCAACTTTGACCTTTGATCATTTATAGAAGTCTGCTAAACTATATGTTTCCTATTTTCTATTGGAATTTTTGATTCATTCTCCATGTTTACTCTATTATCCAGAGCAGTATGGGTTTTTACAATAGGCACAGGATTTTTTTAAATTTTCCTGGGGAGACAAACCCTTCACAGTGACTGAGAATGACTGCACCATGATTGACCTTGCAGCCCCCCTCAAGGAATTTCCCAATAGTAATGGGTTGCCTTGTTTGTCTCTTGTTGATCTATATTCGTTGGTTCGATGTTAACCTTTGCCACATCTTGTACACAATCCAAAAGGTTGAGACCTATTTTTGTCATTCCCAGAGGAAACATATGTTTTGGAGTGCTTTGTCTACAATCCCTTCTCAGATGTTGTATTTGACCATAATGAAAATGTTTGGCATTTTGATGTCTCTTCATACCTTTGGAATTTGCTTCTTTTTCTCAAGACTCAGTATTATAGTCAAATGCCTCAACATTTACTGTATACAGGATTCATTCATTCATTGGTGCTGATCTGACCTTTAAAGGCCCAAGTATCTTTTCACATTTTATGTTGGCATTTTTAAAAACCAGAGATTCAATTAGTACTTGTCTAGCTTCTTGATATGTGACCCATATTTGTTTACCTTTGTTAATCTTTGTAAAAGTCACTAAAGTTCTCTTCCGTTTTGTTTAACCTTAATATATGATTCAATTCTTCTTTCTGAGCTTTAATCCTGTCCCAAGCATTTATGGCATCCTGTCATAGAAACAAGATGTGCTCATTGTAAATAGCTTGACTGTGTGGATAAGCATAATAAGCCCTCACTAAGAATTTGATCTTGGGAAGCCTGAAATCCATTGACCCTTCCTTGCTGTTCTAAGGCTTTAGGCTCCTCTCTCCAATAGTAGTTCCATTGTAGCTGTGGTCCATTTTCCAGAATAACTGAGACTATTAAGAAGTCAATCATGAGGAGAAACAAATACCACGTCCTTCTCATCTTCCTTACAAATGGTGAATGCATGCCACAAGATACTATTGCCTACTTAATTTCTTTTAGATCTTTCATACCTATAGGTTTCCATATACATTTTTTATCCATTTGGGTATTGAGTATTTGCTGGCATGTGAGAGGCAATAACAGGAAAAGTAGCTAAAACTCTTACTAAGTCATCTCTGACTCTGAGAGCTACTGGTGATGCTAAATTCTTTGCTTGTACTTCTTCTCCTTGCTTATTAGTTCTGGCATTTTCCTAAATCAATTCAAATGTTTTTATCATTGTCTTTATAAAGTCTAAATGTCTTGACCTCTGTATATATCTAATGATTTCATTGAATCAAATAATTTCTGGTCCTCATTGTGCAGATGTGATCCCAAGTATTAAATTTTTCCATTAATGATAACTTCCCATCCTTTAATATTATTTGGATGGCATGCAGAATGCCTTCCTGGAGAGATACTCTATTTGCTAACTTATCATAACTTTTTTATACATTTTGATTTCCAATTTCAACAGTATGTATCTTTTCAGATAATCTCTCAGTATCTTTTTGTTAGATTTCATAACCCATGGATATGGATTGAATTTTGTCTATCAAATTAAGGTTATCCCTTTCAATGGTATAATCCTTTCAACCAATTTCTGTAAAAACTGTATCATTTCTAGAAGTGTCTCATTTTTGACTCTGTTATTAAACCATTTCTTTAATGATATAATATCAAGAACAAGGCTAAGCTCCATGATCACTAAAATGGATGTACTAGGAATCACATATAATCCATGCACAATTCCATCCATAATAGAAACAAAAACGTTAAACTCCTAGATGGTGTTATTGTCTACAATTATCTTTTGGTTTGTTAACAATATTCAAATTTATTTATTGATTAATCAAATGAACTTACCTCCATTATAAGTTTTCAGAAAACTGTTGGAGGTGTAATAATGTTTATTAGCTAGTAGGTGTCATGGTGGTAGGTGCAGGGTGAGGAGATGCAAGTGGCTGCAGCGTGAACAGTCCTGATGTGGTTCCACAGTGCCAGAAGCTTGAATACTAACAAATATGTTCACAAATTAAGAGCAGGTAAGTCAATTCCATATTTGGAGATAGTTTTAGTGGAATTTAGAGCCTGCAGGCAGTTGCAAGCTGAAAGTCATGAGATTATTGGCTGCAGCTTGGGCCAACCGTTCATGGATCTGAACTGAGAATTCAATCTGGAGGTCCCTGTCTCCAGAGACAAAGCTAGGCCTGATTAAATCAGGCCTGTCAGAAATCAGAGAAGACGTGGAGAGGTTTTGTCAAAACAAACCATCAAAACCCGCATGTGGGTGGGGGTGGGAGAAGGCCGCAGACCTTCTGGGCTGGTCCTGGTAGGTGTGGACTTGTGTTCCACATGGATGGCACTCTGTTGCTGCTTATAATAAAATAGTTCCACACTAGCTCAGAATGGACTATAATGAAGGTTTATTTATTATTTAGGATTAGACTCACAGAAAATGCAGTGATCAGCAGTCCTCTGGGAACTGGGGCCAAATCCAGCAGCCCCAAAAGGGCCGCACACACTTTGCATCTTCATGAATAATATATGTGACCATGCCCAAAATGGGCCAGTATCTTAAAGGCCTGAAGGAGTTCTCATAGCAGAAATACACCGGGTATGACATTTAAGCAGCTCAAAAATACTTCAAACATTTGAATACTCTAGAAAAGAGTATTAAAGATAAGGAAGGCTTAAGTGAAGGTCAAAAACACACATAAAACATAAATCAAGGCATCTCTCCTTAATGTGGAACATAAGATCTGTGTCTCAGGGATCTGGCAGTTCACTTGTACATGGTGGCTGTAAAAGCAGACTTCTAAAAAAACTGAAGCTTAAGAAAATCCAGAAATAGTTAGCTAGAGTTCTGGATAAGAGGGTAGCGTGTTGCTCTGTTCAAAGCATTTTTTCCTCAGGTAGTCCTGAAAGACCAGTGATCTGATCCTACAAATTCAATCTGGTTTAGAAACTGCAGTGATCTTTGATCTTGACTCACACACCATCAAACAGGGTATAATATGCCAGAATATGGGTATGAGTATCTGGTATGGACAAAAGTTCATTATAAGCTTCCATAATGAGGACTTCAAGGCACTGAGAAGCTCATTTTCTGAAGAAAGACTTCAAATGTTTGTGTGGGAGAGTCGTACTGGAAGTCAAAAAAAGTGGGAATAAAGATTCCAGAAAAAAACTTTTGGTGATATTTTTCTCAAGGCTTATCTAGCATTACTAGATTGTGGAAGTAACGAGCATTCTAGATAATGCAGGCATTGTATGGGGAACAGACCAGCAAAGACCCAGCTTTGGAAGAGTTGATATGTTGAGTAAATCAATATGCCATTTTACTATTTAGGATTACATGTGGGTAAGCTAATTTTCTATCTGTTAAATGTGAAAATTGCAGAATAGAGAAAATATTAGGATATTATTGATGATAGAAACTGAAATGCATACTGATGGTTCATATTTTGATGAATTATTAAAAATTCCTTTTACACCACCCTAAATTAACAGAAACAATAAAGCACACAGAATGTTAAAAGAAGGTGGTTTTGAGAACATGGATTTTGGAAGCTCTTCTTCAGGTCAGACATGGTGTCCAGTTCTGCTAATTGAGTTTCTTGAACTTAGCAATGTCCAGGCAGGACAGAGTCTCCTAAATCCACAGCCAGGGACAGTGGGCATTCTTATATGTGCTTTGCATATTGGAACTGATAGTGTGAAAGAAATGCCACTCTTCTAAGTGTGTTTGTGTCTTGCATGCTGTGTTACAACTCCTCTATAGGTCTAAGAATCATGTGTAGAAAATACACCATTCCCAAGGGACGAGCAATAAAAGGCACGATACAATGGAAAGCTATAGTTTTTCTAGGTTACCTGAGCATCTAATGTGGACAATTTAAAGTATTTAAGTAAATTTCTTAATTTTAGGGTGAAAACCTGGGTCACTTTTGAAACACTGTCAGATTTCTTGTGCTTCATTAAATTACTCCTCACTCTCTGTCTTCCCTAAACACATGTGCACACACATGTGTGTGTTAAACATATGTGTGTGCTTAAACTATGGTCTATGTATATATATGATTTTTCTCTATATACATATACATGTGAATTGATTTATGTGTGCGTTGAAGGGCATTTCTGCCCTGTCGAAATTTTATTTTTGGTAGTTTCAGGGATTGACTATAGGGCCTTAAACATGTTCGGCAAATGCTACTCTATTGCTGAGCTACACCCCAATACTGCTCCATGGGGGAAGGAGCTGAGGATGGAGCTACTTCAACTGGGAGTTGAAAAGAAATCTATCTTTTTTATTTTTATTTCGGTCTATTTCTCTTTCTATTGCCTTTTGAAACTTTTATTCCTAAACGATAGATTGGATAATAGATTGCTTTGTAACCTTTTAATGTTTAATCTGATTTATTTCACACCTAGCCTGTGATTAAAGCATGGATTTTGTGTGATAATTGGAATTGCATGACTGTTGCAAGTCGGGCATTACATATGTTCACAAACAGTTCTGTATTAAATAAGAAAATTAGATAAAAATAAAATTTTCTTTTGCTGTAGCAGAAATGTAACCACTCCTCCTGCCCTCAGTACATATGTCGGTTACTATTAATGTGTGATAGGAATGACTGACTGAAGTTGGAGAGGTTGCTCAATGGTTAAGAGTTTGCACTGCTCTTTCTTGGTACCCAAGTTCTGTTCTTTGCAATCAAGTTGAGTAGTTCTCAGCCACCAATAACTCCAGCTCCAGGGGACACAACACTCTGATGCTGTGCTCCCAGGTACTGTACTTATAATAAAAATTTGTATACAGAACTCTTATACATGATCATTATTAAAAACCAAATAAGACTTTTTAAAACATGACTGTCAACAGAAAACTTTATTTATTTATTTATTTGTAATTTGTTCAGTGTGGAGTGAATGTAGGACATCTTCTCTATTTCTTACCTTTGGGAATGTGGACAGTGGTCTGTGCTTTCAGTTCTGTGCCATCTTGATGGATACCTGCATGTTCTCTCATTTGCTATCCTAATATCATGAACACACTCTGTGAGTGAACTAGGGTCACTGGATACTTCTACATGTAGGCAACTGGGTATATTTTAATGGAAATATTTTCCATATGGTTTATTTAACTAAACAGCCATTTTTTTTCACCACACAATGCTTTAAGTTCTTCAGATTTCAAAACAGTTGTAAAATTGATCATTATAAAGTTAATTTTGTCCTATATTCTTTATTTACTATAATTTATTCATGTAGTAATTGCTAAGATTGCCATAGCAATCATCTTGACAGTTTACTTAAACTGTCCCATCAACTATATTTTCTTTGCTTACTTTTGTGGATCTGAAGACTAAATCCTTGTTAGACATATGTTCTGTCAATAAAATACACTTCTAGTTCCATGAATGCATATAAGAAATTTCATTTCATCTTATGAGATCAAAATGACTCTTTTATTGACTACTTCCAGTGTTTTTTTTCTGATATCTCCTAGTTCTTAAAATTATTTTGTAATGAATGTATTTTTTGTATTGTGTACTTGTGAGGATGTGAATGTAGAGGTCAGAAAACAATGTGTTAATGTTGGTTTACTCCTTCTAACATATCAGTCCCCATAGATCAAACTCAGGCTGTCAATTTGGTAGTAAGCTCCATTCAACGCTGAACTGTCTTCCAGGCCAATTCACCTACTAGTTTGACTGCCCATTTTAAGAATATATCTAAAATAATCTCTTACTATTTTTCTTGATTATTACACTATGGGTATTTAAAATAAAGACAGTAATGAAAATTTGCATGAGATTGGAAAATTTCTGTTCTTCGAAAAGTGAATTCATCTTCAAGTCACTTATAAAGCCCAACAAACTCAGTAGCTTCCCAAGTATTTGGAGAGCTCTAACAATTTCAATATCATTAGACAATTTCCTGTTTTATTAAAATAGTATAAACCCACTCCTGCTCTTTCCTGATATACACATTTTATTCAAAATGTCATTCACCCACAATTTGAACTTAAGAAAAAAGATGAGGTGGGTAAAAATAGCTGCATCACAAAACTAGATTTTCTTCTTGAAGAGAAAGAGAAATATTTATAAAAACTACATCAGCCACACTAGGCTTCTTTGAAAGATAAATCAAATGAAGGGGTTGGGGATATGGATCAGTTATTAGAGTGCTTGGCTAACATGACTGGAGCTCTGTGTTCAATCCCAAGCACCACATAAACAAACATGGTGTTGTTCATCTCTGGTCCAATCACTGAAATTGATAGTGGAAATTCAGTCACCTCCTGATATGTAATGTATTCTTTGTTCCTTTGCAGGTTTCATGTTCATTTTCAGTGCTTCTGAGACACAACCGTGGGCCTTGTCTTTCTTACAACTGTTTTGTCCTTATTACCCTATGGCTAAGTGAGTGCCATTTAATGTCACCACTTGCATAGTTTTTTTATTTACTAATATTTTGTTGGTTGAGCATTTTATGCATACTTGTAGTATGCTGTGATCAAATCAACCACCCATTCCCTAGCCTCTACTAAATTTTTTCCCTTTTTCTCCCAACATCCTGGTTTGTTGTTGTTGTTTTCCCTTTTCTTTCTTCTTATTGAAAAAAAAAAATTTCCGCCTCCTCCCAGGCTCCCATTTCCCTCCCCCTCCCCCCACTCCTCTCCCCCTCCTCCTACTCCTCTCCTCCTCCCTCTCCAGTCTGAAGAGCAGTCAGGGTTCCCTGCCCTGTGGAAAGTCCAAAGTCCTCCCCACTCCATCCTGGTCTAGGAAGGTGAACATCCAAACTGGCTAGGCTCCCACAAAGCCAGTACATGAAGTAGGGTCAAAACCCCGTGCCATTGTCCTTGGCTTCTCAGTCAGCCCTCATTGTTCGCCATGTTCAGAGAGACCGGTTTTATCCCATGCTTTTTCAGTCACAGTCCAGCTGGCCTTGGTGAGCTCCCAATTGATCATCCCCACTGTCTCCGTGGGTGGGTGCACCCCTTGTGGTCCTGACATTTTCGCTCATGTTCTCCCTCCTTCTGCTCCTCATTGGGACCTTGGGAGCTCAGTCCGGTGCTCCAGTGTGGGTCTCTGTCTCTATCTCCATCCATCACCAGATGAAGGTTCTATGGTGATATGCAAGATATTCGTCAGGATTGCTATAGGATATGGTGATTTCAGGTTCCCTATCCTCAGCTTCCCAAGGAACTAACTGGGGACATCGCCTTGTGCTCCTGGGAGCCACTCTAGGTTCAAGACTCTTGCCAACCCTAAGGTGGCTCCCTTAACTAAGATTTGTGCTTCCCTGCTCCCCTATCCAACCTTCCTTTATCCCAATCATCCCGTTGCCCCAAGTTCCCCCCATCCTACCCTTCTCACTTTTCTCTCCCCATCTCCCCTTACCCCCCTCCCACCCAGCCCTCAAGATCCCAATTTTTTGGCCGGCAATCTTGTCTACTTCCCATAACCAGGAGGATAACTATATGGTTTTCTTTGGGTTCACCTTCTTATTTAGCTTCTTTGGGATATCAAATTATAGACTCAATGACCTTTATTTATGGCTAGAAACCAATTATGACTGAGTACATCCCATGTTCATCTTTTTGGGTCTGGGTTACCTCACTCAGGATAGTGTTTTCTATTTCCATCCATTTGCATGCAAAATTAGAGAAGTCATTGTTTTTTTCCGCTGAGTAGTACTCTAATGTGTAGATATTCCACACTTTCTTCATCCATTCTTCCATTGAAGGACATCTGGGTTGTTTCCAGGTTCTGGCTATTACAAATAATGCTGCTTTAACCCACTCAGTTCATGTAGTCTTCCAGGATATGTTGTAGTGGCATTTTAGTTGTATTTTAATAAAGAAAACTTGCCTGAATATCTGAGAGTAAAACAACCCCACTGATCAGCCTGACAGACCAGGTAATGGTGGCACACACGTTTAACTGCAGTAACCACACTAGTTGCCATAGAAACAGGGCAGGAAAGGTGGTGGTGGTGCAAGTCTTTGATCTCAGCACCTGGGAGGCAGAGACAGGTGGATCTCTGTGAGTTCCAAGTCAGTCTGGTCTAAAAGAGGTAATTACAAAACAGGTTCCTGTCTCAAACAAACAAACAAAAACAAAAAAAGAAACCGGGTGGTTAATGTCTTTAATCCCAGTGGTGCATGCCTTTAATTTTTGTTCTAGAAAAGATTATAAAACAGGAGGAAACAGGTCTCAAACACAATCTCATTCTATGATTCCTGGAAGCAGGATCATAATTTTCAGACTGAGGTGAAGGTAAGAGTCAGTGGCTGCTTTGCTTTTCAGGTTTGCAGGTTGAACCACAATTTCCCTAAGTTTTTACTAATCATTCTTCAATATGTATGGGCATAGGGCCATTTACTAGAGCATGGGCAGTCTCTCGAGTGCAATCTCCCTGGAGAAAACGTCACTATTCTTGTCCCAGTGGAACTCTCTTGACACTTTACTATTTGCAGATATTTGCACGTTTAGACCCAACAATTCTTTCTTGAAGTTTGGAAATTTGGGAAATAGGAAAGTATATGCTCTGCAGATAAAGGGGAGGGAGCAATGTTTGATGATCCTCTGTGCAGGAAAATCATCTTTTCCAATATAGAAAGACTCAGTCTCTCTAGTAGGTGATATTTAGCCCCCTTAAAGCAAAGGTGCACTGAATTCAGTCACTGGAAGTGGGAGAAATGTGACATTGTAACATAGAAGGTAGAATAGTTGTAATTGTTGACCTTTTATTCAAAAACTTTAGGCAATATCAATGTCTCAGAATTAATAACAATGTCAATACTAAAAATCCAAAATATTAGTGGTTCTCTTCAGTGGTAATGTCTACAGTGGACGAACCTTTTCATAAGGATCAATTCCAGTGAACTCCAGTAAGTGATCAATAGGTGATCAATTCCAGTGAACTCCAATACCATTCTCATGTACACATAAGGGAATGTTTGTGATGTTCTGTAATGTGAGGTACTAAACATGCTCTTATGACCCCGAAGCTCATGTTTCTTATGGAAAACACAGATATACTCTGTAGAATGGTAATATCAAACTCATATTTGGAAAGGCAACTTAAAATTGAATGGGTTTTGCCTACTACTGAGTTTGGGAAATAATTGACCTCTCACTGATGGTTCATTTTGACTATACAGAGACTTTCCCAAGACCAACTTTAAAATGCACAATTTTAAATGACTGAGAAAAATATACTGACAAAGGTTTACTGCAAAAACCCAGCACATTGACATTTCAGAAAATGCAGAAAAACAGGAAATTTGTCAAAGCATAAAGAACTTGTTTTTGAAACTTGCAGTTTCAAAAGAGATGCTGCAAAGCACTTTAAGAAAAGTACTAAGATTTTATTAGGACACATTGGTCTGTTTTGGAAATTAAATAACCCTAAGAGATATAAATACATTTGCAGTGCAGAAGCCAGAAAGAAAAGTGATTGGGGCCTCAGTTATTTATACAAATTTTTTATTTTGAATTTTAAAAGAAAATAGTAGTTTTGATTTATACATATTTCAAAATAAAGCAAGAGAAATGAGAAATTAGTGGAACCTGAGCATTGTGCTTTTCACTCTGAAGTCCTATCAGGAAAACATGACCATCCCTTTAGAAACCAAGGACATATAACAGACAATTGTGAACTTAAACTTTCACTACACAGCTCATTGCCCGCTTGCCTGAGGCGAATCACTTAATCTAGTAGTCTGGGAGTTCAGGTCTGCAGCGAGGGTAGCAATACCTCCTTCAATCATGGAGAAGATAGAGGATGTTAATAAGGCTGAATGTTCAGCACAGTGTCAGACATACAGTATGTCTTCATATTTCTTCACTAATATGGACTATCATTGTCTAGATTAGAAATTTCATAAATAAAACAAGAATTCTGAGAGTGCATCAGTCCTCACAGATAGCTCCAGCATTCTCTCCCTTGAGGTTATTTTTCAAGGTAATGTGATACATTATGGAAAGGCATTTATTCTTGTTTTTTTTCAGTTTCTTTCAGAATTGCTTCTCATATGTTTTGAGATGCATTGTATATATTTATATTGCAAATTATTTTTATAGCTTCAGATTCTAAGTATGAGACACAAAACTACAGTTTTCAGCTTTGCAATGTTTTCCAGTTTGAAAAAGAAAATAAACACCAGGACAAGCTTTAGACTAATCACTCTTAAGAATGGTTTAAATTATTTTCTAAGGACTTCCTTTCCATTTTCTTTATCTATTCCCCAAAGTTAGTTTAATGTTCGATTAAGGTGCAAGTGTTTATTGTTTCAATTCCCACCTTTACATCATGATGGAACACTTTTATTTCAATTGACACTTCCTGAAAGTGTAGAGACATGACATGTCCACTTCTTGCAACTTTGTGATTCGCATGGTTTTCTTGCTGCCTCTATAAAATTGGGATTAACTTCTCTACTCCTCTATTTTTTCCTCCTTTTCTACGTAAACTGTCTTGGTGGCCATTCTGTGTTGTCCCCAACTCCCCTTGTAGGTTTCTATTGGCCTGGAGACTTACAAACACATGCAGTTTATCTAGTCATGCAAGTAAACACACACACACACAGACACAAACACACAAACACACTTACAAAATGTATTTTTAAAAACTTGAGTGGGTAGGAAGGGGAGGAGTTAGAAGACATTGCCTAATATATTGTCTGCCTTTTTAAAAAAGCACTACCCGAACTTGGACCATAGAAATATGGTAATTAGGTAGTCAATATCTTTCCTCTGTTTCCAGAATTTATTCCATAAACACCGAGTTCCTTTCTAAACACTGTGACCGGATTTTGTGATCTGAAGAACTGTCAGTATAAAGCAGAGCTTGTGCCACTGATATTGAAACCAGGTGGAGAGTTTAATTTCCAAGTCTATTTTGTGTTTGACTTGCTGTTTATGTCTAATCCTTTCAAATTATTACTTAGCTTTTCCAAGATGAAAATGATCTCTATTCAAGAAAAGAATAACTAGCACATCAATGGGGCACAGCAAGATCACATACGAGTTACATGGGAATGACTTGATGTCTAGATATTCCTCCTTCCTTAACTACAATATTTCAGAAATATTCCAGGCAGCACTTGAATCCACTACATAGACTGATGATGATCTTTAACTCCTGATCTTTCTGTCTCCATCTCACAAGTGCTGGGATTATAAGCATATGCGACCGTGTAAAGTGTATGTAGCCTTGGGAATTGAAACTAGAGCCTTGTGATCTTCAAGCCAGCACACTGTCAACAGCCACATCTCTAGTCCCTGAACTCTCCTACTCTTCAATGCCAGTCTGTCCTTTAAACTGGAGACTCAAAGAAAACATAAGCCACAGGAACAAAAGAGTGTGGAAAGAGGGAGAGTTTACCAAGATCTGTTATAGTAAGACAACTTGAATTTTTATAAATATTTTGTAAATATTTTTTCATCTTAGTTATAAAAGTAATATTTCTCCAAGGAATACTGTTGTGGGTGAGGATTTTAAATATATATATATATATATATATATATATATATATATATATAATCTGAGTTACCTTTTTGCTTCTAAAGAACACTAGGAAAAAATCCATTTGTCACAGTGCCATAATATAAGTAACTCACTCTATCCACCCGTCAACCAGAAAAGCACGGTTTATAAATCTTTGAAGAACTTTCAAAATAATTCAAAGTTTAACACTATTTTTTGTCCTATAGGTGCAAAGGCTTAGGGTATAAAATATTTTCTTATAAAATAGTCTTATTACTCATTACCTTAACAGAAGGTTGGAGCTATATATACTTTGAAATGTTGATTTATATAAATGTATAAATTGAATGTACCCAAATCAATATTTTGTCACATATCATTTATATCCCAAATTTTTTTGGGAAGGGAAAAATCCAGGTTTTTAAATGTTCAAGTATTTACTGGGTATGTAATGGATACTATCATAAGCCTGAATATAAAAATAAAGAAGCCAACAAGCAAATTGCTTTCTAATGACAGCAACATATACAGTGCTTCTACAGTATCTCATGCTACCTTGTTTCAGAGCCCTCACCATGCAGTATTGTCAGGAAACATTACTGTGTCTTTTGGGTACAATGAGTAAACATTATGTCTTTTCAGGAAAGATATTTTGCTTTGTTTGTGTTTTTATAACCATACATAAAAGACACACTTAATACATCTTTTTGTAGGGTAGGGAATCTGAGATGTTGATGAAGTGTTGAAAAATTTGCTTTTAAGAATGAGAGTAATTATATATATAACTAAGAGAAATATATATATATATATATAAGAAATATTTATAAGAATGATTTATAATTATAAGGATGATTTTTTCTAGTTTTATTCATTTGCATGCAAATTCCAAGATGTCATTTTTTTTTACTGCTGAGTAGTACTCCATTGTGTAAATGTACTACATTTTTTTAATCCATTCTTTGATTAACCCCAGAGAAGCCAAATAACAAGGAGAACCCTAAGAGAAACATACATAGATGCCCCTGTGAAGGAGAAATAGATGCAATCCTCTGAGAAAATTGGGAGCATAGAGGGAGGAAAAAGGGAAGGAAGAGGGGGTGGGAGGGAAGGATGAAGAAACACTTGAGGGGATGGGATAGTCAAGATAGAGGAAGAACAAAAATAGAGAACAAAGAAAGAGATATCTTGGTTGAGGGAGCCATTATGGGGCTAGCAAGAAACCTGGCACTAGAGAAATCCCAAGGAATCCACAAGGATGACCCCAGCTAAGACCCTAGGTAATAGTGGAGAGGGTGTCTGAACTGGTCTTGCCCTGTAATCAGATTGATGAATATCTTAAATCTCACTAGAGAACTCTCATACAGCTACTGATGGAAGCAGATGCAAAACTTCACAGCAGAGCACTGGGCTGAGCTTCTAAAGTCTAGTCGAAGAGTGAGAGAAATGAGAATATGAGCAAAGAGGTCAAAACCATGATAGGGATACCCACTGAAATAGCTCACCTGAGCTAATGGAAGTCTACCAATTCTGGCCTGACTGGGGAGGGACCAACATAGATTAGGCTCTCTTCTGGGCATGGTTGCTGCTATGCTGGATTCTCAGTAGCAGTGAACATTCAAAGGCGACCTGTCCACCGCAGATCTCACTGAAATTTGATAGTTGGGTAACAAGGACTTCATGAAACCCCCTCTTTTATAGACGATATGGAGGAAGACATTTTTTTTTCTGTGACATAGCTACTGGGAAGTCGCCTACATCCCTGTAAGTAATTAAATTTATTATTTAACCACCCCATGCTTGGCTGGAATGGTTTTCTTGGTCTGTAATTGGTGACCTGCCTGGGGTAAACAGAATACCGTCTTCATAGTAAAATTTCACACGGTACTCAAGTGAGCTTCTGCCATAGTGACCTCAAGGGAATCTATACTAGATGATGTCCTGTTTCAAAGTTCTCCACTCCTTCCCCCTAAACAGGTAAATGAAAAACCCAAAGCAAAACAAAATCCACCAAGCCATTGACACATTATCTCCACTATTTGGAAAAAAAATAAAAAGGCTGAGGTCAACGGTGCACACAAAACCTTATACCATTCATGTGCCTGCATTAACCCTGAGTTTTCCTGTCTTGGATTGTAGACCAGTGGCATGCTCAGTCTGGTGGTTTCTTAAGCAGAGTCCTGATGAGAGACTGCTTGGGTCGTCCTTTAAAATGCTATATATTCTTTTCTTTGTCATCACCTACGTGTTAAACTTTATTAAAAAAGTCACAATGAGATGAATTGAACAATATTGATAATGATTACTTATAAATAGTTTAAGTTTTGTACACACAAATTTGAGTAAAGTATTTTATATTACCCTCTTTAGACAAACTTTGTTGCCAGACCATTGTTAAAAGTTTAGATTTTCTGTCACATTAGATATTGTGAAGACAGCTTTGTCATTCCAATTAATCAGAAAACAAACTTCTCAGGCCATTTAATTTTCAACTATTATGTTGTCTCAATGATGTCATCCACACTCTCTGATACTCTATTACATAGTAGTTAGGGATGATGAAATTTTCAAAATTATTCCAGTTAGCCAAGATTTTAAAAAAAGATTGTTAAGTACAATACAGAAACTATTAATTAACAAAGATGATAGAAATCAAACGACCATAAAATTTGAAGTCCATGAAAAGCATTTCAAAAGTGTATTCTATACATTTATTTGCACATTAAAGTGTGGTAATGATTTCCTTTTAAAAATCCCAGCTCTCTGAATCTGATTTCAATTCTATAATATGTGCTGTTGCTTTGCAGTGTCCTTGGCAGAAATTACAGGAGAGAATCTTTCGCTGAATGTGTGCAAATGCTGATACTTCCAAGTTATCAATCTTTTCTTTATCTTCTCATGCCACTCGGTTACATTCGTAAATCACCCAAAATGTTAACGTAGGTTATTACTGTCTAATTTAAAATGAATCACCATTGAATATTTCCCCCAAATTTATGGATTTCTACAGAAAGAAAGGATATGTGCTAAGGAAAATCTAAACATGTTTTACATAAAATTGATTAGTATTAAAATAAAGAACCTGAAAGGAAAGAAGGCAGGAGCTTAAATGAGAAATGATGGAGGCCACTGCAGGACATTTGAAAATGTGAGTCTCTGGTAGTCATTTATACGATGGTTTGTGTGTGTGTATGTGTGTGTGTAACCATTTTTTTTTGTTATTTTCCTTTCTCAGCAGAAGTATAAATTATTGAATTTCATTTAAAACTTTAATAAGAGCCAAGGTCAGAGAGGGATGCAACAAAATGATGTTTTGGAAATGAGACAACCATTGCACTAGTGAACTTAGGGCATCTATGGTTAGATACACAAGATTGAGCCAATAGATATCTTGTCATGGGTTAGGTTAATCATAAGTTCATACCCCTTTCATGGGGACAGTTGACAACACCTGCTGAGGATTAATGTGTCATTTTGTTCTGGAATATACCTGCAGATAAGTTGACCTTGCTCTAGTAAAGAATATCCAGTCCATTAAAAATAATTCAGATAAAATCTATGAGTCACACAAATAAGAAGACATTACATTAGAAGGACTCTTGTTGAGAAAAAGTATTCCAACAGGAAGAGGGGGAGAGGGACAAGGATATAGAGTGAGTGAGACTAAAATTCACCACATAAAACTGAAAAAGAATGAAACTATTTATAAGACCTTACCCTGATACTTGCTTTTTGAGGAAATATGTGGGCACCCACAAGTGATTGTGCCAGATCAAAACCTTAGAAGCGAGTTGCTGAGGAATTCCATCTGGACGGGTGAGTGTGTGCTATCCAGGGGCGGACTGTCCTGGAAGAGAGCACAAACCCGCCTCCCCCAGCTCCTTCTGCAGGGCTGTCTTTCTTTCGCACGACCCAGCCCACCAGCACCCCTCCCCAACCCTGCCCTGCTGTATGCTAGGACCAGTGCTCAAGAACAGTTTTAAGCTCCTACACTAAGGCTACCCACCCAGAGCGGTGAGTGCCTGCCTACCGGGCAGGCCTCAGGGTCCCCTGTAAGGGAGCCCATGCACCTCCAGCTCCTGCGCCAGGCTTCCTGGGCTCTTCTGGATACCGCCCCGCCCCCCCCCTTGTTCCATTCATCCTTTCATTCCTGGATCATTGGGCTACCAGCGGCCCTGTTTAGTTGCTGAGGAATTCCATCTGGACGGGTGAGTGTGTGCTATCCAGGGGCATACTGTCCCAGAAGAGAGCACAAACCCCCCTCCCCCAGCTCCTTCTGCAGGGCTGTCTTTCTTTTGCACAACCCAGCACCCCAGCCCCCCTCCCCAACCCTGCCCTGCTGTATTCTAGGACCAGTGCTCAAGAACAGTTTTAAGCTCCTACACTAAGGCTACCCACCCAGAGCAGTGAGTGCCTGCCTACCAGGCAGGCCTCAGGGTCCCCTCTAAGGGAGCCCGCACACCTTCAGCTCCTGTGCCAGGCTGCCGGTACTCTTCTGGATATCGCCCCCCCCCCCTCCTTGCTCCATTCATCCTTTTGCCCCCGGATTATTGGGCTACCTAGCGGCCCTGTTTAGTTGCCGAGGAATCCCATCTGGACGGGAACGGTTCCTGCTTCTATACTGAAGAGATACACCCAGAGAGTCAATCACAGGAGAGACTGGACCAAGACACCAGGCCTCTCCTGGCTCCATTTGAAGGAAGAGATGGGAAGGCGCCAAGGCAAGAATTCCTCTTACAACCTGAAAGGCAACATGACACCACCAGAAACCAGGGATCCCGAAATAAGAATTGTACACCCCACTCCAGAAGAAATAGAAGAAATCGACTCAAAAGTGAACTATATGAAAATAATAGAGGACCTTAAACAGGAGGTGAAAAACTGCCATAAACAATTAGAGATTACAAACAAAAAGGTAGAGGAAATGAATAAATCGCTCAAAGACACGCAAGAAAACCAAGAGAAACAAGAAAAAGCAATCAAACAGGTTAGGGAAGCAGTTCAAGACTTGAAGAATGAGATGGAAGCAATGAAGAAAACACAAACCAAGGGAAGAATGGAGATGGAAAATCTGGGTAAACGAACAGGAACTACAGAGACAAGTACTAACAACAGATTACAAGAGATAGAAGAAAGAATGTCAGACACTGAAGATACCATAGAGAAAATAAACACACTGATCAAAGAAAACAGCAAGTCCAACAAATCCTCATCACAAATCATTCAGGAAATCTGGGACACAATAAAAAGACCAAACCTAAGAATAATTGGGATAGAAGAAGGAGAAGAAGTACAGCTCAATGGTCCAGAAAATATATTTAATAAAATTATAGAAGAAAACTTTCCCAACCTAAAGAAAGATATTCCTTTGAAGGTTCAAGAAGCATACAGAACACCGAATAGACTGGACCAAAAAAAAAAAAAAAACATCTCCACGTCATTTAATAATCAAAACACAAAACATACAGAACAAGGAAAGAATATTAAGAGCTGCAAAGGAAAAGTGTCAAGTTACTTATAAGGGTAAACCTATCAGACTTACACCTGACTTTTCTATGGAAACCATGAAAGCCAGAAGGTCCTGGATAGATGTACTTCAGAAACTAAGAAACCATGGATGCAAGCCCAGACTACTATACCCATCCAAGCTTTCGTTCACTATAAATGGAGAAATCAAAATTTTCCAGGATAAAAACAAATTTAAACAATACGTTACCAGCCTTACAGAAAGTAATAGAAGGAAAATCACAAACCAAGGAGTCCAACAATGACCACAATGACTCAAACATCTAGAGACCCTTCACCAGAACAACTCAAAGAAGGGAAATACACAAACTCTACTACTAAAAAAGTGCCCGGAGTTAACAACCACTGGTCATTAATATCACTTAATGTCAATGGACTCAACTCACCTATAAAAAGGCACAGGCTAAAAGATTGGATACAAAAACAGGATCCAACATTCTGCTGTTTACAAGAAACACACCTCAACCACAAAGACAGGCACCTACTCAGAGTAAAGGGCTGGGAAAAGGCTTATCAAGCAAATGGACCCAAGAAACAAGCAGGTGTGGCCATACTAATTTCTAACAAAGTTGACTTCAAACTTAAATCAATCAGAAAAGATAGAGTGGGACATTTTATACTCATAACAGGAACAATCCATCAGGATGAAGTCTCAATTCTGAATATCTATGCCCCTAATATAAAAGCACCCACGTACGTAAAAGAAACATTGCTAAAACTCAAGGCTGCCATCAAACCGCACACACTAATAGTAGGAGACTTCAACACTCCTCTCTCAACAGTGGACGGGTCAATCTGACAGAAACCTAACAGAGAAATAAGAGAATTAATGGAGGTAATGAAGCAAATGGACTTAACAGACATCTATAGAACATTCCACCCAAATAGGAAAGAATATACCTTCTTCTCTGCAGCTCATGGAAGCTTCTCGAAAATTGACCACATAGTCGGTAACAAAGAAAACTTCCACAGTTACAAAAAAATATTCGTAACTTCCTGCGTCTTATCAGACCACCATGGATTAAAGTTAGAATTCAACAACAATGCTACCCCCAGAAAGCCTACAAACTCATGGAAACTGAACAGTCAACTTCTGAACCACACCTGGATCCAGGAAGAAATAAAGAAAGAAATCAAAGGCTTCCTGGAATTCAATGAAAATAAAGAAACAACCTATTCAAACTTATGGGACACTATGAAAGCAGTCATGAGAGGAAAGTTCATAGCACTAAGTGCCCACTTAAAGAAAACAGAGAAAGCACACATTGGAGACTTAACAGCCCACCTTAAAGCTCTAGAAAAAAAAGAAGCAGACTCACCTAGGAGGAGTAGAAGACTTGAAATAATCAAACTGAGGGCTGAAATCAACAAAATAGAAACACAGAAAACAATCCAAAGAATCAATGAAACAAAAGCTGGTTCCTAGAGAAAATCAACAAAATTGATAAACCCCTATCCAAACTAATCAAACGGCAGAGAGAGAATATGCAAATTAATAAGATCAGAAAAGAAAAGGGGGACATAACCACAGACACAGAGGAAATTCAGAGAATCATTAGATCTTACTACAAAAGCCTGTATGCCACAAAACTGGAAAATGTAAAAGAAATGGACATGTTTTTAAATAAATACTATATACCAAAGTTAAACCAGGACCAGGTGAACAATCTAAATAGACCTGTTAGTCGAGAAGAATTAGAAGCTGTCATGAAAAACCTCCCTACAAAAAACAGCCCAGGACCAGATGGTTTCAATGCGGAATTCTACCAGAACTTCCAAGAAGAGCTTATACCTATACTCCTTAATGTATTTCACAATATAGAAACAGAAGAGTCATTGCCAAATTCCTTTTATGAAGCTACAGTCACTCTGATACCAAAACCACACAGAGACTCAACCAAGAAAGAGAATTACAGGCCAATCTCACTTTTGAACATCAACGCAAAAATCCTCAACAAAATACTGGCAAGCCGTATCCAAGAACACATTAGAAAATTTATCCATTAT
Organism: Microtus oregoni; assembly: GCF_018167655.1. NCBI lineage: Eukaryota > Metazoa > Chordata > Mammalia > Rodentia > Cricetidae > Microtus > Microtus oregoni. The sequence goes on along the minus strand of NW_024543067.1, from coordinate 24,166,134 downwards.
GATCAAGTAGGCTTCATCCCAGAGATGCAGGGCTGGTTCAACATACGAAAATCTATCAATGTAATCCATCATATAAATAAACTGAAAGAAAAAAATCATATGATCATTTCATTAGATGCTGAAAAAGCTTTTGACAAAATTCAACATCCCTTTATGATAAAAGTCTTGGAGAGATTAGGGATACAAGGGTCATACCTAAATATAATAAAAGCTATATACAGCAAACCGACAGCTAACATCAAACTAAATGGAGAGAAACTCAAAGCCATCCCACTAAAATCAGGAACACGGCAAGGCTGTCCACTCTCTCCATACCTCTTCAATATAGTGCTTGAAGTTTTAGCAATTGCAATAAGACAACATAAGGGAATCAAGGGGATTCGAATTGGGAAGGAAGAGGTTAAACTTTCATTATTTGCAGATGATATGATAGTGTACATAAGCGACCCCAAAAACTCCACCAAAGAACTCCTAAAGCTGATAAACAGCTTTAGTAATGTGGCAGAATACAAGATCAACTCCAAAAAATCAGTCGCCCTCCTATACACAAAGGATATGGAAGCAGAGAGGGAAATCAGAGAAGCATCACCTTTCATGATAGCCACAAATAGCATAAAATATCTTGGGGTAAGTCTAACCAAGGTAGTGAAAGATCTATTTGACAAGAACTTTAAGGAATTAAAGAAAGAAATTGAAGAGGATACCAGAAAGTGGAAAGATCTCCCTTGCTCTTGGATTGGGAGGATCAACATAGTAAAAATGGCAATTCTACCAAAGGCAATTTATAGATTCAATGCAATCCCCATTAAAGTCCCATCAAAATTCTTCACAGAGCTTGAGAGGACAATAATCAACTTTCTATGGAAAAACAAAAAACCTAGGATAGCCAAAACAGTCTTATATAATAAAGGACCTTCTGGAGGCATTAGCATCCCTGACTTCAAACTCTACTACAGAGCTACAGTATTGAAAACAGCTTGGTATTGGTATAAAAACAGAGAAGTCAACCAATGGAATCGTATAGAAGACCCAGATTTTAACCCACAAACCTATGAACACCTCATTTTCGATAAAGGAGCTAAAAGGATACAATGGAAGAAAGAAAGCATCTTCAACAAATGGTGCTGGCATAACTGGATGTCAACCTGTAGAAGAATGAAAATTGACCCATATCTATCTCCATGCACAAAACTCAAGTCCAAATGGATCAAAGACCTCAATATCAGTCCAAGCACACTGAAGCTGATAGAAGAGAAATTGGGAGGTACCCTACAACAGATGGGCACAGGCGATCGCTTCCTATGTATAACCCCAGAAGCACAGACTTTAAGGGCAACATTGAATAAATGGGACCTATTAAAACTGAGAAGCTTCTGTAATGCAAGGGACACTGTCACTAGGACAAAAAGGCAACCCACTGACTGGGAGAAGATCTTCACCAACCCCGCAACAGACAAAGGTCTGATCTCCAAAATATATAAAGAACTCAAGAAACTAGACTTTAAAATGCTAATTAACCCAGTTAAAAAATGGGGCACTGATCTGAATAGAGAATTCTCAACAGAAGAAGTTCAAATGGCCAAAAGACACTTAAGGTCATGCTCAACCTCCTTAGCAATCAGGGAAATGCAAATCAAAACAACTTTGAGATATCATCTTACACCTGTCAGATTGGCTAGAATCAAAAACGCAAATGATAGCCTCTGCTGGAGAGGTTGTGGAGGAAGGGGTACACTCATCCATTGCTGGTGGGAATGCAAACTTGTGCAACCACTTTGGAAAGCCGTGTTTCGGTTTCTCAGGAAATTTAGGATCAACTTACCCCTGGACCCAGCAATACCACTCTTGGGAATATACCCAAGAGATTCCCGATCATCTGACAAGGGCATTTGTTCAACTATGTTCATAGCAGCATTATTTGTAATAGCCAGAACCTGGAAACAACCTAGATGTCCTTCAATGGAAGAATGGATGAAGAAAGTATGGAATATATACACATTAGAGTACTACTCAGCGGTAAAAAACAATGACTTCTCAAATTTTGCATGCAAATGGATGGAAATAGAAAATACTATCCTAAGCTGGGTGATGGTGGTGCACGCCTTTAATCCCAGCACTCGGGAGGCAGAGGTAGGCGGATCTCTGTGAGTTCGAAACCAGCCTGGTCTAGAGAGCTAGTTCCAGGACAGGCTCCAAAGCCACAGAGAAACCCTGTCTCGAAAAAACCAAAAAAAAAAAAAAAAAAAAAAAAAAAAAAAAAAAAAAAAAAAAAAAAAGAAAAGAAAATACTATCCTGAGTGAGGTAACCCAGACCCAAAAAGATGAACATGGGATGTACTCAGTCATAATTGGTTTCTAGCCTTAAATAAAGGTCAGTGAGTCTATAATTGGATATCCTAAAGAAGCTAAATAAGAAGGTGAACCCAAAGAAAAACATATAGCTATCCTCTTGGGTAGGGGAAGTAGACAAGATTGCCAGGCAAAAATCGGGATCTTAAGGGTGGGGGGGAGGGGGGTAAGGGGAGATGGGGAGAGAAAAGTGAGAAGGGTAGGATGGGGAGAACTTGGGGCAACGGGATGATTGGGATAAAGGAAGGTTGGATAGGGGAGCAGGGAAGCACATATCTTAATTAAGAGAGCCATCTTAGGTTTGGGAAGAGACTTGGACCTAGAGGGGCTTCCAGGTGCCCAAGGCGAGGTCCCCAGTTAGTTCCTTGGGCAGCTGAAGATAGGGAACCTGAAATGATCCTATCCTATAGCCATACTGATGAATATGTTGCATATCACCATAGAACCTTCATCTGGTGATGGATGGAGATAGAGACAGTGACCCACACTGGAGTACTGGACTGAGCTCCCAAAGTTCCAATGAGGAACAGAAGGAGGGAGAAGACGAGCAAGGAAGTCAGGACGAAGAGGGGTGCACCCACCGACGGAGACAGTGGGGCTGATCTATTGGGAGCTCACCAAGGCCAGCTGGACTGTGACTGAAAAAGCAGGGGATAAAACCGGACTCTCTGAATATGGCGAACAATGAGGGCTGCCGAGAAGCTAAGGACAATGGCACAGGGTTTTGATCCTACTTCATTTTCTGGCTGTGTGGGAGCCTAGCCAGTTTGGATATTCACCTTCCTAGACCAGGATGGGAGGGGGAGGTATTTGGACTTTCCACAGGGCAAGGAACCCTGACTGCTCTTCAGACTTGAGAGGGAGGGGGAGAGGAGTGGGGGGAGAGGGAAAGGAATGGGGGGACGGGGAGAAGAGTGGGGGGGGGAGTGGGAGCCTGGGAGGAGGCGGAAATTGTTTTTTTCTCAATAAAACAAAAAGAAAGTTAAAAAAAGAAAAAAATAAAACAATAGGACAATTACAAAAAAAATTATTGGTTTGCTTTTTTTCTAAAATAAAGTATACAGGCTGTTACTATTGTATCAGTATCCCATGGACGTGTTTTGTTTAGGTATTTTGTTTGACCTGTACAGTATTGGGGAGAATAGTAATTAGGTAGATATCCCCATTGTAAAGTGTAAGGTGAAAGTTAGCACTTACTATCTTATACCAAATTCACTTTTCATCATTGTTAACTACCTTTTACCCACCAGCATTGGGCCACTTATGTCCTGTGTTCTCACCTTTGTGGTTTTCTTAGCAAATTAGAATAACAAATACGACTTGAGCCCAGAGAACATGTCCACACACATTTCTGCTTCGGATGATTTCTTTCACAGAAGGAAAGATTTTTTGATGCAGATGCATAGATAGTCCTGGGCCATGAAACTAGGCATGTTCAAGGCCACAAGCCGCTGAGAAGAACATGGTGAAGGTCTTCCTTGGTATTCCAATATCCAGCTCCATCATTGCCTTGCTGAACATGAAAAGCTGAGAGACAGGCTACCTCAACTCCCTTTGTGGAGTCTTCTTGTTCTTTCAATGCTTTGGGTGATCTTCTTGCCTCTGGTATCCATGGAAGAAGTTGATTGGGATAGAGTTATCACTGAATCAGAGAACCTCTCCTCTGTGGCAACAGCACGATGTTCTTGAATCTTCCTTTCTGTGGAAAGAGGTTCTACTCCATGGCCTTGTTCTTATCTGTAAAATAGGTCCCACTGCTACTTCACAGTTTTTGTACGTCTTTTCAACTTTTATATGTTCCTGATCTTGCTGAGTCTTGTTCATCATGTCTTCCCTCAGGTGGAGTAATGGAAAAATTCAGTTTCTTCATGAAGGGCAATGCTAACTTCCCCATGGACAAAGAAAGAACGATGATGCCTTCATGGTGTGCAGGCGTGTGGGCTCTGGTGAACTTCTCCCCTTGCTGATGTTCTAAGGTGGCGTCGGGGCTAGGTTCGGTTGTCCTCACTGACAGCCCCTGTGCTCATCCCTATTGACTCATGTTTCCTGCCAAGTTACCTTCTTTTCCCATCTGAATAAAATACAAATCTCTCCAGAAAAAAAAAAAAAACAAAAAACAAAAAACCTTAGAAGCAGCTGCTTTGTACTTCAGCTTAGGAAAGTGACCCCTGGGGGTAACAAATAGACTGTTATATAATCTTGTAACCGAGTTTTCACTGTAATTAGAATTCTTAAGCTAGAATGATTTTTTATATTTTTTATGTTTATTTCCATCTATTGCCCCTTCTTTTATTTATTACAGGTTAAGTGTTAGTTAAAAGTCTGTTAAAGAGCTCAACACTCCTCACTTGTCTGCAAGTGTTTAATTTTAGTCCATTTATTGTGTTCCTCTATATCTTGGTTTTCATGCTATGAATAGTTTTCATTCTATTAATACATATTTCTGAATTATAGCATCCCTGAGAAAAAGAATGAGGGGCTATTGTGCACCTGAGCTTATTACTTAGAGCACATCAGTAGGAACTCCACATGAATTTTTACACTTTGCAGTAATCTTCTCTTTTGTTTTCCAACCATCACGTCATAACAATAAAACATTAATATAATTCATCATAAAACAAAACTTACATATCAATAACCACCTCTTTAAACAAACAATATTATAAAGGATTCTCAAAATCTAAGCTTTCTAAAGAACTTTTAGAAAATGTGGAAGATATAGTAAAGACAACATACCAAATAATATAATTTTTAAAAATTGCTTTTATTAACCTATATATTTTTCTCCACTCCATTTCTCTCTCCTTCCTCTACCCTGTCCCAACGTCCCCATGAACCAAATTTACTCAGGAGATTGTAGTTGGAAGCTGCTCTTGTCTTTTTCTACTTCTCATGTAGTTTAGATCCAAGTATGTTTCTCTTAGGGTCCTAAGTGTTGTTCTAAGGTTCTCTGGGATTGTGAATTTTAGGCTGTTTTTTCTTTGATTTATGTCAAAAAACCACTCATGAGTGAGTACGTATGATATTTTTCTTTCTGGGTCTGGGTTACCTCACTCAATATAATATTTTCTAGATCCATCATTTGCCTGCAATTTCAAGATGCCTTTACTTTTTTCCTGCTGTGTACTACTCCATTGTGTAAATGTGTCACATTTTCCTTATCCATTCTTTGGTCGATGTAGTATTAAGAGCGGTGGGGCTGCGTTCTCAGCACCCCCGGCTGCCTGCCCGGCTAGCTTATGCCCAAAATAATTACACAGACACTGTATTCTTTTAATCACTGCTTGGCCCTTTAGCCCTAGCCCTTACTGGCTAATTCTGTTATCCCGATCAACCCATCTCTAATAATCTGTGAGAACCGGTCTTACCGGGAAGATTCTAGCCTAGTCCATCCTGGGTCGAGCTTCATAGCGTGCATCTGCCCAGGAGCCAGGAGCATGGCATCTCTCCCAGGCGTCTACTCCCGAGAGGAGAGCAGTGAAGTCTCTGAGCTCACTTCCTCTTCCTCCCAGTATCCTGTTCTGTTTTCTCCTCCCACCTATCTTCTAACCAATAAAATGGGCCAGGGCAGTACCTTTATTAGCCAATGACCTTCCTCCATCAGGTCGAGAGGCATTTAGGTTGTTTTCAGGTTCTATGACAAACAATGCTGCTATGACCATAGTTAAGTACATATTCTGTGGTACGATTGAGCATCCTTTGGGTATAGACCCAAAAGTGGTCTTGCTGGGTCTTCAGGTAGATTGTTTACTAATTTTCTGAGAAATCACCATACTGATATCCAAAGGGCCTGTACCAGTTTGCACTTCCAGCAGCAATGGAGGCATGCTCCCTTAATCCTACATTCTCTCCAGCATAAGTTGTCATCAGTGTTTTTGGTCTTAGCCATTCTTACATGTGTGAGATGGAATCTCAGAGTTGTTTTGATTTGCGTCTCTTTGATGGCTAAGAATGTTGAGCATTTCCTTAAGTGTCTTTCAGCCTTTTTAGATTCCTCTGTTGAGAGTTCTCTATTTAGGTTTTGATGGCAAATTTCTTGAGTTCTTTGTATATTTTGGAGATCAGGCCTCTGTCCGACATTGGGTTGGTGACGATCTTTTCCCATTCTGCAGGCTGCCATTTTGGCTTGTTGACTTTGTCTTTTTCTTTACAGAAGCTTCTCAGTCTCAGGAGGTCCCATTTATTAATTGTTTTTCTCAGTGTCTTTGGTACTGGAGTTATATTTAGGAAGTGGTTCCCTGTGCCAATGCATTCACTTCTCTTTTATGAGGTTTTGTGTGGTTGGTTTATTTATTTTTTTGAGGTCTTTGATTCATTTGAACTTGAATTTTGTGCATGGTGATAGGTAGGATCTATTTTTATTCTTCTCCATGTTAATATCCAATTATGTCAGCACCACTTGTTGAATATACTTTCTTTTTCCATTTTATATTTTTTTTCTTCTTTGTCAAAAATCAGGTGTTTGTAGGTATGTGGATTGATATCTAGGTCTTTGATTTGGTTCCATTTGTCCTCCTGTCTGTTTTTATGCTAGTACCAGGCTGTTCTCAGTTCTGTAGCTCTGTAGTAGAGTTTGAAGTCAGGGATTGTGGTGCCATGGAAGTTCCTTTAGTGTACAGAATTGTTTGGACTACACTTTGTTTTTTGGCTTTCTATATGAAGTTGAGTATTGTTCTTTAGAGGTCTGTGAATAATTTTGCTATGATTTTGATGGGCACTGCATTGAATCTGTAGATTGCTTTTGATAAGATTGCCATTTTACTATGGTAATTCTATGTACTCAAGAGCATGGGAAATCTTCATTTTCTGGTGTCTTCTTTAATTTCTTTTTTTTTTAAAGGTTTAAAGTTCTTGTCATACAGGTCTTTCACTTGTTTGGTTAGAGTTACTCTGAGGTATTTTTTGCTATTTGTGGCTATTGTGAAGAGAGATGTTTCTCTGATTTCTTTCTCAACCCATTTATCATCTGTGTAAAGGAGGGCTACTGAATTTTTTAAGTTAATCTTTTATCCTGCTACATTACTAAAGGTGCTTTTGAGTTGTAGAAGTTCCTTGGTAGAATTTTTGGGGTCATTTGTGTATACTATCATATCATCAGCAAATAGTGAGAGTTAGAGAGTTTTCTTTTCTAGTTTGTATCCTCCTGATCTCCTTTTTTGTCTTATTGCTCTAGCTAAAACTTCAAGAACTATATTGAATAGATACAGAGAGTTCAGACAACCTTGTCTTGTTCCTGATTTCTGTGCATCATTTTGAGTTTCTCTCAATTTAGTTTGATGTTGGCTATTGGCTTTCTGCATATTGCCTTTATTATGTTTAGGTATGTTCCTTTTATCCCTGCTCTCTCCAATACCTTTATCAAGAAGGGACTTTATATTTTTTCAAAGGTTTTTTCTGCATCTAATGAGATGATCATTTTTTTTTTCAGTTTGTTCATATGGTGGGTTACATTGACAGATTTTCATATGTTGAAACATTCCTGAATCTCTGGGCTAAAACTGACTTGATCATGGTGGATGATTTTTCATGTGTTCTTGGATTCAGTTTTCTAGTATTTTATTGAGTATATTTTTCATCAATGTTCATGAGAGAGATTGGTCTGTAATTCTTTCTTAGGAATGTCTTTGTGTGGTTTGAGTATCAGGGTATTTATAGTCTCATAAAAAGAGGTTGGCAATGTTCCTTCCATTTCTATTGTATGGAATGTTTTGAGGAATATTCATTTTAGTTCTTTTTGAAAATCTTGTAGTTTAGTTCTCTTTTGAAAATCTGAAACTATCTGATCCTTGGCTTTTCTTTTTTTCTTTTTTCTTTTTTGGTTGGGAGACTTTTGATGACTGTTTCTATTTCTTTAGCAGTTATAGGTCTATTTAATTTGATTATCTGGTCTTGATTTAATTTTGTTAAGTGATATTTGTCTAGAAAATTGTCCATTTCCTTTAAGTTTTCCAATTTTATGGAGTACAGTATAGGTTTTTCAAATATGAATAATGATTCTCTGAATATCTTCCATGTCTGTTATGCCCTCCTTTTCATTTATGATTTATAACATCATAATTTGATTATGATGTGTGAACAAATGCATTTATGTAAAATTCTGGAAGCTTCAGTGTACAAAACAACAGAGAAGCCTTCTGCTGTATCTCCCATTCAGTATTCATGATATTACTTCCCCTTCACAGTTCCAAGACCTCTTTCCAATTCTTTCAAAGATTAGTCACTGAATTTCTGTACTCGTCTTTCTGACGGACTGCATGCTAGGAGTCCCTAATGTTATGTTTAGAAATCTGATAGACCTAGGTGATGATATAGGTGTGATCTTTGGAAGATCACTTGGGAAAATTGTTTGCCATGACAGCCTTATCCCCAGGAATGTCATCAGTGCTGAGAGTTTCTCTACCTTTCCTCCATGGGAAGACACCCTCTGGCCTGTAGAAGGGAGATAGCTTGCATCAGACCTGTATCTACTGTCTCAGTGTCTGACACATTATCATTATTTTGCACCTTCCAGACCTGTGAGGAACAAATGTATGCTGCTCATGTGCTACACAGTTTGTGGGGAACAAATGTACACAGTAAGTAAATTTCCTTGCAACTTATTTTTGCATCTATGCTGCAAAGCCTAAAACATACAAAGTTTGAACACGCATATGTGTGGGAACATAGCTAATGAAGACACTATCTGTGGAAAACAATTTTCTAAACTCAGCTCCAAGTTTAGCATTTCTGGCATAAAGAAATCAAAATAAAAATATTATGAATGTTATATTTTCTTTTGAAATTTAATCATCTTTAAAGTTTATACTTCATTATCATTTTCACTTTTAAGAAAGCTAAATGACACTCTCTAGTTCAATTCTAATTCCATTTTGATTTTTTCCATTATAAAACTAATAACACATATTTCATAATGTGAAACTTTTTAATATATTAGCATGTAGAAAATGTACTTTACTGTTTTAATTAATGTGCCTGTCAAATTCAGAGTAGTCTGATTCACTTCCAAAAGGGGTGAAATATTAGCAACACAATTAAATATTCATTGTTGAATTTAATTAGATCCTAGACAATGAATCAAAAAGGAAATTTCCATAAACTGATGCATTGTATCATAAGATCAGTTCTTAACTGAAACCTCTAGTTTTCCAACTTGACTATTTCTTTAACAGAATAATTTACTTAGGTTTTCATACGGTCCCAATAAGAACATTAAGAACCACAGAAACTGCAAAAGAAACTGTGTATGAGTGTTTTGTGTGTATGTGTGTGTAGAGTGTGACCTGCCTAACATGTCAGCTTCCCAAAAGAACCTAGAGTAAGATTTTGTTAGGAGAGAAGCTCTGTGTACAACCTCTACTTCTCTATGGAGCTCAATAAAAGGAGGAAAGAAGAGAGAAGTCTTTGCCTCCCTAGCTGATGGGAGGACGAACCTTTTACCTCAAACAGGAAAGCCATCAGTGAGTCTCTGCAGACTTCTCACAGGGCATATATAAATGCCCAAGTGCAGAGACTCATTCACTCTACTCTTTGCATTAATGATAGCCTTTTTTTCCATTGAATCATTCCAACCCATCTCATTTGAACTAAGAAATAATAATATGATAAAGGAGGTATGATATTGTGTACAGAATTCTCTGGATCAGAATTAATGAATGGTGCCAAAAAAAGGGAAACAGAAAAAGGTTTTGAATGATTAGGCTTATTTGAAGTGCTCAACAATAAGTTTTATTTCACAAATTGTATGAAAACTTTTACTTAATCCAAATAAGCACTATAGCAGTATAGAAATCAATGTCTAAGTTTCTCTTTCAAGTTTCCTTTACTGAAGAGTCATTATCTCAGACAAAATTTTCCCAAAGTACAATCATGGCTTTTTTTTTTTTTGCTAGAAATCATTTAAAGTTTAAAAGACAGATAGATATTTTAAACACTAGATATGCATTTAATTCTTCAAATATTCTTATGTAGGTTGTTTGGTGAGGGAGAATTGTCTGTATTCTGGTAATCATATTTTAAGTAGACTCTGATTGGCCGGTAGCCAATCAGGAAGTATAGGTGGGAAAACCAGACAGGAAGTAGTGGTGGGGCAAGGAGAACAGGAGTTTTCTGGGAAGTAGGAAGCTCTTTCTGCAGTCCTGTTCAGACCACGGAATAAGCAAGATATGACCTGCCCCACTAAAAAAGGTACCAAGCCATGTGGCTAACATAGATAAGAATAATGGGTTGATATAAGTTATAAGAGCTAATATGAAGCCTGAGCTATTAGGGCAATCAGTTTATAACTTATGAAGACCTCTGTGTGATTTTCTTTGGGACTTTCCAGCTGTAGGAACAGGGCAGGACAGAAACCCTAACAAGCCTGGCCCTCATGTTACAGTTGTTTATATTATGAAAGAGAGTGAAGGAGTGAAGAACATCATGAACTAATTCCTTCTCTGTGAGCCCACTTGGCATTGGCAAAGATACCAGCTATGTAAGGCTTTGTATCCACTGGCATTTAAGCATTTGATTTATAACCACAAACACAGTGTGATATTAACATAAACACAGATGTGACAATTTTGCTTTGATTTCTCTTCATAATCAACTTGATCAACTGGGAATCACTGATGTCTCCACTTTAGCAGTCAATCTTTTTTTCTAATTTTTTTTATTACTTTATAAATAATACCATTCAAAATACCACTTTCTCCCCTCCTCCCACTTCCCTCCCGCTTCTCCCTCACTCCCCTTCCCTTCCTCCCCCTTCAGTCCTAAATAAGGGCAGGATACCCTGCCCTGTGGGAAGTTCAAGGCCCTCCTCACTCCATCCAGGCTTAGAAATATATACATCCAAATAGAATAGGATCCCTCAAAGCCAGTACATGCTGTAGAGACAAATCCCAGTGCCATTAACATTGGCTTCTCAGTCTGCCCCAATTGTCAGCCACATTCAGAGGGTCCAGTTTGATCCCATGCTTATTCAGTCCCAGTCTAGCTGGATTTGATGAGCTCCCATTAGCTCAGGCACACTGTCTCAGTGGGTGGATCCAAGTCCTTGTGGTCCTGACTTCCTTGATCATATTCTCCCTCCTTCTTCTCTTCAACTGGACCTTGGAAGATCAGTCCAGTGTTCCGATGTGGTCTCTTTCCCTGTCTCCAACTGTCGCCAGATGAAGGTTCTATGGTGATACTCAAGATAGTCATCAGTCTGACTATAGGAAAAGGCCAGTTCAGGCACCCTCTCCTCCACTGCCAAGGGTCGTAGCTGGGGACATCCCTGTGGACACCTGGGAAACCCTCTAGAGCCAAGCCTCTTGCCAACCATAATGATCCTCTGAATTAAAATATCTTCTTCTCTGCTCCCATATCCATCTTTCCTCCATCTCAACCATTCCACTCCCATAAGCTCTTCCCAACCTTCCCCTTCTCCCTTCTCTCTCCCCCCTCCCCCATCCTTACCCCCATGCTCCCAAATTTTGCCTGGTGATCTTGTCTGCTTCCGATTTCCAGGAAGATCTATATGTTTTTCTTTGGTTCACCTTATTACTTAGCTTCTCTAGGATTGCAAACTATAGGCTCAATGTCCTTTGTTTATAGCTAGAATCCACTAATGAGTGAGTACATACCATATTCATCTTTTTGGGTCTGGGTTATCTCATTCAGGACAGTGTACTCTATTTCCATCCATTTACATGCAAAATTCAAGATGTCATTGTTTTTTACCACTGAGTAGTACTCTAATGTGTAGATGTGTCACACTTTCTTTATTCATTCTTCCATTGAGGGGCATCTAGGTTGTTTCCAGGTTCTGGCTATTACAAATAATGCTGCTATGAACATAACTCAACAAATGCTTTTGTATTGTGATTGGGCATTGCTTGGGTATATTCCCAAGAGTGTTATTGCTGGATCCTGAGGTAGGTTGACTCCCAATTTTCTGAGAAACTGGCACACTGATTTCCAAAGTGGTTGTACAAATTTGCATTCTCACCAGCAATGGATGAGTGTTCCCTTTACTCCACATCCTCTCCAGCATAGGTTATCATTGGTGTTTTTGATTTTAGCCATTCTGACAGGTATAAGATAGTATCTCAAATTTGTTTGGATTTGTACTTCTCTGATAGCTAAGGAAGTTGAACATGTCCTTAAGTATTTTGGGCATTTGAACTTCTTCTGTTGAGAATTCTCTGTTCAGTTCAGTACCCCATTTTTAAGTGGGTTAATTAGAATTTTAATGTCTAGTTTCTTGAGTTCATTATATATTTTGGAGATCAGACCTTTGTCTAATGTGGGATTGGTGAAGATCTTCTCCCATTCAGTAGGTTGCCTTTTTTGTCATAATGACTGTGTCCTTTGCTTTACAGAAGCTTCTTAGTTTCAGAAGGTCCCATTTATTCATTATTGCTCTTATTGTGTGTGCTACTGCGGTTATATGTAGGAAGTGGTATCCTGTGCTTATGTATTGCAGGCTACTTCCCACTTTCTCTTCTATCAAGTTTAGTGTGGTCAGGTTGATATTGAGGTATTTAATCCATTTGGACTTAAGTTTTGTGCATGGTGATTGATATGGATCTATTTTCATTCTTCTATAGGTTGACATTCAGTTATGCCAGCACCATTTGTTAAAGATGTTTTCTTTCTTCCATTGTATAATTTTAGCTCCTTTGTCAAAAATCAGGTGTTCATAGGTTTGTGAATTAATATCCGGGTCTTCAATTAGATTCCTTTGGTCAACATCTCTGTTTATATGCCAATACCAAGCTGTTTTCATTACTGTGACTCTGTAATAGAGCTTGATGTCAGGGATGGTAATGCCTCCAGAAGTTCCTATATTGTTTAGGATTGTTTTGGCTATCCTGGGTTTTTTGTTTTTTTTTTTCATATAATGCTGATTGTTGTTCTCTCAAGGTCTGTGAAGAATTTTTGGGGGATTTTGATGGGGATTGCATTGAATTTATAGATTGCCTTTGGTAGAATTGCCATTTTTACTATGTTGATCCTATCGAAGAGCATGGGAGATCCTTCCATTTTCAGGTATCCTCTTCAATTTCTTTCTTCAAAGCCTTAAAGTTCTTGTCAAATAGATCTTTCACTTCTTTGGTTAGAGTTACCCTAAGATACATTATGCTATTTGTGGCTATCGTGAAAGGTGATGTTTCTCTGATTTCCCTCTCCATTTAAAGTGGTCCAAAGGGGGACACAAAGCTTGTGGGAGTAACTAACCAATATCTGATTTGACATAAAGCCAACTTCACAAGACAGAACCCATACAGAATGCTGCTTGGGTAACCAAGGACCTAAGAAAAGATATCCCAGGTACCTAGGGTAAAATATAATAATATTGTTAAAACAAAAAGAAATAAGCAAACAAAAATAGAACATAACAAAATATACAGAAATCATAACAATAAAATGACTCCTAATTACATTCTGCTTTACTCATAGATTAATTCTGTGGTCAGTCATTATCAGAGAAACTTCCTTCTCCAGCAGAAGGGAACCAATACAGAACCTGGGCCATCTGCTCATGATGTAGCCGTACAATTGAAAAGCAGTTTGCTAGCAGAGATTAGACTCACTGAGAGCCAGGGTCCACCCCTTACATCATTCAGGCCACAGTGTAGTTTCATGGGGATGGTCATTTCTACAGCCTGACATCATGAAGAGATTGGGAGAACTAGGAACACTCAGTCCTAAATAGGCTGTCACCATCAAATCCTTCCTTCCAGGTGCAGGAATCTTTGGAGAATAGGAGGCAGAAAGAGTGGAAAGCCAGAGGATATGGAGGACAGGATGAAAACAAGGGGTGATAAGTCAACTGGATCAATGAATGTATGAACTCACAGAGAGCGAGGCAGCATGCAAAGGGCCTGCATAGATCTGCATCAAATGGTGTCTTACAAGTGAAAGAAGTAGAAACATGTCTCTTCCTTAATCCAGAAGCTATTTCCAATTGATAACCACTTCCAAATGAAAATTTCGTTTTCTTCAAGGGAGTCTCACTGGGGAATTATGCTATTCTTAAGGATAGGATGAATGTCTAATAGTTAGTAGATTGCCAACAGAAATCTTACTCTAAGATGTTTTTGCAAGTTCTTTTTCTCCTAATATTATGTCAGGGCTTTATAAAAAAATCACACTTTTTAAAAATTTTTTATCATATATATGACATCTATCTATCTATCTATCTATCATCTATCTATCTATGTATGTCACACAGACACACACACACAGACACACACACACACACACACACACACACATGTTCTTTCTTCTAGTTTTGTGTTTTTATGGGATTCCTGAGTACGAAAGAGCTGCTCTGTGCATCTATATGTGTTTCATGTGCTTCTTCTTGGACTCTTTTCTTTCTTCTTCTTTTTGTTGTTCCTAATCCCATGTATTAGGTTCATTTTATAAATCTTATTTTATTTTATTTTGCTATTTTCCAGTAGAATCCTTATTGCATATTAATAAGAGGCAGAAAGAGAGTAGATATGGGTGTGAGGGGAGGTTGGGAGAAACTGGAAGAAGTAGAAGGAGGTAAAACTCTGATCAAGATATATTATGTGAGTAAAGAAAAACAATGTTCAGTAAAAGGAAAATAAATAAATTAAGTTGACTTCACAGTCTGATTCTGTATGTACACGTATCCAGATAAATAATAACATAGAAGTCTTTACCCTGTGAGGTCCAAGTCTTCCACAAGAATGCACCCAATGTAGTTGTTTTAGGATGCTGCACGTAAACAGAGTATCCATTGTCTGTGTGAAACAATTATCTCTTGAATTTGTACTGAGAATCTATACCTTTAAAGGAAATAATAAATCACTTCATTTTACATTTTAATTGAAATAAGACTATATTAGAAGTAGCTAAATCTTTGCAGAATCAAATGTGTATTAGAAATACAGAAACCATTTTGTTGATAAAGATTTTAGTGTAATAATAAAAAAATGAAATTTAGCTTAGGTTAATAGAGAAGAGATCAAATGATCAAGTGTTAGCGTTTTTTTCTTACTTGGTTCCCTGAGAAGTTTTTGCTGTGTGTGTGTGATGAATTCAAGTGAGCAGGAAGCTTATGCCCACAACCACAATTAGCAGTGACATCTCTCTCAGAATCACTAAAAGCTTCCTTTCTTGTCTGCCATTTGAGTCAGCCTGGCCAAATATAGTTTTTTAGACTCTATCTTTAAAATAAAAGAAAGGTGACCTCGTTTAAACACAATTGCTCATAGGAACAGAATTTTCTTTTGATGGCAGCCTTTTAACAAATGGCTACATGCTACTCATAAAAGACCATGAAGGAGCAGTTGAGCCTGAGAATGACAGCTTGATTTGGAAAAATCAATGCATTTGACAATAGAAGAGTGAAAATTGAAAATAAAACCCAATATCTTTCCTAAGAGTAGTTCTGAGAAATGTCCAAATCATTCTTTGTTCTAAATAACTGTCTTAATAGAGATTTTATTAGGTAAGCCACTTTTGAATTCTCTTTGTGGGGTTTAAATCTTCATTTATTTATAAACCATTTTAAATACAGAAGTAGAAATGGTGGGGGGAAGAAAGTGACTGGAAAAAGTCCTTGGTCCATAAAAAGTGTTTGGCAGCTGTAATTTTAAATTATTTATTTTTAGCACTTTTGGGAGAAGGGAAGAGGACGAAGAGAGAGAGAGAGAGAGAGAGAGAGAGAGAGAGAGAGAGAGAGAACAGTTGTTAGTGGAGTCCAGAGATGGAGTCACAAGCAGTTTTGAGTCTTCACAGGAATGTGTCTGAGGTGGGTGCTAGGAAGGTAACTCAGGCCCTCTTTAAGAGCAAGAAATTCTCTTAATTGCTGAGCTCTGAGTCATCTCTTTGACCCTTTGCAAAATTTTCCACAATTTGCTGGAAATAATCCTCATAATATTGTGAGAAAAAACCTTAATACTGATATCCAATACTCTACTCACAAAGACAAGCTTAACTTTAACAAAATAATTCTTCTCCCCAAACCGCTAATTAGGGGAAAGCAACAGGTAGCATTAGACCATGTTAGAGGGGCATGACATTCTACCTTATAATTTTGTGTGGAACAACTCCCCACCTTAAGAATATTTCTTAAAAGCAACAAGAGAATATTAGTCATATCATTTTTGTGATCTATTGACTATATTTCAATGAAAAGTTTCACTTCTGTTAGTATAAGTATTTTTGTAATTAGCAAAATAGAAAAATCATTTGAAGGAATGAGAGAAATGTTGAAGCAGAAAGGCTAGAGAAGGTTGATCTAACCCCAGAAACCATGCAAACTTTCACAATGTAACATGAGTATTTAATCTTAGTGATCCTTTATCAAAAAGTGAGGCAAAGCCAGAAAAAATCCTGTCCATTCTTGGGCCATCAGGCCCATCACAGAAAGAAGTAAATAAGGAGAAAAAAAAAATGAGAACTGATATTTGTATTCCTTTGATCTTCACACAGGCACTTAAGATAAACACACACTTACACTCACATACATGAACTCTCTCTCTCTGTGTCACACACACACACACACACACACACACACAAACAGACACAAACATCCACCATAAATACAAAGACTGGAAGGTATGTGACTAAAGTTTCACTTTTCTATGTTCCAGAGGCTTTAAGGGAGACAACACTTAGTACTAAAATGATAAAACAGGTTATAGAGTTCAGTGTTTTCTGTGGAAACAGAAATGAATGACTAGAATATGCTTATGCTGCTTGGTTTTAATTGTCAACTTTTTTAAACCTAGAGTCACCGGGAAAGACAGGACCTCCATTAAAGAGGGAACCTGAGCAGAGTGACTTGTGACTGAGTCTGTGAGATTTTGTCCTAATTGACATCGATGCGGACATTGATGTGGGAATGTCTAGTCCACTGTGGGTTGTACCATCTCCAGGCAGGTGGGCTTGGGCTGTATAAGAAAGGTTAGTGGCCATGAACTGGTAGACAGTGTTGTACACAGCATCCTTCTATGATATCTGCTTGAGTTTCTGCTCTGAATTTCCTCAGTGATGTTCTGTGACCTAGAACAATAAGTGGACATGAACCTTTTTCTTCTGCTACTTTTGGTCAGTTTGTTTAATCACAAGAGAAAAGAAAACAAAATAATGAAATAGGAACTATAGATTGTCTTGGACACTACAGTGAGTGCAGTAAGGCTTTACATAGTAAGTGAATTGATGATTAGCTGTAAATCAACCTCTTAAAAAATGTTCCATTGGAAGGTGAGATGACTAGGTGGGTAAAGATGCTTGACTCCAAGACTGACAACTTGAATTTCATCTCTGAATCCTCATGATAGGAGAAAAGAACTGACTCAAGCAATGTGTCTTCTAACATCCAAATGTGTACTATGGGATGTGCACACCAACACACATTCCCCACAGATGATGCATGCAACAAATAAGTAAAAATAAAATTAAAATATTCCTGAATATTTTTAATTATTATCTTAAGTCATGTTCAGCTTCCTAATTTTTCTTGGCATTTAGGTATTAAATAATGTATTTTCTTGGACTTCACTGATGGAATATTTATATATATAGTAATACCTCATCTTTTCTCTGTGGAGGTATTTTCCCTTATATTCTGGAAGTATTTATATAATATAGGTCATTGTAGGGAAACTTATTTCCTTCTTGACCAGTTACAAGATTCTCTGCTAAGATTGGATAAAATACTATTTCATGTTTGACAGTGATGACTGAATTCCTAAACACATCATCTGATATCCTTGTAATGCAACTTTAGGGGATCAATGGATGGCTTAGGATAGTAGCTGAAAGGATGGAAAATACCAACTAGTAAGTGTGTCTAATGGATTTCTTTTAAGGTCCCACCATTTGCCAACATTGTTAAGTGACTCTGATGAATGCTTGATATTGTATACAGTGTTAGTAGATATAAGTGACAGAAATAAACTCTAGTTAATCTAAAAATGAAGAGACAAGCAATGCAAGAGTATTGGGCAGATTCTAGAATTTTCTGTTGGTTAGAAAAGTAGATTTTGGAATTTCTTCATAAAGGGAAGACATGGTCAAGTATACAGTTTTTGATGCCATTAGCAGCTACCAGTTTGTTAAAACCCGCAATCTCCCAAAACTTCTGGACAGTAACAAGTTTTTGCTTCCCCTTTCCCCTTGTATTGTACTCCAGTCTTGCCATCTACTTGCTCTTTCAAGGTGTCATTCTGATGCATTTACTTGCTCAATAGATTGGCAACTGATATGGGATATCCTTCTATATATGTGTTGCTTTTATTGGTTGATGAATAAATCTGTTTCAGCCAATGGCTTAGTGGAGCAAAGCCAGGCAGGAAATCTGAACAGAGTTAGAGAGAGTAGGCAGAGTATAGAGACACATGTGTAACTGCTGAAAAAGACAGACACCAGAGAATCTTACCTGGTAAGCCACAGCCTCATGACAATACATAGATTAATAAAAATGGGTTAATTTAAGATATAAGAGTGGCGGTGGTGGTGCACGCCTTTAATCCCAGCACTCAGGAGGCAGAGGCAGGCAGATCTCTGTGAGTTCGAGGCCAGCCTAGTCTACAAGAGCTAGTTCCAGGACAGGAACCAAAAAGCTACAGAGAAACCCTGTCTCGAAAATTTAAAAAAAAAAAAAAAAGAGTTAGCCACGAATATGCCTAAGCTATTGGCTAACCAGTTCCGTAATTAACATAGTTTCTGTGTGATTATTTGGGTCTGGGCAACTGGGAATGAAAGAGTAGTAAAGGCTATTAATTGAAGGAGTTTCTACAGCAGTCAATGGTTATATGAAACTCAGGCTGTAACAGCTGACACAGCCTAAAATTTTCTGGTTTAAACAATAAAAGTGTTGTAAACAGAAGAGTGACCAATTAAAATAGTACACATTTGTTGGTGTGCTCATATTACTAAATCAATTCAAGCATACTACTTGCATCTAAAACTGTTTTTAATCTTGTCTGCTATTTTATTTATGATGGGTCTCATGTCAAATGTCAGCCAGACTAGGCTGTTGCATGAGTTCTTATTAATAATGAGGTCTTATTAATAAAAACCTGGAACCAGATATCAGGGCAAATGCTGAAAAATCAGAGAGAGAAAGGAGCAAGTCATAGCCAATTCTTACCTAGTTAACACCTCAGAAAAAAAATGGGAGGTAGCATCATGTGTCTTCCTGCCTTATGTTCCTCTCACAGTCCAGATATATCACATCCTGTTTGTCTGTACAGACCTCCAGACCTCTGTGGTTAACTAGGGACTATCTCTTCCCTCTGATCTTCAGGCAAGGTTTATTTGTTAGATTACAAATAAGGTATCACCACACTAGGCTCAGACTTATCCTGTAATCAGGACTGGTATAGAACACCTGGTCCCCTTGTCTTTGCCTGTTTAATGATGGGAGTATAGGTGTGAAATACCTTCCTGTTGTAATGGATGATTTGCTCGAAGTCATAGCTTCCAGAAGCATTGAATTCTACAGTCTCATTTACTCCAAGGTTTTGATTCTGGAATTATGCTGTATCTTTTTAGCATTGCTGATGTGTCATCGGCATTGTATAAATCCTTATTGTTGGATAAATACACTGGTGACATATTTAAAATAAAAACAGACCTTTGATTTTTACTCATAACTAAATTACTGGATTTAACAATTTATAAGCACTCCATTACTTTGTCTTTTTTGTTTATAAAATTACTAGAAAAGTATCTAAAAAAGTGTAGTACCTATTTGATCTCCCCTACCTTTTTAATCAAATCCAAAGATTTGTTTATCTATAATAATTTATGACAATGTCCTTAACACATTTCCTGATTACCCACTACCTCACTATATAATCCAATCACTATTTTGTTTTTATTTGCATAGTTCCTTCACAACATTGGACAAGAACGAGAGAAATTGACTCATCTTCTTCATTTGGTTTTGCTTCATTTCTCAACCTTTATCCTTGATCAATATTTATATGTCTGTACTGTATTCTTCATTTTAACCTATGAATAGTTTTATTTTGATGCCATAATTTAATTATAACATAATTAAATTTTCTTCTTCAAAATTCTCTTATATACCCTTCCCAACTCTCCCTCAAAATCATGGCCTCTTTTTTCATTAATTGTTTTTGCAGACATATATGTATTTGTGTTCACATATATATTCCCAAATATAACCTATTGAGTCCATGTAATGTTATTTGTATGTACATGATTTTTCAGTCGTGTGGCTGTCAATCATTAGGTATGCTTTCATTTTCCTATCTAATCTCCCTCTTGGGATATCTTATCTAGTCCCATGGCTTTCAAGACCTTAACAGAACTCAGGACTTTCTTCTTTTACCACTTATTTGGATGCATTCCTTTTATTCTCACACCTACTTATTAAAATTATATTACTCCATTAATGTATGAGTGACTCACATCGATGCTTTATGTTTCTCACAACTTTGTCCTTTTGAATAACAGATTTATACCAGTATAACTTTATGACTGTATGCAAGATCTTCCCTCTCTTTCTCCTTTATTCCCTATTTCATCCCTTCCTTTCTATCTCTGTTACAATACCATCTTATCAGATTGTGTCTCTTTTTTAAAGTTGTTTTTTTTTTTTTTATGTACAATGGTGTTTGACCTGCATGTCTTTGTGAGGGAGTCAAATCCACTGAAACTTGAGTTACAAACAGTTGTGAGCTGCCATGTGGGTGCTGGGAATTGAGTCTGGGTCCTCTGGAATGACAGCCCAAGTTCGCAACTGCTGAGTCATCTCTCCAGTCTCACACCTGCATCTCTTGACTTCTTTTTGTCCTCTTACCCAGTTCCATTACTATCAAAGATGACTATTTAAAGTGTTGAAAAGAAGCTTCCAGGGAGGCTTTGTGCATTCTTTTTTTGCTACCACTTTTCCTTTTTTAGCACCTAGAACATTACATAAATATTTACTGAATAGCTGGTAGTTCCTTAGCACCTAGAACAGTAGCTAAATAGTTACTGAATAGGTGATAGTTGGTAGTTAAGTTTCTGAATGTAGGCTATATCTACCATATTATTAAAATTTATTATGCACTGTTTTCAGTACTATAAATACAGACTGAAGTTGAGAAGTCACAGCTGTGCTTATCCCAGACAGTACAGAGACATTGATATCTACTATCACTGTTGAGCTATGTTACTTATTATCCGGTAAAGATTACAGAATCTGTCTCACAATAACTTTGCTGTTTTCTTTAATCATATGCTAAGATCTACTGAGCTCAAATTCCAGTTTCACTAATGCCACAGAAACAGATGTCTCAGATAATATGATTCAGGTCAGCTAACAGAACCCAAAATCTATATACTCCTTATGTTTTAAAAATTATTATTATACGCATTAATGCTGAGTCAAATTTGAAGAAACCCAAAATTGCAGATTTTAAAAATAAAAGAACTTAGAGCACTGTGAAGAAGGAAAATCTTAATAATGGTATTAATCACACATTGAAGCAATATAATGCAGATGGCACTGTGTTACTAAATCCAGATGGCTATAAACACATAGCAGTTCAATTATTAGATACGTAAGGAAAGGGGCTTTAGAAATGGAGAGTCTGGCCATCCATTGTGGCACACATCTCTCTTCACAGCACTCAGCAGATAGAGGCAGGGAGTCAGCAAGTTCAGGGCTGGCCTGTATGAAGATATCTTGTCTCAAACAAAAACAAAACATACTACTGTCATTCAGTAAGAAATTCTGGAGAACTATAACCACCTGAGCAAATACTAAATGCTGAGGTAATTTAACATTGACAAATTGGAGTTGGAAAAATACCATTTGCTGCTCTTGAGGAGGATCTGGGTTCCTTTCCCAACACCCACATTAGTTAGTCCACAAGAGAGATGGCTTCTCTTGCCTTCTGCAGGCACCTGCACTAATGTGGTGCACAGACAGACAAGCAGGAGGACACATGAATATGAAGGTAATAAAAGAGACATGGAAATTGAGTTTGAATACACAGAACCCACTTAAAGTGGATCCTGAAACAGACACAGAAAGGAGAGTGCCTGGAGCTCCTAACAAGTCATGTAGGAAAGCTACAAAGCGGAAAATGACTGCTGCTGGGATTTATTCTCTGACAGCATGAGTGGCGCTCTCCCTTACTCATGGATGCACACACACACACACACACACACACACACACACACACACACACACCACTGAGCCCTGTAAATACTGTATTGAAATTGATTTAGCAGAGAACTTCTTAAGTGAACAAATTAGTTAAGGAGCAAGATGAAAGATGAAAATCTGGACCAGGAAGAGTATACGAAATACATGACACAGATCTGGGTTTACAGGTACACACCTGTAATCCCAGCGCTCACAAGGCAGAGACAGGTGAATCTTTGTAAGATTGATGCCAGTGTGCTCTACATAGGAGTTCCAGGACAGGGAGAGTAAAATCCTGCCTAAACAAACAAACAAATAGACAAAACAAAAAAGCAAATAAAATATATGTGACACAACAGTAGTATATGGTGTAATCCAAAACTATAGGAAGATCTAATGTGTGAATAGGAATAGAATAGTCTTACAAGTAGTTTGTTAAGTGTCAAATAGTAGTGCAATGTTAGTGATTATTAAATAATTATGAATTATTAAAATTCATAATGCACTTAATTTTTATATATATACAGAATATATCATAACATAGTAAGATTTTCATGTGAAATGTAGATTATTTTCTAGTTATATGAAAGAAGAGATATATATGGTTTTAACACCTACATTTTAAATTTATCTCGATAAATTACTTATATTATAAATTGAGTTTACTTGTACCTTCCTCATTTTTCTTTTTTTATTTTCTCCAATCCATAATACTTTGTTAACAAGACAAATGTATTATAATTTAATATAAAACATTGTATGTGTGTACATTCATGTGTTTGTTTGCATGTGCACATATCACAAATACACATGAAATAAAAGGACAGCAATTATGAGAATATATCCTTAAGTTGGACAAACTAAGCTCACCACCTCCAGCTGGACTGGAAAGAAACAAGCATAGGACCAAACTAGTCTCTCTGAATGTGGGTGACAGTTGCATGGCTGGGGTAGACTGAGGGTCCACTAGCAGTGACACTAGGATTTATCCCTACTGCATGTGCTGGCTTTTTGGGATCCTATTCTCTTTGGATACATACCTTGCTCAGCCTAGATATAGTAGGGGCAGGCCTTGGACCTTCCAGAAAGCAATGTGCCTTACTATCTCTGAGGATTAGATGGGGGTGGGGTGGGAGGGTTGTGGAGGAAATTGGAGAAGAGGAGGGAGTCGGAACTTGGATTGGTATTTTTTTAAAAATCTAATAAACTATAAAGAAAATAAAATGAAGAACTCACTCACTGTAATGCATACTTCTATTTTGGCTTATTTCTCTTTCTCATTATTTCCTGCTAATTCAGACTCTTCTTTGCCAATGCCATTCTTGATCCCAGGCCCATTTCATTTTAACAGGCAGCCTTTCTTAGACTTATTTCTGAGTGCTTTTGACTCATAAAATAAACAGGGATGGGTAATACACCTTGTCTGATTAAAACTGATTGATAGGAGTCCTAATTATGGTTTCAAAGCCTCTGTTAGAACAAATGCCAAAATGATAAGGCATTCATGTTTAATTAATTTTAACTTAGTAACTTTAGAGGTAAATTTGCTAAGATTCATGAGAGTAGAAGGCTAAGACATCTGATACCATGTTCCATCCTGATACTGTGAATAATATTGGTGGATTTTGAATTCTACCAGGACTATTAAGTATCAGAGAAAGCTTCTACATATAAGTACATTTGTGCTTTTGTGGTAGTGACATCTGTGGCTAAGAATCAACATTCTTGACTAATTCAATTACTAATGTAAATTTAATTTTCCATACTTTCTCTTGGGTGTTCCCTCCTTTAAAATTCATATTCTTTCCATTTGTGCTATTGTCACTATAGCTACTGGTTGAATTATATTTCTCAACAATACCCTACATTCTAGAAGAAACAATAATAGTATTTATGAGATGTGGTGGAAATGTAAAACTTTCCCCTGGTCTTAAGTCAGGATGTAACTAAGTTAATAATATTTAGTGACTAAATAATTTGTCTAAAATATGGAGCCACAAAAAAAAAAAAACAACAAACAAACTGAGAAAGTTGGCACGCTTCAGACTCACATTACTTAGCATCCCTTCCCATCGAGGATCATCCAGAGTTACTAGCTGCAGGAAAAGCAAAAAGAAAAAAAGTTGATCTGAAACATGAAATAGACAGAAATAATTTTATGTATTTTTAATAAGAAGAGACAGAGAATGGTAATAATTGAATTATAGGAAAATATTTATATATGACATTACATGGCTATATGTTCCAACATTAAACATTGTGAAAAAGTTTTCAATCATCTTGCAAATTCCATGTATTATATTTAAATGGATCTGTAATATTTTCTAAGGGAATACTTAAAATGATGATTTGGGTTTTCAGTCTCAGAAAAACAATAACTTTCTAAGCCTCCGTTTTTGATAGATATCCTATGCCACTTTACTGTGACAAAATGATATACCCAGAGAATGCAATATAGAATCTAATGATGCTTCCTTGCATGAATAGCTTGAGGTTCTCATTCCTTTCTTATTTGTTAATGCATGCACAGTACCTAGTGCGAATAGGATGTCATAATTATAATGGTCAATTTGTCCTTACATGTGCATTTCCAGTACCTCCTGGCTTTACATCTTTCCATTTAAGGTATAGGTTTAGATACTCTCTCCTTCGTATTTTCCCATTTGAGCAGAGTGGATTGATAGTGAATGAAGCTGCTAATTTAATTCCATGTTTCTCATTGGAAGCTCTAAACTTTTTCATCTCCTTAATTTCTATTTCCCTTTAACCCACGGTGACACGTTATTGCTCATACAAAATCTCTCAAATATGTTTGAATAGCATCATTGACTTCCATTCTGAGAAACTGATTGGTTGGCTTTGCTGTCACCTTGCCAATAAAATCTGTGCCGTAAAGTTATATTCTGAAAGCTGTCCCTAGCAATAAGAGGAGACATATACTTTGCATTATTCCATGTGATATTTAGCTTTATTTTCTGAACATGTATCATCATTTCACTTCAAATGATGGAGGAAAATGATGACACTTTATTGGACTTATAATTTATATCACATTTCAATTTACTTATTAATTAAAATTATCATTAATAAATATATTTGCTGAAACATCTTAGGTGATATTTTTGCAATAGAATGTAAAACTAAAACAACACAAATACAAACTTTGAAAATGAGAATTATTGTGTTAAATTTAAACATTTTTATGAAGCAAGGCCCATCCCTACGCTGGTAGGAAAAAAAAAAAGATTGGCTATTTTGTTTCAAATAAAAATAATCAATACTTAAAAAAATCAAATTTCAGATGAGAAAAACGTCATATTTCTCTTAAAAATTTACCCAAACTACATACATAGTTACATATAGAGTTTCCTCAAAAAGAAGGAATTCTGGCTTATAAATCCCTTTTACAAAAGGGGAAAAGTTGAAGAGATGGGAAGAAAGCAACAAGAGAGGTTACATCAAAGCTATTTTACACCTAAGTATAGGTATCAAAGCAAAATCCCTCACTTTGCATAATCAGCATATATTGATAAAGTTTCCTTGAATGGATAAAATTAATATGGACCACCCAATAGGAAATGGATATTGGTAACAATTCCTGGAAAAAAATTGTAAGTTTTTCAAACTCAGGGTATAATGAATCTTATATGAATAACTCTATCTATCTATCTATCTATCTATCTATTTATTTATTTTTACTTTCAGAATTATAAACCAAAGAACTCTGATTACTTTCTACTGAGGTAAAAAGAAAAGGAAAAAATATTACTGGAGTATAATTTGGGGAACGTAATTGAGAAATATGTATCTAAATTGAAAGTGTTAATGCCTCCTTCCTCCCATTTTCCTCTCCATTTTTCTCAGTACGTATTTACCAAAAGAACTGTGAATCATAATCAGGAAACACTGAGATTACCAAAATTTTTATCATGGTTAAATATTTCTTGATTGAGAAAACTCAATAATATAATCTGTGATCAATTGTATGAAATGTTGATAACAAAAATTCCTTTATCCTTCTAAGGTATACATTTAACTAATGAATGTATTGTAATAGCTGCATATTTTTTCTTTGTGTATTTGTGTGTACATATGCATAAAGAAGACTG
This sequence comes from Microtus oregoni, assembly GCF_018167655.1. NCBI lineage: Eukaryota > Metazoa > Chordata > Mammalia > Rodentia > Cricetidae > Microtus > Microtus oregoni. Next base: position 24,139,557 of record NW_024543067.1, on the reverse strand, counting down.
ACAACTTAAGCAAAATGTGAAACTTTGAAATTTGTCCTGTGTGTGTGTCTTTGTTTATTGAATTTGTTTTATCTGTTTCTAAAATTTTTAGTTTGGAATTTTGCTTATAAAATACTGTAAAAGTCATATAAAAAGTTTAATTTGGTAATTTTTTAAAATGAGAGAAAAGAGTCTATTTGGTGACTCTAGTTTTTTTGTATCAATCACAATCTGAGTTACCAACAGGACCTAGGAGAACTAGAATTCATAAAAAGTCACAACACCTAATAAACAGATATAAAGTGCCAACTTCTCTGTTTGTTCATTTTAAAATGTTTGTGTGTCTGCATGTGAACTTCCATGTATTAATGCAGTTTATGTGTATGTCGACTCTATGTATTAGTGAGTGTGTTTATGTGTGTGTGTGTGTGTGTATTAATAACATGTATTAGTCTGTGTTCGTGTGTGTGGTAGTTTGAATATATTTGGTCCCCATAAACTCAGAGGGAAAGGCACTATTATGAAATGTGGTCTTTTTGGAGGAGACTGGATGACACACACCTTTAATCCAGATCTTTAATATGTGGGAGGATCATACCTTCTGTTGGAAATTTGTCACTGTGGGGGCACACTTTGAGGTTTTTTTCAGCTTTACTAAGCGTGACAGTTAATCAGCTTTTAGTTGCCTTTGAGTCAGGATGTAAGGACTCCCAGCTCCAATACTACATCTCCCTGTACACTGCCATGCTGCCCACCATGAGGTTATGGACTGAAACTTTGAAACTGTATGAACAAAGTCAATTTAATGTTTTCTTTTTAAGAATTGCCATTCACATCCTTCAGAATGTAAAAAGATCTTCACTAACCCCGCATCAGACAGAGATCTGATCTTCAAAATATACAAAGATCTCAAGAAATTGGTCACCAAAAGAAGAAATAATCCAATAAAAAATAGGATACAGACATAAACAGAGAACTCTCAACAGATGGATCTAAAATGGCTGAAAGACACTTGAAAAAAAAATGCTCAACATTCTTAGTCATTAGAGGAACGCAAATCAAAACAACTCTGAGATTCCATCTTATACCGGTAAGAATGGCCAAGATTAAAAATACTGATGACAATATATGCTGAAGAGGTTGTGGGGGAAAGGGAACACTCATGCATTGCTGGTGGGAGTGCAAATTGGTACCACCCCTTTGGATATCAGTATGGCCATTTCTCAGAAATTTGGAAACAACCTGCCTCAAGTCCCAGCAATACCACTTTGGGGTCTATACCCAAAGGATGCTCAATCTTTCCACAAGGACATGTGCTCAACTATATTCATAGTAGCATTGTTTGTTAAAACCAGGATCCAAAAACAACTTAAATCCCCCTTGACCAAAGAATGGATAAGGAAAATGTTGTACATTTATACAATGGAGTGCTATACAGCAGGAAAAATGGCATCTTGAAATTTGTGGGCAAAGGATGGATCTAGAAAACATCATATTGAGTGAGGTAACCCAGATCCAGAAACACAAAATATATGCACTCACTCATAAGTGGCCTTTAGACATAAATCAAAGAAAAATCAGCCCACAATTTACAATTCCAGAGAACCTAGATAACACTTAGGACCCTAAGAGAGACATATGTGGATCTAATCTACATGGGAAGTAGAAAAAGACAATATTTTAATAAATTTGGAAGCATGGGGACCTTGGGAGAGAGTATAAGTGGAGGAGAAAGTAAGAGAGGAGAGTGGAGAAAATATATAACTGAATAAAAACAATTTTTAAAATATAAAAAAATGAACTGCTATGATCATGGTGTCTCTTTACAGCAATAGAAATCCAAGCTAAGACAGTGTATAAGTGCATTTTTACTTCTTAGACCTTTTTAAATCACTCCCCACTGTATATTTTGAGTCAGGGTTCTCCATTGATTTAGTTCATCAGTTGGGTAGTCTTGTAGGCCAGTGGGCTTGAATGATAAGTGTCTTAGTGACACCCCTTAATGTTGGGGCTACAAAGAATATTAATTCTTCTAAATTTTCATGTGAATTCTAGGAATCTGAGCTTAAGTTTTCATATTTGAATGCCAGGTACTGGTTGAGCTATCTCCCAGCTCTCCATTAATTCAATTTTATATTATAGATTAGCATACTCAGAGAGAAGATTGTCAATATTCATATAACTCATTTAATTCTTTTCCTCTATAGTGTTAAGAGTACTCACAGATAATCACTAATATTAGGATAATGTTTTTAAAAATAATATTTTAACTATACTTAGAGATTTTCATATAATGAAGAATATGAACCCACAAATGACAAAACTAAACTACATTGACATTTTATTGAAATGACTTTGTTTTCTATATTGATTATAAAGTTTGTTTGTACCTTATCGTAAAAACCTGTGCACTACACAATTAAGATGAAACAGTCTTGGTTTATATAGCATGAAGCAAGTAATACTGACCTAAACAACACTGTGCTGGGTTTCTGAAATAATCAGTGCTGCTGTAGCTTCTTTAAGTTCCAAGGTAGTGGTGGTTGTGGTGGTGTGTGTGTGTGTGTGTGTGTGTGTGTGTGCATGCATAAGTATGGGGTATGTAAGAGAGAGAGGGAAAGAGAGATTTGTATTATGTGTGTTTAGGTGAGTATTCATGTTCAACCCTGTGAAAATATGTGTGTGTTGTATGTGTGTGCACGCGCGTGCATGCATATGACCTGACACCTACAGAACAAAAGGGAAGACATGACTGAGAAGAAGAAAGTGCAGACTGGCTTTTTGTTCGCAAGCTAACCAAGCAGCGCGGAGTTTCGATCTGGGCACCAAGTGAAACATCATTGTGGTGAGTGAGTGCTGCGGCAGCTGGGAACATACCTCAGCCCGCCCACACTTCCAGGCCATCCTACAGGGGCTATACTGCCCAAACCGCCTCTCTATTTCTATCCCATTCAGCTTACATCCAGATCCCCACACCCCCTCTGTCTCCCTCCCTCTCTCCCTCCTTTGGGGCATAGCGCCTCCCTGCCCAGCCTGCTAGGACGCTGGGACCGAACCGGGAGGACAAAGGGGTGGCCAGTAGCTCCTTTGTTCCCATAGCCTGCCCGCAGCGAGCGGGGTGGGCCCTTTGTTCTCAAGCTAACCAAGCAGCGCGGAGTTTCGATCTGGGCACCGAGTGAAACATCATTGTGGAGAAACATCTCTGGGGAGTGACATCACTGGGAAGGTACATCAGTGGGCAAGAAGACCTGATCCTGTAAAAGAAGATCCAAAGGGGAGTATTGGGAGGAAGAGATGGGCAGACGCCAATGCAGGAATTCTCCCAACAATCTGAAAAACAACACGAAACCACCAGAAGCCAGTGACCCCACAACAGGAGGACATGAACACCTTAATCAAGAAGAAGTAGAAAAAACTGACTTCATGAAAGTGATTGACACCCTTAAACAGCATATAAAAAACGCCCTTATGGAAATGGATGAGAAGTATAATAGAAAGTTCGAGGAAATGAGTAAATCAGTGAATGATACCCTAGGAAACCAAGGAAAAACAATCAAGCAGATAAAGGAAACAGTTCATGACTTGAAAACTGAAATGGAGGCAAAGAAGAAAACACAAACAGAGGGCCGGCTGGACATGGAAAATCTAGGTAAACGAATAGAGACTACAGAATCAAGTATAACCAGCAGAATACAAGAGATAGAAGAAAGAATCTCAGATTCTGAGGATAACATAGAGAAAATAAACACTCTGATCAAAGAAAACAGCAAGTCCAACAAACTCTTATCACAAAACATTCAGGAAATATGGGACACAATAAAAAGACCAAACCTAAGAATAATTGGAGTAGAAGAAGAAGAAGTGCAGCTCAACGGTACAGAAAATATACTTAATAAAATTATAGAAGAAAACTTTCCAAAACTGAAGACAGATGTACCTATGAAGGTTCAAGAAGCATACAGAACACCAAATAGGCTGGATCAAAAGAAAACATCCCCTCGCCATATAATAATCAAAACACAAAATATACAGAATAAAGAAAGAATATTAAGAGCCGCAAAGGAAAAAGGCCAAGTTACTTATAAAGGTAAACCTATCAGACTTACACCTGACTTCTCTATGGAAACCATGAAAGCCAGAAGGTCCTGGATAGATGTTCTCCAAAAACTAAGAGACCACGGATGCAAGCCCAGACTACTATATCCAGCCAAACTTTCATTCACTATAAATGGAGAAAACAAAATTTTCCAGGATAAAAACAAATTTAAACAATACGTAACCACAAATCCAGCCTTACAGAAAATAATAGAAGGAAAATCACTAACCAAGGAGTCCAACAATGACCACAATAACTCAGACATCTAGAGACTCTTCACCAGCGCAAATCAAAGAAGGAAAACACACAAACCCTACTACTAAAAAAGTGACCGGAGTTAACAACCACTGGTCATTAAAATCACTTAATATCAATGGGCTCAACTCACCTATAAAAAGGCACAGGCTAAGAGATTGGATGAGAAAACAGGATCCAACATTCTGCTGTCTACAAGAAACACACCTCAACCACAAAGACAGGCACCTACTCAGAGTAAAGGGCTGGGAAAAGGCTTATCAAGCAAATGGACCCAAGAACCAAGCAGGTGTGGCCATACTAATTTCTAACAAAGTTGACTTCAAACTTAAATCAATCAGAAGAGATGGAGAGGGACATTTTATACTCATAACAGGAACAATTCATCAGGAAGAAGTCTCAATTCTGAATATCTATGCCCCTAATATAAAAGCACCCATGTACGTAAAAGAAACATTAATAAAACTCAAGGCAGCCATCAAACTGCACACACTAATAGTAGGAGACTTCAACACTCCTCTCTCACCAATGGACAGGTCAATCAAACAGAAACCTAACAGAGAAATTAGAGAATTAATGGAGGTAATGAAGCAAATGGGCTTAACAGATATCTATAGATTATTCCACCCAAAGAGGAAAGAATATACCTTCTTCTCTGCAGCTCATGGAACCTTCTCGAAAATTGACCATATACTTGGTAACAAAGCTAACTTACACAGTTACAAAAAAATATTAGTAACCACCTGTGTCTTATCAGATCACCATGGATTAAAGTTAGAATTCAACAACAATGCTACCCCCAGAAAGCCTACAAACTCATGGAAACTGAACAGTCAACTACTGAACCATACCTGGATTAAGGAAGAAATAAAGAAAGAAATTAAAGTGTTCCTTGAATTCAATGAAAATAAAGAAACAACATACTCGAACTTATGGGACACTATGAAAGCAGTCCTGAGAGGAAAGTTCATAGCACTAAGTGCCCACCTAAAGAAAACAGAGAAAGCACATATTGAAGACTTAACAGTCCACTTGAAAGCTCTAGAAAAAAAAGAAGCAGACTCACCTAGGAGGAGTAGAAGACTGGAAATAATCAAATTGAGGGCTGAAATCAACAAAATAGAAACACAGAAAACAATCCAAAGAATCAATGAAACAAAAAGCTGGTTCCTGGAGAAAATCAACAAGATTGATAAACCCCTATCCAAACTAATCAAACGACAGAGAGAGAACACGCAAATTAATAAGATCAGAAATGAAAAGGGGGACATAACCACAGACACAGAGGAAATTCAGAGAGTCATTAGATCTTACTACAAAAGCCTGTATGCCACAAAACTGGAAAATGCAAAAGAAATGGATGCTTTTTTAGATAAATACCATTTACCAAAACTAAACCAGGACCAGGTGAACAATCTAAACAGACCTGTAAGTCGCGAAGAATTAGAAGCTGTTATCAAAAACCTCCCTACCAAAAAAAGCCCAGGACCAGATGGTTTCAATGCAGAATTCTACCAGAACTTCCAAGAAGACCTAATACCTATACTCCTTAATGTATTCCACAATATAGAAACAGAAGGGTCATTACCAAATTCCTTTTATGAAGCCACAATTACTCTGGTACCAAAACCACTCAAAGACTCAACCAGGAAAGAGAACTACAGGCCAATCTCACTCATGAATATCGACGCAAAAATCCTCAACAAAATACTGGCAAATCGAATCCAAGAACACATCCGAAAAATTATCCATTATGATCAAGTAGGCTTCATTCCTCAGATGCAGGGCTGGTTCAACATACGAAAATCTATCAATGTAATCCAGCATATAAATAAACTGAAAGAAAAAAACCATATGATCATTTCGTTAGATGATGAAAAAGCTTTTGACAAAATTCAACATCCATTTATGTTAAAAGTCTTGGAGAGATTAGGGATACAAGGGTCATACCTAAATATAATAAAAGCTATATACAGCAAGCTGACAGCTAACATCATATTAAACGGAGAGAAACTCAAAGCCATCCCACTTAACTCAGGAACACGGCAAGGCTGTCCACTCTTGCCATACCTCTTCAATATAGTGCTTGAAGTTCTAGCAATAGCAATAAGACAACATAATGGGATCAAGGGGATTCGAATTGGAAAGGAAGAAGTTAAACTTTCGTTATTTGCAGATGATATGATAGTGTACATAAGCGACCCCCAAAACTCCACCAAAGAACTTATACAGCTGATAAACAGCTTTAGTAATGTGGCAGGATACAAGATCAACTCCAAAAAATCAGTCGCCCTCTTATACACAAAGGATATGGAAGCAGAGAGGGAAATCAGAGAAGCTTCACCATTCACGATAGCCACAAACAGCATTAAATATCTTGGGGTAAATCTAACCAAGGAAGTGAAAGATCTATTTGACAAGAACTTTAAGGCATTGAAGAAAGAAATTGAAGAGGATACCAAAAAATGGATGGACCTCCCTTGCTCTTGGATTGGGAGGATCAACATAGTAAAAATGGCAATTCTACCTAAGGCAATTTATAGATTCAATGCAATCCCCATCAAGATCCCATCAAAATTCTTCACAGATCTGGAGAAGACAGTAATCAACTTTATATGGAAAAACAAAAAACCCAGGATAGCCAAAACAATCCTATACAATAAAGGATCTTCTGGAGGCATTACCATCCCGGACTTCAAACTCTATTACAGAGCTACAGTAATGAAAACAGTGTGGTACTGGCATAAAAACAGAGAAGTCGACCAATGGAATCGTATAGAAGACCCGGATTTTATCCCACAAACCTATGAACACCTCATTTTCGATAAAGGAGCTAAAAGTATACAATGGAAGAAAGAAAGCATCTTCAACAAATGGTGCTGGCACAACTGGATGTCAACCTGTAGAAGAATGAAAATAGACCCATATCTCTCACCGTGCACAAAACTCAAGTCCAAATGGATTAAAGACCTCAATATCAGCCCGAACACACAGAACCTGATAGAAGAGAAAGTGGGAAATACCCTACAACAGATGGGCACAGGAGAGCGCTTCCTATGTATAACCCCAGAAGCACAGACATTAAGGGCAACATTGAATAAATGGGACCTACTTAAACTGAGAAGCTTTTGTAAAGCAAAGGACATGTTCACTAAGACACAAAGGCAACCTACTGACTGGGAGAAGATTTTCACCAACCCCACAACAGACAAAGGTCTGATCTCCAAAATATATAGAGAACTCAAGAAACTAGACTTTAAAATGCTAATTAACCCAATTAAAAAATAATGCACTGAACTGAACAGAGAATTCTCAACAGAAGAAGTTCAAATGGCCAAAAGACACTTAAGGTCGTGTTCAACTTCCTTAGCAATCAGGGAAATGCAAATCAAAACAACTTTGAGATATCATCTTACACCTGTCAGAATGGCTAAAGTCAAAAACACCAAGGATAACCTTTGCTGGAGAGGCTGTGGAGGAACGGGTACCCTCATCCATTGCTGGTGGGAATGCAATCTTGTGCAACCACTGTGGAAGTCAGTGTTTCGGTTTCTCAGGAAATTCGGTATCAACTTACCCCTGGACCCAGCAATACCACTCTTGGGAATATACCCAAGAGTTGCTTTATCAAATGACAAAAGCATTTGTTCAACTATGTTCATAGCAGTATTATTTGTAATAGCCACCTGGAAACAACCTAGATGCCCTTCAATGGAAGAATGGATGAAGAAAGTATGGAATATATACACTCTAGAGTACTACGCTGCGGTAAAAAACAATGACTTCTCGAATTTTGCATGCAAATGGATGGAAATAGAAAACACTATCCTGAGTGAGGTGTCCCAGACCCAAAAAGATGAACATGGGATGTACTCACTCATAATTGGTTTCTAGCCATAAATAAGGACCACGGAGTCTACAAGAGGTGAACCTAAAGAAGCTAAGTAAGAAGGTGAACCCAAGGAAAAACATATAGTTGTCCTCTTGGCTAAGGGAAGTAGACCAAATTTCCGGGGAGAAAATGGGATCTTGGGGATGGGGTGGGATGGGGGTAAAGGGAGATGGGGAGAGAAAAGGTAGAAGGGAAGGAGGGGGGACCTGGGAAACAGGAGAATTGGGATAAAGGAAAGGTGGATAGGGGAGCACGGAACCACAATTCTTAGTTAAGGGAGCCAGTTTAGGGTGGGCAAGAGACTTGACCCTAGAGGGGCTCCCTAGTGCCCAAGATGAGGTTCCCAGTTATTCCTTGGGCAGCTGAGGATTGGGAACCTGAAATGACCCTATCCTAGAGCAATACTGACGAATATCTTGCATATCATCATAGAATCTTTATCTGGTGATGGATAGAGATAGAGACAGAGACCCACACAGGAGCACTGGACTGAGCTCCCAAGGTCCCAAGGAGGAGCAGAAGGAGGGAGAACATGAGCAAAGAATTCGGGACCACGAGGCGTGCATCCACCCACTGAGACAGTGGAGCTGATCTACGGGGAGCTCACCAAGGCCAGCTGGACTGTGACCGAAAAAGCATGGGATAAAACCGGACTCTCTGAACATGGCGAACAATGAGGGCTGATGAGACACCAAGGACAATGGCAGGGGGTTTTGATCCTACTTAATGTGCTGGCTTTGTGGGAGCCTAGCCAGTTTGGATGTTCACCTTCCTAGATATGGACGGAGGGGGGAGGACCTAGGACTTACCACAGGGCAGGGAACTCGGACTGCTCTGTGGACTGGAGAGGGAGGGGGGGAGAGGCGTGGGGGGAGGGGGAGTAGGGTGGGAGGAGGGGGAGAAGGGTGGGAGGAGGGGAAGGGAAATGGGAGGCTGGGAAGAGGTGGAAACTTGTTTTTCGTTTATGTTTTTTTTCTTCTGTTCGCAATAAAAAAAAAAAAGTGCAGACTGTGGAGTTGCTAAGAAATACTTCACTGTTCCCATAGTCTAAACATAACACTTGCTGTGGATGAGCTGAAATTTTGTATATATGACCCAAGAACTAAGGTTAATGTCAGGTTCAGCTGTTCTCTGGACATGCTAAAGGCAAGTATGGCCAGGGCTCAGATCTCACAGAGGATCCTGAAGATGCTGTAGCTGGAGGCTCACATCTGAGTGGATGGTTCATTTGTGAAAGAATATCTTCGGAGTACACATTCCTGGCAGTACACAATGTGATATCCAACTCTATAAAACCCTGAAAGTGTAGTTTAATTTTAATCTTAATATTATGACTAATTTTGTGCCATTTGCATACAATATGTAGTGATTAGAACATAGCTGTCTTTCATCAGAATTTCCTGTCTAGCAGAACTGTGAAGTGATTAATAATTTGTTACAGAATTAATAATTTGCTATAATCTTTATTAGTAATTAATAAAACTCACAAGATTGAATTATCCCATCAACCTCTCTCTTCCTTTATTCAGACATCAGGGAACTATGTCCTGAGGAACCTAATCACATTTACCGTGGCTAGAGTGTCACTTGTTATTAAAATGCTCAAACCGTCTAAATCAATGAGCCATGAAGTGTCTTTGCAGGTTGGAAGAAATTTACTATGCAATTTTAATTAATTTCCTAATTTAAAATAATACTTGTATGAGATAATGTGTTACATTACTGAGTGCTATTTCATAGCTGATGGACATATTGCTTGGCATCTGTGGGAAGCCTTTCTATTTGATTGAATTATGTGGATGATCAGCTTTAGAGATGACTGATATTTTAGTATCCCTAAAAGTAATATGAAAGGAGGAACATGTTTCAGTTTTTTGCATAAAGGTAAAAACAACTGATATGCTTTAATCATAAGTAAATCTTAAAGGACAGCAAAGAATTGTGGCATAGATGGTAGAAGTGCTCTCCAGTCCTTTCTTGGGAACTATTGGCCTTTGATGGCTGCTGAAGGAGGAAGAACCATGTTTTATTGAGGGAGTTCCTACTAGTAGGTTTTCCATATTCTATTGGATGGCCCCTCACCCACTGAAGCATAACAGTTGGATAACATTTATAACAAGCTTTCACATATTTAGTGTTTATATTCATCCCTTGAAAAACTTTTGGTAGTTGTAGTGATATTTTATTTGTATTGTAATACATGAAGCTTTCCTGAAGATCAGAATGCAAAACTAAGACACTTGAGGCCAGGAAGCGGTAGCACACAATTTTAATCCCACGACTCTGAAGATAGAGTCAGACTGAACTCTGTGAGTTTCAGGCTACCCTGGACTACATAATTTTGATCTAGAAACAGATCCAGGTAGTGGTGGCTCACACCATTATCCCAGTGTTTGGGAGTCACACAACTTTAATTCTAGCACTAGGGAGATGGAGACAGTTACTATACGGCTGAGTGGAGAGAGGAATATAAAAGACAGAGACAGGAACTCAGGAAGAATATAGTGTCTGAGGATTCATGGACACAGGATCACACCCCTTCAGTCTCGTAGAGGTAAAAAGTCTCTCCAGTTGTTGACTACTTTGATTATCTAATCTTCAGCTTGAACCCCAATATCTGTCTCTAGATTTTTATTATTCATGCTATAGGTAGATATTATTGTTTAAATATGCTTAGCTGAAGAATTCACTGATAAGACAACCTTCTGTAGATGGCAGATAATAAACATTCATTAAACAATTAAATATTTATTAAAATACATAAAATGTTTATGAAAATTTATTTTAAAATCAGATACCGATATAAATTAATTAATTTGAATATTTCTTTGACAAAATCTATAACTATATTATAAATTTTATGGCAAAGCTGATTTAATAAATGCTTTCCTTTACTCACTGGATATTGGATATTACTTATAGCTTGTCGTTCATATCCCTGTATCTAGGAAGCTCATGCCTCTTGTTGGGGAAGACATCAGCACTAATGCTGATCTTCACAGTGTAATGAGAAAGTATGCAGATGACACATCCCTTTATTTTCTCAGTGAATGCCTGCTGTTATCAGCATCACTAATTAATATTGCTCAATATAGAGACTAGTATCTATCAGAGAATTAGTTCTCATGTAAAGTTGATTTAATGAACCGAAATGATTCTGTGACAAGTTGACCCTGTGGTCTGGACTTGTTTTAAGCTTATTTACAAATCAGTAATTACCTTTCAATTTTGTTCTTTTCAAACTCTATGTTAAAAGTCTACCAATCAAGAACAATTTGATGGTATTTAATTTGAATTTATTAACTAGCATTAATAAATTATGTAAATAAATTTTGTTAGAATAAATGCATCTAATTAGAATGGATATGCCTGTTTATTTTATGTTATGATTATACTTGAGGTATTGTTTTGTCAGATTATCCTTACAAAAAAGATGAGTGCTACTTGCTCCTAAAATTTTGTGTCAACAAAGAATCAGAATCTTAAAAATTTAAAGTAACATTTCAAAGTGAATTAAAATGCTATCTGATTATAACATGGTAAAAGGATACATATTTTAAATATTGACCTTAGCCTTCTTAACCACAGAACATTCACCCACTAGGTGGAAATAAGGTAGAAAAAAGCCATCAGATGATGTACTGGGCCGGCTCTTCTCATATATTTTTCTCTTCTCTGTTTTCTCTTCCTAGTTTCTCTGAATATAAATATCAGTTTATCTCTGGGAATTTGCTGTTAATCTCTTCTTGACTATGTGGTGTTTATACCTGGCTCTCTTAGCATTTGGTATATATATATTTTAAATTCCTTCTGGCCAGCTTCTAGTTCACCCTCAAATATTAGCTCAAATTTTGTTTGATTGACAAACCTACTGGTCTTTCCTTTTACCTGGCATATATGATGATGAGTTTTACTGCTATTATTGTATTATAAAGTGAGAAGTCCTCCAAGGCAAGAGTTAAAGTTGATGGCTTCTAGATGAGCTCTATTAGTACTGGCATTCAAGTTTTTGTTGTTGTTGTTGTTTTTTACTTTAATATACTTAGCTCTTGCCATTACATTGTTGGCATTACATTGTTTGTTACTTTTTCCTTTTTATAGCCAAAATAATCTTATTGTCTTCCACAAACTCATTGGTTATGTATTCTAACTTTACAGTGATTTCACCATCATTTTATTTCATATTCTGTTGCAGAATTCCCTGGCCATTAAGCCCTGAGAAACTGTTGTTTTTTAAAATGAGTGATTATACTTTCCAAGTGAGTATAAGATTTAAATTCTTGAAGAAAGGGTAAGAGATTATCCTTTCTCCATTTGATATTAGAATGAATCTCTTGAGTGACACTTTGATAGAAAATTTTCCTCTGGCTTAAATCTTAAAAATCTCCAGGGACAGTTCCACTGACTACTGTCAGTTCCAAAAGAAACTCAGAGCAAATAGTTATGCACCATGCCTAGTAGAATACCAAAGCACCTGCTGGCCTCCATCACAAGTACCTGTTACAGAGTGCATACTGGCATACTGGCTCTTCTCATAACTTCTCACTCTTGTGTAGGATATATATATATATATATATATATATATATATATATATATATGTGTGTGTGTGTGTGTGTGTGGTGTGTATATATATATATATATATATATATATATATATATTTAGCTTTTTTTCTCTTTGGGTTCCCACTACCCAGCTCCCAAATAAATACAAAGATGTATTCTTATTTATGAATGGCTGGCCTTAGCTTGGCTTATTTCTAGCTCGCTTTTCTAACTTAATTTATCCAGTTTCTATGGATATAACTATGATGTGTCTCTAAGATTTTAGCTTTCTTCATTCTGTATATCTGTCTTTCCTCTTACTCTGTGGCTAGATGTGTCGCTGTGTGGCTGGCCCCTGGCATCTTCCTCTCCTACTCCTTTTCTTACTCCTTGCTCTTCTTCCCTACATTTCTCCCCCTATTTTTCTTTCTGCTTGATAGGCCTGCCTATCCCTCTCCTGCCTAGCTATTGACCATTCAGCTTTTTATTAGACCAATCAGATGCTTTAGGCAGGCAAAGTAACATAGCTTTACAGAGTTAAACAAATACAACATATCTTTGCACAATTAAACAAATATTCCAAAACATAAACAAATGCAACACATCTTAAACCAATATTCTACAACATCCCAGCCCCTACCTTAACGTCTCCAGCTCATGGGCTTCCCACTTCATGGTTTCTCATTCTCTTATATCCCTACTATTTTGGCTGTAATCTCTTGGTTTTGACTTCCTCCCTTATTTTCCTCTTTCTTTCACCTTTCTTGGTTCTTCTCTCTCCCTCTCTACCTCTCTCCTCTCATTGTAAAATCAAGTCTATTGGTCATGTACAGTTCATTACTTTCTCTCCCTGTTATATACTCTTTCAAATGCCTATGACTGTACCCTCCCTCATAATAATAAAAATCTACCATAAAAATATTCCTCTCAACCATACCTTTGAGTGGTCATGTCCCCAGTGTAAACATCTAGTGCAAAAATCCTCAGATCATACAGTTATAATCATGAACATTGGATTTGCAGACATATTACATCTGAAGATGGACATTGCCTGTATCCCTGTTCCCTTTGAAACCGGGATCATACCTTTGTCCTTAACATGGTCATCCTCCACATCTTCTGCTCCTTGCCTTTGGCCATTGATGTGAAAGAAATCAGAGGCCCTTTGCAGTTTATTCTTCCAAAAGAGAAAGAGTTCATTAGGAGATGCTACTATGAACATTATATGTAGTTTGCATGTGATGGAGACCTAAAGATAACATGTTCTTTCCACTTTTCTTGGGCATGTTTTCACTTTTTGTTCATCTCAGCATTTCCTCTTCAACATTTTGTGTACTTATCTGTTTTTTTTCCCCTTATTTAAAGTTATATTTCATCTTCAGGCATTCTGTATTAGAATTCCTCCCACCCTTTATCCATCATTTCCCCTCTCAGGTTATTGGTAAAAGAATATGACACAAGATAAATCCATTGTCACTATCTCTAAAGGCCTATAATAAGTTTATCTTTGGAGTATTGTAGAAGGCAAGCCCTCTGTTCATCCCAGCTGCCCAGAATCCAAATAACCACGCAGAAATTATATTAATTAAATCACCGATTGGCCCATTAGCTCTAACTTCTTTTTGGCTAACTCTTACATCTTAATTTAACCCATTTCTATTAATCTGTGTATCGCCATGAAGTTTTGGCCTATCAGCAAAATTCCAACATGTCTATCTCTGACTGCAGATCCATGGCATCTTCTGACTGCACCCTCTTCCTCCCAGCATTCAGTCTAGTTTTCCCTGCCGACCTAAGTTCTGCCCTATCAACAGGCCAAGGCAGTTTCTTTATTCATTAACCAATAAAAGAAACACGTAGACATAAGGACCTCCCCACACCATTTCCTCCTTTCTGTTTAAACAAAAAGCAAGGCTTTAACTTTAACATAGCAATATTATATCTAACAAAACATATCAAGTAAGAATGACAGTTATACTATTTATATCAACTTTATCTTTTATCTTAACTAAGGAAAACTATAATAATAAATATCTATTCTTCAACTCCATCAAAAACTCCAGAAGCTAGTGGGCGCACGCCTTTAATCCCAGCACTTGGGAGGCAGAGGCAGGCGGATCTTTGTGAGTTCGAGACCAGCCTGGTCTACAAGAGCTAGTTCCAGGACAGGCTCCAAAACCACAGAGAAACCCTGTCTCGAAAAAAAAAACAAAACAAAACAAAATAACAAAAAAAAAAAAACTCCAGAAGGATATAATATTACTTGAAGTAAACATGAAGTACATTGTAAGCAATTTCCAAAACTCTAGGAAAGACAGAGACATCTTGCTACCTGGACAGTCACCCAAAGTTATTTTGTACTGTTGGACCATCCACCCTCACCCTATAGGCCTATAGGATCCAGCAGACTTTTCAATGAAGCAGGAAAATTCAAAAACAGTTCCACCTATATTGGCAGTTTGCCAGTCACTTTATTCTGTATCCTGCAGGATGTCTCCCAGACTCTTTCGTAAAGCAGAAACCCTGAAGAATCATCTTACCTTTAGTCATTTCTCTGTGGGTCCTACGTGTCCAGTTTTTACAGCATACCATCAAGCCGTCCAGGCAAAAGGAGTTTCTTGCCCAAATGGCTCATCAACAACATCAGGAGTCTTTTCAATGCCCATCTTCCTCTTGAAGTAGCTTGGTGCTGTCAGGAGCATATGTGTCTCATTGTCATGAAAATTTCTTAGTCTTAAAACACTTTAAATGCCATATTCTGTAGTCTTTGAAAGGCTTAAGGAATGCCTATCTATCTGAAATATATCTCTATATATCTAGAAAATCTAACAAACATGACTACAAGCTTGACTATTATACATAATTATCTATTAACCTATATTTTTAAATTATACATTACATTTTTAAATAAACTGCACAATCACAATACCTTAATCAAGAACAGAAATATACATATAACAAAATTGACCTTAAATTTGTATCAATAAATCAAGATCTATACCAAAGCAAATTATTCAACTCTGTAGCATATCCCCCTTTAAATGTAAGCAAACAATTATAAACAATATTTGGGAATATTGGCATAGTTCTGTCTATACTACTTCCTGCTGGTTGGGGGCACTGTTAATCAGGTCTTCTATGGGGTATCCTGTGTGCTAGGTTCATCTCAGTCAGCAGTTGTGTGAAGTAATTTTTTGAGGGTGTTCATGGAAACCTTACAGGATGGCGGGGTCTATCAAACCATATTGGCCTAGAAGCAATCTTCAGGTTCTCATCTTCTGTGAAAACAAAAGAATCTCTTTTCTAAAGTAACATATCCTTAGACTCAAATTTTGGAATCAAGATACCTTTATGTTAGTTTAACTTAGCAGTCCATGCAATGAAATGTCTCTCTGTAATTAGATCATTTACAGTCAAAAAATTTAAAGATAACACAATAATATACATAATCCAGACTCTCTGTGTATTCTTCATCTTTACATGGATTATTTTTCTTTATTCCTTTTAATACATGACTGTCTGTACTCTGTCTCTTTATAGACTGTACCCATTTTTTCAAAGCATTAGCTTTATTTTATGACTCACTATACTCTTTGTCTTCTCTCTTCTAAGCCTATGTGCATTTATAAAACACTGTGACCCATTTATAGGTCTTTTATGTCTGAATCTGTCCTATTGTGAATCTGTAATTTTTTTTCTTTTTTACTATCCAGAAGTACTTCTTAAAATGCTAACTACTTCTTACAAACTTCAACTGCACCATTGTTAGGGGTAATACAGTATCATCTGTTTGCCTGCCCAGTCTAAAACATAAGCTGTGCTATTACTATGTGCTATTACTATGATGTGTGTATATATATATATATATATATATATATATATATATATATATGTTCCTGCTTGTTCTGCAAAGTCTAGCATGGCAGACACATTTGTGTCTCTGAGCTGAGCACACCTCTTCACTTCCAGGCACAGAGCCAGTCTAAGTTGCCATCAAGCAAGCTATAGCCATCTGCTCACAAACCTCACTCAAATGTTCCATCTTCCAAAAAAAGCCAGAGGTTGTGCTGGAAGCCTGTCCCAGAAAGCTGAAATTTTAAAATGACTGTGGCTTTTTTTCCTGTTATGGCTGAATCAGGAAGATCTCTCTGAAAGGAGCTGTGACTGCATCAGGAAGATCTCTCTGAAAGGAACTGTGGCTGCATCAGAAAGATCTCTCTGAAAGAAGCTGTGGCTGCATCAGGAAGATCTCTCTGAAAGGAGCTGTGGCATGCTGCCAGCTGAAAAATAAATGCAGTTAAACTTTGTGTTTTTTGTATATAGAAATTCGTTTAAGCTTTCTCAAGTTTTGCATGGATTTAGTTGGCTATATGCACACCAATTTGTAGGAGGAGGGCTCGCTTGTTCATACTGGCCGTACAGAAACTGTATTAATTTGTACTGTGCAGAAACTGTATTAATTAAATCACTGCTTGGCCCATTAGCTCCAACTTCTTATTGTCTAACATCTACATCTTAATTTAACCCACTTCTATTAATTTGTGTATCACCACGAGGTTGTGGCCTACCAGCAAAGTTCCATCATGTCTGTCTCTGGATGCAGATCCATGGTGTCTCCTGACTCTGTCCTTCTTCCTCCTAGCATTCAGTCTAGTTTTCCCTGCTGACCTAAGGTCTGCCCTATCAACAGGCCAAGGCAGTTTCTTCATTCATTAACCAATAAAAGCAACACATAGACAGAAGGACAGCCCACACCCGAGTATCTATGTTAAAAAGCAAAAAGGAAAAGAACTTTCAGTGGAGGATTTTCTGGTTTTGGAACATTCTATATAGTCACAGCACAGGGTATGACTGATACTGCAGCATAGGTTATTACTGATAACACAGTCCAGGGTATGGCTGATATCACAACACAATGTATGGCTGGTACCACAGAACAGGGTATGGCTGATACCACAGTCCAGGGTTGCCAGAGCCAGAGCCCACTCTACTGGCTCCCATCTGCACTCAGCTTGGTTTTGAGATTAGAACAACAAAAGTGAACAACAGAAACTATCAATTTACCAGTCATTCCTACTAATTGTCAGTTTTCAACCATCTTATGAATCTTCATTTTTAATTTTTTTCTTTTTTTCCTCTTTACAATGACAAATTTGTTTTTTTTTTTTTTTTTATTTTTTTTTTTTTATTTTTTTTTTTAATAATTTTTTTATTAAGAAAAGAAGAAAAAAAAACATAAACAAAAAACAAGTTTCCACCTCCTCCCAGCCTCCCATCTCCCTCCCCCTCCTCCCACCCTTCTCCCCCTCCTCCCACCCTTCTACCCCTCCCCCCACTCCTCTCCCCCTCCCTCTCCAGCCCAAAGAGCAGTCCAGGTTCCCTGCCCTGTGGCAAGTCCTAGGTCCTCCCCCCTCCGTCCATATCTAGGAAGGTGAACATCCAAACTGGCTAGGCTTCCACAAAGCCAGCACATTAAGTAGGATCAAAACCCCGTGCCATTGTCCTTGGCGTCTCATCAGCCCTCATTGTTCGCCATGTTCAGAGAGTCTGGCTTTATCCCATGCTTTTTCAGTCACAGTCCAGCTGGCCTTGGTGAGCTCCCAGTAGATCAGCTCCACTGTCTCAGTGGGTGGGTGCACGCCCCGTGGTCCCGACTTCTTTGCTCATGTTCTCCCTCCTTCTGCTCCTCATTGGGACCTTGGGAGCTCAGTCCAGTGCTCCAGTGTGGGTCTCTGTCTCTGTCTCCATCCATCACCAGATGAAGGTTCTATGATGATATGCAAGATATTCGTCAGTATTGCTCTCGGATAGGGTCATTTCAGGTTCCCAATCCTCAGCTACCCAAGGAACTAACTGGGAACCTCATGTTGGGCACTTGGGAGCCCCTCTAGGGTCAAATCTCTTGCTCACCCTAAAGTGGTTCCCTTAACTAAGAATTGTGGTTCCGTGCTCCCCTATCCACCTTTCCTTTATCCCAATTCTCCTGATTCCCCAAGTCCCCCCTCCTTCCCTTCTACCTTTTCTCTCCCCCTCTCCCCTTACCCCCATCCCACCCCACCCCCAAAATCCTAATTTTCTCCCCGGCAATTGGGTCTACTTCCCTTAGCCAAGAGGATAACTATATGTTTTTCCTTGGGTTCACCTTCTTACTTAGCTTCTTTAGGTTCACCTATTGTAGACTCCGTGGCCCTAATTTATGGCTAGAAACCAATTATGAGCGAGTACATCCCATGTTCATCTTTTTGGGTCTGGGACACCTCACTCAGGATAGTGTTTTCTATTTCCATCCATTTGCCTGCAAAATTCGAGAAGTCATTGTTTTTTACCGCAGCGTAGTACTCTAGCGTGTATATATTCCATACTTTCTTCATCCATTCTTCCATTGAAGGGCATCTAGGTTGTTTCCAGGTTCTGGCTATTACAAATAATACTGCTATGAACATAGTTGAACAAATACTTTTGTCATATGATAGAGCATCTCTTGGGTATATTCCCAGGAGTGGTATTGCTGGGTCCAGGGGTAAGTTGATCCCGAATTTCCTGAGAAACCGAAACACTGACTTCCACAGTGGTTGCACAAGATGGCATTCCCACCAGCAATGGATGAGGGTACCCGTTCCTCCACAGCCTCTCCAGCAAAGGTTATCCTTGGTGTTTTTGACTTTAGCCATTCTGACAGGTGTAAGATGATATCTCAAAGTTGTTTTGATTTGCATTTCCCTGATTGCTAAGGAAGTTGAGCACGACTTTAAGTGTCTTTTGGCCATTTGAACTTCCTCTGCTGAGAATTCTCTGTTCAGTTCAGTGCCCCATTTTTTAATTGGGTTAATTAGCATTTTAAAGTCTAGTTTCTTGAGTTCTCTATATATTTTGGAGATCAGACCTTTGTCTGTTGTGGGGTTGGTGAAGATCTTCTCCCAATCAGTAGGTTGCCTTTGTGTCTTATTGACTATGTCCTTTGCTTTACAGAAGCTTCTCAGTTTAAGTAGGTCCCATTTATTCAATGTTGCCCTTAATGTCTGTGCTTCTGGGGTTATACATAGGAAGCGATCTCCTGTGCCCAGCTCCTGTAGGGTACTTCCCACTTTCTCTTCTATCAGGTTCAGTGTGTTCGGGCTGATATTGAGGTCTTTAATCCATTTGGACTTGAGTTTTGTGCACGGTGATAGATAAGGGTCTATTTTCATTCTTCTACAAGATGACATCCAGTTGTGCCAGCACCATTTGTTGAAGATGCTTTCTTTCTTCCATTTTATACTTTTAGCTCCTTTATCGAAAATCAGGTGTTCATAGGTTTGTGGGATAAAATTCGGGTCTTCTATACGATTCCATTGGTCGACTTCTCTGTTTTTATGCCAGTACCACACTGTTTTCATTACTGTAGCTCTGTAATAGAGTTTGAAGTCAGGGATGGTAATGCCTCCAGAAGATCCTTTATTGTATAGGATTGTTTTGGCTATCCTGGGTTTTTTGTTTTTCCATATAAAGTTGATTATTGTCCTCTCCAGATCTGTGAAGAATTTTGATGGGATCTTGATGGGGATTGCATTGAATCTATAAATAGCCTTTGGTAGAATTGCCATTTTTACTATGTTGATCCTCCCAATCCAAGAGCAAGGGAGGTCCATCCATTTTTTGGTATCCTCTTCAATTTCTTTCTTCAATGCCTTAAAGTTCTTGTCAAATAGATCTTTCACTTCCTTGGTTAGATGTACCCCAAGATATTTTATGCTGTTTTTGGCTATTGTGAATGGTGAAGCTTCTCTGATTTCCCTCTCTGCTTCCATATCCTTTGTGTATAAGAGGGCGACTGATTTTTTGGAGTTGATCTTGTATCCTGCCACATTACTAAAGCTGTTTATCAGCTGTAGGAGTTCTTTGGTGGAGTTTTTGGGGTCGCTTATGTACACTATCATATCATCTGCAAATAACGAAAGTTTAACTTCTTCCTTTCCAATTCGAATCCCCTTGATTCCATTATGTTGTCTTATTGCTATTGCTAGAACTTCAAGCACTATATTGAAGAGGTATGGGGAGAGTGGACAGCCTTGTCGTGTTCCTGAGTTAAGTGGGATGGCTTTGAGTTTCTCTCCGTTTAATTTGATGTTAGCTGTCGGCTTGCTGTATATAGCTTTTATTATATTTAGGTATGACCCTTGTATCCCTAATCTCTCCAAGACTTTTAACATAAATGGATGTTGAATTTTGTCAAATGCTTTTTCAGCATCTAATGAAATGATCATATGGTTTTTTTCTTTCAGTTTATTTATATGCTGGATTACATTGATAGATTTTCGTATGTTGAACCAGCCCTGCATCTCAGGAATGAAGCCTACTTGATCATAATGGATAATTTTTCGGATGTGTTCTTGGATTCGATTTGCCAGTATTTTGTTGAGGATTTTTGCGTCGATATTCATGAGTGAGATTGGCCTGTAGTTCTCTTTCCTGGTTGAGTCTTTGAGTGGTTTTGGTATCAGAGTAATTGTGGCTTCATAAAAGGAGTTTGGTAATGACCCTTCTGTTTCTATCTTGTGGAATACATTAAGGAGTATAGGTATTAGATCTTCTTGGAAGATCTGGTAGAATTCCGCATTGAAACCATCTGGTCCTGGGCTTTTTTTGGTAGGGAGGTTTTTGATAACCTCTTCTAATTCTTCGCGACTAACAGGTCTATTTAGATTGTTCACCAGGTCCTGATTTAACTTTGGTATATGATATTTATCTAAAAAAGTATCCATTTCCTTTACATTTTCCAATTTTGTGGCATATAGGCTTTTGTAGTAAGATCTAATGATTCTCTGAATTTCCTCTGTGTCTGTGGTTATGTCCCCCTTTTCATTTCTGATCTTATTAATTTGCAAATTCTCTCTCTGCCGTTTGATTAGCTTGGATAGTGGTTTGTCAATCTTGTTGATTTTCTCCAGGAACCAGCTTTTTGTTTCATTGATTTTTTGTATTGTTTTCTGTGTTTCTATTTTGTTGATTTCAGCCCTCATTTTGATTATTTCCAGTCTTCTACTCCTCCTAGGTGAGTCTGCTTCTTTTTTTTCTAGAGCTTTCAGGTGGGCTGTTAAGTCTCCAATGTGAGCTTTCTCTGTTTTCTTTAAGTGGGCACTTAGTGCTATGAACTTTCCTCTTAGGACTGCTTTCATAGTGTCCCATAAGTTTGAGTATGTTGTTTCTTTATTTTCATTGAATTCCAGGAAGACTTTAATTTCTTTCTTTATTTCTTCCTTAATCCAGCTATGGTTCAATAGTTGACTGTTCAGTTTCCATGACTTTGTATGCTTTCTGGGGGTAGCATTATTGTTGAATTCTAACTTTAATCCATGGTGATCTGATAAGACACAGGTGGTTACTAATATTTTTTTGTAACTGTGGATGTTTGCTTTGTTACCGACTATGTGGTCGATTTTCGAGAAGGTTCCATGAGCTGCAGAGAAGAAGGTATATTCTTTCCTATTTGGATGGAATGTTCTATAGATGTCTGTTAAGTCCATTTGATTCATTACCTCCACTAATTCTCTTATTTCTCTGTTAGGTTCCTGTCTGATTGACCTGTCCATTGGTGAGAGAGGAGTGTTGAAGTCTCCTACTATTAGTGTGTGCGGTTTGATGGCTGCCTTGAATTTTAGCAATGTTTCTTTTATGTACGTGGGTGCTTTTATATTAGGGGCATAGATGTTCAGGATTGAGACTTCATCCTGATGAACTGTTCCTGTTATGAGTATAAAATGCCCCTCTCCATCTCTTCTGATTGATTTAAGTTTAAAGTCAACTTTGTTAGAGATTAGTATGGCCACACCTGCCTGTTTCTTAGGACCATTTGCTTGATAGGCCTTTTCCCAGCCCTTTACTCTGAGTAGGTGCCTGTCTTTGTGGTTGAGGTGTGTTTCTTGTAAACAGCAGAATGTTGGATCCTGTTTTCTTATCCAATCTCTTAGCCTGTGCCTTTTTATAGGTGAGTTGAGTCCATTGACATTAAGTGATATTAATGACCAGTGGTTGTTAACTCCGGTCATTTTTTTTTTAGTCGTAGAGTTTGTGAGTTTCCCTTCTTTGTTTTGTGTTGGTGAAGGGTCTCTAGATGTCTGAGGTATTGTGGTCATTGTTGGACTCCTTGGTTAGTGATTTTCCTTCAATTACTTTCTGTAAGGCTGGATTTGTGGCTGCGTATTGTTTAAATTTGTTTTTATCCTGGAAAATTTTATTTTCTCCATTTATAGTGAATGAAAGCTTGGCTGGGTATAGTAATCTGGGCTTGCACCCATGGTCTCTCAGTTTCTGCAGTACATCTAACCAGGACCTTCTGGCTTTCATGGTTTCCATGGAGAAGTCAGGTGTAAGTCTGATAGGTTTACCTTTATAAGTAATTTGGCCTTTTTCCTTTGCAGCTCTTAATATTCTTTCCTTATTTTGTATGCTTTGTGTTTTGATAATTATATGGCGAGGGGATGTTTTTTTTTGATCCAGCCTATTCGGTGTTCTGTATGCTTCTTGCACCTTCATAGGAAAATCTTTCCTTAGGTTGGGAAAGTTTTCTTCTATAATTTTATTAAATAGATTTTCTGGACCATTGAGCTGCCCTTCTTCTCCTTCTTCTACTCCTATTATTCTTAGGTTTGGTCTTTTTATTGTGTCCCATATTTCCTGAATGTTTTGTGATGAGAGTTTGTTGGACTTGCTGTTTTCTTTGATCAGTGTGTTTATTTTCTCTATGGTATCTTCAGAATCCAAGAGTCTTTCTTCTATCTCTTGTATTCTGCTGGTTATGCTTGTTTCTGTAGTCTCTATTCGTTTACCTAGATTTTCCATGTCCAGACGGCCCTCTGTTTGTGTTTTCTTCTTTGCCTCCATTTCAGTTTTCAGGTCTTGAACTGTTTCCATTATCTGTTTGATTGTTTTTCCTTGGTTTTCTAGGGTATCATTCACTGATTTATTCAATTCTTCAAACTTTCTGTTATATTTCTCATCCATTTCTATAAGGGCGTTTTTTACATGCTGTTTAAGGGTGTCAATCACTTTCATGAAGTCAATCTTTTCTCCTTCCTCTTGATTAAGGGGTTCTTGTCCTCCCGTTGTGAGGTCGCTTGTTTCTGGTAGCTTCATGTTGCTTTTCAGCTTGTTGGGCGAATTCTTGCCTTGACGTCGGCCCATCTCTTCTTCCAAATGCTCCCTATGGATCTTCTTTTACCGGATTAGGTCTCCTTGCCTACCAAACGCTGTCTCTCCCCAATGTTGGCTCTCCCAATGCTGGGACTCCCCAATGCTGGGTCTCCTGGCGCCGAAAGATCAGGCCTCCGTGCTGGTTGGGCAGCTCGCAGACAAAGCGCCTACCCCGCTTGGTGCAGGCAGGCCACAGAAACAAAGGAACTGCTGCCCCCTGGGAGCCCCGGCTACTCGGACTCAGCGCCCAGATAGGCTGGGCTGGGCGATGCCACGCGCCAAAAGAGGGCAGTGGGGGCGAAGTGGGGAGGGCTCTGGACGGAAGCTGGGTGGGCCAGGAAGAAAGAGGCAGCACCCGGGGAGTAGAGGCCCTGCAGAGAGCCCAAGCAGGACAGGGGGCCAAGAAACCCCCGAGCTCCCCGTCCCAGGCTGGCGCCGTGGGCCAGAAACTCACCCCAATGCTGGGTCTCCTGGCGCCGAAAGATCAGGCCTCCGTGCTGGTTGGGCAGCCCGCAGACAAAGCGCCTACCCCGCTTGGTGCAGGCAGGCCACAGAAACAAAGGAACTGCTGCCCGCCCGGGAGCCCCGGGTACTCGGACCCAGCGCCCAGATAGGCTGCGCTGGGCGATGCTACGCGCCAAAAGAGGGCAGTGGGGGCGAAGTGGGGAGGGGTCTGGACGGAAGCTGGGTGGGCCAGGAAGAAAGAGGCAGCAGAGAGCCCAAGCAGGACAGGGGGCCAAGAAACCCCCGAGCTCCCCGTCCCAGGCTGGCGCCGTGGGCCAGAAACTCACCCCAATGCTGGGTCTCCTGGCGCCGAAGGATCAGGCCTCCGTGCTGGTTGGGCAGCCCGCAGACAAAGCGCCTACCCCGCTTGGTGCAGGCAGGCCACAGAAACAAAGGAACTGCTGCCCGCCCGGGAGCCCCGGGTACTCGGACCCAGCGCCCAGATAGGCTGCGCTGGGCGATGCTACGCGCCAAAAGAGGGCAGTGGGGGCGAAGTGGGGAGGGGTCTGGACGGAAGCTGGGTGGGCCAGGAAGAAAGAGGCAGCAGAGAGCCCAAGCAGGACAGGGGGCCAAGAAACCCCCGAGCTCCCCGTCCCAGGCTGGCGCAGTGGGCCAGAAACTCACCCCAATGCTGGGTCTCCTGGCGCCGAAAGATCAGGCCTCCGTGCTGGTTGGGCAGCCCGCAGACAAAGCGCCTACCCCGCTTGGTGCAGGCAGGCCACAGAAACAAAGGAACTGCTGCCCGCCCGGGAGCCCCGGGTACTCGGACCCAGCGCCCAGATAGGCTGCGCTGGGCGATGCTACGCGCCAAAAGAGGGCAGTGGGGGCGAAGTCGACAAATTTGTTTTAATTCTAGAAATTTTAATGGCATTATGTTGTTTTTGGAAAAGCTCTGTTTTCAAAGTTGCTATTTCCGGAAACTTAGAAACTATATTAAGTCAAAGTTTGAAATGTCTACTTAGCATTTCTTTATGGAATTGCTAGTAAAAGCCTCTAACGTGTGCTATTGTGATAAGCCTCTCTCAACATAAAGAATTCAGACTTTAAAAAAATCTCAGCATATTGCATATATTTTCCTTTGGAAAAAAACTAATAAACAGCTGGATTATTGAGAATTTTGCGCAGGTATGTTTAAAACGGTAACACAAGATTATTTCCTGGATCAACTTCTCCTTTGTTTTCTTATTCACATTAGCAGAAAAACTGTGTTCCCACATAAGAGGCATTTTAATTGCGATTGCAGCTGTGGGTGGAGAAAGTTCAGTGACAGGATGACAAAAGAGTGACAGAGATCTACATACAAGAAGTGCTATGTGAATTCAAATCCTTTTGTTTTCAACACATTTTTTTTACATTTATAATAATTACTGATCAAAAAAACATGAAATGTAGTGTAGGTAGTTTGACTATAAAGCTTGGCTTTGCTTGGTTATTAAATGTTCATTTTGTTCTTAGTTCTCTGGTATCTATATTTGGTTTTCTGCCTTTGCCTGATAATCAATGATTGGAGTTTGTTTTCTGATTTGTCTTTTAGTTCTACGTTGGGAAGTCAACTGGAGGACTGAAGAATTGACAAGCCTTCCTGTCTTTGTCCTTCCATTTTGTAGTCAACTCATACAGCCTACCAGTCCTTTCTTCTTCTTAGTTTTCCTTTCACAGCTAGTAAGACATATTTTCTCTTCTAGTCATGCAAAATTCCCTATTAGCCAAAAGTTTCTGTCTAATTTAAGGCTTAAATTTATCTCAATATTGTGTTCTTTGCTCTGAAACATTTTGTTTGCACCTGACCATAATAGCCCTTTAATTTTTTCTGAAAGTATTATAAAAATGATTACTAGTATTATCTCTGTTTTATATCAAGAACTGAGAACAATAATGTTAAATGACTTGTTCACACTCATATCTGAATTTGAGAATGTATTCATCATTAAGCCTTACATGTATGCTGAGAAGGAAGAAAGGATAGTTTAATTATATTAATCTAAACAAAATAACAGCACATTTCTGCTGTTGGAAGCTGTACATCAACCCTTGGCATTTTCAAACCTGTTTTATCTTCTAAATCAAAAATTCACTTTCTCTTCCTTAAAAGGTAAGTTACATGCTTCTCAACAATTAGTAGAGAACTACAAAAAAAGTCATGATATGTTTAAGAAACTACCGCAAAAACGATTTGAGTGGTAGTTTCAAGATTGTAAGCACATGGTACCGTTACCAGAACCAGACATCTCATCAATATCCAGTGACTGCTGATCAATGAATGCACAAGTTGGAGATGTGATTATCAACATTAGTACACAGTTTTGGACTTGAGATAGTGATCATACTTTTACACATTGTGACTTATTGATGCATCATCGGGCTCTAAGTATATTTTGAGTTTTCTCTTAATAGTTAGAAAAGAAGAATCTTATAGAATACATACATTCATGTGATAGCTGTAATTTGTGGACTGGCTAGAAGAAGAAACAGAATTATGGGAAGAATTAGTTTGGTGGGCAGTGATTAACCTATTACAAGAATTTCACATTGAATTATGTCTCAAGGAAACACACAATAACTGAGCTTTTGAAAGTATTTTAAAAACCTAATTAAGAAGGGTTATAGCTTTAATATTCAAGTTTAACTAAATATAAGCTTTTTACAAATATATAAGAACAATTAAAGATAAATTTAATTTTTTTTCTTTTTCTTTTTTTGCCTTACTTCTACTCCCCTTTATCTCTGCCATGTGCTGTTGTCTGGGCCCTTTACGTTTCTAAAAGTCATATGTAATATTCTCGCTGAACCACACTTTCTATTAAAAATTAATTATTTAAATTTTCAGCAAAAAAATTTTGCTGGACCCGGAGAGCTATGAATGACAGGTTAAGAGAATCTACTGATTTCAGATCAAGGTTTAGTTCTCGGCACCCATGTGGCAATTTGCAGTCACCCACGGCTCTAGTTGCAAAGGATTTGCTGTCTTCTTTTGGTCTCCATGAGCCCAGTGAATGTACACACAGTACACATACATACAGGTTGGGGAAACACTCACAAACATAAAATAAATACAGTTTTAAAAAAGAAAAAATTCCCAGAACTTATAGAAATGAATTCCTTACTGTTTCTTCATTATTTTGAACATGATGACAAATTTGCTCCAAGTTATATAAGTTTAATTTTTCAAACTTTTGTGAATTCACATAGCTGAGGAAAAAAAATCGAGGATAGGTTACTTAATTTTTAAATATGTAATTACATAGGAAGTAAATTTATATGAAACTACAATCTTCAAAATCAGATTTTTTTTTATAAAACATAAAAATGTTGCTCTATCATTTCATACTACAATGCTGTGATATGGAGGATTTATGAAGGCAAAAAGATGCTCAGGGGACAAAGTTCTGGCTGTGCAAGCATGAGGACCTAACTTAAGATCATAGTATTCATGCAAAAACATGGAGGACAAGTGTATATCTGTGAGTACAATGCAGAGGAGTGGTGCAGAGACTGAAGGATTCTCAGAACACGTTGATAGCCACTCCAGCTAAATCAGAGGCACCAAGATTCAATAAGAGATCCTGTCTCAAAAAGGTACAGGGTTATTGAAGAAACACTTGGCATTGGTCTCTGACCTCTAAAGGCATATAAATGTATGCATGTGTATGAGTATATGTTGAAACACACATGCAAGTATAATTTATAATCTTTTATAATTTATAATTATCTGATAAATTATAATTAATTATATTTAATGAAGATGATGTGTTTCAAATACATTATGTATTTTAACTATATTTATCTGTCCATATTCTCATCTTCATTTTCAGCCTTCCCCAATCTTTCTTCTCCCAGGCTTTTTAAATATTTTTGTGTCATACACACACTTCTCAACAAAATAGTTTCAGAACAATACAAAGTACATCATAAAGATCACTCACTTTAACAAAGTTGACTTTATTCTGGGAATGCAGAGATATTTAACATATGCAAATTGATATTTGTAATAAATAATATAAGTTGGTTTAATGATACAAACCCCATGATCATCTCAATTGGCAAAGAAAAATATTTCTACAAAAAACAATACCTTTTAATGATGAAGCTGTCAGAGTACAGGTAACATACTTAAACACAATAACTTCTATATAGTATGGACTTATCACAATATCATGGCAGATGTAGAAAACATTGAATAAATTTCACTGAAGTCAGAAACAAAATAAGGCTATCTACTCTCCACTTTTTTTTAATATAATTGTTGAAGTCTAAGCCTTGCAAAAGAAAAAAAGGTAAGGAAATAAAAGGGATACTGTTGTGGTTCGATTAATAATATCAACCATAGGCTTATATATTTCAGTGCTTGGTTATCAGAGACTAGGAGTTTTAGCTTTGTAGGAAAAATATGTCACTAGGAGGTGGGAATTGAAGTTTCAGACATCCATGCAAGGCCCTGTCTCAATTTCTGTCTCTGTCTTTCAGTCTCTGTTTATGTTTCTCTATCTGTCTGTGTCTCTCTTTCTCCCTGCTGCCTTTGGATGGAGATGTAGCTCTTCAGTAGTTCCAGTACCATGAATCACTCCTTGCTGCCTGCCATGATGAGAATGGACTATGTCTCCAGAACTGTAAGCAAGTCCCATTAAATGCTAACTTTAATAATGTAATGGTATTTCTTTTCAGCATTAGAGCAGTGACTAAGACACAAGTTAGTACTAAAAGTGGGGTATTAGTGCCACAGGCCTAATCATCCTGTTTGTTTTAGGTATAGGCAAGATTTGGGGACTTTGTATTAAAATAAAGGGTGGGCCCTTTATACAGTGTTTAATGGGCCATCCTTGTAAGAACATGGCAGACAATGCAGAAGGAGATTTTGGACTGAGAAGTTTCAGAAGAGAAGAATATTTGTAAGTGGCCAGAGACTTTTCTGGTGCAATTTTGGCAAAGGATGTAGCTGTGTTTAGCCCTTTTCGTAAAAATCTGCCTGCGGCTAAATTGGACCATTTTGTGTTAATGACATTGGCAGAGGAGGTTTCAAAGCAGCCTAACACCGACTGTGTTATATGGTTATTAGTAATCATTCCTATAAAGAAAAGGAGTAAGTTGGAAAAAGAGAAACACAAAATGCATGTTTTAGAAAAGGGGTATCAAAGAATGCAATAGAGCTAAGTTTAGTGAATAAAGAGATAAAATGTGTAAAGAAAAGCCTGATGCTAAACGGAATAAGGTAGTGATGATCTGAGGGCAAGAATCTGCACGACTAAACGTCCAGCTCATGAGAAGGAGTTAAAGGAAAGCTTAAGGAAAAGCAATAGAAAGCTAATACAAATTTAATGTAATGAGTAAGCCAAGTTTTAGCCCCATCAAATAACAGGATTTGGCAGATTTGGCCAAGCAGTTCTGACGTTAGAGATAAGGATACAAAAAGGGACTATGAAATCTAAGGAAAGCTAAAAAAAGCTGCTGAGACCTGGTGAGTATCAGGGCTGTTCCTGCATGGAGGTTCAGAGAGGCCTTTGTGAGAAGCTGTGAAGATGAGGCCTGGATTGCTTTGGACCCCAAAATGTAGGTATGCCAGAGCCATGGGATACCTGCTGAGGTAAACTGCTAACAGGGAGTGAAGCGAGCCCGAGAATGAAATGTGTTGCAGTGAACAAAGCTAAAAGCAATTGGAGTTCTAAAAAGTTCTTGGATATTTACATGTTCAACATGTAAATGCAGACTTTACAGTTTTCCCCGTTACTTTTTGTTCTTGGTTTGTTCCAGTATTTCTTCACTCTGCTCCCTGTCCTCCCTTTTAAAATGATAATGCATATTACATGGCATTTTATGTTGGAAGTATGTTATTTGATTTTTTAAAATTTCATTTTGCAAGAGGTTACAGGTAAGAGACTGACTTTAGTCTTAGAAAAGTCTGGACTTTGGAATTTAAAAAATGTTGCAACTATGATATACTATGGGGAATTGTGAAGTTGGATTGAATGCATTTTTGCACTGGATGACTACATATCTATGGGAGCCAGGGAGTGGAATGGGGTGGTTTGAATAAGAATGGGCCCCATTTGTTCATACATTTGAATTCTTAGTCATCAGGAAATGGAACTGTTTAAAAGAATTTTAAAGATTGGGAGTTGTGACCTTGTTAGTAGGTGTGGCCTTGTTGGAGGAAGTGTTTCATTGATTGCAGGATTTGAGGTTTCAAAAATCCATGCCAGGCCCCTTCTCTCTCTCTCTCTCTCTCTCTCTCTCCCTCCCTCTCTCCCCTCCCCCACCCATCTGTCGGTCTCTCTGTCTCTTTCTCACTCTTCTCTCTCTGCTGCCTATAGATCAGGATGTAGCTCTCAGCTATTGCTTTAGTGTCATGTCTGTCACCAGGCTTCCTGCCATGATAACATAGTAACCCTCTGAAACAGTAAGCAAGCCCCAGTTAAATGCTTTTTCTCATTAGAATTGCCTTTTTTTATACTAACTATTCACAACAAGACAATAGTGACTAAGACAGATACAAATAGTTAATGAAGAATTTAAATTATCCTTGCTATCCATAAAATATGATTCCATGTGTCAGAGATATTAAACACTCCACTAGAAAGCTTTAAGCACTGATCAACACTTTCAGCAAAGTGTCAAGTTATAAAATCTGCCTATAAAAAATTATCATTTCTACAATCCAATGCCAAACATGCAGAGATAAATCAGGGATACTTTCCCATTCCGAGGAACCTAGCAATCATAAAGACACTTGGAATAGTGGTTCTCAGCCTCAGGGCCCTGACTTCCCTGGGGTCAAATAACCCTTCCACATAGGGCTCATATCAGATATCCTGCAAATAAGGTATTTACATTATGATTCACAACAGTAGCACAGTTATGGTTATGAAGTATCAATGAAAATAATTTTATGGTTGGGGTTACCACAACTGAAGAAACAATGTTAGGAAGGTTGACAACCATGGCCTTAGAGTAATTGCAACCAAGGAGGTAAATTAAAATCTTTAAAACTATTAAGAAAAAAATCAAGGAAGATGGAAAAACTTCCTGTGTTCTTTGATTAGAAGAATTAATACTATAAAAATATTCATAATATTAAGAGCTGTTTAGCTACTTAATACGATTGCAATTAAAACATTTGAATTCTTGACCCTAAACAGGATATTTATATCATTCCCTCTAAGACTGAGGAAAGAACATGGAAGAAAGACAGAAAGACTGTTTTGTCTGAAGGTAGAAAGAAATGAACGCAGTGAAAGGCTGTCTTTGAGAGTGGCACAGCCTTTACAATTATGTACAAAAAGGAGATACAATTATCTGTAACAGGCCTTCACAAGACTAGTCTGCCAATAGTCATGTACCTACAGAGAAGGAATCATGGATCCTGTCTCCTCTATGTCTAACTGCTGGTCTTCCAGTCTCTATTAGATAACTCCACACCCATAGTGCTAAAGCCATTGGATAAGCTCAATGGGTTGCAAAACTAAAGGACATGGGAAAGGGACAATAGAGTTGACAGGGTTGGGACTAAGATGATAAGATGAGAGGGGTGTGAATAATCATGATGCATTACTTATGTATATGAAAACTGATAATGAAAAATGTTAATTTATAATAAAAAATCTAGAATACACAAATGAGAGAAACATGTAATTTTTCTAAGTCTGGCTTAATTCACTTAGTGTGATAATCTCTCCATATATTTTTCTCCAAAATCCATGGCTTTATTGCTTTTTTATTGTTGAATAAAACTCTTTTATATTTGCTGTAATCATTTTTGTGAACTCAACACAACCTAGACATAAGTGGGAAGGGGATTTTCAGTGAAAGAATTACTTCCTCAGGACTGGCCTATAGATGTGACTGCCTTGATTGCTGATTGCTGTGAGGAGCCCAGCATGCCTTGGCAGTGTCATTCTTGGGCACATGGGACTGGGCTGAATAAAAAAGATAGCTAATATAACCTATCAGCATGCCAGTGAGCAGTATTCCTTCATGGTTTCTACTTGAGTTCCTCTCTTGGCTTCTCTCAGTAATATACTGTAACCTGTGAGCCAATTAAACCTTTTTCTTACCCAGATTGATTTTGGTCAATGTTTTATAACAGCACAAGAAAACAGACTGGGACAATGTTGATATGCCATGCTTTCCTTTTTCCAGTCATCTGTTGGTAGTCACCAAGAATGGCTCCATAATTTCACTAGAGTGAAGATTGTTATAATAAATTTGAATGAGTTGTTGTGTTCATGGTATTACAACTCAGAAGTTCTGCATGTCTACACAGAGATGTGCTAAAGATGGCTCATACAGTGGTTCTGTTTTTTGGTTTTTACAAACATCTATGCTGTCTTCCATAGTGTTCTCCGGGTTAAGAATAATCACAGGAGAAAAGTGTTCAATCGCAAAGATAAGCCACCTGTTAACAAAATCATGTTTTTCCACAACAGCTAAAGTGATCTCACTCCTATCTGCTATATATGGGAGGATCATAAAAACACATTACAAGAACAATTCTGTATTTTGAAGAAACTGAGGTCATAAGACTTTATCTTGTTTGTCTTAGAGTTTTCTCGCAAGGATTTGGAAGACTCATAAAATTCCATTCTTGGACAAAGAGTAAGATTTGGAATCCTGAGATAGTTTAAGTTTGAATTTTCTTTATAGTTAAGATTGTTGAACTCTTTTTTTCTTTTTTACCATTATTTATATCTTGGCAAGTGTTTGTGCCTTTTCTTAGCTCTTTATATATTAGGTTTTTAGTTCTTTTGAGTTCATTAAATACTCTGAACATTAGTTTTCTGTCATATTTATAACTAAAAAAGATTTCTCCCATTGTGTAGTGTGTTTCTTCATTCAATTGTTTCCTTTGCTGTGTGAAATCTTTCTAATGTCATGGAATTAAATTTGTCTTTTCTTGGAATTAGTGATTATATTCTTGGTACCCTTTCCAGAAGGTTTCTGACCATGCCTGTATCTTCAGCTATTTTCTCTAACAGTGTCACAGTTTTCAGTCTTAGGTTAAGGTCTTTGAACTATTTTATGCTGATTTTTATAATAAGAGATTGGAACGTAGCTTCCTGGTGTCTGTGCACATCCCGCATATTCTCCCAACACCATTTGTTGAAGAAGTTGTCTTTCCCCCAAAAGTAAACTTTTGTATATTGGCAAATATCAGGTGGTTATATCTGTTCAATTTAATTCTGGCCGTTGTCTTTCACTCCATTGATCTATGCATCTATTTTTTTTGTATGAGCACCATACTGTTATTATGGCTCTGACTCTGATGTAGATCTTGAAATCAGATATGGTGATATGTCCAGTGTTGTTCATTTTGCTCAGAATCAATTTGGCTACTTAGAGTCTTCTGTACTTCTACATGAATTTTAGGCTTTTTACTAACCATGTAAAGAGTAATTGGAATTTTGACAGGTATTGCACAATATTAATTCAGATGACCCCTAAGCATGGACTATCTTCCCAATTTCTAATTTTATTTTCAAATTTTTTCTTTGATATCAAAAATTTACAGTTTTGATAACTTTCATTAGTTATTTTTACTAAGAATCCATCTTTTATGCTATTAAAACATATGTTTATTTTGTGTAAGGGTAGTATCAATACTCTGACAAATAATTTTATCACCATGAAATGGAAGTATTGGGCCTCACAGGGCTGAGTTCGAGGTTTTTCTCTGTTCCTCTGTCTGATGGTGAAATATTTCAGTGTGCTTACAGCAATTCTGTTTGTGTTCCTGCAGTGTGATGAAGAAATGAAAGAGAAGAAACAGGCATGATAGTAATTTCAATCTTCTCTAGATTCCACAGAGCATTTGTGTGTATATCACACTGTCCATACTTGAGTCCATCTGCACTTTCAGGGTTCAGATAAGCCTGGGGGATTAGACTTGACCTTCCTGACATTGACTGTAGCAGAAGGCAGTGAGATTGGGAGATGCAGACAAACACTGTCCTGTAAAAACAGACACAGTGGAAATGCCAAATCACTCTAAAAGGACAAGGGAGGACTTCACACAGATAACGACAAGAGTTATGAAAGAGGACATGAAGCTAATTCTTTTCCTAGTTCTAACTCTGTCCTCGATTTTTCATTTTGGGTAGTTGCTAAGTATATAAAATATCTGCTAGTGAAAGTATAAAATCCAATGTGGGACAGCATAGCTGTTTCAAATCACCACTTAAACTGTACAGAAGTTTATTGTTCTATATAGTCTTTGGATCTAGTTAATTTGAGGTTGTGATTTATTTTTATTTGTTACTTTTTAAAATAAAGCTTAAAATAAAAATATATGAGAAGAAGAAGAATCATCTTGGAACAAGGTGGGATATAAGTCATACCATGTTACTTATACACCCTGTGAATATGAGTAACAGATTTCAGAATTTGGCAAACATATGTTTTATGTTTGGACATTCGTGGTTAATCTAGAAACATAAAATTTAACAATTCCTGAAGATTTTGAAATTCTTTGATATTCTCTATTGAATAAAACCACTTGGCGTCTCACCTGGGAGTCTGTATTTAGTATTTTAGCAGTATTATAAGTATAGTAAGATTTAATGTGGTGGGCAAGGTTACTTTTCACTCAGAGACTCCGATGGTTCATTTAAGAGGTGTGGGACAATTGCTCGTCTTTGAAAATGTCTGCTCATCTGTCCTGTTATTACTCTATACATTTGTGACTACAGCATTCCCTTTCTCTCAGGGGACAATAAAATAACCTCATGCCTCACCTCTGGTGAACTTGATTGCCACCTCTGGTGGCCTTGATTGCCTCATCACTTGAATAGTCTCTGTATTTTGAGTAGAATGTACTCTAAAAGGAAGCAGTTATTTTAGATGTCGAAACTTCTCTGTCTAGAGACTGACACATAGAACTGTGATCTGCAGGGTGCCCAGAGTTCAGTGTTTGCAAGGTCAGGTACTATGACCAGGAGGTAATGAAAGAAATGAAACCTGCATGCTCACAATCAGCTTTTATTCCATCTCCTTTGTGTACATTTCAGTTTTAAAGGTTTATGGCATCTTTTATGGCTCTTTAATGTGCCCAAATGCATGCATATCTACACATGCTGTTCTTCATAAAAGAATACAGATCCATCTGAGTCACAAAGTACAGCTGCCTGGAAAGTGAAAAACAGATTTCTAGGTCAAAGTTAACTTTGTATTGCTCTACTAGACATGTATCACTTTCTGCCCTTTTATTTTCCCTCCTTTAAGCAACCAAATTTGGTTTGAGTTTTGGAGAAGTTTCTGGAGAAATTGTTGGAGGGTAATCAGCTAGGCTGATTTATCTGTCTCAGCTGTGTTTAATAATTGAGACTCACGTATTGCACTAGAATAGAAACAGGACCCAATTCATTTCAGTTCCCTCTATAGTACGTGCATGCTGTGTGTGTGTGTGTGTGTGTGTGTGTGTTTGTGTGTGTGTACAATTAGTTGTTGTAATAATATCAGACATTTCCTTGATCATGTGATTTTCTCATAGGGTATTGAAATCTTGCATAAAGAAAGGATATATTCATCTTTTCTTTTGTTTTTTTTTTTTTTTTTTTTTTTGGTTTTTTGAGACAGGGTTTCTCTGTAGCTTTGGAGCTTGTCCTGGAACTCCCTTGGTAGACCAGGCTGGCCTCAAACTCACAGAGATCCTCCTGTCTCTGCCTCCCAAGTGCTGGGATTACAGGCGTGCGCCACCACCGCCCGGCTGGATATATTCATCTTTTGTCACTTATATGCCCCAGATTGATAATGGAAATAATTTTCTTCTTCTCCCAATTCTTCTTAGCTAATGAAAAACTTGACTTATGTTGATTACTCCATCCTTTTCAAGATAATGCAAACAATAGGATTTCACTGAAGTGTATGTCTTTCCTGTGTCATAGTACAGGGAACTTCTTAGTATCTAAGCCTCACATTAGCGACCCCATTTCTCATTGCAAGAACTTCAGTGTTTCTCTGACTTTATGTTTGAAACATTTCAGTGCTGTAGCATTCACTTTCAGATGGATATAACATACAATAGTAAATCATGTTTTGCTTAATGATTGTATTTTATTGTGCTGATATATATCATTATTTATGTATGTGAATATTGTGTGTAGAGAGATATCTATGTTGTGTTTTCGCTTTTGAAATTATCAAGTAGTTAATTTGGCTCTCAATTAAAACTATTCTCAGTTGTATGACTAAACTATGATTTTCTTTATAATAAAACTCTCTATTTGGCATGTGGTGGCACATGTCTTTAATTCTAGCACTCAGGAGGCAGATGCAG